>NW_027184612.1:15807500-16407500 GCF_032405125.1 Capricornis sumatraensis
CCCAGTCTCGCGCAGCCTGCTCCTTCCTGGACTGGAAGCCTAGCCGCAAGGCAAGTCTGGGCAAACTTGCCCTGGGCAGAGCAGCCTCACGCCAGCAACACTGCCAGATTGGCCTCTTAGGAGAGCTGGATCTCTGCCGTACTGGAGGCGCACTCGGCTCTGCCAAAGCATTGAATGCAGCCGCACACAGCAGGGCTGCCTTCTCTTCTCAGGAGGAGGCTCGCTTCCCGCATGCTGTAAACTAGGATTCCAGGCGGGGCCCCCTGTGCCTCCCACAGGTCTTGGCTCAGGAGCTTCTTCCCTGACCTGGGGCTGTGGATGGGAGCCCAGAAACGCAGGGGCAGGCCCCAACCACCTGAACACGTCTCTGCCTGGGAGGAGAGCACTAGGGAAATGACGGCACTCAGGCACTTTCTGGGAGCTCCCGGAGTTCACCTCCGTTGTGTGGGGCTGCAGACACCAGCCAGGGGCCCTATGAGCCTTGTGCTCTCCGTGCTGTGCTGAGTCTGGGCGGTCAAGCAACCGCTGGAGTAGCCCTGCAGTTGCCCTCCCATTGCGTCTAATAGAGCCCTCACTGCTGGAGCGCTTGGCAGTGTGCAACCCACCGGCAACTAAGCCCTCCACAAGAACCCCTGGGGACTAGGTGCAAAGGCAAGGCAGGAGTGGAGCTGAGGCCAGGAAGGCGCCAGTAGCATCTCCCAATCTCGCGCAGCCTGCTCCTTCCTCGACTGGAAGTCTAACGCGAGGCAAGTCTGGGCAAGACTCGCCCAGGGCACAGCAGCCTCACGAAAGCAACTGTGAGAGATCGGGCCTTTGAGCAGAGCTGGAGCTCTGCCGTACTGGAGGGGCACTCGGCTCCGCCAACGTACTGATTGCAGCCGCACGCAGCTGGGCTGCCATCTCTTGTACTGAGGAGGCTCGCTTCCGTCATTCTGTAAACTAGGCTTCCGGGCGGTGGCGCCCCGCGCCTCCTACAGGTCTTAGCTGAGGAGCTGCTTCCCTGACCTGGGGCTGTGGAAGGGAGTCCAGACACTCAAGGGCAGGCCCCAACCACCTGCACACGTCTCTGCTGGGGAGGGGAGCACTAGGGAAATGACATCTGTCAGGCAACTTCTGGGCGCTCCCGGAGTTTCCCTCCGGTGTGAGGGGCTGCAGACCATAGCCAGGGGCCCTGTGAGGCTTGTACTTTCCGTGCTGTGCTGAGTCTGGGCGGTCAAGCAAACGCAAGAGGCGACTTGCAGTAGCCCTCCCTTTGCCTCTAATAGAGCCCTCACGGCTGGAGCGCTTCGCAGTTTGCAACCCACCGGCAACTAAGCCTTTCACAAGAACGCCTGGGGACTAGGTGCAAAGGCAAGGCAGGAGTGGAGCTGAGGCCAGGAAGGCGCCAGTAGCATCACCCAGTCTCGCGCAGCCCGCTCCTTTCTGGACTGGAAGCCTAACGCGATTCAAGTCTGGGCTAGGATCGCCGAGGGCACAGCAGACTCACGCCAGCAACTCTGAGAGATCGGGCCTTTGAGCAGAGCTGGAGCTCTGCCCTACTGGAGGGGCACTCGGCTCCGCCAAAGTACTGATTGCAGCCGCACGCAGCTCGGCTGCCTTCTCTTGTACTGAGGAGGCTCGCTTCCGGCATGCTGTAAACTAGGCTTCCCGGCGGGGGCGCACCGCGCCTCCTACAGGTCTTAGCTGAGGAGCTGCTTCCCTGAGCTGGGGCTGTGGAAGGGAGTCCGGACACTCAAGGGCAGGCCCCAACCACCTGCACACGTCTCTGCTGGGGAGGAGAGCACTTGGGAAATGACGTCTGTCAGGCACCTTCTGGGCGTTCCCGGAGTTCCCCTGCGGTGTGTGGGGCTGCAGACCCCAGCCAGGGGCCCTGTGAGCCTTGTACTTTCCGTGCTGTGCTGAGTTTGGGCGTCAAGCAACCGCTGGAGGAACCCTGCAGTTGCCCTCCCATTGCCTCTAATAGAGCCCTCACTGCTGGAGCGCTTGGCAGTGTGCAGCCCACCGGCAACTAAGCCCTCCACAAGAACGCCTGGGGACTAGGTGCAAAGGCAAGGCAGGAGTGGAGCTGAGGCCAGGAAGGCGCCAGTAGCATCTCCCAGTCTCGCGCAGCCTGCTCTTTCCTGGACTGGAAGCCTATCCGCGAGGCAAGTCTGGGCAAGGCTCGCCCAGGGCAGAGAGCCTCACGCCAGCAACTCTGAGAGATCGGGCCTTTGAGCAGAGCTGGAGCTCTGCCGTACTGGAGCCGCACTCGGCTCCGCCAAAGCAGTGAATACAGCCACACGCAGCAGGGCTGCCTTTTCTTCTCCCGAGGAGGCTCGATTCCCGCATGCTGTAAACTAGGCTTCCAGGCGGGGCCCAATGGGCCTCCCACAGGTCTTTGCTGAGGAGCTGCTTCCCTGAACTGGGGCTGTGGACGGGAGTCCAGACACGCAGGGGCAGGCCCCAAGCACCTGCACACGTCTCTGCTGTGGAGGAGAGCACTAGGGAAACGACTTCTGTCAGGCACCTTCTGGGCGCTCACCGAGTCAGCCTCCGCGTGTGTGGGGCTGCAGACCCCAGCCAGGGGCCCTGTGAGCCTTGGGCTCTCCGTGCTGTGCTGAGTCTGGGCGGTCAAGCATCCGCAAGAGGAAACTTGCAGTTGCCCTCCCTTTGCCTCTAATAGAGCCCTCACTGCTGGAGCGCTTGGCAGTGTGCAACACACCGGCAACTAACACGTCCACAAGAACGCCTGGGGACTAGGTGCAAAGGCAAGGCAGGAGTGGAGCTGAGGCCAGGAAGGCGCCAGTAGCATCTCCCAGTCTCGCGCAGCCCGCGCCTTTCTGGACAGGAAGCCTACGCGAGGCAAGTCTGGGCAAGGCTCGCCCAGGGCACAACAGCCTCACGGAAGCAACTCTGCCAGATCGGGCCTTTGAGCAGAGCTGGAGTTCTGCCGTACTGCAAGGGCACTCGGCTCTGCCAAAGAAGTGATTGCAGCGACACGCAGCTGGGCTGCCTTCTCTTCTACCGAGGAGGCTCGCTTCCCGCATGCTGTGCACTAGGCTTCTAGGTGGTGGCGCCCCGCTCCTCCTACAAGTCTTAGCTGAGGAGCTGCTTCCCTGAGCTGGGGCTGTGGAAGGGAGTCCAGACACTCAAGGGCAGGCCCCAACCACCTGCACACGTCTCTGCTGGGGAGGAGAGCACTAGGGAAATGACGTCTGTCAGGCACCTTCTGGGCGTTCCCGGAGTTCCCCTCCGGTGTGTGGGGCTGCAGACCCCAGCCTGGGGCCCTGTGAGCCTTGTGCTCTCCGTGCTGTGCTGAGTCTGGGCGGTCAAGCAACCGCTGGAGGAGCCCTGCAGTTGCCCTCCCATTGCCTCTAATAGAGCCCTCACGGCTGGAGCGCTTGGCAGTGTGCAACCCACCGGCAACTAAGCCGTTCACAACAACGCCTGGGGACTAGGTGCAAAGGCAAGGCAGGAGTGGAGCTGAGGCCAGGAAGGCGCGAGTAGCATCTCCCTGTCTCACGCAGCCCGCTCCTTCCTGGACTGGAAGCCTATGTGTGAGGCAAGTCTGGGCAAGGCTCGCCCAGGACAGAGCAGCCTAACGCCAGCAACTCTGTCAGATCGGGCCTCTGAGCAGAGCTGGAGCTCTGCCGTACTGGAGACGCACTCGGCTCCGCCAAAGCAGTGAATGCAGCCGCACACAGCAGGGCTGCCTTCTCTTCTCCGGAGGAGGCTCGCTTCCCGCATGTTGTAAATTAGGCTTCCAGGCGGGGCCACCTGCGCCTCCCACATGTCTTGGCTCAGGAGCTGCTTCCCTGAGCTGGGGCTGTGGACGGGAGCCCAGACACGCAGGGGCAGGCCCCAAGCACCGGCACACGTCTCTGCTGGAGAGGAGAGCACTAGGGAAATGACGTCAGTCAGGCACCTTCTGGGCGCTCCCGGAGTTCACCTCCGGTGTGTGGGGCTGCAGACCTCAGCCAGGGGCCCTGTGAGCCTTGTGCTCTCCGTGCTGTGCTGAGTCTGGGCGGTCAAGCAACCGCTGGAAGAGCCCTGCAGTTGCCCTCCCATTGCCTCTAATAGAGCCCTCACTGCTGGAGCGCTTGGCAGTGTGCAACCCACCGGCAACTAAGCCCTCCACAAGAACGCCTTGGGACTAGGTGCAAAGGCAAGGCAGGAGTGGAGTTGAGGCCAGGAAGGCGCCAGTAGCATCTCCCAGTCTCACGCAGCCCGCTCCTTTCTGGACTGGAAGCCTAACGTGCGGCAAGTCTGGGCAAGGCTCGCCCAGGTCAGAGCAGCCTCACGCCAGCAACTCTGCCAGATCGGGCCTCTGAGCAGAGCTGGGGCTCTGCCGTAATGGAGGGGCACTCGACTACGCCAAAGCAGTGATTGCAGCCGCACGCAGCTGGGCTGGCGCCCCTTCTCCCAATGAGGCTCGCTTTCCGCATGCTGTAAACTAGGCTTCCAGACGGGGCCCCCTGCGCCTCCCACAGGTCTTGGCTCAGGAGCTGCTTCCCTGAGCTGGGGCTGTGGACGGGAGCCCAGAAATGCAGGGGCAGGCCCTAACCACCTGCACACGTCTCTGCTGGGGAGGAGAGCAATAGGGAACTGACGTCTGTCAGGCAACTTCTGGGCGCTCACCGAGTCAGCCTCCGCGTGTGTGGGGCTGCAGACCCCAGCCAGTGGCCCTGTGATCCTTGTGCTCTCCGTGCTGTGCGGAGTCTCGGCGGTCAAGCAACCATAAGAATAGATTTCCAGTTGCCCTCACTTTGCCTCTAATAGAGCCCTCACTGCTGGAGCGCTTGGCAGTGTGCAACCCACCGGCAAATAAGCCCTCCACAAGAACGCCTGGGGACTAGGTGCAAAGGCAAGGCAGGAGTGGAGCTGAGGCCAGGAAGGCGCCAGTAGCATCTCCCAGTCTCGAGCAACCCGCTCCTTTCTGGACTGGAAGCCTAACGCGAGGCAAGTCTGGGCAAGGCTCGCCCAGGGCACAGCAGCCTCACGATAGCAACTATGAGAGATCGGGCCTTTGAGCAGAGCTGGAGCTCTGCCGTCCTGGAGGGGCACTCGGCTCCGCCAAAGTACTGATTGCAGCCGCACGCAGATGGGCTGCCTTCTCTTGTACTGAGGAGGCTCGCTTCCGGCATGCTATAAACTGGGCTTCCAGGCGGGGGCGCCCCGCGCCTCCTACAGGTCTTAGCTGAGGAGCTGCTTCCCTGAGCTGGGGCTGTGGAAGTGAGTCCAGACACTCAAGGGCAGGCCCCAACCACATGCACACGTCTCTGCTGGGGAGGAGAGCACTAGGGAAATGACATCTGTCAGGCACCTTCTGGGCGCTCCCGGAGTTTCCCTCCGGTGTGAGGGGCTGCAGACCCCAGCCAGGGGCCCTGTGAGGCTTGTACTTTCCGTGCTGTGCTGAGTCTGGGCGGTCAAGCAAACGCAAGAGACGACTTGCAGTAGCCCTCCCTTTGCCTCTAATAGAGCCCTCACGGCTGGAGCGCTTCGCAGTTTGCAACCCACCGGCAACTAAGCCTTTCACAAGAACGCCTGGGGACTAGGTGCAAACGCAAGGCAGGAGTGGAGCTGAGGCCAGGAAGGCGCCAGTAGCATCTCCCAGTCTCGCGCAGCCTGCTCCTTCCTGGACTGGAAGCCTAGCCGCGAGGCAAGTCTGGGCAAAGCTCGCCCTAAGCAGAGCAGCCTCACGCCAGCAACTCTGCCAGATCGGGCCTCTGAGCAGAGCTGGAGCTCTGCCGTACTGGAGGGGCACTCGGCTCCGCCAAAGCAGTGATTGCAGCCGCACGCAGCTGGGCTGGCTCCTCTTCTCCCGAGGAGACTCGCTTCCTGCATGCTGTAAACTAGTCTTCCAGGCGGGGCCCCCTGCAACTCCCACAGGTCTAGGCTGAGGAGCTGCTTCCCTGAGGTGGGGCTGTGGACGGGAGCCCAGACACGCAGGGGCAGGCCCCAACCACCTGCACACGTCTCTGCTGGGGAGGAGAGCACTAGGGAAATGACGTCTGTCAGGCACCTTCTGGGCACTCACCGAGTCAGCCTCCGCGTGTGTGGGGCTGCAGACCCCAGCCAGTGGCCCTGTGAGCCTTGTGCTCTCCGTGCTCTGCTGAGTCTGGGCGGTCAAGCAACCACTGGAGGAGCCCTGCAGTTGCCCTCCCATTACCACTAGTAGAGCCCTCACTGCTGGAGCGCTTGGCAGTGTGCAACCCACCGGCAACTAAGCCCTCCACAAGAACGACTGGGGACTAGGTGCAAAGGCAAGGCAGGAGTGGAGCTGAGGCCAGGAAGGCGCCAGTAGCATCTCCCAGTCTCGCGCAGCCCGCTCCTTTCTGGACTGGAAGCCTAACGCGATTCAAGTCTGGGCAAGGCTCGCCGAGGGCACAGCAGACTCACGCCAGCAACTCTGAGAGATCGGGCCTTTGAGCAGAGCTGGAGCTCTGCCCTACTGGAGGGGCACTTGGCTCCGCCATAGTACTGATTGCAGCCGCACGCAGCTCGGCTGCCTTCTCTTGTACTGAGGAGGCTCGCTTCCGGCATGCTGTAAACTAGGCTTCCCGGCGGGGGCGCCCCGCGCCTCCTACAGGTCTTAGCTGAGGAACTGCTTCCCTGAGCTGGGGCTGTGGAAGGGAGTCCAGACACTCAAGGGCAGGCCCCAACCACCTGCACACGTCTCTGCTGGGGAGGAGAGCACTTGGGAAATGACGTCTGTCAGGCACCTTCTGGGCGTTCCCGGAGTTCCCCTCCGGTGTGTGGGGCTGCAGACCCCAGCCAGGGGCCCTGTGAGCCTTGTACTTTCCGTGCTGTGCTGAGTCTGGGCGTCAAGCAACCGCTGGAGGAACCCTGCAGTTGCCCTCCCATTGCCTCTAATAGAGCCCTCACTGCTGGAGCGCTTGGCAGTGTGCAGCCCACCGGCAACTAAGCCCTCCACAAGAACGCCTGGGGACAAGGTGCAAAGGCAAGGCAGGAGTGGAGCTGAGGCCAGGAAGGCGCCAGTAGCATCTCCCAGTCTCGCGCAGCCTGCTCTTTCCTGGACTGGAAGCCTAGCCGCGAGGCAAGTCTGGGCAAGGCTCGCCCAGGGCAGAGAGCCTCACGCCAGCAACTCTGCCAGATCGGGCCTCTGAGCAGAGCTGGAGCTCTGCCATACCGAAGCCGCACTCGGCTCCGCCAAAGCATTGAATACAGCCACACGCAGCAGGGCTGCCTTCTCTTCTCCCGAGGAGGCTCGATTCCCGCATGCTGTAAACTAGGCTTCCAGGCGGGGCACCCTGGGCTTCCCACAGGTCTTGGCTGAGGAGCTGCTTCCCTGAGCTGGGGCTGTGGACGGGAGTCCAGACACGCAGGGGCAGGCCCCAAGCACCTGCACACGTCTCTGCTGTGGAGGAGAGCACTAGGGAAACGACTTCTGTCAGGCATCTTCTGGGCGCTCACCGAGTCAGCCTCCGCGTGTGTGGGGCTGCAGACCCCAGCCAGGGGCCCTGTGAGCCTTGGGCTCTCCGTGCTGTGCTGAGTCTGGGCGGTCAAGCATCCGCAAGAGGAAACTTGCAGTTGCCCTCCCTTTGCCTCTAATAGAGCCCTCACTGCTGGAGCGCTTGGCAGTGTGCAACTAACCGGCAACTAACACGTCCACAAGAACGCCTGGGGACTAGGTGCACAGGCAAGGCAGGAGTGGAGCTGAGGCCAGGAAGGCACCAGTAGCATCTCCCAGTCTCGCGCAGCCCGCGCCTTTCTGGACAGGAAGCCTACGCGAGGCAAGTCTGGGCAAGGCTCGCCCAGGGCACAACAGCCTCACGGAAGCAACTCTGCCAGATCGGGCCTTTGAGCAGAGCTGGAGCTCTGCCGTACTGCAAGGGCACTCGGCTCTGCCAAAGCAGTGATTGCAGCCACACGCAGCTGGGCTGCCTTCTCTTCTACCGAGGAGGCTCGCTTCCCACATGCTGTGCACTAGGCTTCTAGGCGGTGGCGCCCCGCTCCTCGTACAAGTCTTAGCTGAGGAGCTGCTTCCCTGAGCTGGGGCTGTGGAAGGGAGTCCAGACACTCAAGGGCAGGCCCCAACCACCTGCACACGTCTCTGCTGGGGAGGAGAGCACTAGGGAAATGACGTCTGTCAGGCACCTTCTGGGTGCTCACCGAGTCAGCCTCCGCGTGTGTGGGGCTGCAGACCCCAGCCTGGGGCCCTGTGAGCCTTGTGCTCTCCGTGCTGTGCTGAGTCTGGGCGGTCAAGCAACCGCTGGAGCAGCCCTGCAGTTGCCCTCCCATTGCCTCTAATAGAGCCCTCACGGCTGGAGCGCTTGGCAGTGTGCAACCCACCGGCAACTAAGCCGTTCACAAGAACGCCTGGGGACTAGGTGCAAATGCAAGGCAGGAGTGGAGCTGAGGCCAGGAAGGCGCGAGTAGCATCTACCTGTCTCACGCAGCCCGCTCCTTCCTGGACTGGAAGCCTATGTGTGAGGCAAGTCTGGGCAAGGCTCGCCCAGGACAGAGCAGCCTAACGCCAGCAACTCTGTCAGATCGGGCCTCTGAGCAGAGCTGGAGCTCTGCCGTACTGGAGACGCACTCGGCTCCGCCAAAGCAGTGAATGCAGCCGCACACAGCAGGGCTGCCTTCTCTTCTCCGGAGGAGGCTCGCTTCCCGCATGTTGTAAATTAGGCTTCCAGGCGGGGCCACCTTCGCCTCCCACATGTCTTGGCTCAGGAGCTGCTTCCCTGAGCTGGGGTTGTGGACGGGAGCCCAGACACGCAGGGGCAGGCCCCAAGCACCGGCACACGTCTCTGCTGGGGAGGAGAGCACTAGGGAAATGACGTCTGTCAGGCACCTTCTGGGCACTCACCGAGTCAGCCTCCGCGTGTGTGGGGCTGCAGACCCCAGCCAGTGGCCCTGTGAGCCTTGTGCTCTCCGTGCTCTGCTGAGTCTGGGCGGTCAAGCAACCACTGGAGGAGCCCTGCAGTTGCCCTCCCAATACCACTAGTAGAGCCCTCACTGCTGGAGCGCTTGGCAGTGTGCAACCCACAGGCAACTAAGCCCTCCACAAGAACGCCTGGGGACTAGGTGCAAAGGCAAGGCAGGAGTGTAGCTGAGGCCAGGAAGGCGCCAGTAGCATCTCCCAGTCTCGCGCAGCCCGCTCCTTTCTGGACTGGAAGCCTAACGCGATTCAAGTCTGGGCAAGGCTCGCCCAGGGCACAGCAGACTCACGCCAGCAAATCTGAGAGATCGGGCCTTTGAGCAGAGCTGGAGCTCTGCCCTACTGGAGGGGCACTCGGCTCCGCCAAAGTACTGATTGCAGCCGCACGCAGCTCGGCTGCCTTCTCTTGTACTGAGGAGGCTCGCTTCCGGCATGCTGTAAACTAGGCTTCCCGGCGGGGGCGCCCCGCGCCTCCTACAGGTCTTAGCTGAGGAGCTGCTTCCCTGAGCTGGGGCTGTGGAAGGGAGTCCAGACACTCAAGGGCAGGCCCCAACCACCTGCACACGTCTCTGCTGGGGAGGAGAGCACTTGGGAAATGACGTCTGTCAGGCACCTTCTGGGCGTTCCCGGAGTTCCCCTCCGGTGTGTGGGGCTGCAGACCCCAGCCAGGGGCCCTGTGAGCCTTGTACTTTCCGTGCTGTGCTGAGTCTGGGCGTCAAGCAACCGCTGGAGGAACCCTGCAGTTGCCCTCCCATTGCCTCTAATAGAGCCCTCACTGCTGGAGCGCTTGGCAGTGTGCATCCCACCGGCAACTAAGCCCTCCACAAGAACGTCTGGGGACTAGGTGCAAAGGCAAGGCAGGAGTGGAGCTGAGGCCAGGAATGCGCCAGTAGCATCTCCCAGTCTCGCGCAGCCTGCTCCTTCCTGGACTGGAAGCCTAGCCGCGAGGCAAGTCTGGGCAAGGCTCGCCCAGGGCAGAGAGCCTCACGCCAGCAACTCTGCCAGATCGGGCCTCTGAGCAGAGCTGGAGCTCTGCCGTTTGGAGCCGCACTCGGCTCCGCCAAAGCAGTGAATACAGCCACACGCAGCAGGGCTGCCTTCTCTTCTCCCGAGGAGGCTCGATTCCCGCATGCTGTAAACTAGGCTTCCAGGTGGGGCCCCCTGGTCCTCCCACAGTTCTTGGCTGAGGAGCTGCTTCCCTGAGCTGGGGCTGTGGACGGGAGTCCAGACACGCAGGGGCAGGCCCCAAGCACCTGCACACGTCTCTGCTGTGGAGGAGAGCACTAGGGAAACGACTTCTGTCAGGCACCTTCTGGGCGCTCACCGAGTCAGCCTCCGCGTGTGTGGAGCTGCAGACCCCAGCCAGGGGCCCTGTGAGCCTTGGGCTCTCCGTGCTGTGCTGAGTCTGGGCGGTCAAGCATCCGCAAGAGGAAACTTGCAGTTGCCCTCCCTTTGCCTCTAATAGAGCCCTCACTGCTGGAGCGCTTGGCAGTGTGCAACACACCGGCAACTAACACGTCCACAAGAACGCCTGGGGACTAGGTGCAAAGGCAAGGCAGGAGTGGAGCTGAGGCCAGGAAGGCGCCAGTAGCATCTCCCAGTCTCGCGCAGCCCGCGCCTTTCTGGACAGGAAGCCTACGCGAGGCAAGTCTGGGCAAGGCTCGCCCAGGGCACAACAGCCTCACGGAAGCAACTCTGCCAGATCGGGCCTTTGAGCAGAGCTGGAGCTCTGCCGTACTGCAAGGGCACTCGGCTCTGCCAAAGCAGTGATTGCAGCCACACGCAGCTGGGCTGCCTTCTCTTCTACCGAGAAGGCTCGATTCCCACATGCTGTGCACTAGGCTTCTAGGCGGTGGCGCCACGCTCCTCCTACAAGTCTTAGCTGAGGAGCTGCTTCCCTGAGCTGGGGCTGTGGAAGGGAGTCCAGACACTCAAGGGCAGGCCCCAACCACCTGCACACGTCTCTGCTGGGGAGGAGAGCACTAGGGAAATGACGTCTGTCAGGCACCTTCTGGGCGCTCACCGAGTCAGCCTCCGCGTGTGTGGGGCTGCAGACCCCAGCCTGGGGCCCTGTGAGCCTTGTGCTCTCCGTGCTGTGCTGAGTCTGGGCGGTCAAGCAACCGCTGGAGGAGCCCTGCAGTTGCCCTCCCATTGCCTCTAATAGAGCCCTCACTGCTGGAGCGCTTGGCAGTGTGCAACCCACCGGCAACTAAGCCCTCCACAAGAACGCCTGGGGACTAGGTGCAAAGGCAAGGCAGGAGTGGAGCTGAGGCCAGGAAGGCGCCAGTAGCATCTCCCAGTCTCGCGCAACCCGCTCCTTTCTGGACTGCAAGCCTAACGCGAGGCAAGTCTGGGCAAGGCTCGCCCAGGGCACAGCAGCCTCACGATAGCAACTATGAGAGATCGGGCCTTTGAGCAGAGCTGGAGCTCTGCCGTCCTGGAGGGGCACTCGGCTCAGCCAAAGTACTGATTGCAGCCGCACGCAGATGGGCTGCCTTCTCTTGTACTGAGGAGGCCCGCTTCCGGCATGCTATAAACTGGGCTTCCAGGCGGGGGCGCCACGCGCCTCCTACAGGTCTTAGCTGAGGAGCTGCTTCCCTGAGCTGGGGCTGTGGAAGTGAGTCCAGACACTCAAGGGCAGGCCCCAACCACCTGCACACGTCTCTGCTGGGGAGGAGAGCACTAGGGAAATGACGTCTGGCAGGCACCTTCTGGGCGCTCCCAGCGTTCCCCTCCGGTGTGTGGGGCTGCAGACCCCAGCCAGGGGCCCTGTGAGCCTTGTGCTTTCCGTGCTGTGCAGAGTATGGGCGGTCAAGAAAACGCAAGAGGCGACTTGCAGTAGGCCTCCCTTTGCCTTTAATAGAGCCCTCACTGCTGGTGCGCTTTGCAGTGTGCAACCCACCGGCAACTAAGCCTTTCACAAGAACGCCTGGGGACTAGGTGCAAAGGCAAGGCAGGAGTGGAGCTGAGGCCAGGAAGGCGCCAGTAGCATCTCCCAGTCTCACGCAGCCCGCTCCTATCTGGACTGGAAGCCTAACGTGCGGCAAGTCTGGGCAAGGCTCGCCCAGGGCAGAGCAGCCTCACGCCAGCAACTCTGCCAGATCGGGCCTCTGAGTAGAGCTGGAGCTCTGCCGTACTGGAGGCCCAATCGGCTCCGCCAAAGCAGTGAATGCAGCCGCACACAGCAGGGCTGCCTTCTCTTCTCCCGAGGAGGCTCGCTTCCCGCATGCTGTAAACTAGGCTTCCAGGAGGGGGAGCCCCGCGACTCCTACTGGTCTTAACTTAGGAGCTGCTTCCCTGAGCTGGGGCTGTGGACGGGAGCCCAGACACGCAGGGTTAGGCCCCAACCACCTGCACACATCTCTGTTGGGGAGGAGTGCACTCGGGAAATGACGTCTGTCAGGCACCGTCTGGGCGCTCAACGAGTCAGCCTCCGCGTGTGTGGGGCTGCAGACCCCAGTCAGGGGCCCTCTGAGCCTTGTGCTCTCCGTGCTGTGCTGAGTCTGGGCTGTCAAGCAACCGCTGGAATAGCCCTGCAGTTACCCTCCCATTGCCTCTAATAGAGCCCTCACTGCTGGAGCGCTTGGCAGTGTGCAACCCACCGGCAACTAAGCCCTCCACAGGAACGCCTGGGGACTAGGTGCAAAGGCAAGGCAGGAGTGGAGCTGAGGCCAGGAAGGCGCCAGCAGCATCTCCCAGTCTCGCGCAGCCCGTTCCTTCCTGGACTGGAAGCCTATGTGCGAGGCAAGTCTGGGCAAGGCTCGCCCAGGACAGAGCAGCCTAACGGAATCAACTCTGCCAGATCCGGACTCTGAGCAGAGCTGGAGCTCTGCCGTACTGGAGGCGTACTCGGCTCCGCCAAAGCAGTGAATGCAGCCGCACACAGCAGGGCTGCTTTCTCTTCTCCTGAGGAGGCTAGCTTCCCGCATGCTGTAAACTAGGCTTCCAGGCGGGGCCCCCTGCCCCTCCCACAGTTCTTGGCTCAGGAGCTGCTTCCCTGAGCTGGGGCTGTGGACTGGAGCCCAGACACGCAGGGGCATGCCCCAACCACCCGCACACGTCTCTCCTGGGGAGGAGAGCACTAGGGAAATAATGTCTGTCAGGCACTTTCTGGGCGCTCACCGAGTCAGCCTCCGCGTGTGTGGGGCTGCAGACCCCAGCCAGATGCCCTGTGAGCCTTGTGCTCTCCGTGCTGTGCTGAGTCTGGGCGGTCAAAAACCGCTGGAGGAGCCCTGCAGTTGCCCTCCCATTGCGTCTAATAGAGCCCTCACTGCTGGAGCGCTTGGCAGTGTGCAACCCACCGGCAACTAAACCCCCGACAAGAACGCCTGGGGACTAAGTGCAAAGGCAAGGCAGGAGTGGAGCTGAGGCCAGGATGGCGCCAATAGAATCTCCCAGTCTAGCGCAGCCGGCTCCTTTCTGGACTGGAAGCCTAACGTGAGGCAAGTTTGGGCAAGGCTCGCCCAGGGCAGAGCAGCCTCACGCCAGCAACTCTGCCAGATCGGGCCTCTGAGCAGAGCTGGAGCTCTGCGTACTGGAGGGGCACTAGGCTCCACCAAAGCAGTGATTGCAGCCGCACGCAGCTGGGCTGCCTCCCCTTCTCCCAAGGAGGCTCGCTTCCCCCATGCTGTAAACTAGGCTTCCAGGCGGGGCCCCCTGCGCCTCCCACAGGTCTTGGCTCAGGAGCTGCTTCCCTGAGCTGGGGCTGAGGACGGGAGCCCAGACATGCAGGGGCAGGCCCAAACAACCTGCACACGTCTCTGCTGGGGAGGAGAAATCTAGGGAAATGACGTCTCCCAGGCGCCTTCTGGGGGCTCCCGATGTTCACCACTGGTGTGTGGGGCTGCAGACCCCAGCCAGGGGCCCTCTGAGCCTTGTGCTCTCCGTGCTGTGCTGAGTCTGGGCGGTCAAGCAACCGCTGGAGGAGCCCTGCAGTTGCCCTCCCATTGCCTCCAATAGAGCCCTCACTGCTGGAGCGCTTGGCAGTGTGCATCCCACTGGCAACTAAGCCCTCCACAAGAACGCCTGGGGACTAGGTGCACAGGCAAGGCAGGAGTGGAGAAGAGGCCTGGAAGGCTCCAGTAGCATCTCCCAGTCTCGCGCAGCCTGCTCCTTCCTGGACTGGAAGCCTATCCGCGAGGCAAGTCTGGGCAAGGCTCGCCCAGGTCAGAGCAGCCGCATGCCAGTAACTCTTCCAGATCAGGCCTCTGAGCAGAGCTGGAGCTCTGCCGTACTGGAGGCGCACTCGGCTCCGCCAAGCAGTGAATGCAGCCGCACACAGCAGGGCTGCCTTCTCTCCTCCTGAGGAGGCTCGCTTCCCCCATGCTGTAAACTAGGCTTCCAGGCGGGGCCCTGTGCGCCTATCAGAGGTCTTGGCTCAGGAGCTGCTTCCCTGAGCTGGGGCTGTGGACGGGAGACCAGACACGCAGGGGCAGGCCCCAACCACCTGCACACGTCTCTGCTGGGGAGGAGAGCACTAGGGAAATGACGTCTGTCAGGCACCTTCTGGGCGCTCACCGAGTCAGCCTCCGCGTGTGTGGGGCTACAGACCCCAGCCAGGGGCCCTGTGAGCCTTGTGCTCTCCGTGCTGTGCTGAGTCTGGGCGGTCAAGCAACCGCTGGAGGAGCCGTGCAGTTGCCCTCCCATTGCGTCTAATAGAGCCCTCAATGCTGGAGCGCTTGGCAGTGTGCAACCCAGCGGCAACTAAGCCCTCCACGAGAACGCCTGGGGACTAGATGCAAAGGCAAGGCAGGAGTTTAGCTGAGGCCAGGAAGGCTCCAGTAGCATCTCCCAGTCTCGCGCAGCCTGCTCCTTCCTGGACTGGAAGCCTATCCGCGAGGCAAGTCTGGGCAAGGCTTGCCCAGGGCAGAGCAGCCTCACGCCAGTAACTCTTCCAGATCGGGCCTCTGAGCAGAGCTGGAGATCTGCCGTACTGGAGGCGCACTCAGCTCCGCCAAAGCAGTGAATGCAGCCGCACACAGCTGGGCTGCCTCACCTACTCCCAAAGACGCTCGCTTCCCGCATGCTGTAAACTCGGCTTCCAGCCGGGGCCCCCTGCGCCTCCCACAGGTCTTGGCTGAGGAGCTGCTTCCCTGAGGTGGGGCTGTGGACGGGAGCCCAGACACGCAGGGCCAGGCCCCAACCACCTGCACATGTCTCGGCTGGGGAGGAGAGCACTCGGGAAATGACGTCTGTCAGGCACCGTCTGGGCGCTCAACGAGTCAACCTCCGCGTGTGTGGGGCTGCAGACCCCAGCCAGGGGCCCTGTGAGCTTTGTGCTCTCCGTGCTGTGCTGAGTCTGGGCGGTCAGGCAACCGCTGGAGGAGCCCTGCAGTTGCCCTCCCATTGCCTCTAATAGAGCCCTCACTGCTGGAGCGCTTGGCAGTGTGCAACCCACCGGCAACTCAGCCCTCCACAAGAACGCCTGGGGACTACGTGCAAAGGCAAGGCAGGAGTGGAGCTGAGGCCAGGAAGGCGCCAGTAGCATCTCCCAGTCTAGCGCAGCCGGCTCCTTTCTGGACTGGAAGCCTAACGTGAGGCAAGTTTGGGCAAGGCTCGCCCAGGGCAGAGCAGCCTCACGCCAGCAACTCTGCCAGATCGGGCCTCTGAGCAGAGCTGGAGCTCTGCCGTACAGGAGGGGCACTAGGCTCCACCAAAGCAGTGATTGCAGCCGCACGCAGCTGGGCTGCCTCCCCTTCTCCCATGGAGGCTCGCTTCCCGCATGCTGTAAACTAGGCTTCCAGGCGGGGCCCCCTGCGCCTGCCACAGGTCTTGGCTCAGGAGCTGCTTCCCTGAGCTGGGGCTGAGGACGGGAGCCCAGACATGCAGGGGCAGGCCCAAACAACATGCACACGTCTCTGCTGGGGAGGAGAAATCTAGGGAAATGACGTCTGTCAGGCACCTTCTGGGTGCTCCCAGAGTTCACCTCCAGTGTGTAGGGCTGCAGACCCCAGCCAGGGGCCCTGTGAGCCTTGTACTTTCCGTGCTGTGCTGAGTCTGGGCGGTCAAGCAAACCCAAGAGGTGACTTGCAGTAGCCCTCCCTTTGCCTCTAATAGAGCCCTCACGGCTGGAGCGCTTGGCAGTGTGCAACCCACCGGCAACTAAGCCTTTCACAAGAACGCCTGGGGACTAGTTGCAAAGGCAAGGCAGGAGTGGAGCTGAGGCCAGGAAGGCGCCAGTAGCATCTCCTAGTCTCGCGCAGCCTGCTCCTTCCTGGACTGGAAGCCTAGCCGCGAAGCAAGTGTGGGCAAAGCTCGCACTGGGCAGAGCAGCCTCACGCCAGCAACTCTGCCAGATCGGGCCTCTGAGCAGAGCTCGAGATCTACCGTACTGGAGGGGTACTCGGCTTCGCCAAAGCAGTGAATCTAGCCGCACACAGCAAGGCTGCCTTCTCTTCTCCTGAGGAGGCTCGCTTCCCGCATGCTGTAAACTATGCTTCCAGGCGGGGCCCCCTGCGCCTACCACAGGTCTTGGCTGAGGAGCTGCTTCCCTGAGCTGGGGCTGTGGACGGGAGCCCAGACACGCAGGGGCAGGCCCCAGCCACCTGCACACGTCTCTGCTGGGGAGGAGAGCACTAGGGAAATGACGTCTGTCAGGAACCTTCTGGGCGCTCACCGAGTCAGCCTCCGCGTGTGTTGGACTGCAGACCCCAGCCAGGGGCCCTGTGAGCCTTGTGCTCTCCGTGCTCTGCTGAGTCTGGGCGGTCAAGCAACCGTTGGAGGAGCCCTGCAGTTGCCCTCCCATTGCCTCTAATAGAGCCCTCACTGCTGGGGCGCTTGGCAGTTTGCAACCCACTGGCAACTAACCCCTCCACAAGAACGCCTGGGGACTAGGTGCAAATGCAAGGCAGGAGTGGAGCTGAGGCCAGGAAGGCGCCAGTAGCATCTCCCAGTCTCGCGGAGCCCGCTCCTTTCTGGACTGGAAGCCTAACGCGAGGCAAGTCTGGGCAAGGCTCGCCCAGGGCACAGCAGCCTCACGCCAGCAACTCTGAGAGATCGGGCCTTTGAGCAGAGCTGGAGCTCTGCCATACTGGAGGGGCACTCGGCTCCGCCAAAGTACTGATAGCAGCCGCACGCAGCTGGGCTGCCTTCTCTTGTACTGAGGAGGCTCGCTTCCGGCATGCTGTAAACTAGGCTTCCCGGTGGGGGCGCCCCGCGCCTCCTACAGGTCTTATCTGAGGAGCTGCTTCCCTGAGCTGGGGCTGTGGAAGGGAGTCCAGACACTCAAGGGCAGGCCCCAACCACCTGCACACGTCTCTGCCTGGGAGGAGAGCACTAGGGAAATGACGGCACTCAGGCACCTTCTGGGCGCTCCCGGAGTTCACCTCCGGTGTGTGGGGTTGCAGACCCCAGCCAGGGGCCCTGTGAGCCTTGTTGTCTCCGTGCTGTGCTGAGTCTGGGCGGTCAAGCAACCACTGGAGGAGCCCTGCAGTTGCCCTCCCATTGCCTCTAATAGAGCCCTCACGGCTGGAGCGCTTGGCAGTGTGCAACCCACCGGCAACTAAGCCCTCCACAAGAACGCCTGGGGCCTAGGTGCAAAGGCAAGGCAGGAGTGGAGCTGAGGCCAGGAAGGCGCCAGTAGCATCTCCCAGTCTCGCGCAGCCTGCTCCTTCCTGGACTGGAAGCCTAGCCGCGAGGCAAGTCTGGGCAAGGTTCGCCAAGGGCAGAGCAGCCTCACGCCAGCAGCTCTGCCAGATCTGGCCTTGAGCATAGCTGGAGCTCTGCCGTACTGGAGGGGTACTCGGCTCCGCCGAAGCAGTGATTGCAGCTGCATACAGCTGGGCTGCTTCCCCTTCTCCCAAGGACGCTCGCTTCCCGCATGCTGTAAACTGGGCTTCCAGGCGGGGACCCTGCGCCTCCCACAGGTCTTGGCTGAGGAGCTGCTTCCCTGAGGTGGGGCTGTGGACGGGAGCCCAGACACGTAGGGTCAGGCCCCAACCACCTGCACATGTCTCTGCTGGGGAGGAGAGCACTAGGGAAATGACGTCTGTCAGGCACCTTCTGGGCGCTCACCGAGTCAGCCTCCGTGTGTGTTGGACTGCAGACCCCAGCCAGGGGCCCTGCGAGCCTTCTGCTCTCCGTGCTGTGCTGAGTCTGGGCGGTCAAGCCACCGCTGGAGGAGCCCTGCAGTTGCCCTCCCATTGCCTCTAATAGAGCCCTCACTGCTGGAGCGCTTGGCAGTGTGCAACCCACTGGCAACTAACCCCTCCACAAGAACGCCTGGGGACTAGGTGCAGAGGCAAGGCAGGAGTGGAGCTGAGGCCAGGAAGGCGCCAGTAGCATCTCCCAGTCTTGCGCAGCCTGCTCCTTCCTGGACTGGAAGCCTAGCCGCGAGGCAAGTCTGGGCAAAGCTCGCCCAGGGCAGAGCAGCCTCACGCCAGCAACTCTGCCAGATCGGGCCTCTGAGCAGAGCTGGAGCTCTGCCGTACTGGAGGGGCACTCGGCTCCGCCAAAGCAGTGATTGCAGCAGCACGCAGCTGGGCTGGCTCCTCTTCTCCCGAGGAGACTCGCTTCCCGCATGCTGTAAACAAGGCTTCCAGGCGGGGCACCCTGCACCTCCCACAGGTCTTGGCTCAGGAGCTGCTTCCCTGAGCTGGGGCTGTGGACGGGAGCCCAGACACACAGGGGCAGGCCCCAACCACCTGCACACGTCTCTGCTGGGGAGGAGAGCACTAGGGAAATTACGTCTGTCAGGCACCTTCTGGGTGCTCACCGAGTCAGCCTCCGCGTGTGTGGGGCTGCAGACCCCAGCCAGGGGCCCTGTGAGCCTTGTACTTTCCATGCTGGCTGAGTCTGTGCGGTCAAGCAAACGCAAGAGGCTACTTGCAGTAGCCCTCTCTTTGCCTCTAATAGAACCCTCACTGCTGGAGCGCTAGGCAGTGTGCAACCCACCGGCAACTAAGCCCTCCACAAGAACGCCTGGGGACTAGGTGCAAAGGCAAGGCAGGAGTGGAGCTGAGGCCAGGAAGGCGCCAGTAGCATCTCCCAGTCTTGCACAGCATGCTCCTTCCTGGACTGGAAGCCTAGCCGCGAGGCAAGTCTGGGCAAGGCTCGCCCAGGGCAGAGCAGCCTCACGCCAGCAGCTCTGCCAGATCGGGCCTTTGAGCAGAGCTGGAGCTCTGCCGTACTGGAGGCGCACTCGCCTCCGCCAAAGCAGTGAATGCAGCCGCACGCAGCAGGGCTGCCTTCTCTTCTCCCGAGGAGGCTCGCTTCCCGCATGCTGTAAACTAGGCTTCCAGGAGGGGCCCCCTGCGCCTCCCACAGGTCTTGGCTCAGGAGCTGCTTTCCTGAGCTGGGGCTGTGGACGGGAGCCCAGACACGCAGGGGCAGGCCCTAACCACCTGCACACGTCTCTGCTGGGGAGGAGAGCACTAGGGAAAAGACGTCTGTCAGGCACCTTCTGGGCGCTCACCGAGTCAGCTTCCGCGTGTGTGGGGCTGCAGACCCCAGCCAGGGGCCCTGTGAGCCTTGGGCTCTCCGTGCTGTGCTGAGTCTTGGCGGTCAAGCAACCGCTGAAGGAGCTCTGCAGTTGCCCTCCCATTGCCTCTAATAGAGCCCTCACTGCTGGAGCGCTTGGCAGTGTGCAACCCACAGGCAACTAAGCCCTCCACAAGAACGCCTGGGGACTAGGTGCAAAGGCAAGGCAGGAGTGGAGCTGAGGCCAGGAAGGCGCCAGTAGCATCTCCCAGTCTCGCGCAGCCTGCTCCTTTCTGGACTGGAAGCCTATGTGCGAGGCAAGTCTGGGCAAGGCTCGCCCAGGGCAGAGCAGCCTCACGCCAGCAACTCTGCCAGATCGGGCCTCTGAGCAGTGCTGGAGCTCTGCCGTACTGGAAGCACACTCGGATCCGCCCAAGCAGTGAATGCAGCCGCAGGCAGCCGGCCTGCCTTCTCTTCTCCCGAGGAGTCTCGCTTCCCGCATAATGTAAACTAGGCTTCCAAGCGGGGCCCCCTGTGCCTCCCACAGGTCTTGGCTCAGGAACTCCTTCCCTGAGCTGGGGCTGTGGACGGGAGCCCAGACACGCAGGGGCAGGCCCCAACCACCTGCACACGTCTCTGCTGGGGAGGAGAGCACTAAGGATATGACGTCTGTCTGGCACATTCTGGGCGCTCCCGGAATTCCCCTCCGGTGTGTGGGGCTGCAGACCCCAGCCAGGGGCCCTGTGGGCCTTGTGCTCTCCGTGCTGTGCTGAGTCTGGGCGGTCAAGCAACCGCTAGAGGAGCCCTGCAGTTGCCCTCCCATTGCCTCTAATAGAGCCCTCACTGCTGGAGCGCTTGGCAGTGTGCATCCCACCGGCAACTAAGCCTTTCACAAGAACGCCTGGGGACTAGGTGCAAAGGCAAGGCAGGAGTGGAGCTGAGGCCAGGAAGGCGCCAGTAGCATCTCCCAGTCTCGCGCAGCCTGCTCCTTCCTGGACTGGAAGCCTAACCACAAGGCAAGTCTGGGCAAAGCTTGCTCTGGGCAGAGCAGCCTCACGCCAGCAACTCTGCCAGATCGGGCCTCTGAGCAGAGCTGGAGCTCTGCCGTAATGGAGGGGCACTCGGCTCCGCCAAAGCAGTGATTGCAGCTGCACGCAGTTGGGCTGCCTCCCCTTCTCCCAAGGAGGATCGCTTCCCGCATGCTGTAAACTAGGCTTCCCGGCGGTGGCGCCCCGCGCCTCCTACAGGTCTTAGCTGAGGAGCTGCTTCCCTGAGCTGGGGCTGTGGAAGGGAGTCCAGACACTCAATGGCAGGCCCCAACCACCTGCACACGTCTCTGCTGGGGAGGAGAGCACTAGGGAAATGACGTCTTTCAGGCACCTTCTCGGCGCTCCCGGAGTTCGCCTCCGGTGTGTGGGGCTGCAGACCCCAGCCAGGGGCCCTGAGAGCCTTGTGCTCTCCGTGCTGTGCTGAGTCTGGGCGGTCAAGCAACCGCTGGAGGAGCCCTGTAGTTGCCCTCCCATTGCATCTAATAGAGCCCTCACTGCTGGAACGCTTAGCAGTGTCAACCCACTGGCAACTAAGCCCTCCACAAGAACGCCTGGAGACTAAGTGCAAAGGTAAGGCAGGAGTGGAGCTGAGGCCAGGAAGGCGCCAGTAGCATCTCGCAGTCTCACGCAGCCTGCTCCTTCCTGGACTGGAAGCCTAGTCACGAGGCAAGTCTGGGCAAGGCTCGCCCAAGGCAAAGCAGCCTCAAGCCAGCAACTCTGCCCGATCGGGCCTCTGAGCGGAACTGGAGCTCTCCCGTACTGGAGGCGCTTTCGGCTCCGCCCAAGCAGTGATTGCAGCCGCACGCATCTGGGCTGCCTCCTCTTCTCCCAAGGAGGGTCGCTTCCCGCATGCTGTGCACTAGGCTTCCAGGCGAGGGCGCCGCGCGCCTCATTCAGGTCTTGGCTGAGGAGCTGCTTCCCTGAGCTGGGGCTGTGGACGGGAGCCCAGACATGCAGGGGCAGGCCCAAATCACCTGCACATTTCTCTGCTGGGGTGGGGAGCCCTAGGGAAATGACGTCTCTCAGGCACCTTCTGGGCGCTCACCGAGTCAGCCTCCGATGTGTGGGGCTGCAGACCCCAGCCAGGGGCCCTGTGAGCCTTGTGCTGTCCGTGCTATGCTGAGTCTGGGCGGTCAACCAACCGTAAGAATAGACTTCCAGTGGCCCTCACTTTGCCTTTAATAGAGCCCTCAAGCTGGAGCGCTTGGCAGTGTGCAACCCACCGGAAACTAAGCCCTCCACAAGAACGCCTGGGGACTAGGTGCAAAGGCAAGGCAGGAGTGGAGCTGAGGCCGGGAAGGCGCCAGTAGCATCTCCCAGTCTCGCGCAGCCTGCTCCTTTCTGGACTGGAAGCCTAACCCGTGGCAAGTCTGGGCAAGGCTCGCCAAGGGCACAGCAGCCTCACGCCAGCAACTATGAGAGATCGGGCCTTTGAGCAGAGCTGGAGCTCTGCCGTACTGGAGGGGCACTCGGCTCCGCCAAAGTACTGATTGCAGCTGCACGCAGCTGGGCTGCCTTCTCTTGTACTGAGGAGGCTCGCTTCCGGCATGCTGTAAACTAGGCTTCCCGACGGGGGCGCCCCTCGCCTCCTACAGGTCTTAGCTGAGGAGCTGCTTCCGTGAGCTGGGGCTGTGGAAGGGAGTCAGGACACTCAAGGGCAGGCCCCAACCACCTGCACACGTCTCTGCTGGGGAGTAGAGCACTAGAGAAATGACGTTTGTCAGGCAGCTTCTGGGCGCTCCCGGAGTTCCCCTCCGGTGTGTGGGGCTGCAGACCCCAGCCAGGGGCCCTGTGAGCCTTGCACTTTCCGAGCTGTGCTGAGTCTGGGCGGTCAAGCAAACGCAAGAGGCGACTTGCAGTAGCCCTCCCTTTGCCTCTAATAGAGCCCTCACGGCTGGAGCGCTTTGCAGTGCGCAACCCACCGGCAACTAAGCCTTTCACAAGAACGCCTGGGGACTAGGTGCAAAGGCAAGGCAGGAGTGGAGCTGAGGCCAGGAAGGCGCCAGTAGCATCTCGCACTCTCACGCAGCCTGCTCCTTCCTGGACTGGAAGCCTAGACACGAGGCAAGTCTGGGAAAGGCTCGCCCAAGGAAAAGCAGCCTCACGCCAGCAACTCTGCCAGATTGGGCCTCTGAGCAGAGCTGGAGCTCTGCCGTTCTGGAGGGGCACTCGGCTCCGCCAAAGCAGTGATTGCAGCCGCACGCAGCTGTGCTGGCTCCTGTTCTCCCGAGGAGACTCGCTTCCCGCATGCTGTAAACTAGGCTTCCAGGCGGGGCCCCCTGCACCTCCCACAGGTCTTGGCTCAGGAGCTGCTTCCCTGTGCTGGGGCTGTGGACAGGAGCCCAGACACACAGGGGCAGGCCCCAACCACCTGCACACGTCTCTGCTGGGGAGGAGAGCACTAGGGAAATGACGTCTGCCAGGCACTTTCTGGGCGATCACCGAGTCAGCCTCCGCGTGTGTGGGGCTGTAGACCCCAGCCAGGGGCCCTGAGAGCCTTGTGCTCTCCGTGCTGTGCTGAGTCTGGGCGGTCAAGCAACCGCTGGAGGAGCCCTGTAGTTGCCCTCCCATTGCATCTAATAGAGCCCTCACTGCTGGAACGCTTAGCAGTGTGCAACCCACTGGCAACTAAGCCCTCCACAAGAACGCCTGGAACTAAGTGCAAAGGTAAGGCAGGAGTGGAGCTGAGGCCAGGAAGGCGCCAGTAGCATCTCGCAGTCTCACGCAGCCTGCTCCTTCCTGGACTGGAAGCCTAGACACGAGGCAAGTTTGGGAAAGGCTCGCCCAAGGAAAAGCAGCCTCACGCCAGCAACTCTGCCAGATCGGGCCTCTGAGCGGAGCTGGAGCTCTGCCGTACTGGAGGGGCTCTCGGCTCCGCCCAAGCAGTGATTGCAGCCGCACGCATCTGTGCTGCCTCCTCTTCTCCCAAGGAGGGTCGCTTCCCGCATGCTGTGCACTAGGCTTCCAGGCGGGGGCGCCGCGCGCCTCCTTCAGGTCTTGGCTGAGGAGCTGCCTCCCTGAGCTGGGGCTGTGGACGGGAGCCCAGACATGCAGGGGCAGGCCCAAACCACCTGCATATTTCTCTGCTGGGGTGAGGAGCCCTAGGGAAATGACGTCCGTCAGGCACCTTCTGGGCGCTCACCGAGTCAGCCTCCGCGTGTGTGGGGCTGCAGACCCCAGCCAGGGGCCCTGTGAGCCTTGTGCTCTCCATGCTGTGCTGAGTCTGGGCGGTCAAGCAACCGCTGGAGGAGCCCTGCAGTTGCACTCCCATTGCCTCTAATAGAGCCTTCACTGCTGGAGCGCTTGGCAGTGTGCAACCCTCCGGCAACTAAGCCCTCCAAAAGAACGCCTGGGGACTAGGTGCAAAGGCAAGGCAGGAGTGGAGCTGAGGCCAGGAAGGCGCCAGTAGCATCTCCCAGTCTCGCGCAGCCTGCTCCTTCCTGGACTGGAAGCCTAACCACGAGGCAAGTCTGGGCAAAGCTTGCTCTGGGCAGAGCAGCCTCACGCCAGCAACTCTGCCAGATCGGGCCTCTGAGCAGAGCTGGAGCTCTGCCGTAATGGAGGGGCACTCGGCTCCGCCAAAGCAGTGATTGCAGCTGCACGCAGTTGGGCTGCCTCCCCTTCTCCCAAGGAGGCTCGCTTCCCGCATGCTGTAAACTAGGCTTCCCGGCGGTGGCGCCCCGCGCCTCCTACAGGTCTTAGCTGAGGAGCTGCTTCCCTGAGCTGGGGCTGTGGAAGGGAGTCCAGACACTCAATGGCAGGCCCCAACCACCTGCACACGTCTCTGCTGGGGAGGAGAGCACTAGGGAAATGACGTCTTTCAGGCACTTCTGGGCGCTCACCGAGTCAGCCTCCCCATGTGTGGGGCTGTTGACCCCAGCCAGGGGCCCTGAGAGCCTTGTGCTCTCCGTGCTGTGCTGAGTCTGGGCGGTCAAGCAACCGCTGGAGGAGCCCTGTAGTTGCCCTCCCATTGCATCTAATAGAGCCCTCACTGCTGGAACGCTTAGCAGTGTCAACCCACTGGCAACTAAGCCCTCCACAAGAACGCCTGGAGACTAAGTGCAAAGGTAAGGCAGGAGTGGAGCTGAGGCCAGGAAGGCGCCAGTAGCATCTCGCAGTCTCACGCAGCCTGCTCCTTCCTGGACTGGAAGCCTAGTCACGAGGCAAGTCTGGGCAAGGCTCGCCCAAGGCAAAGCAGCCTCAAGCCAGCAACTCTGCCCGATCGGGCCTCTGAGCGGAACTGGAGCTCTCCCGTACTGGAGGCGCTTTCGGCTCCGCCCAAGCAGTGATTGCAGCCGCACGCATCTGGGCTGCCTCCTCTTCTCCCAAGGAGGGTCGCTTCCCGCATGCTGTGCACTAGGCTTCCAGGCGAGGGCGCCGCGCGCCTCATTCAGGTCTTGGCTGAGGAGCTGCTTCCCTGAGCTGGGGCTGTGGACGGGAGCCCAGACATGCAGGGGCAGGCCCAAATCACCTGCACATTTCTCTGCTGGGGTGGGGAGCCCTAGGGAAATGACGTCTCTCAGGCACCTTCTGGGCGCTCACCGAGTCAGCCTCCGATGTGTGGGGCTGCAGACCCCAGCCAGGGGCCCTGTGAGCCTTGTGCTCTCCCTGCTGTGCTGAGTCTGGGCGGTCAACCAACCGTAAGAATAGACTTCCAGTGGCCCTCACTTTGCCTCTAATAGAGCCCTCAAGCTGGAGCGCTTGGCAGTGTGCAACCCACCGGAAACTAAGCCCTCCACAAGAACGCCTGGGGACTAGGTGCAAAGGCAAGGCAGGAGTGGAGCTGAGGCCGGGAAGGCGCCAGTAGCATCTCCCAGTCTCGCGCAGCCTGCTCCTTTCTGGACTGGAAGCCTAACCCGTGGCAAGTCTGGGCAAGGCTCGCCAAGGGCACAGCAGCCTCACGCCAGCAACTATGAGAGATCGGGCCTTTGAGCAGAGCTGGAGCTCTGCCGTACTGGAGGGGCACTCGGCTCCGCCAAAGTACTGATTGCAGCTGCACGCAGCTGGGCTGCCTTCTCTTGTACTGAGGAGGCTCGCTTCCGGCATGCTGTAAACTAGGCTTCCCGACGGGGGCGCCCCGCGCCTCCTACAGGTCTTAGCTGAGGAGCTGCTTCCGTGAGCTGGGGCTGTGGAAGGGAGTCAGGACACTCAAGGGCAGGCCCCAACCACCTGCACACGTCTCTGCTGGGGAGTAGAGCACTAGAGAAATGACGTTTGTCAGGCAGCTTCTGGGCGCTCCCGGAGTTCCCCTCCGGTGTGTGGGGCTGCAGACCCCAGCCAGGGGCCCTGTGAGCCTTGCACTTTCCGAGCTGTGCTGAGTCTGGGCGGTCAAGCAAACGCAAGAGGCGACTTGCAGTAGCCCTCCCTTTGCCTCTAATAGAGCCCTCACGGCTGGAGCGCTTTGCAGTGCGCAACCCACCGGCAACTAAGCCTTTCACAAGAACGCCTGGGGACTAGGTGCAAAGGCAAGGCAGGAGTGGAGCTGAGGCCAGGAAGGCGCCAGTAGCATCTCGCACTCTCACGCAGCCTGCTCCTTCCTGGACTGGAAGCCTAGACACGAGGCAAGTCTGGGAAAGGCTCGCCCAAGGAAAAGCAGCCTCAGGCCAGCAACTCTGCCAGATTGGGCCTCTGAGCAGAGCTGGAGCTCTGCCGTTCTGGAGGGGCACTCGGCTCCGCCAAAGCAGTGATTGCAGCCGCACGCAGCTGTGCTGGCTCCTGTTCTCCCGAGGAGACTCGCTTCCCGCATGCTGTAAACTAGGCTTCCAGGCGGGGCCCCCTGCACCTCCCACAGGTCTTGGCTCAGGAGCTGCTTCCCTGTGCTGGGGCTGTGGACAGGAGCCCAGACACACAGGGGCAGGCCCCAACCACCTGCACACGTCTCTGCTGGGGAGGAGAGCACTAGGGAAATGACGTCTGCCAGGCACTTTCTGGGCGATCACCGAGTCAGCCTCCGCGTGTGTGGGGCTGTAGACCCCAGTCAGGGGCCCTGAGAGCCTTGTGCTCTCCGTGCTGTGCTGAGTCTGGGCGGTCAAGCAACCGCTGGAGGAGCCCTGTAGTTGCCCTCCCATTGCATCTAATAGAGCCCTCACTGCTGGAACGCTTAGCAGTGTGCAACCCACTGGCAACTAAGCCCTCCACAAGAACGCCTGGAACTAAGTGCAAAGGTAAGGCAGGAGTGGAGCTGAGGCCAGGAAGGCGCCAGTAGCATCTCGCAGTCTCACGCAGCCTGCTCCTTCCTGGACTGGAAGCCTAGACACGAGGCAAGTTTGGGAAAGGCTCGCCCAAGGAAAAGCAGCCTCAGGCCAGCAACTCTGCCAGATCGGGCCTCTGAGCGGAGCTGGAGCTCTGCCGTACTGGAGGGGCTCTCGGCTCCGCCCAAGCAGTGATTGCAGCCGCACGCATCTGGGCTGCCTCCTCTTCTCCCAAGGAGGGTCGCTTCCCGCATGCTGTGCACTAGGCTTCCAGGCGGGGGCGCCGCGCGCCTCCTTCAGGTCTTGGCTGAGGAGCTGCCTCCCTGAGCTGGGGCTGTGGACGGGAGCCCAGACATGCAGGGGCAGGCCCAAACCACCTGCATATTTCTCTGCTGGGGTGAGGAGCCCTAGGGAAATGACGTCCGTCAGGCACCTTCTGGGCGCTCACCGAGTCAGCCTCCGCGTGTGTGGGGCTGCAGACCCCAGCCAGGGGCCCTGTGAGCCTTGTGCTCTCCATGCTGTGCTGAGTCTGGGCGGTCAAGCAACCGCTGGAGGAGCCCTGCAGTTGCACTCCCATTGCCTCTAATAGAGCCTTCACTGCTGGAGCGCTTGGCAGTGTGCAACCCTCCGGCAACTAAGCCCTCCAAAAGAACGCCTGGGGACTAGGTGCAAAGGCAAGGCAGGAGTGGAGCTGAGGCCTGGAAGGTGCCAGTAGCATCTCCCAGTCTCGCGCAGCCTGCTCCTTCCTGGACTGGAAGCCTAGCCGCGAGGCAAGTTTGGGCAAGGCTCGCCCAGGTCAGAACAGCCTCACGCCAGCAACTCTGCCCGATCGGGCCTCTGAGCAGAGCTGGATCTCTGCCGTACTGGAGGCGAACTCGGCTCCGCCAAAGCAGTGAATGCAGCCACACACAGCATGGCTGCCTTCTCTTCTCCTGAGGAGGCTCGCTTCCCGCATGCTGTAAACTAGGCTTCTAGTCGGGACCCCCTGCGCCTACCACAGGTCTTGTCTCAGGAGCTGCTTCCCTGAGCTGGGGCTGTGGACGGGAGCCCAGACACGCAGGGGCAGGCCCCAACCACCTGCCCACGTCTATGCTGGGGAGGAGAGCACTAGGGAAATGACGTCTGTCATTCACCTTCTGGGCGCTCACCGAGTCAGCCTCCGCGTGTGTGGGGCTGCAGACCCCAGCCAGGGACCCTGTGAGCCTTGTGCTCTCCGTGCTGTGCTGAGTCTGGGGTGTCAAGCAGGGGTAAGAATAGACTTCCAGTTGCCCTCACTTTGCCTCCTATAGAGCCCTCAAGCTGGAGCTCTTGGAAGTGTGCAACCCACCGGCAACTAAGCCCTCCACAAGAACGCCTGGGGACTAGGTGCAAAGGCAAGGCAGGAGTGGAGCTGAGGCCAGGAAGGCGCCAGTAGCATCTCCCAGTCTCGCGCAGCCCGCTCCTTCCTGGACTGGAAGTCTAACCACGAGGCAAGTCTGGGCAAGGCTCGCCCAGGGCAGAGCAGCCTCACGCCAGCAACTCTGCCAGATTGGGACTCAGAGCAGCGCTGGAGCTCTGCCGTACTGGAGGCGCACTCGGCTCCGCCATAGCAGTGTATGCAGCCGCACACAGCAGGGCTGCTTTCTCTTCTCCCGAGGAGGCTAGCTTCCCGCAAGCTGTAAACTAG
Source organism: Capricornis sumatraensis (assembly GCF_032405125.1). Classification (NCBI taxonomy): domain Eukaryota; kingdom Metazoa; phylum Chordata; class Mammalia; order Artiodactyla; family Bovidae; genus Capricornis; species Capricornis sumatraensis. The sequence continues at coordinate 15,835,707 of NW_027184612.1, forward strand.
GCTTCCAGGCGGGGCCCCCTGCGGCTACCACAGGTCTTGGCTTAGGAGCTGCTTCCCTGAGCTGGGGCTGTGGACGGAAGCGCAGACACGAAGGGGCAGGCCCCAAACACCCGCACACGTCTCTGCTGGGGAGAAAAGCACTAGGGAAATGACGTCTGTCAGGCACTTTCTGGGCGCTCACCGAGTCAGCCTCCGCGTGTGTGGGGCTGCAGACCCCAGCCAGGGACCCTGTGAGCCTTGTGCTCTCCGTGCTGTGCTGAGTCTGGACGGTCAAAAACCGCTGGAGGAGCCCTGCAGTTGCCCTCCCATTGCGTCTAATAGAGCCCTCACTGCTGGAGCGCTTGGCAGTGTGCAACCCACCGGCAACTCAGCCCTCCACAAGAACGCCTGGGGACTAAGTGCAAAGGCAAGGCAGGAGTGGAGCTGAGGCCAGGAAGGCGCCAGTAGCATCTCCCAGTCTAGCGCAGCCGGCTCCTTTCTGGACTGGAAGCCTAACGTGAGGCAAGTTTGGGCAAGGCTCGCCCAGGGCAGAGCAGCCTCACGCCAGCAACTCTGCCAGATCGGGCCTCTGAGCAGAGCTGGAGCTCTGCCGTACTGGAGGGGCACTAGGCTCCACCAAAGCAGTGATTGCAGCCGCACGCAGCTGGGCTGCCTCCCCTTCTCCCAAGGAGGCTCGCTTCCCGCATGCTGTAAACTAGGCTTCCAGGCGGGGCCCCCTGCGCCTCCCACAGGTCTTGGCTCAGGAGCTGCTTCCCTGAGCTGGGGCTGAGGACGGGAGCCCAGACATGCAGGGGCAGGCCCAAACAACCTGCACACGTCTCTGCTGGGGAGGAGAAATCTAGGGAAATGACGTCTGTCAGGCACCTTCTGGGCGCTCCCGGAGTTCACCTCCAGTGTGTAGGGCTGCAGAACCCAGCCAGGGGCCCTGTGAGCCTTGTACTTTCCGTGCTGTGCTGAGTCTGGGCGGTCAAGCAAACCCAAGAGGTGACTTGCAGTAGCCCTCCCTTTGCCTCTAATAGAGCCCTCACGGCTGGAGCGCTTGGCAGTGTGCAACCCACCAGCAACTAAGCCTTTCACAAGAACGCCTGGGGACTAGTTGCAAAGCAAGGCAGGAGTGGAGCTGAGGCCAGGAAGGCGCCAGTAGCATCTCCTAGTCTCGCGCAGCCTGCTCCTTCCTGGACTGGAAGCCTAGCCGCGAGGCAAGTGTGGGCAAAGCTCGCACTGGGCAGAGCAGCCTCACGCCAGCAACTCTGCCAGATCGGGCCTCTGAGCAGAGCTCGAGATCTACCGTACTGGAGGGGTACTCGGCTTCGCCAAAGCAGTGAATCTAGCCGCACACAGCAAGGCTGCCGTCTCTTCTCCTGAGGAGGCTCGCTTCCCGCATGCTGTAAACTACGCTTCCAGGCGGGGACCCCTGCGCCTACCACAGGTCTTGGCTGAGGAGCTGCTTCCCTGAGCTGGGGCTGTGGACGGGAGCCCAGACACGCAGGGGCAGGCCCCAGCCACCTGCACACGTCTCTGCTGGGGAGGAGAGCACTAGAGAAATGACGTCTGTCAGGAACCTTCTGGGCGCTCACCGAGTCAGCCTCCGCGTGTGTTGGACTGCAGACCCCAGCCAGGGGCCCTGTGAGCCTTGTGCTCTCCGTGCTGTGCTGAGTCTGGGCGGTCAAGCAACCGCTGGAGGAGCCCTGCAGTTGCCCTCCCATTGCCTCTAATAGAGCCCTCACTGCTGGAGCGCTTGGCAGTTTGCAACCCACTGGCAACTAACCCCTCCACAAGAACGCCTGGGGACTAGGCGCAAATGCAAGGCAGGAGTGGAGCTGAGGCCAGGAAGGCGCCAGTAGCATCTCCCAGTCTCGCGGAGCCCGCTCCTTTCTGGACTGGAAGCCTACCGCGAGGCAAGTCTGGGCAAGTCTCGCCCAGGGCACAGCAGCCTCACGCCAGCAACTCTGAGAGATCGGGCCTTTGAGCAGAGCTGGAGCTCTGCCATACTGGAGGGGCACTCGGCTCCGCCAAAGTACTGATAGCAGCCGCACGCAGCTGGGCTGCCTTCTCTTGTACTGAGGAGGCTCGCTTCCGGCATGCTGTAAACTAGGCTTCCCGGTGGGGGCGCCGCGCGCCTCCTACAGGTCTTATCTGAGGAGCTGCTTCCCTGAGCTGGGGCTGTGGAAGGGAGTCCAGACACTCAAGGGCAGGCCCCAACCACCTGCACACGTCTCTGCCTGGGAGGAGAGCACTAGGGAAATGACGGCACTCAGGCACCTTCTGGGCGCTCCCGGAGTTCAACTCCGGTGTGTGGGGCTGCAGACCCCAGCCAGGGGCCCTGTGAGCCTTGTGCTCTCCGTGCTGTGCTGAGTCTGGGCGGTCAAGCAACCGCTGGAGGAGCCCTGCAGTTGCCCTCCCATTGCCTCTAATAGAGCCCTCACGGCTGGAGCGCTTGGCAGTGTGCAACCCACCGGCAACTAAGCCCTCCACAAGAACGCCTGCGGACTAGGTGCAAAGGCAAGGCAGGAGTGGAGCTGAGGCCAGGAAGGCGCCAGTAGCATCTCCCAGTCTCGCGCAGCCTGCTCCTTCCTGGACTGTAAGCCTAGCCTCGAGGCAAGTCTGGGCAAGGTTCGCCCAGGGCAGAGCAGCCTCACGCCAGCAGCTCTGCCAGATCTGGCCTTGAGCATAACTGGAGCTCTGCCGTACTGGAGGGGTACTCGGCTCCGCCGAAGCAGTGATTGCAGCTGCACACAGCTGGGCTGCTTCCCCTTCTCCCAAGGACGCTCGCTTCCCGCATGCTGTAAACTCGGCTTCCAGGCGGGGACCCTGCGCCTCCCACAGGTCTTGGCTGAGGAGCTGCTTCCCTGAGGTGGGGCTGTGGACGGGAGCCCAGACACGCAGGGCCAGGCCCCAACCACCTGCACATGTCTCTGCTGGGGAGGAGAGCACTAGGGAAATGACGTCTGTCAGGCACCTTCTGGGCGCTCACCGAGTCAGCCTCCGCGTGTGTTGGACTGCAGACCCCAGCCAGGGGCCCTGTGAGCCTTCTGCTCTCCGTGCTGTGCTGAGTCTGGGCGGTCAAGCCACCGCTGGAGGAGCCCTGCAGTTGCCCTCCCATTGCCTCTAATAGAGCCCTCACTGCTGGAGCGCTTGGCAGTGTGCAACCCACTGGCAACTAACCCCTCCACAAGAACGCCTGGGGACTAGGTGCAGAGACAAGGCAGGAGTGGAGCTGAGGCCAGGAAGGTGCCAGTAGCATCTCCCAGTCTCGCGCAGCCTGCTCCTTCCTGGACTGGAAGACTAGCCGCGAGGCAAGTCTGGGCAAAGCTCGCCCTGGGCAGAGCAGCCTCACGCCAGCAACTCTGCCAGATCGGGCCTCTGAGCAGAGCTGGAGCTCTGCCGTACTGGAGGGGCACTCGGCTCCGCCAAAGCACTGATTGCAGCCGCACGCAGCTGGGCTGGCTCCTCTTCTCCCGAGGAGACTCGCTTCCCGCATGCTGTAAACAAGGCTTCCAGGCGGGTCACCCTGCACCTCCCACAGGTCTTGGCTCAGGAGCTGCTTCCCTGAGCTGGGGCTGTGGACGGGAGCCCAGACACACAGGGGCAGGCCCCAACCACCTGCACACGTCTCTGCTGGGGAGGAGAGCACTAGGGAAATTACGTCTGTCAGGCACTTTCTGGGCGCTCACTGAGTCAGCCTCCACGTGTGTGGGGCTGCAGACCCCAGCCAGGGACCCTGTGAGCCTTGTACTTTCCATGCTGGCTGAGTCTGTGCGGTCAAGCAAACGCAAGAGGCTACTTGCAGTAGCTCTCCCTTTGCCTCTAATAGAACCCTCACTGCTGGAGCGCTAGGCAGTGTGCAACCCACCGGCAACTAAGCCCTCCACAAGAACGCCTGGGGACTAGGTGCAAAGGCAAGGCAGGAGTGGAGCTGAGGCCAGGAAGGCGCCAGTAGCATCTCCCAGTCTTGCACAGCATGCTCCTTCCTGGACTGGAAGCCTAGCCGCGAGGCAAGTCTGAGCAAGGCTCGCCCAGGGCATAGCAGCCTCACGCCAGCAGCTCTGCCAGATCGGGCCTTTGAGCAGAGCTGGAGCTCTGCCGTACTGGAGGCGCACTCGCCTCCGCCAAAGCAGTGAATGCAGCCGCACGCAGCAGGGCTGCCTTCTCTTCTCCCGAGGAGGCTCGCTTCCCGCATGCTGTAAACTAGGCTTCCAGGAGGGGCCCCCTGCGCCTCCCACAGGTCTTGGCTCAGGAGCTGCTTTCCTGAGCTGGGGCTGTGGACGGGAGCCCAGACACGCAGGGGCAGGCCCTAACCACCTGCACACGTCTCTGCTGGGGAGGAGAGCACTAGGGAAAAGACGTCTGTCAGGCACCTTCTGGGCGCTCACCGAGTCACCTTCCGCGTGTGTGGGGCTGCAGACCCCAGCCAGGGGCCCTGTGAGCCTTGGGCTCTCCGTGCTGTGCTGAGTCTGGGCGGTCAAGCAACCGCTGAAGGAGCTCTGCAGTTGCCCTCCCATTGCCTCTAATAGAGCCCTCACTGCTGGAGCGCTTGGCAGTGTGCAACACACCGGCAACTAAGACGTCCACAAGAACGCCTGGGGACTAGGTGCAAAGGCAAGGAAGGAGTGGAGCTGAGGCCAGAAGGCGCCAGTAGCATCTCCCAGTCTCGCGCAGCCCACTCCTTTCTGGACAGGAAGCCTACGCGAGGCAAGTCTGGGCAAGGCTCGCCCAGGGCACAAGAGCCTCACGGAAGCAACTCTGCCAGATCGGGCCTTTGAGCAGAGCTGGAGTTCTGCCGTACTGAAAGGGCACTCGGCTTCGCCAAAGCAGTGATTGCAGCCGCACGCAGCTGGGCTGCCTTCTCTTCTACCGAGGAGGCTCGCTTCCCGCATGCTGTGCACTAGGCTTCTAGGCGGGGGCGCCCCGCTCCTCCTACAAGTCTTAGCTGAGGAGCTGCTTCCCTGAGCTGGGGCTGTGGAAGGGAGTCCAGACACTCAAGGGCAGGCCCCAGCCACCTGCACACGTCTCTGCTGGGGAGGAGAGCACTAGGGAAATGACGTCTGTCAGGCACCTTCTGGGTGCTCCTGGAGTTCGCCTCCGGTGTGTGGGGCTGCAGACCCCAGCCAGGGGCCCTGTGAGCCTTGTGCTTTCCGTGCTGTGCTGAGTCTGGGCGGTCAAGCAAAACGCAAGAGGCGACTTGCAGTAGCCCTCCCTTTGCCTGTAATAGAGCCCTCACTGCTGGAGCGCTTGGCAGTGTGCAACACCCCGGCAACTAAGCCCTCCACAAGAACGCATGGGTACTAGGTGCAAAGGCAAGGCAGGAGTGGAGCTGAGGCCAGGAAGGCGCCAGTAGCATCTCCCAGTCTTGCACAGCATGCTCCTTCCTGGACTGGAAGACTAGCCGCGAGGCAAGTCTGGGCAAGGCTCGCCCAGGGCAGAGCAGCCTCACGCCAGCAGCTCTGCCAGATCGGGCCTCTGAGCAGAGATGGAGCTCTGCCGTACTGGAGGCGCACTCGGCTCCGCCAAAGCAGTGAATTCAGCCGCACGCAGCAGGGCTGCCTTCTCTTCTCCCGAGGAGGCTTGCTTCCCGCATGCTGTAAACTAGGCTTCCAGGCGGGGCCCCCTGCGCCTCCCACAGGTCTTGGCTCAGGAGCTGCTTCCCTGAGCTGGGGCTGTGGACGGGGGCCCAGACACGCAGGTCAGTCCCCAAGCACCGGTACACGTCTCTGCTGGGGAGGAGAGCACTAGGGAAATGACGTCTGTCAGGCACCTTCTTGACGCTCACCGAGTCAGCCTCCGCGTGTGTGGGGCTGCAGACCTCAGCCAGGGGCCCTGTGAGCCTTGTGCTCTCCGTGTTGTGCTGAGTCTGGGCGGTCAAGCAATCGCTGGAGGAGCCCTGAAGTTGCCCTCCCATTGCCTCTAATAGAGCCCTCACTGCTGGAGCGCTTGGCAGTGTGCAACCCACCGGCAACTAAGCCCTCCACAAGAACGCCTGGGGACTAGGTGCAAAGGTAAGGCAGGAGTGGAACTGAGGCCAGGAAGGCGCCAGTAGCATCTCCCAGTCTCGCGCAGCCTGCTCCTTCCTGGACTGGAAACCTAGCCGCGAGGCAAGTCTGGGCAAGGCTCGCCCAGGGCAGAGCAGCCTCACGCCAGCAACTCTGCCAGATTGGGAATCAGAGCAGAGCTGGAGCTCTGCCGTACTGGAGGCGCACTCGGCTTCGCCAAACCAGTGTATGCAGCCTCACACAGCAGGGCTGCCTTCTCTTCTCCCGAGGAGGTTCGCTTCCCGCAAGCTGTAAACTAGGCTTCCAGGCGGGGCCCCCTGCGCCTACCACAGGTCTTGGCTTAGGAGCTGATTCCCTGAGCTGGGGCTGTGGACGGGAGCGCAGACACGAAGGGGCAGGCCCCAAACACCCGCACACGTCTCTGCTGGGGAGAAGAGCACTAGGGAAATGACGTCTGTCAGGCACTTTCTGGGCGCTCACCGAGTCAGCCTCCACGTGTGTGGGGCTGCAGACCCCAGCCAGGGGCCCTGTGAGCCTTGTGCTCTCCGTGCTGTGCTGAGTCTGGGCGGTCAAGCAACCGCTGGAGGAGCCCTGCAGTTGCCCTCCCATTGCCTCTAATAGAGCCCTCACTGCTGGAGCGCTTGGCCGTGTGCAACCCACCGGCAACTAAGCCCTCCACAAGAACGCCTGGGGACTAAGTGCAAAGGCAAGGCACGAGTGGAGCTGAGGCCAGGAAGGCGCCAGTAGCATCTCCCAGTCTAGCGCAGCCGGCTCCTTTCTGGACTGGAAGCCTAACGTGAGGCAGTTTGGGCAAGGCTCGCCCAGGGCAGAGCAGCCTCACGCCAGCAACTCTGCCAGATCAGGCCTCTGAGCAGAGCTGGAGCTCTGCCGTACTGGAGGGGCACTAGGCTCCACCAAAGCAGTGATTGCAGCCGCACGCAGCTGGGCTGCCTCCCCTTCTCCCAAGGAGGCTCGCTTCCCGCATGCTGTAAACTAGGCTTCCAGGCGGGGCCTCCTGCGCCTCCCACAGGTCTTGGCTCAGGAGCTGCTTCCCTGAGCTGGGGCTGTGGACGGGAGCCCAGACACGCAGGGGCAGGCCCCAACCACCTGCACACGTCTCTGCTGGGGAGGAGAGCACTAGGGAAATGACGTCTGTCAGGCACCTTCTGGGCGCTCACCGAGTCATCCTCCGCGTGTGTGGGGCTGCAGACCCCAGCCAGGGGCCCTGTGAGCCTTGTGCTCTCCGTGCTGTGCTGAGTCTGGGCGGTCAAGCAACCGCTGGAGGAGCCCTGCAGTTGCCCTCCCATTGCCTCTAATAGAGCCCTCACTGCTGGAGCGCTTAGCAGTGTGCAACCCACCGGCAACTAAGCCCTCCACAAGAACGCCTGGGGACTAGGTGCAAAGGCAAGGCAGGAGTGGAGCTGAGGCCAGAAAGGCGCCAGTAGCATATCCCAGTCTCGCGCAGCCCGCTCCTTCCTGGACTGGAAGCCTAGCAGCAGCAAGTCTGGGCAAGGCTCGCCCAGGGCAGAGCAGACTCACGCCAGCAACTCTGCCAGATCGGGCCTCTGAGCAGAGCTGGAGCTCTGCCGTACTGGAGGCGCACTCGGCTCGGCAAAGCAGTGAACGCAGCTGCACACAGCAGGCTGCCTTCTCTTCTCCCGAGGAGGCTCGCTTCCCGCATGCTGTGCACTAGGCTTCCAGGCGGGGGCGCCCCGCGCCTCCTAAAGGTCTTGGTTGAGGAGCTGCTTCCCTGAGCTGGGGCTGTGGACGGGAGCCCAGACACGCAGGGGCAGGCCCCAACCACCTGCACACGTCTCTGCTGGGGAGGAGAGCACTAGGGAAATGCCGTCTGTCAGGCAGCTTCTGGGCACTCACCGAGTCATCCTCCGCGTGTGTGGGGCTGCAGACCCCAGCCAGGGGCCCTGTGAGCCTTGTGCTCTCCGTGCTAGGCTGAGTCTGGGCGGTCAGGTAACTCTAAGGATACACTTCCAGTTGCCCTCACTTTGCCTCTAATAGAGCCATCAAGCTGGAGCCCTTGGCAGTGTGCAACACACTGGCAACTAAACCCTCCACAAGAACTCCTGGGGACTAGGTGCAAAGGCAAGGCAGGAGTGGAGCTGAGGCCAGGAAGGCGCCAGGAGAATCTCCCAGTCTCGCACAGCCCGCTCCTTTCTGGACTAGAAGACTAGCCGCGAGGCAAGTCTGGGCAAGGCTCGCCCAGGGCAGAGTAGCCTCACGCCAGCACTCTGCCAGATCGGGCCTCTGAGCAGAGCTGGAGCTCTGCCGTAATGGAGGTGCACTCGGCTCCACCAAAGCAGTGATTGCAGCCGCACGCATCTGGGCTGCCTCCTCTTATCCCAAGGAGGCTCGCTTCCCGCATGCTGTGCACTAGGATTCCGGGCGGAGGCGCACCAAGCCTCCTACAGGTCTTGGCTGAGGAGCTGCTTCCGTGAGCTGGGGCTGTGGACGGGAGCCCAGACACGCAGGGGCAGGCCCCAACCACCTGAACATGTCTCTGCTGGGGAGGAGAGCACTAGGGAAATGACGTCTGTCAGGCACCTTCTGGGCGCTCACCGAGTCAGCCTCCGCGTGTGTTGGACTGCAGACCCCAGCCAGGGGCCCTGTGAGCCTTCTGGTCTCCATGCTCTGCTGAGTCTGGGCGGTCAAGCTACCGCAGGAGGAGCCCTGCAGTTGCCCTCCCATTGCCTCTAATAGAGCCCTCACTGCTGGAGCGCTTGGCAATGTGCAACCCACTGGCAACTAACCCCTCCACAAGAACGCCTGGGGACTAGGTGCAAAGGCAAGGCAGGAGTGGAGCTCAGGCCAGGAAGGCACCCGGAGCATCTCCCAGTCTCGCGCAGCCTGCTCCTTCCTGGACTGGAAGCCTAGCCGCGAGGCAAGTCTGGGCAAAGCTCGCCCTGGGCAGAGCAGCCTCACGCCAGCAACTCTGCCAGATCGGGCCTCTGAGCAGAGCTGGAGCTCTGCCGTACTGGAGGGGCACTCGGCTCCGCCAAAGCAGTGATTGCAGCCGCACGCAGCTGGGCTGGCTCCTCTTCTCCCGAGGAGACTCGCTTCCTGCATGCTGTAAACTAGTCTTCCAGACGGGGCCCCCTGCAACTCCCACAGGTCTTGGCTGAGGAGCTGCTTCCCTGAGTTGGGGCTGTGGACGGGAGCCCAGACACGCAGGGGCAGGCCCCAACCACCTGCACACGTCTCTGCTGGGGAGGAGAGCACAAGGGAAATGACGTCTGTCAGGCACCTTCTGGGCACTCACTGAGTCAACTTCCCCGTGTGTGGGGCTGCAGACCCCAGCCAGGGGCCCTGTGAGCCTTGTGCTCTCCGTGCTGTGCTGAGTCTGGGCGGTCAAGCAACCGCTGGAGGAGCCCTGCAGTTGCCCTCCCATTGCCTCTAATAGAGCCCTCACTGCTGGAGCGCTTGGCAGTGTGCAACCCAATGGCAACTAAGCCCTCCAAAAGAACGCCTGGGGACTAGGTGCAAAGGCAAGGTAGGAGTGGAGCTGAGGCCAGGAAGGCGCCAGTAGCATCTCCCAGTCTCACGCAGCCCGCTCCTTTCAGGACTGGAACCCTAACATGCGGCAAGTCTGGGCAAGGCTCGCCCAGGGCACAGCAGCCTCACGCCAGTAACTCTGAGAGATCGGGCCTTGGAGCAGAGCTGGAGCTCTGCCATACTGGATGGGCACTCGGCTCCGCCAAAATACTGATTGCAGCCGCACGCAGCTGGGCTGCCTTCTCTTGTACTGAGGAGGCTCGCTTCCGGCATGCTGTAAACTAGGCTTCCCGACGGGGGCGCCCCGCGCCTCCTACAGGTCTTAGCTGAGGAGCTGCTTCCCTGAGCTGGGGCTGTGGAAGGGAGTCCAGACACTCAAGGGCAGGCCCCAACCACCTGCACACGTCTCTGCTGGGGAGGAGAGCACTAGGGAAATGACGTATGTCAGGCACCTTCTGGGCGCTCCCGGAGTTCCCCTCCGGTGTGTGGGGCTGCAGACCCCAGCCAGGGGCCCTGTAAGCCTTGTACTTTACGTGCTGTGCTGAGTCTGGGTGGTCAAGCAAACGCAAGAGGCGACTTGCATTAGCCCTCCCTTTGCCTCTAATAGAGCCCTCACGGCTGGAGCGCTTGGCAGTGTGCAACCCACCGGCAACTAAGCCTTTCACAAGAACGCCTGGGGACTAGGTGCAAAGGCAAGGCAGGAGTGGAGCTGAGGCCAGGAAAGCGCTAGTAGCATCTCCCAGTCTCGCGCAGCCTGCTCCTTCCTGGACTGGAAGCCTAGCCGCGAGGCAAGTCTGGGCAAGGCTCGCCCTGGGCAGAGCAGCCTCACGCCAGCAACTCTGCCAGATCGGGCCTCTGAGCAGAGCTGGAGCTCTGCCGTACTGGAGGGGCACTCGGCTCCGCCAAAGCAGTGATTGCAGCCGCACGCAGCTGGGCTGGCTCCTCTTCTCCCGAGGAGACTCGCTTCCCGCATGCTGTAAACTAGGCTTCCAGGCGGGGCCCCCTGCGCCTCCCACAGGTCTTGGCTCAGGAGCTGCTTCCCGGAGCTGGGGCTGTGTACGGGAGCTCAGACACGCAGGGGCAGGCCCTAACCACCTGCACACGTCTCTGCCTGGGAGGAGAGCACTAGGGAAATGACGGCACTCAGGCACCTTCTGGGCGCTCCCGGAGTTCACCTCCGGTGTGTGGGGCTGCAGACCCCAGCCAGGGGCCCTGTGAGCCTTGTGCTCTCTGTGCTGTGCTGAGTCTGGGCGGTAAAGCAACCGCTGGAGGAGCCATGCAGTTGCCCTCCCATTGCCTCTAATAGAGCCCTCACGGCTGGAGCGCTTGGCAGTGTGCAACCCACCGGCAACTAAGCCCTCCACAAGAACGCCTGGGGACTAGGTGCAAAGGCAAGGCAGGAGTGGAGCTGAGGCCAGGAAGGCGCCAGTAGCATCTTCCAGTCTCGCGCAGCCTGCTCCTTCCTGGACTGGAAGCCTAGCCGCGAGGCAAGTCTGGGCAAGGTTCGCCCAGGGCAGAGCAGCCTCACGCCAGCAGCTCTGCCAGATCTGGCCTTGAGCATAGCTGGAGCTCTGCCGTCCTGGAGGGGTACTCGGCTCCGCTGAAGCAGTGATGCAGCTGCACACAGCTGGGCTGCCTCCCCTTCTCCCAAGGACGCTCGCTTCCCACATGCTGTAAACTGGGCTTCCAGGCGGGGACCCTGCGCCTCCCACAGGTCTTGGCTGAGGAGCTGCTTCCCTGAGGTGGGGCTGTGGACGGGAGCAGGACACGCAGGGGCAGGCCCCAACCACCTGCACATGTCTCTGCTGGGGAGGAGAGCACTAGGGAAATGACGTCTGTCAGGCACCTTCTGGGCGCTCACCGAGTCAGCCTCCGCGTGAGTTGGACTGCAGACCCCAGCCAGGGGCCCTGTGAGCCTTCTGGTCTCCATGCTGTGCTGAGTCTGGGCGGTCAAGCCACCGCTGGAGGAGCCCTGCAGTTGCCCTCCCATTGCCTCTAATAGAGCCCTCACTGCTGGAGCGCTTGGCAATGTGCAACCAACTGGCAACTAACCCCTCCACAAGAACTCCTGGGGACTAGGTCCAAAGGCAAGGCAGGAGTGGAGCTGAGGCCAGGAAGGCGCCCGGAGCATCTCCCAGTCTCCCGCAGCCTGCTCCTTCCTGGACTGGAAGCCTAGCCGCGAGGCAAGTCTGGGCAAGGCTCGCCCAGGGCAGAGCAGCCTCACGCCAGCAACTCTGCCAGATCGGGCCTCTGAGCAGAGCTGGAGCTCTGCCGTACTGGAGGCGCACTCGGCTCCACCAAAGCAGTGAATGCAGCCACACACAGCAGGGCTGCCTTTTCTTCTTCCGAGGAGGCTCGCTTCCCACATCCTGTAAACTAGGCTTCTAGGCGGGGCCTCCTGCGCCTCCCACAGGTCTTGGCTCAGGAGCTGCTTCCCTGAGCTGGGGCTGTGGACGGGAGCCCAGACACGCAGGGGTAGGCCCAAACCACCTGCACATGTCTCTGCTGGGGAGGAGAGCACTAGGGAAATGACGTCTGTCAGGCACCTTCTGGGCACTCACCGAGTCATCCTCCGCGTGTGTGGGGCTGCAGACCCCAGCCAGGGGCCCTGTGAGCCTTGTGCTTTCCGTGCTGTGCTGAGTCTGGGCGGTCAAGCAACCGTAAGAATAGAATTCCAGTTGCCCTCACTTTGCCTCTAATAGAGCCCTCAAGCTGGAGCGCTTGGCAGTGTGCAACCCACCGGCAACTAAGCCCTCCAAAAGAACGCCTGGGGACTAGGTGCAAAGGCAAGGCAGGAGTGGAGCTGAGGCCAGGAAGGCGCCAGTAGCATCTCCCAGTCTCGCGCAGCCTGCTCCTTCCTGGACTGGAAGCCTAACCGCGAGGCAAGTACTGGCAAGGCTCGCCCAGGGTAGAGCAACCTTACGCCAGCAACTCTGCCAGATCGGGCCTCTGAGCAGAGCTGGAGCTCTGCAGTACTGGAGGCGCACTTGGCTCCGCCAAAGCAGTGAATGCGGACGCACACAGCAGGGCTGCCTTCTCTTCTCCCGAGGAGGCATGCTTCCCGCATGCTGTAAACTAGGCTTCCAGGCTGGGCCCCCTGCGCATCCCACATGTCTTGGCTTAGGAGCTGCTTCCCTAAGCTGGGGCTGTGGACGGGAGCCCAGACAGGCAGGGGCAGGCCCCAACCACCTGCACACGTCTCTGCTGGGGAGGAGAGCACTAGGGAAATGACGTCTGTCAGGCACCTTCTGGGAGCTCACCGAGTCAGCCTCCGCGTGTGTGGGGCTGCAGACCCCAGCCAGGGGCCCTGTGAGCCTTGTGCTCTCCGTGCTGTGCTGAGTCTGGGCGGTCAAGCAACCGTAAGAATAGACTTCCAGTTGCCCTCACTTGGCCTCTAATAGAGCCCTCAAGCTGGAGCGCTTGGCAGTGTGCAACCCACCGGCAACTAAGTCCTCCACAAGAACTCCTGGTGTCTAGGTGCAAAGGCAAGGCAGGAGTGGAGCTGAGGCCAGGAAGGCGCCAGTAGCATCTCCCAGTCTCGCGCAGCCCGCTCCTTTCTGGACTGGAAGCCTAGCCGCGAGGCAAGTCTGGGCAAGGCTCGCCCAGGGCAGAGCAGCCTCACGCCAGCACTCTGCCAGATCGGGCCTATGAGCAGAGCTGGAACTCTGACGTAGTGGAAGCGAACTCGGCTCTGCCCAAGCAGTGATTGCAGCCCAAAGCATCTGGGCTGCCTCAACCTCTCCCAAGGAGGCTCGCTTCCGACATGCTGTGCACTAGGATTCCAGGCGGGGGCGCCCCGCGCCTCCTACAGGTCTTGGCTGAGGAGCTGCTTCCCTGAGCTGGGGCTGTGGTCAGGAGCCCAGACACGCAGGGGCAGGCCCAAACCACCTGCACACGTCTCTGCTGGGGAGGAGAGCACTAGGGAAATGACGTCTGTCAGGCACCTTCTGGGCGCTCACCGAGTCAGCCTCCGCGTGTGTGGGGCTGCAGACCCCAGCCAGGAGCCCTGTGAGCCTTGTGCTCTCCGTGCTGTGCTGAGTCTGGGCGGTCAAGCAACTGCTGGAGGAGCCCTGCAGATGCCCTCCCATGGCCTCTAATAGAGCCCTCACTGCTGGAGCGCTTGGCAGTGTGCAACACACCGGCAACTAAGCCCTCCACAAGAACGCCTGGGGACTAGGTGCAAAGGCAAGGCAGGAGTGGAGCTGAGGCCAGGAAGGCGCCAGTAGCATCTCCCAGTCTCGCGCAGCCCGCTCCTTTCTGGACTGGAAGCCGAGCCTCGAGGCAAGTCTGGGCAAGGCTCGCCCAGGCCAGAGCAGCCTCACGCCAGCACTCTGCCAGATCGGGCCTCTGAGCAGAGCTGGAGCTCTGCTGTACTGGAGGCGCACTCGGCTCCGCCAAAGCAGTGAATGCAGCCGCACACAGCAGGGCTGCTTTCTCTTCTCCCGAGGAGGCTCGCTTCCCGCATGCTGTAAACTAGGCTTCCAGGCGGGGCCCCCTGCGCCTCCCACAGGTCTTGGCTCAGGAGTTGCTTCCCTGAGCTGGGGCTGTGGTGGGGAGCCCAGACACGCAGGGGCAGGCCCCAACCACCTGCACACGTCTCTGCTGGGGAGGAGAGCACTAGGGAAATGACGTCTGTCAGGCACCTTCTGGGCGCTCCCGGAGTTAAACTTCGGTGTGTGGGGCTGCAGACCCCAGCCAGTGGCCCTGTGATCCTTTTGCTCTCCGTGCTGTGCTGAGTCTCGGCGGTCAAGCAACCGTAAGAATAGACTTCCAGTTGCCCTCACTTTGCCTCTAATAGAGCCCTCACTGCTGGAGCACTTGGCAGTGTGCAACCCACCGGCAACTTAGCCCTCCACAAGAACGCCTGGGGACTAGGTGCAAAGGCAAGGCAGGAGTGGAACTGAGGCCAAGAAGGCGCGAGTAGCATCTCCCAGTCTCGCGAAGCCCGCTCCTTTCTGGACTGGAAGCCTAACGCGAGGCAAGTCTGGGCAAGGCTCGCCCAGGGCACAGCAGCCTCACGCCAGCAACTATGAGAGATCGGGACTTTGAGCAGAGCTGGAGCTCTGCCGTACTGGAGGGGCACTCGGCTCCGCCAAAGTACTGATTGCAGCCGCACGCAGCTGGGCTGCCTTCTCTTGTACTGAGGATGCTCGCTTCCGGCATGCAATAAACTGGGCTTCCAGGCGGGGGCGCCCCGCGCCTCCTACAGGTCTTAGCTGAGGAGCTGCTTCCCTGAGCTGGGGCTGTGGAAGGGAGTCCAGACAATCAAGGGCAGGCCCCAACCACCTGCACACGTCTCTGCTGGGGAGGAGAGCACTAGAGAAATGACGTCTGTCAGGCACCTTCTGGGCGCTCACCGATTCAGCCTCCGCGTGTGTGGGGCTGCAGACCCCAGCCAGGGGCCCTGTGAGCCTTGTGCTCTCCGTGCTGTGCTGAGTCTGGGCGGTCAAGCAACCGCTGGAGGAGCCCTGCAGTTGCCCTCCCATTGCCTCTAATAGAGCCCTCACTGCTGGAGCGCTTGGCAGTGTGCAACTCACAGGCAACTAAGCCCTCCACAAGAACGCCTGGGGACTAGGTGCAAAGGCAAGGCAGGAGTGGAGCTGAGGCCAGGAAGGCGCCAGGAGCATCTCCCAGTCTCGCGCAGCCTGCTCCTTCCTGGACTGGAAGCATAGCCGCGAGGCAAGTCTGGGCAAGGCTCGCCCTGGGCAGAGCAGCCTCACGCCAGCAACTCTGCCAGATCGGGCCTCTGAGCAGAGCTGGAACTCTGCCGTACTGGAGGGGCACTCGGCTCCGCCAAAGCAGTGATTGCAGCCGCACGCAGCTGGGCTGGCTCTTCTTCTCCCGAGGAGACTCGCTTCCCGCATGCTGTAAACTGGGCTTCCAGGCGGGGCCCCCTGCGCCTCCCACAGGTCTTGGCTCAGGAGCTGCTTCCCGGAGCTGGGGCTGTGTACGGGAGCTCAGACACGCAGGGGCAGGCCCTAACCACCTGCACACGTCTCTGCCTGGGAGGAGAGCACTAGGGAAATGACGGCACTCAGGCACCTTCTGGGCCCTCCCGGAGTTCACCTCCGGTGTGTGGGGCTGCAGACCCCAGCCAGGGGCCCTGTGAGCCTTGTGCTCTCTGTGCTGTGCTGAGTCTGGGCGGTAAAGCAACCGCTGGAGGAGCCATGCAGTTGCCCTCCCATTGCCTCTAATAGAGCCCTCACGGCTGGAGCGCTTGGCAGTGTGCAACCCACCGGCAACTAAGCCCTCCACAAGAACGCCTGGGGACTAGGTGCAAAGGCAAGGCAGGAGTGGAGCTGAAGCCAGGAAGGCGCCAGTAGCATCTTCCAGTCTCGTGCAGCCTGCTCCTTCCTGGACTGGAAGCCTAGCCGCGAGGCAAGTCTGGGCAAGGTTCGCCCAGGGCAGAGCAGCCTCACGCCAGCAGCTCTGCCAGATCTGGCCTTGAGCATAGCTGGAGCTCTGCCGTACTGGAGGGGTACTCGGCTCCGCCGAAGCAGTGATGCAGCTGCACACAGCTGGGCTGCCTCCCCTTCTCCCAAGGACCCTCGCTTCCCGCATGCTGTAAACTGGGCTTCCAGGCGGGGACCCTGCGCCTCCCACAGGTCTTGGCTGAGGAGCTGCTTCCCTGAGGTGGGGCTGTGGACGGGAGCCCAGACACGCAGGGGCAGGCCCCAACCACCTGCACATGTCTCTGCTGGGGAGGAGAGCACTAGGGAAATGACGTCTGTCAGGCACCTTCTGGGCGCTCACCGAGTCAGCCTTCGCGTGTGTTGGACTGCAGACCCCAGCCAGGGGCCCTGTGAGCCTTCTGGTCTCCATGCTGTGCTGAGTCTGGGCGGTCAAGCCACCGCTGGAGGAGCCCTGCAGTTGCCCTCCCATTGCCTCTAATAGAGCCCTCACTGCTGGAGCGCTTGGCAATGTGCAACCCACTGGCAACTAACCCCTACACAAGAACGCCTGGGGACTAGGTGCAAAGGC
Source organism: Capricornis sumatraensis (assembly GCF_032405125.1). Lineage (NCBI taxonomy): Eukaryota > Metazoa > Chordata > Mammalia > Artiodactyla > Bovidae > Capricornis > Capricornis sumatraensis. The sequence goes on from NW_027184612.1 coordinate 15,852,185, forward strand.
AAGGCAGGAGTGGAGCTGAGGCCAGGAAGGCGCCCGGAGCATCTCCCAGTCTCCCGCAGCCTGCTCCTTCCTGGACTGGAAGCCTAGCCGCGAGGCAAGTCTGGGCAAGGCTCGCCCAGGGCAGAGCAGCCTCACGCCAGCAACTCTGCCAGATCGGGCCTCTGAGCAGAGCTGGAGCTCTGCCGTACTGGAGGCGCACTCGGCTCCACCAAAGCAGTGAATGCAGCCACACACAGCTGGGCTGCCTCCCCTTCTCTCAAGGAGGCTCGCTTCCCGCATGCTGTAAACTAGGTTTCCAGGCGGGGCCCCCTGCGCCTCAAACAGGTCTTGGCTTAGGAGCTGCTTCCCTGAGCTGGGGCTGTGGACGGGAGCCCAGAAATGCAGGGGCAGGCCCTAACCACCTGCACACGTCTCTGCTGGGGAGGAGAGCACTAGGGAAATGACGTCTGTCAGGCACCATCTGGTCGCTCATCGAGTCAGCCTCCGCGTGTGTGGGGCTGCAGACCCCAGCCAGGGGCCCTGTGAGCCTTGTACTTTCCGTGCTGTGCTGAGTCTGGGCGGTCAAGCAAACGCAAGAGGCGACTTGCAGTAGCCCTCCCTTTGCCTCTAATAGAGCCCAAACGGCTGGAGCGCTTGGCAGTGTGCAACCCACTGGCAACTAAGCCTTTCACAAGAACGCCTGGGGACTAGGTGCAAAGGCAAGGCAGGAGTGGAGCTGAGGCCAGGAAGGCGCCAGTAGCATCTCCCAGTCTCGCGCAGCCTGCTCCTTCCTGGACTGGAAGCCTAGCCGCGAGGCAAGTCTGGGCAAGGCTCGCCCAGGGCACAGCAGCCTCACGCGAGCAACTCTGAGAGATCGGGCCTTTGAGCAGAGCTGGAGCTCTGCCGTACTGGAGGGGCACTCAGCTCTGCCAAAGTACTGATTGCAGCAGCACGCAGCTGGGCTGCCTTCTCTTGTACTGAGGAGGCTCGCTACCGGCATGCTGTAAACTAGGCTTCCCGGCGGGGCCGCCCCGCGCCTCCAAAGATCTTAGCTGCGGAGCTGCTTCCCTGAGCTGGGGCTGTGGAAGGGAGTCCAGACACTCAAGGGCGGGCGCCAACCACCTGCACACGTCTCTGCTGGGGAGGAGAGCACTAGGGAAATGACGTCTGTCAGGCACCTTCTGGGTGCTCCAGGAGTTCGACTCCGGTGTGTGGGGCTGCAGACCCCAGCCAGGGGCCCTGTAAGCCTTGTGCTTTCCGTGCTGTGCTGAGTCTGGGCGTCAAGCAAACGCAAGAGGCGACTTGCAGTTGCCCTCCCATTACCACTAATAGAGCCCTCACTGCTGGAGCGCATGGCAGTGTGCAACCCACCGGCAACTAAGCCCTCCACAAGAACGCCTGGGGACTAGGTGCAAAGGCAAGGCAGGAGTGGAGCTGAGGCCAGGAAGTTGCCAGTAGCATCTCCCAGTCTCGCGCAGCCCGCTCCTTTCTGGACTGAAATCCTAATGCGAGGCAAGTCTGGGCAAGGCTGGCCCAGGGCACAGCAGCCTCACGCCAGCAACTCTGAGAGAACGGGCCTTTGAGCAGAGCTGAAGCTCTGCCATACTGGAGGGGCACTCGGCTCCGCCAAAGTACTGATTGCAGCCGCACGCAGCTGGGCTGCCTTCTCTTGTACTGAGGAGGCTCGCTTCCGGCATGCTGTAAACTAGGCTTCCCGGGGTGGGCGCCCCGCGCCTCCTAAAGGTCTTAGCTTAGGAGCTGCTTCCCTGAGCTGGGGCTGTGGAAGGGAGTCCAGACTCTCAATGGCAGGCCCCAACCACCTGCACACGTCTCTGCTGGGGAGGAGAGTACTAGGGAATTGACGTCTGTCAGGAACTTTCTGGGCGCTCACCGAGTCAGCCTCCGCATGTGTGGGGCTGTAGACCCCAGCCAGGGGCCCTGAGAGCCTTGTGCTCTCCGTGCTGTGCTGAGTCTGGTAGGTCAAGCAACCGCTGGAGGAGCCCTGTAGTTGCCCTCCCATTGCATCTAAAAGAGCCCTCACTGCTGGAACGCTTAGCAGTGTGCAACCCACTGGCAACTAAGCCCTCCACAAGAACGCCTGGAGACTAAGTGAAAAGGTAAGGCAGGAGTGGAGCTGAGGCCAGGAAGGCGCCAGTAGCATCTCGCAGGCTCACGCAGCCTTCTCCTTCCTGGACTGGAAGCCTAGTCACGAGGCAACTCTGGGCAAGGCTCGCCCAGGGCAGCGCAGTCTGACGCCAACAACTCTGCCAGATTGGGACTCAGAGCAGAGCTGGAGCTCTGCCGTACTGGAGGCGCACTCGGCTCCGCCAAAGCAGTGAATGCAGCCGCACACAGCAGGGCTGCCTTCTCTTCTCCCGAGGAGGCTCGCTTCCCACATGCTGTAAACTAGGCTTCCAGGTGGGGCCCCCCGCGCCTCCCACAGGTCTTGACTCAGGAGCTGCTTTCCTGAGCTGAGGCTGTGGACGGGAGCCCAGACACGCAGAGGCAGGCCCCAACCACCTGCCCACGTCTCTGCAGGCAAGGAGAGCACTAGGGAAATGACGTCTGTCAGGCACCTTCTGGGAGCTCCTGGAGTTCGCCTCCGGTGTGTGGGGCTGCAGACCCCAGCCAGGGGCCCTGAGAGCCTTGTGCTCTCCGTGCTGTGCTGAGTCTGGGCGGTCAAGCAACCGCTGGGGGAGCCCTGCAGTTGCCCTCCCATTGCCTCTAATAGAGCCCTCACTGCTGGAGCGCTTGGCAGTGTGAAACCCACCGGCAACTAAGCCCTCCACAAGAACGCCTGGGGAGTAGCTGCAAAGGCAAGGCAGGAGGGGAGCTGAGGCCAGGAAGGCCTCAGTAGCATCTCCCAGTCTCGCGCAGCCTGCTCCTTCATGGACTGTAAGCCTAGCCGCGAGGCAAATCTGGGCAAGTCTCCCAGGGCAGAGCAGCCTCACGCCAGCAACTCTGCCTGATCGGGCCTCTGAGCAGAGCTGGAGCTCTGCCGTACTGGAGGTGCACTCGGCTACGCCAAAGCAGTGAATGCAGCCGCACACAGCAGGGCTGCCTCCTCTTCTCCCGAAGAGGCTCGCTTCCCGCATGCTGTAAACTAGGCTTCCAGGCGGCCCTCCCTGCGCCTCCCACATGTCTTGGCTCAGGAGCTGCTTCCCTGAGCTGGGGCTGTGGACGGGAGCCCAGATACGCAGGGGCAGGGCCCAACCACCTGCACACGTCTCTGCCTGGGAGGAGAGCACTAGGGAAATGACGGCACTCAGGCACCTTCTGGGAGCTCCCGGAGTTCACCTCCGTTGTGTGGGGCTGCAGACACCAGCCAGGGGCCCTATGAGCCTTGTGCTCTCCGTGCTGTGCTGAGTCTGGGCGGTCAAGCAACCGCTGGAGTAGCCCTGGAGTTGCCCTCCCATTGCGTCTAATAGAGCCCTCACTGCTGGAGCGCTTGGCAGTGTGCAACCCACCGGCAACTAAGCCCTCCACAAGAACGCCTGGGGACTAGGTGCAAAGGCAAGGCAGGAGTGGAGCTGAGGCCAGGAAGGCGCAAGTAGCATCTCCCAGTCTCGCGCAGCCTGCTCCTTCCTGGACTGGAAGCCTAACGCGAGGCAAGTCTGGGCAAGACTCGCCCAGGGCACAGCAGCCTCACGAAAGCAACTGTGAGAGATCGGGCCTTTGAGCAGAGCTGGAGCTCTGCCGTACTGGAGGGGCACTCGGCTCCGCCAACGTACTGATTGCAGGCGCACGCAGCTGGGCTACCTTCTCTTGTACTGAGGAGGCTCGCTTCCGTCATGCTGTAAAATAGGCTTCCGGCCGTGGCGCCCCGCGCCTCCTACAGGTCTTAGCTGAGGAGCTGCTTCCCTGACCTGGGGCTGTGGAAGGGAGTCCAGACACTCAAGGGCAGGCCCCAACCACCTGCACACGTCTCTGATGGGGAGGAGAGCACTAGGGAAATGACATCTGTCAGGCACCTTCTGGGCGCTCCCGGAGTTTCCCTCCGGTGTGAGGGGCTGCAGACCCCAGCCAGGGGCCCTGTGAGCCTTGTACTTTCCGTGCTGTGCTGAGTCTGGGCGTCAAGCAACCGCTGGAGGAACCCTGCAGTTGCCCTCCCATTGCCTCTAATAGAGCCCTCACTGCTGGAGCGCTTGGCAGTGTGCATCCCACCGGCAACTAAGCCCTCCACAAGAACGCCTGGGGACTAGGTGCAAAGGCAAGGCAGGAGTGGAGCTGAGGCCAGGAAGGCGCCAGTAGCATCTCCCAGTCTCGCGCAGCCTGCTCCTTCCTGGACTGGAAGCCTAGCCGCGAGGCAAGTCTGGGCAAGGCTCGCCCAGGGCAGAGAGCCTCACGCCAGCAACTCTGCCAGATCGGGCCTCTGAGCAGAGCTGGAGCTCTGCCGTACTGGAGGCGCACTCGGCTCCGCCAAAGCAGTGAATGCAGCCGCACACAGCAGGGCTGCCTTCTCTTCTCCCGAGGAGGCTCGCTTCCCGCATGCTGTAAACTAGGCTTCCAGGCGGGGCCCCCTGCGCCTCCCACAGGTCTTGGCTCAAGAGCTGCTTCCCTGAGCTGGGGCTGTGGACGGGAGCTCAGACACGCTGGGGCAGGGCCCAGCCACATGCACACGTCTCTGCCTGGGAGGAGAGCACTAGGGAAATGACGGCACTCAGGCACCTTCTGGGCGCTCACCGAGTCAGCCTCCGCGTGTGTGGGGCTGCAGACCCCAGCCAGGGGCCCTGAGAACCTTGTGCTCTCCGTGCTGTGCTGAGTCTGGGCGGTCAAGCAACCGCTGGAGGAGCCCTGCAGATGCCCTCCCATTGCCTCTAATAGAGCCCACACTGCTGGAGCGCTTGGCAGTGTGCAACCCACCGGCAACTAAGCCCTCCACAAGAACGCCTGGGGACTAGGTGCAAAGGCAAGGCAGGAGTGGAGCTGAGGCCAGGAAGGCGCCAGTAGCATGTCCCAGTCTCACGCAGCCCGCTCCATTCTGGACTGGAAGCCTAACGTGAGGCAAGTCTGGGCAAGGCTCGCCCAGGGCAGAGCAGCCTCACGCCAGCAACTCTGCCAGATAGGGCCTCTGAGCAGAGCTGGAGCTCTGCCGTAATGGAGGGGCACTCGGATCCGCCAAAGCAGTGATTGCAGCCGCACTCATCTGGGCTGCCTCCCCTACTCCCAAGGAGGCTCGCTTCCCGCATGCTGTAAACTGGGCTTCCACGCGGGGCCCCCTACGCCTCCCACAGGTCTTGGCTGAGGAGCTGCTTCCCTGAGGTGGGGCTGTGGACGGTAGCCCAGACACGCAGGGGCAGGACCAAACCACCTGCACATGTCTCTGCTGGGGAGGAGAGCACTAGGGAAATGACGTCTGTCAGGCAACTTCTCGGCACTCACCGAGTCAGCCTCCACGTGTGTGGGGCTGCAGACCCCAGCCAGGGGCCCTGTGAGCCTTGTGCTCTCCGTGCTGTGCTAAGTCTGGGCGGTCAAGAAAACGCAAGAGGCTACTTGCAGTATCCCTCCCATTGCCTCTAATAGAACCCTTACTGCTGGAGCGCTTGGCAGTGTGCAACCCACCGGCAACTAAGCCCTCCACAAGAACGCCTGGGGACTAGGTGCAAAGGCAAGGCAGGAGTGGAGCTGAGGCCAGGAAGGCGCCAGTAGCATCTCCCAGTCTCGCACAGCCCGCTCCTTTCTGGACTGGAAGCCTAACGTGAGGCAAGTCTGGGCAAGGCTCGCCCAGGGCACAGCAGCCTCACGCAAGCAACTCTGCCAGATCGGGCCTTTGAGCAGAGCTGGAGCTCTGCCGTACTGGAAGGGCACTCGGCTCCGCCAAAGCAGGGATTGCAGCCGCACGCAGCTGGGCTGCCTTCTCTTCTACCGAGGAGGCTCGCTTCACGCATGCTGTGCACTAGGCTTCCTGGCGGGGGCGCCCCGCTCCTCCTACAAGTCTTAGCTGAGGAGCTGCTTCCCTGAGCTGGGGCTGTGGAAGGGAGTCCAGACACTCAAGGGCAGGCCCCAACCACCTGCACACGTCTCTGCTGGGGAGGAGAGCACTAGGGAAATGACGTCTGTCAGGCACTTTCTGGGTGCTCCCGGAGTTCGCCTCCGGTGTGTGGGGCTGCAGACCCCAGCCATGGGCCCTGTGAGCCTTGTGCTTTCCGTGCTGTGCTGAGTCTGGGCGGTCAAGCAAATGCAAGAGGCGACTTGCAGTAGCCCTCCCTTTGCCTCTAATAGAGCCCTCACTGCTGGAGCGCTTGGCAGTGTGCAACACACCGGCTACTGAGCCCTCCACAAGAACGCCTGGGGACTAGTTGCAAAGGCAAGGCAGGAGTGGAGCTGAGGCCAGGAAGGCGCCAGTAGCATCTCCCAGTCTTGCACAGCATGCTCCTTCCTGGACTGCAAGCCTAGCCGCGAGGCAAGTCTGGGCAAGGCTCGCCCAGGGCAGAGCAGCCTCACGCCAGCAGCTCTGCCAGATCGGGCCTCTGAGCAGAGCTGGAGCTCTGCCGTACTGGAGGCGCACTCGGCTCCGCCAAAGCAGTGAATGCAGCCGCACACAGCAGGGCTGCCTTCTCTTCTCCGGAGGAGGCTCGCTTCCCGCATGCTGTAAACTAGGCTTCCAGGCGGGGCCCGCTGCGCCTCCCACAGGTCTTGGCTCAGGAGCTGCTTCCCTGAGCTGGGGCTGTGGACGGGAGCTCAGACACGCAGGGGCAGGGCCCAACCACCTGCACACGTCTCTGCCGGGGAGGAGAGCACTAGGGAAATGACGTCTGTCAGGCACCCTCTGGGCGCTCACCGAGTCAGCCTCCTCGTGTGTGGGGCTGCAGACCCCAGCCAGGGGCCCTGTGAGCCTTGTGCTCTCCGTGCTGTGCTGAGTCTGGGCGGTCACGCAAACGCAAGAGGCTACTTGCAGTAGCCCTCCCATTGCCTCTAATAGAACCCTTACTGTTGGAGCGCTTGGCAGTGTGCAACCCACCGGCAACTAAGCCCTCCACAAGAACACCTGGGGACTAGGTGCAAAGGCAAGGCAGGAGTTGAGCTGAGGCCAGGAAGGCGCCAGTAGCATCTCCCAGTCTCGCACAGCCCGCTCCTTTCTGGACAGGAAGCCTACGCGAGGCAAGTCTGGGCAAGGCTCGCCCAGGGCACCGCAGCCTCACGCAAGCAACTCTGCCAGATCGGGCCTTTGAGCAGAGCTGGAGCTCTGCCGTACTGGAAGGGCACTCGGCTCCGCCAAAGCAGTGATTGCAGCCGCACGCAGCTGGGCTGCCTTCTCTTCTACCGAGGAGGCTCGCTTCCCGCATGCTGTGCACTAGGCTTCCTGGCGGGGGCGCCCCGCTCCTCCTACAAGTCTTAGCTGAGGAGCTGCTTCCCTGAGCTGGGGCTGTGGAAGGGGTACCAGACACTCAAGGGCAGGCCCCAACCACCTGCACACGTCTCTGCTGGGGAGGAGAGCACTAGGGAAATGACGTCTGTCAGGCACTTTCTGGGTGCTCCCGGAGTTCGCCTCCGGTGTGTGGGGCTGCAGACCCCAGCCAGGGGCCCTGTGAGCCTTGTGCTTTCCGTGCTGTGCTTAGTCTGGGCGGTCAAGCAAATGCAAGAGGCGACTTGCAGTAGCCCTCCCTTTGCCTCTAATAGAGCCCTCACTGCTGGAGCGCTTGGCAGTGTGCAACACACCGGCTACTAAGCCCTCCACAAGAACGCCTGGGGACTAGTTGCAAAGGCAAGGCAGGAGTGGAGCTGAGGCCAGGAAGGCGCCAGTAGCATCTCCCAGTCTTGCACAGCATGCTCCTTCCTGGACTGGAAGCCTAGCCGCGAGGCAAGTCTGGGCAAGGCTCGCCCAGGGCAGAGCAGCCTCACGCCAGCAGCTCTGCCAGATCGGGCCTCTGAGCAGAGCTGGAGCTCTGCCGTACTGGAGGCGCACTCGGCTCCGCCAAAGCAGTGAATGCAGCCGCTCACAGCAGGGCTGCCTTCTCTTCTCTGGAGGAGGCTCGCTTCCCGCATGCTGTAAACTAGGCTTCCAGGCGGGGCCCACTGCGCCTCCCACAGGTCTTGGCTCAGGAGCTGCTTCCCTGAGCTGGGGCTGTGGACGGGAGCTCAGACACGCAGGGGCAGGGCCCAACCACCTGCACACGTCTCTGCCTGGGAGGAGAGCACTAGGGAAATTACGGCACTCAGGCACCTTCTGGGCGCTCCCGGAGTTCACCTCCGTTGTGTGGGGCTGCAGACCCCAGCCAGGGGCCCTGTGAGCCTTCTGCTCTCCGTGCTATGCTGAGTCTGGGCGGTCAAGCAACCGCTGGAAGAGCCCTGCAGTTGCCCTCCCATTGCCTCTAATAGAGCCCTCACTGCTGGAGCGCTTGGCAGTGTGCAACCCACCGGCAACTAAGCCTTCCACAAGAACTCCTGGGGACTAGGTGCAAAGGCAAGGCAGGAGTGGAGCTGAGGCCAGGAAGGCGCCAGTAGCATCTCCCAGTCTCACGCAGCCCGCTCCTTTCTGGACTGGAAGCCTAACGTGCGGCAAGTCTGGGCAAGGCTCGCCCAGGGCAGAGCAGCCTCACGCCAGCAACTCTGCCAGATCGGGCCTGTGAGCAGAGCTGGAGCTCTGCCGTAATGGAGGGGCACTCGACTCCGCCAAAGCAGTGATTGCAGCCGCACGCAGCTGGGCTGGCTCCCCTTCTCCCAATGAGGCTCGCTTTCCACATGCTGTAAACTAGGCTTCCAGGCGGGGCCCCCTGCGCCTCCCACAGGTCTTGGCTGAGGAGCTGCTTCCCTGAGCTGGGGCTATGGACGGGAGCCCAGAAACGCAGGGGCAGGCCCTAACCACCTGCACACGTCTCTGCTGGGGAGGAGAGCACTAGGGAAATGACGTCTGTCAGGCACCTTCTGGGCGCTCACCGAGTCAGCCTCCGCGTGTGTGGGGCTGCAGACCCCAGCCAGTGGCCCTGTGATCCTTGTGCTCTCCGTGCTGTGCTGAGTCTCGGCGGTCAAGCAACCGTAAGAATAGACTTCCAGTTGCCCTCACTTTGCCTCTAATAGAGCCCTCACTGCTGGAGCGCTTGGCAGTGTGCAACCCACCGGCAACTAAGCCCTCCACAAGAACGCCTGGGGACTAGGTGCAAAGGCAAGGCAGGAGTGGAGCTGAGGCCAGGAACGCGCGAGTAGCATCTCCCAGTCTCGCGAAGCCCGCTCCTTTCTGGACTGGAAGCCTAACGCGAGGCAAGTCTGGGCAAGGCTCGCCCAGGGCACAGCAGCCTCACGCCAGCAACTATGAGAGATCGGGACTTTGAGCAGAGCTGGCTCTCTGCCGTACTGGAGCCGCACTCGGCTCCGCCAAAGCAGTGAATGCAGCCGCACACAGCAGGGCTGCCTTCCCTTCTCCCGAGGATGCTCGCTTCCCGCATGCTGTAAACTAGGCTTCCAGGCGGGGCCCCCTGCGCCTCCCACAGGTCTTGGCTGAGGAGGTGCTTCCCTGAGCTGGGGCTGTGGACGGGAGCCCAGACACGCAGGGGCAGGCCCAAACCACCTGCACACGTCTCTGCTGGGGAGGAGAGCACTAGGGAAATGACGTCTGTCAGGCACCTTCTGGGCGCTCACCGAGTCAGCCTCTGCGTGTGTGGGGCTGCAGACCCCAGCCAGGGGCCCTGTGAGCCTTGTGCTTTCCGTGCTGTGCAGAGTCTGGGCGGTCAAGCAAACGCAAGAGGCGACTTGCAGTAGCCCTCCCTTTGCCTCTAATAGAGCCCTGACGGCTGGAGCGTTTGGCAGTGTGCAACCCACCGGCAACTAAGCCCTCCACAAGAACGCCTGGGGACTAGGTGCAAAGGCAAGGCAGGAGTGGAGCTGAGGCCAGGAAGGCGCGAGTAGCATCTCCCAGTCTCGCGCAGCCCGCTCCTTCCTGGACTGGAAGACTATGTGTGAGGCAAGTCTGGGCAAGGCTCGCCCAGGACAGAGCAGCCTAACGCCAGCAACTCTGTCAGATCGGGCCTCTGAGCAGAGCTGGAGCTCTGCCGTACTGGAGGCGCACTCGGCTCCGCCAAAGCAGTGAATGCAGCCGCACACAGCAGGGCTGCCTTCTCTTCTCCGGAGGAGGCTCGCTTCCCGCATGCTGTAAACTAGGCTTCCAGGCGGGGCCACCTGCGCCTCCCACAGGTCTTGGCTCAGGAGCTGCTTCCCTGAGCTGGGGCTGTGGACGGGAGCCCAGACACGCAGGGGTAGGCCCCAGGCACGGGCACACGTCTCTGCTGGAGAGGAGAGCACTAGGGAAATGACGTCTGTCAGGCACCTTCTGGGCGCTCCCGGAGTTCACCTCCGGTGTGTGGGGCTGCAGACCCCAGCCAGGGCCCCTGTGAGCCTTGTGCTCTCCGTGCTGTGCTGAGTCTGGGCGGTCAAGAAACCGCTGGAGGAGCCCTGCAGTTGCCCTCCCATTGCCTCTAATAGAGCCCTCACTGCTGGAGCGCTTGGCAGTGTGCAACCCACCGGCAACTAAGCCCACCACAAGAACGCCTGGGGACTAGGTGCAAAGGCAAGGCAGGAGTGGAGCTGAGGACAGGAAGGCGCCAGTAGCATCTCCCAGTCTCACGCAGCCCGCTCCTTTCTGGACTGGAAGCCTAACGTGCGGCAAGTCTGGGCAAGGCTCGCCCAGGGGAGAGCAGCCTCACGCCAGCAACTCTGCCAGATCGGGTCTCTGAGCAGAGCTGGAGCTCTGCCGTAATGGAGGGGCACTCGACTCCGCCAAAGCAGTGATTGCAGCCGCACGCAGCTGGGCTGGCTCCCCTTCTCCCAATGAGGCTCGCTTTCCGCATGCTGTAAACTAGGCTTCCAGGCGGGGCCCCCTGCGCCTCCCACAGGTCTTGGCTGAGGAGCTGCTTCCCTGAGCTGGGGCTGTGGACGGGAGCCCAGAAATGCAGGGGCAGGCCCTAACCACCTGCACACGTCTCTGCTGGGGAGGAGAGCACTAGGGAAATGACGTCTGTCAGGCACCTTCTGGGCGCTCACCGAGTCAGCCTCCGCGTGTGTGGTGCTGCAGACCCCAGCCAGGGGCCCTGTGAGCCTTGGGCTCTCCGTGCTGTGCTGAGTCTGGGCGGTCAAGCAACCGCAAGAGGAAACTTGCAGATGCCCTCCCTTTGCCTCTAATAGAGCCCTCACTGCTGGAGCGCTTGGCAGTGTGCAACACACCGGCAACTAAGACGTCCACAAGAACGCCTGGGGACTAGGTGCAAAGGCAAGGCAGGAGTGGAGCTGAGGCCAGGAAGGCGCCAGTAGCATCTCCCAGTCTCGCGCAGCCCGCTCCTTTCTGGACAGGAAGCCTACGCGAGGCAAGTCTGGGCAAGGCTCGCCCAGGGCACAACAGCCTCAAGGAAGCAACTCTGCCAGATCGGGCCTTTGAGCAGAGCTGGAGCTCTGCCGTACTGGAAGGGCACTCGGCTCCGCCAAAGCAGTGATTGCAGCCGCACGCAGCTGGGCTGCCTTCTCTTCTACCGAGGAGGCTCGCTTCCCGCATGCTGTGCACTAGGCTTCCAGGCGGGGGCGCCCCGCTCCTCCTACAAGTCTTCGCTGAGGAGCTGCTTCCCTGAGCTGGGGCTGTGGAAGGGAGCCCAGACACTCAAGGGCAGGCCCCAGCCACCTGCACACGTCTCTGCTGGGGAGGAGAGCACTAGGGAAATGACGTCTGTCAGGCACCTTCTGGGTGCTCCCGGAGTTCGCCTCCGGTGTGTGGGGCTGCAGACCCCAGCCAGGGGCCCTGTGAGCCTTGTACTTTCCGTGCTGTGCTGAGTCTGGGCGGTCAAGCAAAACGCAAGAGGCGGGTGCAGTAGCCCTCCCTTTGCCTCTAATAGAGCCCTCACTGCTGGAGCGCTTGGCAGTGTGCAACACACCGGCTACTAAGCCCTCCACAAGAACGCCTGGGGACTAGGTGCAAAGGCAAGGCACGAGTGGAGCTGAGGCCAGAAAGGCGCCAGTAGCATCTCCCAGTCTTCAACAGCATGCTCCTTCCTGGACTGGAAGCCTAGCCGCGAGGCAAGTCTGGGCAAGGCTAGCCCAGGGCAGAGCAGCCTCACGCCAGCAGCTCTGCCAGATCGGGCCTCTGAGCAGAGCTGGAGCTCTGCCGTACTGGAGGCGCACTCGGCTCCGCCAAAGCAGTGAATTCAGCCGCACGCAGCAGGGCTGCCTTCTCTTCTCCGGAGGAGGCTCGCTTCCCGCATGCTGTAAACTAGGCTTCCAGGCGGGGCCCCCTGAGCCTCCCACAGGTCTTGGCTCAGGAGCTGCTTTCCTGAGCTGGGGCTGTGGATGGGAGCCCAGACACGCAGGGGCAGGCCCCAAGCACCGGCACACGTCTCTGCTGGGGAGGAGAGCACTAGCGAAATGACGTCTGTCAGGCACCTTCTGGGCGCTCACCGAGTCAGTTTCCGCGTGTGTGGGGCTGCAGACCCCAGCCATGGGCCCTGTGAGCCTTGGGCTCTCCGTGCTGTGCTGAGTCTGGGCGGTCAAGCAACCGCTGGAGGAGCCCTGCAGTTGCCCTCCCATTGCCTCTAATAGAGCCCTCACTGCTGGAGCGCTTGGCAGTGTGCAACCCTCCGGCAACTAAGCCCTCCACAAGAACGCCTGGGGACTAGGTGCAAAGGCAAGGCAGGAGTGGAGCTGAGGCCAGGAAGGCGCCAGTAGCATCTCCCAGTCTCGCGCAGCCCGCTCCTTCCGGGACTGGAAGCCTATGTGTGAGGCAATTCTGGGCAAGGCTAGCCCAAGAGAGAGCAGCCTAACGCCAGCAACTCTGTCAGATCGGGCCTCTGAGCAGAGCTGGAGCTCTGCCGTACTGGAGGCGCACTCGGCTCCGCCAAAGCAGTGAATGCAGCCGCACACAGCAGGGCTCCCTTCTCTTCTCCCGAGGAGGCTCCCTTCCCGCATGCTGTAAACTAGGCTTCCAGGCGGGGCCCCCTGCGCCTCCCACAGGTCTTGGCTCAGGAGCTGCTTCCCTGAGCTGGGGATGTGGACGGGAGCCCAGACACGCAGGGGCAGGCCCAAACCACCTGCACATGTCTCTGCTGGGGAGGAGAGCACTAGGGAAATGACGTCTGTCAGGCACCTTCTGGGCGCTCACTTAGTCAGCCTCCGCGTGTGTGGGGCTGCAGACCCAAGCCAGGGGCCCTGTGAGCCTTGTGCTCTCCGTGCTGTGCTGAGTCTGGGCGGTCAAGCAACCGCTGGAGGAGCCCTGCAGTTGCCCTCCCATTGCCTCTAATAGAGCCCTCACTGCTGGAGCGCATGGCAGTGTGCAACCCACCGGCAACTAAGCCCTCCACAAGAACGCCTGGGGACTAGGTGCAAAGGCAAGGCAGGAGTGGAGCTGAGGCCAGGAAGGCGCCAGTAGCATCTCCCAGTCTCGCGCAGCCTGCTCCTTCCTGGACTGGAATCCTATCCGCGAGGCAAGTCTGGGCAAGGTTCGGCCAGGGCAGAGCAGCCACACGCCAGCAGCTCTGCCAGATCTGGCCTTGAGCAGAGCTGGAGCTCTGCTGTACTGGAGGCACACTCGGCTCCGCCAAAGCAGTGAATGCAGCCGCACACAGCAGGGCTGCCTTCTCTTCTCCCGAGGAGGCTCGCTTCCCGCATGCTGTAAACTAGGCTTCCAGGCGGGGCCACCTGCGCCTCCCAAAGGTCTTGGCTCAGGAGCTGCTTCCCTGAGCTGGGGCTGTGGACGGGATCCCAGACACGCAGGGGCAGGCCCCAACCACCTGCACACGTCTCTGCTCGGGAGGAGAGCACTAGGGAAATGACGTCTGTCAGGCACCTTCTGGGTGCTCCCAGAGTTCGCCTCCGGTGTGTGGGGCAGCAGACCCCAGCCAGGGGCCCTGTGAGCCTTGTACTTTCCGTGCTGTGCTGAGTCTGGGCGGTCACGCAAAACGCAAGAGGCGACTTGCAGTAGCCCTCCCTTTCCCTCTAATAGAGCCCTCACTGCTGGAGCGCTTGGCAGTGTGCAACACACCGGCTACTAAGCCCTCCACAAGAACGCCTGGGGACTAGGTGCAAAGGCAAGGCAGGAGTGGAGCTGAGGCCAGGAAGGCGCCAGTAGCATCTCCCAGTCTTGCACAGCATGCTCCTTCCTGGACTGGAAGCCTAGCCGCGAGGCAAGTCTGGGCAAGGCTCGCCGAGGGCAGAGCAGCCTCACACCAGCAGCTCTGCCAGATCGGGCCTCTGAGCAGAGCTGGAGCTCTGCCGTACTGGAGGGGCACTCGGCTCCGCCAAAGTACTGATTGCAGCCGCACGCAGCTGGGCTGCCTTCTCTTGTACTGAGGAGGCTCGCTTCCGGCATGCTATAAACTGGGCTTCCAGGCGGGGGCGCCCCGCGCCTCCTACAGGTCTTAGCTGAGGAGCTGCATCCCTGAGCTGGGGCTGTGGACGGGAGCCCAGAAACGCAGGGGCAGGCCCTAACCACCTGCACACGTCTCTGCTGGGGAGGAGAGCACTAGGGAAATGACGTCTGTCAGGCACCTTTTGGGCGCTCACCGAGTCAGCCTCCGCGTGTGTGGGGCTGCAGACCCCAGCCAGTGGCCCTGTGATCCTTGTGCTCTCCGTGCTGTGCTGAGTCTCGGTGGTCAAGCAACCGTAAGAATAGACTTCCAGTTGCCCTCACTTTGCCTCTAATAGAGCCCTCACTGCTGGAGCGCTTGGCAGTGTGCAACCCACCGGCAACTAAGCCCACCACAAGAACGCCTGGGGACTAGGTGCAAAGGCAAGGCAGGAGTGGAGCTGAGGCCAGGAAGGCGCCAGGAGAATCTCCCAGTCTCGCGCAGCCTGCTCCTTCCTGGACTGGAAGCCTAGCCGCGAGGCAAGTCTGGGCAAGGCTCGCCCAGGGCAGAGCAGCCTCACGCCAGCAACTCTGCCAGATCAGGCCTCTGAGCAGAGCTGGAGCTCTGCCGTACTGGAGGCGCACTCGGATTCGCCAAAGCAGTGAATGTAGCCGCACACAGCAGGGCTGCCTTCTCTTCTCCCGAGGAGGCTCGCTTCCTGCATGTTGTAAACTAGGCTTCCAGGCGGGGCCCCCTGCGCCTCCCACAGGTCTTGGCTCAGGAGCTGCTTCCCTGAGCTGGGGCTGTGGACGGGAGCCCAGACACGCAGGGGCAGGCCCAAACCACCTGCACACGTCTCTGCTGGGGAGGAGAGCACTAGGGAAATGACGTCTGTCAGGCACTTTCTGGGCGCTCACCGAGTCAGCCTCCGCGTGTGTGGGTTGCAGACCCCAGCCAGGGGCCTTGTGAGCCTTGTGCTCTCCGTGCTGTGCTGAGTCTGGGCGGTCAAGCAACCGCTGGAGGAGCCCTGCAGTTGCCCTCCCATTGCCTCTAATAGAGACCTCACTGCTGGAGCGCTTGGCAGTGTGCAACCCACCGGCAACTAAGCCCTCCACAAGAACGCCTGGGGACTAGGTGCAAAGGCAAGGCAGGAGTGGAGCTGAGGCCAGGATGGCGCCAGTAGAATCTCCCAGTCTCGCGCAGGGTGCTCCTTCCTGGACTGGAAGCCTAGCCGCGAGGCAAGTCTGGGCAAGGCTCGCCCAGGGCAGATCAGCCTCACACCAGCAGCTCTGCCAGATCGGGCCTCTGAGCAGAGCTGGAGCTCTGCCGTACTGGAGCCGCACTCGGCTCCGCCAAAGCAGTGAATGCATCCACACGCAGCAGGGCTGCCTTCTCTTCTCCCGAGCAGGCTCGCTTCCCGCATGCTGTAAACTAGGCTACCAGGCAGGGCCTCCTGCGCCTCCCACAGGTCTTGGCTGAGGAGCTGCTTCCCCGAGCTGGGGCTGTGGACGGGAGCCCAGACACGCAGGGGCAGGCCCCAAGCACCTGCACACGGCTCTGCTGTGGAGGAGAGCACTAGGGAAACGACGTCTGTCAGGCACCTTCTGGGCGCTCACCGAGTCAGTTTCCGCGTGTGTGGTGCTGCAGACCCCAGCCAGGGGCCCTGTGAGCCTTGGGCTCTCCGTGCTGTGCTGAGTCTGGGCGGTCAAGCAACCGCAAGAGGAAACTTGCAGATGCCCTCTCTTTGCCTCTAATATTGCCCTCACTGCTGGAGCGCTTGGCAGTGTGCAACACACCGGCAACTAAGACGTCCACAAGAACGCCTGGGGACTAGGTGCAAAGGCAAGGCAGGAGTGGAGCTGAGGCCAGGAAGGCGCCAGTAGCATCTGCCAGTCTCGCGCAGCCCGCTCCTTTCTGGACAGGAAGCCTACGCGAGGCAAGTCTGGGCAAGGCTCGCCCAGGGCACAACAGCCTCAAGGAAGCAACTCTGCCAGATCGGGCCTTTGAGCAGAGCTGGAGCTCTGCCGTACTGGAAGGGCACTCGGCTCCGCCAAAGCAGTGATTGCAGCCGCACGCAGCTGGGCTGCCTTCTCTTCTACCAAGGAGGCTCGCTTCCCGCATGCTGTGCACTAGGCTTCCAGGCGGGGGCGCCCCGCTCCTCCTACAAGTCTTAGCTGAGGAGCTGCTTCCCTGAGCTGGGGCTGTGGAAGGGAGTCCAGACACTCAAGGGCAGGCCCCAGCCACCTGCACACGTCTCTGCTCGGGAGGAGAGCACTAGGGAAATGACGTCTGTCAGGCACCTTCTGGGTGCTCCCGGAGTTCGCCTCCGGTGTGTGGGGCTGCAGACACCAGCCAGGGGCCCTGTGAGCCTTGTACTTTCCGTGCTGTGCTGAGTCTGGGCGGTCACGCAAAACGCAAGAGGCGACTTGCAGTAGCCCTCCCTTTGCCTCTAATAGAGCCCTCACTGCTGGAGCGCTTGGCAGTGTGCAACACACCGGCTACTAAGCCCTCCACAAGAACGCCTAGGGACTAGGTGCAAAGGCAAGGCAGGAGTGGAGCTGAGGCCAGGAAGGCGCCAGTAGCATCTCCCAGTCTTGCACAGCATGCTCCTTCCTGGACTGGAAGCCTAGCCGCGAGGCAAGTCTGGGAAAGGCTCGCCCAGGGCAGAGCAGCCTCACACCAGCAGCTCTGCCAGATCGGGCCTCTGAGCAGAGCTGGAGCTCTGCCGTACTGGAGGGGCACTCGGCTCCGCCAAAGTACTGATTGCAGCCGCACGCAGCTGGGCTGCCTTCTCTTGTACTGAGGAGGCTCGCTTCCGGCATGCTATAAACTGGGCTTCCAGGCGGGGGCGCCCCGCGCCTCCTACAGGTCTTAGCTGAGGAGCTGCATCCCTGAGCTGGGGCTGTGGACGGGAGCCCAGAAACGCAGGGGCAGGCCCTAACCACCTGCACACGTCTCTTCCGGGGAAGGAGAGCACTAGGGAAATGACGTCTGTCAGGCACTTTCTGGGCGCTCACCGAGTCAGCCTCCGCGTGTGTGGGGCTGCAGACCCCAGCCAGGGGCCTTGTGAGCCTTGTGCTCTCCGTGCTGTGCTGAGTCTGGGCGGTCAAGCAACCGCTGGAGGAGCCCTGCAGTTGCCCTCCCATTGCCTCTAATAGAGACCTCACTGCTGGAGCGCTTGGCAGTGTGCAACCCACCGGCAACTAAGCCCTCCACAAGAACGCCTGGGGACTAGGTGCAAAGGCAAGGCAGGAGTGGAGCTGAGGCCAGGATGGCGCCAGTAGAATCTCCCAGTCTCGCGCAGGGTGCTCCTTCCTGGACTGGAAGCCTAGCCGCGAGGCAAGTCTGGGCAAGGCTCGCCCAGGGCAGATCAGCCTCACACCAGCAGCTCTGCCAGATCGGGCCTCTGAGCAGAGCTGGAGCTCTGCCGTACTGGAGCCGCACTCGGCTCCGCCAAAGCAGTGAATGCATCCACACGCAGCAGGGCTGCCTTCTCTTCTCCCGAGCAGGCTCGCTTCCCGCATGCTGTAAACTAGGCTACCAGGCAGGGCCTCCTGCGCCTCCCACAGGTCTTGGCTGAGGAGCTGCTTCCCCGAGCTGGGGCTGTGGACGGGAGCCCAGACACGCAGGGGCAGGCCCCAAGCACCTGCACACGTCTCTGCTATGGAGGAGAGCACTAGGGAAACGACGTCTGTCAGGCACCTTCTGGGCGCTCACCGAGTCAGTTTCCGCGTGTGTGGTGCTGCAGACCCCAGCCAGGGGCCCTGTGAGCCTTGGGCTCTCCGTGCTGTGCTGAGTCTGGGCGGTCAAGCAACCGCAAGAGGAAACTTGCAGATGCCCTCTCTTTGCCTCTAATAGAGCCCTCACTGCTGGAGCGCTTGGCAGTGTGCAACACACCGGCAACTAAGACGTCCACAAGAACGCCTGGGGACTAGGTGCAAAGGCAAGGCAGGAGTGGAGCTGAGGCCAGGAAGGCGCCAGTAGCATCTGCCAGTCTCGCGCAGCCCGCTCCTTTCTGGACAGGAAGCCTACGCGAGGCAAGTCTGGGCAAGGCTCGCCCAGGGCACAACAGCCTCAAGGAAGCAACTCTGCCAGATCGGGCCTTTGAGCAGAGCTGGAGCTCTGCCGTACTGGAAGGGCACTCGGCTCCGCCAAAGCAGTGATTGCAGCCGCACGCAGCTGGGCTGCCTTCTCTTCTACCGAGGAGGCTCGCTTCCCGCATGCTGTGCACTAGGCTTCCAGGCGGGGGCGCCCCGCTCCTCCTACAAGTCTTAGCTGAGGAGCTGCTTCCCTGAGCTGGGGCTGTGGAAGGGAGTCCAGACACTCAAGGGCAGGCCCCAGCCACCTGCACACGTCTCTGCTCGGGAGGAGAGCACTAGGGAAATGACGTCTGTCAGGCACCTTCTGGGTGCTCCCGGAGTTCGCCTCCGGTGTGTGGGGCAGCAGACCCCAGCCAGGGGCCCTGTGAGCCTTGTACTTTCCGTGCTGTGCTGAGTCTGGGCGGTCACGCAAAACGCAAGAGGCGACTTGCAGTAGCCCTCCCTTTGCCTCTAATAGAGCCCTCACTGCTGGAGCGCTTGGCAGTGTGCAACACACCGGCTACTAAGCCCTCCACAAGAACGCCTGGGGACTAGGTGCAAAGGCAAGGCAGGAGTGGAGCTGAGGCCAGGAAGGCGCCAGTAGCATCTCCCAGTCTTGCACAGCATGCTCCTTCCTGGACTGGAAGCCTAGCCGCGAGGCAAGTCTGGGCAAGGCTCGCCGAGGGCAGAGCAACCTCACACCAGCAGCTCTGCCAGATCGGGCCTCTGAGCAGAGCTGGAGCTCTGCCGTACTGGAGGGGCACTCGGCTCCGACAAAGTACTGATTGCAGCCGCACGCAGCTGGGCTGCCTTCTCTTGTACTGAGGAGGCTCGCTTCCGGCATGCAATAAACTGGGCTTCCAGGCGGGGGCGCCCCGCGCCTCCTACAGGTCTTAGCTGAGGAGCTGCTTTCCTGAGCTGGGGCTGTGGACGGGAGCCCAGACATGCAGGGGCAGGTCCAAACCACCTGCACATTTCTCTGCTGGGGTGGGGAGCCCTAGGGAAATGACGTCTGTCAGGCACCTTCTGGGCGCTCACCGAGTCAGCCTCCGGGTGTGTGGGGCTGCAGACCCCAGCCAGGGGCCCTGTGAGCCTTGTGCTCTCCGTGCTGTGCTGAGTCTGGGCGGTCAAGCAACCGCTGGAGGAGCCCTGCAGTTGCCCTCCCATTGCCTCTAATAGAGCCCTCACTGCTGGAGCGCTTGGCAGTGTGCAACTCACCGGCAACTAAGCCCTCCACAAGAACGCCTGGGGACTAGGTGCAAAGGCAAGGCAGGAGTGGAGCTGAGGCCAGGAAGGCGCCAGGAGAATCTCCCAGTCTCGCGCAGCCTGCTCCTTCCTGGACTGGAAGCCTAGCCACGAGGCAAGTCTGGGCAAGGCTCGCCCAGGGCAGAGCAGCCTCACGCCAGCAACTCTGCCAGATCAGGCCTCTGAGCAGAGCTGGAGCTCTGCCGTACTGGAGGCGCACTCGGCTCCGCCAAAGCAGTGAATGTAGCCGCACACAGCAGGGCTGCCTTCTCTTCTCCCGAGGAGGCTCGCTTCCTGCATGTTGTAAACTAGGCTTCCAGGCGGGGCCCCCTGCGCCTCCCACAGGTCTTGGCTCAGGAGCTGCTTCCCTGAGCTGGGGCTGTGGACGGGAGCCCAGACACGCAGGGGCAGGCCCAAACCACCTGCACACGTCTCTGCTGGGGAGGAGAGCACTAGGGAAATGACGTCTGTCAGGCACCTTCTGGGCGCTCACCGAGTCAGCCTCCGCGTGTTTGGTGCTGCAGACCCCAGCCAGGGGCCTTGTGAGCCTTGTGCTCTCCGTGCTGTGCTGAGTCTGGGCGGTCAAGCAACCGCTGGAGGAGCCCTGCAGTTGCCCTCCCATTGCCTCTAATAGAGCCCTCACTGCTGGAGCGCTTGGCAGTGTGCAACCCACCGGCAACTAAGCCCTCCACAAGAACGCCTGGGGACTAGGTGCAAAGGCAAGGCAGGAGTGGAGCTGAGGCCAGGATGGCGCCAGTAGAATCTCCCAGTCTCGCGCAGGGTGCTCCTTCCTGGACTGGAAGCCTAGCCGCGAGGCAAGTCTGGGCAAGGCTCGCCCAGGGCAGATCAGCCTCACACCAGCAGCTCTGCCAGATCGGGCCTCTGAGCAGAGCTGGAGCTCTGCCGTACTGGAGCCGCACTCGGCTCCGCCAAAGCAGTGAATGCATCCACACGCAGCAGGGCTGCCTTCTCTTCTCCCGAGCAGGCTCGCTTCCCGCATGCTGTAAACTAGGCTACCAGGCAGGGCCCCCTGCGCCTCCCACAGGTCTTGGCTGAGGAGCTGCTTCCCTGAGCTGGGGCTGTGGACGGGAGCCCAGACACGCAGGGGCAGGCCCCAAGCACCTGCACACGTCTCTGCTGTGGAGGAGAGCACTAGGGAAACGACGTCTGTCAGGCACCTTCTGGGCGCTCACCGAGTCAGCCTCCGCGTGTTTGGTGCTGCAGACCCCAGCCAGGGGCCCTGTGAGCCTTGTACTTTCCGTGCTGTGCTGAGTCTGGGCGGTCAAGCAAAACGCAAGAGGCGACTTGCAGTAGCCCTCCCTTTGCCTCTAATAGAGCCCTCACTGCTGGAGCGCTTGGCAGTGTGCAACACACCGGCTACTAAGCCCTCCACAAGAACGCCTGGGGACTAGGTGCAAAGGCAAGGCAGGAGTGGAGCTGAGGCCAGGAAGGCGCCAGTAGCATCTCCCAGTCTTGCACAGCATGCTCCTTCCTGGACTGGAAGCCTAGCCGTGAGGCAAGTCTGGGCAAGGCTAGCCCAGGGCAGAGCAGCCTCACGCCAGCAGCTCTGCCAGATCGGGCCTCTGAGCAGAGCTGGAGCTCTGCCGTACTGGAGGCACACTCGGCTCCGCCAAAGCAGTCAATGCAGCCGCACACAGCAGGGCTGCCTTCCCTTCTCCCGAGGAGGCTCGCTTCCCGCATGCTGTAAACTAGGCTTCCAGGTGGGGTCCCCTGCGCCTCCCACAGGTCTTGGCTCAAGAGCTGCTTCCCTGAGCTGGGGCTGTGGACGGGAGCCCAGACACGCAGGGGCCGGCACAAACCACCTGCACACGTCTCTGCTGGGGAGGAGAGCAATAGGGAAATGACGTCTCTAAGGCACCTTCTGGGCGCTCACCGAGTCAGATTCCGCGTGTGTGGGGCTGCAGACCACAGCCAGGGGCCCTGTGAGCCTTGTGCTCTCCGTGCTGTGCTGAGTCTGGGCGGTCAAGCAACCGTAAGAATAGACTTCCATTTGCCCTCACTTTGCCTCTAATAGAGCCCTCAAGCTGGAGCGCTTGGCAGTGTGCAACCCACCGGCAACTAAGCCCTCCACAAGAACGCCTGGGGACTAAGTTGAAAGGCAAGGCAGGAGTGGAGCTGAGGCCAGGAAGGCGCCACGAGCATCTCCCAGTCTCGCGCAGCCCGCTCCTTTCTGGACGGGAAGCCTAACGCGAGGCAAGTCTGGGCAAGGCTCGCCCAGGGCACAGCAGCCTCACGCCAGCAACTATGAGAGATCGGGCCTTCGAGCAGAGCTGGAGCTCTGCCGTACTGGAGGGGCACTCGGCTCCGCCAAAGTACTGATTGCAGCCGCACGCAGCTGGACTGCCTTCTCTTGTACTGAGGAGGCTCGCTTCCGGCATGCTGTAACTAGGCTTCCCGGCGGAGGCTCCCCGCGCCTCCTACAGGTCTTAGCTGAGGAGCTGCTTCCCTGAGCTGGGGCTGTGGAAGGGAGTCCGGACACTCAAGGGCAGGCACCAACCACCTGCACACGTCTCTGCTGGGGAGTAGAGCACTAGAGAAATGACGTCTGTCAGGCACCTTCTGGGCGCTCCCGGAGTTCCCCTCCGGTGTGTGGGGCTGCAGACCCCAGCCAGGGGCCCTGTGAGCCTTGTGCTCTCCGTGCTGTGCTGAGTCTGGGCGGTCAAGCAACCGCTGGAGGAGCCCTGCAGTTGCCCTCCCATTGCCTCTAATAGAGCCCTCACTGCTGGAGCGCTTGGCAGTGTGCAACCCACAGGAAACTAAGCCCTCCACAAGAATGCCTGGGGACTAGGTGCAAAGGCAAGGTAGGAGTGGAGCTGAGGCCAGGAAGGCTCCAGGAGCATCTCCCAGTCTCGCGCAGCCTGCTCCTTCCTGGACTGGAAGCCTAGCCGCGAGGCAAGTCTGGGCAAGGCTCGCCCAGGGCAGAGCACCTTCACGCCAGCAGCTCTGCCACATCGGGCCTCTGAGCAGAGCTGGAGCTCTGCGTACTGGAGGCGCACTCGGCTCTGCCAAAGCAGTGAATGCAGCCGCACACAGTAGGGCTGCCTTCTCTTCTCCCGAGGAGGCTCGCTTCCCGCATGCTTTAACTAGGCTTCCAGGCGGGGCCCCCTGCGCCTCCCACAGGTCTTGGCTCAGGAGCTGCTTCCCTGAGCTGGGGCTGTGGACGGGAGCCCAGACACGCAGGGGCAGGCCCAAACCACCTGCACACGTCTCTGCTGGGGAGGAGAGCACTAGGGAAATGACGTCTGTCAGGCACCTTCTGATCGCTCACCGAGTCAGGCTCCGCGTGTGTGGGGCTGCAGACCCCAGCCAGGAGCCCTGTGAGCCTTGTGCTTTCCGTGCTGTGCAGAGTCTGGGCGGTCAAGCCAACGCAAGAGGCGACTTGCAGTAGCCCTCCCTTTGCCTCTAATAGAGCCCTCACGCCTGGAGCGCTTGGCAGTGTGCAACCCACCGGCAACTAAGCCGTTCACAAGAACGCCTGGGGACTAGGTGCAAAGGCAAGGCAGGAGTGGAGCTGAGGCCAGGAAGGCGCGAGTAGCATCTCCCAGTCTCGCGCAGCCCGCTCCTTCCTGGACTGGAAGCCTATGTGTGAGGCAAGTCTGGGAAAGGCTCCCCCAGGACAGAGCAGCCTTACGCCAGCAACTCTGTCAGATCGGGCCTCTGAGCAGAGCTGGAGCTCTGCCGTACTGGAAGGGCACTCGGCTCCGCCAAAGCAGTGATTGCAGCCGCACGCAGCTGGGCTGCCTTCTCTTCTACCGAGGAGGCTCGCTTCCCGCATGCTGTGCACTAGGCTTCCAGTCGGGGGCGCCCCGCTCCTCCTACAAGTCTTAGCTGAGGAGCTGCTTCCCTGAGCTGGGGCGGTGGAAGGGAGTCCAGACACTCAAGGGCAGGCCCCAGCCACCTGCACACGTCTCTGCTGGGGAGGAGAGCACTAGGGAAATGACGTCTATCAGGCACCTTCTGGGTGCTCCCGGAGTTCGCCTCCCGTGTGTGGGGCTGCAGACCACAGCCAGGGGCCCTGTGAGCCTTGTACTTTCCGTGCTGTGCTGAGTCTGGGCGGTCAAGCAAAACGCAAGAGGCGACTTGCAGTAGCCCTCCCTTTGCCTCTAATAGAGCCCTCACGGCTGGAGCGCTTGGCAGTGTGCAACACACCGGCTACTAAGCCCTCCACAAGAACGCCTGGGGACTAGGTGCAAAGGCAAGGCAGGAGTGGAGCTGAGGCCAGGAAGGCGCCAGTAGCATCTCCCAGTCTTGCACAGCATGCTCCTTCCTGGACTGGAAGCCTAGCCGCGAGGCAAGTCTGGGCAAGGCTAGCCCAGGGCAGAGCAGCCTCACGCCAGCAGCTCTGCCAGATCGGGCCTCTGAGCAGAGCTGGAGCTCTGCCGTACTGGAGGCACACTCGGCTCCGCCAATGCAGTCAATGCAGCCGCACACAGCGGGGCTGCCTTCCCTTCTCCCGAGGAGGCTCGCATCCCGCATGCTGTAAACTAGGCTTCCAGGCGGGGCCCCCTGCGCCTCCCACAGGTCTTGGCTCAGGAGCTGCTTCCCTGAGCTGGGGCTGTGGACGGGAGCCCAGACACGCAGGGGCCGGCACAAACCACCTGCACACGTCTCTGCTGGGGAGGAGAGCAATAGGGAAATGACGTCTCTAAGGCACCTTCTGGGCGCTCACCGAGTCAGATTCCGCGTGTGTGGGGCTGCAGACCCCAGCCAGGGGCCCTGTGAGCCTTGTGCTCTCCGTGCTGTGCTGAGTCTGGGCGGTCAAGCAACCGTAAGAATAGACTTCCATTTGCCCTCACTTTGCCTCTAATAGAGCCCTCAAGCTGGAGCGCTTGGCTATGTGCAACCCACCGGCAACTAAGCCCTCCACAAGAACGCCTGGGGACTAAGTTGAAAGGCAAGGCAGGAGTGGAGCTGAGGCCAGTAAGGCGCCACGAGCATCTCCCAGTCTCGCGCAGCCCGCTCCTTTCTGGACTGGAAGCCTAACGCGAGGCAAGTCTGGGCAAGGCTCGCCCAGGGCAAAGCAGCCTCACGCCAGCAACTATGAGAGATCGGGCCTTCGAGCAGAGCTGGAGCTCTGCCGTACTGGAGGGGCACTCGGCTCCGCCAAAGTACTGATTGCAGCCGCACGCAGCTGGGCTGCCTTCTCTTGTACTGAGGAGGCTCGCTTCCGGCATGCTGTAAACTAAGCTTCCCGGCGAGGGCTCCCCGCGCCTCCTACAGGTCTTAGCTGAGGAGCTGCTTCACTGAGCTGGGGCTGTGGACGGGAGCCCAGACACGCAGGGGCAGGCCCCAACCACCTGCACACGTCTCTGCTGGAGAGGAGAGCACTAGGGAAATGACGTCTGTCAGGCACCTTCTGGGCGCTCCCGAAGTTCAACTCCGGTATGTGGGGCTGCAGACCCCAGCCAGGGGCCCTGTGAGCCTTGTGCGCTCCGTGCTGTGCTGAGTCTGGGCGGTCAAGCAACCGCTGGAGGAGCCCTGCAGTTGCCCTCCCATTGCCTCTAATAGAGACCTCACTGCTGGAGCGCTTGGCAGTGTGCAACCCACCGGCAACTAAGCCCTCCACAAGAACGCCTGGGGACTAGGTGCAAAGGCAAGGCAGGAGTGGAGCTGAGGCCAGGATGGCGCCAGTAGAATCTCCCAGTCTCGCGCAGGGTGCTCCTTCCTGGACTGGAAGCCTAGCCGCGAGGCAAGTCTGGGCAAGGCTCGCCCAGGGCAGATCAGCCTCACACCAGCAGCTCTGCCAGATCGGGCCTCTGAGCAGAGCTGGAGCTCTGCCGTACTGGAGCCGCACTCGGCTCCGCCAAAGCAGTGAATGCATCCACACGCAGCAGGGCTGCCTTCTCTTCTCCCGAGCACGCTCGCTTCCCGCATGCTGTAAACTAGGCTACCAGGCAGGTCCTCCTGCGCCTCCCACAGGTCTTGGCTGAGGAGCTGCTTCCCCGAGCTGGGGCTGTGGACGGGAGCCCAGACACGCAGGGGCAGGCCCCAAGCACCTGCACACGTCTCTGCTGTGGAGGAGAGCACTAGGGAAACGACGTCTGTCAGGCACCTTCTGGGCGCTCACCGAGTCAGTTTCCGCGTGTGTGGTGCTGCAGACCCCAGCCAGGGGCCCTGTGAGCCTTGGGCTCTCCGTGCTGTGCTGAGTCTGGGCGGTCAAGCAACCGCAAGAGGAAACTTGCAGATGCCCTCTCTTTGCCTCTAATAGAGCCCTCACTGCTGGAGCGCTTGGCAGTGTGCAACACACCGGCAACTAAGACGTTCACAAGAACGCCTGGGGACTAGGTGCAAAGGCAAGGCAGGAGTGGAGCTGAGGCCAGGAAGGCGCCAGTAGCATCTGCCAGTCTCGCGCAGCCCGCTCCTTTCTGGACAGGAAGCCTACGCGAGGCAAGTCTGGGCAAGGCTCGCCCAGGGCACAACAGCCTCAAGGAAGCAACTCTGCCAGATCGGGCCTTTGAGCAGAGCTGGAGCTCTGCCGTACTGGAAGGGCACTCGGCTCCGCCAAAGCAGTGATTGCAGCCGCACGCAGCTGGGCTGCCTTCTCTTCTACCGAGGAGGCTCGCTTCCCGCATGCTGTGCACTAGGCTTCCAGGCGGGGGCGCCCCGCTCCTCCTACAAGTCTTAGCTGAGGAGCTGCTTCCCTGAGCTGGGGCTGTGGAAGGGAGTCCAGACACTCAAGGGCAGGCCCCAGCCACCTGCACACGTCTCTGCTCGGGAGGAGAGCACTAGGGAAATGACGTCTGTCAGGCACCTTCTGGGTGCTCCCGGAGTTCGCCTCCGGTGTGTGGGGCAGCAGACCCCAGCCAGGGGCCCTGTGAGCCTTGTACTTTCCGTGCTGTGCTGAGTCTGGGCGGTCACGCAAAACGCAAGAGGCGACTTGCAGTAGCCCTCCCTTTGCCTCTAATAGAGCCCTCACTGCTGGAGCGCTTGGCAGTGTGCAACACACCGGCTACTAAGCCCTCCACAAGAACGCCTGGGGACTAGGTGCAAAGGCAAGGCAGGAGTGGAGCTGAGGCCAGGAAGGCGCCAGTAGCATCTCCCAGTCTTGCACAGCATGCTCCTTCCTGGACTGGAAGCCTAGCCGCGAGGCAAGTCTGGGCAAGGCTCGCCGAGGGCAGAGCAACCTCACACCAGCAGCTCTGCCAGATCGGGCCTCTGAGCAGAGCTGGAGCTCTGCCGTACTGGAGGGGCACTCGGCTCCGACAAAGTACTGATTGCAGCCGCACGCAGCTGGGCTGCCTTCTCTTGTACTGACGAGGCTCGCTTCCGGCATGCAATAAACTGGGCTTCCAGGCGGGGGCGCCCCGCGCCTCCTACAGGTCTTAGCTGAGGAGCTGCTTCCCTGAGCTGGGGCTGTGGACGGGAGCCCAGACATGCAGGGGCAGGTCCAAACCACCTGCACATTTCTCTGCTGGGGTGGGGAGCCCTAGGGAAATGACGTCTGTCAGGCACCTTCTGGGCGCTCACCGAGTCAGCCTCCGCGTGTGTGGGGCTGCAGACCCCAGCCAGGGGCCCTGTGAGCCTTGTGCTCTCCGTGCTGTGCTGAGTCTGGGCGGTCAAGCAACCGCTGGAGGAGCCCTGCAGTTGCCCTCCCATTGCCTCTAATAGAGCCCTCACTGCTGGAGCGCTTGGCAGTGTGCAACTCACCGGCAACTAAGCCCTCCACAAGAACGCCTGGGGACTAGGTGCAAAGGCAAGGCAGGAGTGGAGCTGAGGCCAGGAAGGCGCCAGGAGAATCTCCCAGTCTCGCGCAGCCTGCTCCTTCCTGGACTGGAAGCCTAGCCACGAGGCAAGTCTGGGCAAGGCTCGCCCAGGGCAGAGCAGCCTCACGCCAGCAACTCTGCCAGATCAGGCCTCTGAGCAGAGCTGGAGCTCTGCCGTACTGGAGGCGCACTCGGCTCCGCCAAAGCAGTGAATGTAGCCGCACACAGCAGGGCTGCCTTCTCTTCTCCCGAGGAGGCTCGCTTCCTGCATGTTGTAAACTAGGCTTCCAGGCGGGGCCCCCTGCGCCTCCCACAGGTCTTGGCTCAGGAGCTGCTTCCCTGAGCTGGGGCTGTGGACGGGAGCCCAGACACGCAGGGGCAGGCCCAAACCACCTGCACACGTCTCTGCTGGGGAGGAGAGCAATAGGGAAATGACGTCTCTAAGGCACCTTCTGGGCGCTCACCGAGTCAGTTTCCGCGTGTGTGGGGCTTCAGACCCCAGCCAGGGGCCCTGTGAGCCTTGTGCTCTCCGTGCTGTGCTGAGTCTGGGCGGTCAAGCAACCGTAAGAATAGACTTCCATTTGCCCTCACTTTGCCTCTAATAGAGCCCTCAAGCTGGAGCGCTTGGCAGTGTGCAACCCACCGGCAACTAAGCCCTCCACAAGAACGCCTGGGGACTAAGTTGAAAGGCAAGGCAGGAGTGGAGCTGAGGCCAGGAAGGCGCCACGAGCATCTCCCAGTCTCGCGCAGCCCGCTCCTTTCTGGACGGGAAGCCTAACGCGAGGCAAGTCTGGGCAAGGCTCGCCCAGGGCACAGCAGCCTCACGCCAGCAACTATGAGAGATCGGGCCTTCGAGCAGAGCTGGAGCTCTGCCGTACTGGAGGGGCACTCGGCTCCGCCAAAGTACTGATTGCAGCCGCACGCAGCTGGACTGCCTTCTCTTGTACTGAGGAGGCTCGCTTCCGGCATGCTGTAACTAGGCTTCCCCGCGGAGGCTCCCCGCGCCTCCTACAGGTCTTAGCTGAGGAGCTGCTTCCCTGAGCTGGGGCTGTGGAAGGGAGTCCGGACACTCAAGGGCAGGCACCAACCACCTGCACACGTCTCTGCTGGGGAGTAGAGCACTAGAGAAATGACGTCTGTCAGGCACCTTCTGGGCGCTCCCGGAGTTCCCCTCCGGTGTGTGGGGCTGCAGACCCCAGCCAGGGGCCCTGTGAGCCTTGTGCTCTCCGTGCTGTGCTGAGTCTGGGCGGTCAAGCAACCGCTGGAGGAGCCCTGCAGTTGCCCTCCCATTGCCTCTAATAGAGCCCTCACTGCTGGAGCGCTTGGCAGTGTGCAACCCACAGGAAACTAAGCCCTCCACAAGAATGCCTGGGGACTAGGTGCAAAGGCAAGGTAGGAGTGGAGCTGAGGCCAGGAAGGCTCCAGGAGCATCTCCCAGTCTCGCGCAGCCTGCTCCTTCCTGGACTGGAAGCCTAGTCGCGAGGCAAGTCTGGGCAAGGCTCGCCCAGGGCAGAGCACCTTCACGCCAGCAGCTCTGCCACATCGGGCCTCTGAGCAGAGCTGGAGCTCTGCCGTACTGGAGGCGCACTCGGCTCTGCCAAAGCAGTGAATGCAGCCGCACACAGTAGGGCTGCCTTCTCTTCTCCCGAGGAGGCTCGCTTCCCGCATGTTTTAACTAGGCTTCCAGGCGGGGCCCCCTGCGCCTCCCACAGGTCTTGGCTCAGGAGCTGCTTCCCTGAGCTGGGGCTGTGGACGGGAGCCCAGACACGCAGGGGCAGGCCCAAACCACCTGCACACGTCTCTGCTGGGGAGGAGAGCACTAGGGAAATGACGTCTGTCAGGCACCTTCTGATCGCTCACCGAGTCAGGCTCCGCGTGTGTGGGGCTGCAGACCCCAGCCAGGAGCCCTGTGAGCCTTGTGCTTTCCGTGCTGTGCAGAGTCTGGGCGGTCAAGCCAACGCAAGAGGCGACTTGCAGTAGCCCTCCCTTTGCCTCTAATAGAGCCCTCACGCCTGGAGCGCTTGGCAGTGTGCAACCCACCGGCAACTAAGCCGTTCACAAGAACGCCTGTGGACTAGGTGCAAAGGCAAGGCAGGAGTGGAGCTGAGGCCAGGAAGGCGCGAGTAGCATCTCCCAGTCTCGCGCAGCCCGCTCCTTCCTGGACTGGAAGCCTATGTGTGAGGCAAGTCTGGGAAAGACTCCCCCAGGACAGAGCAGCCTTACGCCAGCAACTCTGTCAGATCGGGCCTCTGAGCAGAGCTGGAGCTCTGCCGTACTGGAAGGGCACTCGGCTCCGCCAAAGCAGTGATTGCAGCCGCACGCAGCTGGGCTGCCTTCTCTTCTACCGAGGAGGCTCGCTTCCCGCATGCTGTGCACTAGGCTTCCAGGCGGGGGCGCCCCGCTCCTCCTACAAGTCTTAGCTGAGGAGCTGCTTCCCTGAGCTGGGGCGGTGGAAGGGAGTCCAGACACTCAAGGGCAGGCCCCAGCCACCTGCACACGTCTCTGCTGGGGAGGAGAGCACTAGGGAAATGACGTCTATCAGGCACCTTCTGGGTGCTCCCGGAGTTCGCCTCCCGTGTGTGGGGCTGCAGACCACAGCCAGGGGCCCTGTGAGCCTTGTACTTTCCGTGCTGTGCTGAGTCTGGGCGGTCAAGCAAAACGCAAGAGGCGACTTGCAGTAGCCCTCCCTTTGCCTCTAATAGAGCCCTCACGGCTGGAGCGCTTGGCAGTGTGCAACACACCGGCTACTAAGCCCTCCACAAGAACGCCTGGGGACTAGGTGCAAAGGCAAGGCAGGAGTGGAGCTGAGGCCAGGAAGGCGCCAGTAGCATCTCCCAGTCTTGCACAGCATGCTCCTTCCTGGACTGGAAGCCTAGCCGCGAGGCAAGTCTGGGCAAGGCTAGCCCAGGGCAGAGCAGCCTCACGCCAGCAGCTCTGCCAGATCGGGCCTCTGAGCAGAGCTGGAGCTCTGCCGTACTGGAGGCACACTCGGCTCCGCCAATGCAGTCAATGCAGCCGCACACAGCAGGGCTGCCTTCCCTTCTCCCGAGGAGGCTCGCATCCCGCATGCTGTAAACTAGGCTTCCAGGCGGGGCCCCCTGCGCCTCCCACAGGTCTTGGCTCAGGAGCTGCTTCCCTGAGCTGGGGCTGTGGACGGGAGCCCAGACACGCAGGGGCCGGCACAAACCACCTGCACACGTCTCTGCTGGGGAGGAGAGCAATAGGGAAATGACGTCTCTAAGGCACCTTCTGGGCGCTCACCGAGTCAGATTCCGCGTGTGTGGGGCTGCAGACCCCAGCCAGGGGCCCTGTGAGCCTTGTGCTCTCCGTGCTGTGCTGAGTCTGGGCGGTCAAGCAACCGTAAGAATAGACTTCCATTTGCCCTCACTTTGCCTCTAATAGAGCCCTCAAGCTGGAGCGCTTGGCTATGTGCAACCCACCGGCAACTAAGCCCTCCACAAGAACGCCTGGGGACTAAGTTGAAAGGCAAGGCAGGAGTGGAGCTGAGGCCAGTAAGGCGCCACGAGCATCTCCCAGTCTCGCGCAGCCCGCTCCTTTCTGGACTGGAAGCCTAACGCGAGGCAAGTCTGGGCAAGGCTCGCCCAGGGCAAAGCAGCCTCACGCCAGCAACTATGAGAGATCGGGCCTTCGAGCAGAGCTGGAGCTCTGCCGTACTGGAGGGGCACTCGGCTCCGACAAAGTACTGATTGCAGCCGCACGCAGCTGGGCTGCCTTCTCTTGTACTGAGGAGGCTCGCTTCCGGCATGCTGTAAACTAGGCTTCCCGGCGAGGGCTCCCCGCGCCTCCTACAGGTCTTAGCTGAGGAGCTGCTTCCCTGAGCTGGGGCTGTGGACGGGAGCCCAGACACGCAGGGGCAGGCCCCAACCACCTGCACACGTCTCTGCTGGAGAGGAGAGCACTAGGGAAATGACGTCTGTCAGGCACCTTCTGGGCGCTCCCGAAGTTCAACTCCGGTATGTGGGGCTGCAGACCCCAGCCAGGGGCCCGTGAGCCTTGTGCTCTCCGTGCTGTGCTGAGTCTGGGTGGTCAAGCAACCGCTGGAGGAGCCCTGCAGTTGCCCTCCCATTGCCTCTAATAGAGCCCTCACTGCTGGAGCGCTTGGCAGTGTGCAACCCACCGGCAACTAAGCCCTCCACAAGAACGCCTGGGGACTAGGTGCAAAGGCAAGGCAGGAGTGGAGCTGAGGCCAGGATGGCGCCAGTAGAATCTCCCAGTCTCGCGCAGGGTGCTCCTTCCTGGACTGGAAGCCTAGCCGCGAGGCAAGTCTGGGCAAGGCTCGCCCAGGGCAGAGCAGCCTCACACCAGCAGCTCTGCCAGATCGGGCCTCTGAGCAGAGCTGGAGCTCTGCCGTACTGGAGGGGCACTCGGCTCCGCCAAAGTACTGATTGCAGCCGCACGCAGCTGGGCTGCCTTCTCTTGTACTGAGGAGGCTCGCTTCCGGCATGCTATAAACTGGGCTTCCAGGCGGGGGCGCCCCGCGCCTCCTACAGGTCTTAGCTGAGGAGCTGCTTCCCTGAGCTGGGGCTGTGGACGGGAGCCCAGAAACGCAGGGGCAGGCAATAACCACCTGCACACGTCTCTGCTGGGGAGGAGAGCACTAGGGAAATGACGTCTGTCAGGCTCCTTCTGGGCGCTCACCGAGTCAGCCTCCGCGTGTGTGGGGCT
The DNA here is from genome assembly GCF_032405125.1 of Capricornis sumatraensis. Classification (NCBI taxonomy): domain Eukaryota; kingdom Metazoa; phylum Chordata; class Mammalia; order Artiodactyla; family Bovidae; genus Capricornis; species Capricornis sumatraensis. The sequence continues at coordinate 15,884,153 of NW_027184612.1, forward strand.
GCAGACCCCAGCCAGTGGCCCTGTGATCCTTTTGCTCTCCGTGCTGTGCTGAGTCTCGGCGGTCAAGCAACCGTAAGAATAGACTTCCAGTTGCCCTCACTTTGCCTCTAATAGAGCCCTCACTGCTGGAGCACTTGGCAGTGTGCAACCCACCGGCAACTTAGCCCTCCACAAGAACGCCTGGGGACTAGGTGCAAAGGCAAGGCAGGAGTGGAACTGAGGCCAAGAAGGCGCGAGTAGCATCTCCCAGTCTCGCGAAGCCCGCTCCTTTCTGGACTGGAAGCCTAACGCGAGGCAAGTCTGGGCAAGGCTCTCCCAGGGCACAGCAGCCTCACGCCAGCAACTATGAGAGATCGGGACTTTGAGCAGAGCTGGAGCTCTGCCGTACTGGAGGGGCACTCGGCTCCGCCAAAGTACTGATTGCAGCCGCAGGCAGCTGGGCTGCCTTCTCTTGTACTGAGGATGCTCGCTTCCGGCATGCAATAAACTGGGCTTCCAGGCGGGGGCGCCCCGCGCCTCCTACAGGTCTTAGCTGAGGAGCTGCTTCCCTGAGCTGGGGCTGTGGAAGGGAGTCCAGACAATCAAGGGCAGGCCCCAACCACCTGCACACGTCTCTGCTGGGGAGGAGAGCACTAGAGAAATGACGTCTGTCAGGCACCTTCTGGGCGCTCACCGATTCAGCCTCCGCGTGTGTGGGGCTGCAGACCCCAGCCAGGGGCCCTGTGAGCCTTGTGCTCTCCGTGCTGTGCTGAGTCTGGGCGGTCAAGCAACCGCTGGAGGAGCCCTGCAGTTGCCCTCCCATTGCCTCTAATAGAGCCCTCACTGCTGGAGCGCTTGGCAGTGTGCAACCCACAGGCAACTAAGCCCTCCACAAGAACGCCTGGGGACTAGGTGCAAAGGCAAGGCAGGAGTGGAGCTGAGGCCAGGAAGGCGCCAGGAGCATCTCCCAGTCTCGCGCAGCCTGCTCCTTCCTGGACTGGAAGCATAGCCGCGAGGCAAGTCTGGGCAAGGCTGGCCCAGGGCAGAGCACCTTCACGCCAGCAGCTCTGCCAGATCGGGCCTCTGAGCAGAGCTGGAGCTCTGCCGTACTGGAGGCGCACTCGGCTCCGCCAAAGCAGTGAATGCAGCCGCACACAGTAGGGCTGCCTTCTCTTCTCCCGAGGAGGCTCGCTTCCCGCATGCTTTAACTAGGCTTACAGGCGGGGCCCCCTACGTCTCCCACAGGTCTTGGCTCAGGAGCTGCTTCCCTGAGATGGGGCTGTGGACGGGAGCCCAGACACGCAGGGGCAGGCCCAAACCACCTGCACACGTCTCTGCTAGGGAGGAGAGCACTAGGGAACTGACGTCTGTCAGGCACCTTCTGGGCGCTCACCGAGTCAGCCTCCGCGTGTGTGGGGCTGCAGACCCCAGCCAGGGGCCCTGTGAGCCTTGTGCTTTACGTGCTGTGCAGAGTCTGGGCGGTCAAGCCAACGCAAGAGGCGACTTGCATTAGCCCTCCCTTTGCCTCTAATAGAGCCCTCACGCCTGGAGCGCTTGGCAGTGTGCAACCCACCGGTAACTAAGCTGTTCACAAGAACGCCTGGGGACTAGGTGCAAAGGCAAGGCAGGAGTGGAGCTGAGGCCAGGAAGGCGCGAGTAGCATCTCCCAGTCTCGCGCAGCCCGCTCCTTCCTGGACTGGAAGCCTATGTGTGAGGCAAGTCTGGGAAAGGCTCCCCCAGGACAGAGCAGCCTTATGCCAGCAACTCTGTCAGATCGGGCCTCTGAGCAGAGCTGGAGCTCTGACGTACTGGAGGGGCACTCGGCTCCGTCAAAGCAGTGATTGCAGCCGCACGCAGCTGGGCTGGCTCCTCTTCTCCCGAGGAGACTCGCTTCCCGCATGCTGTAAACTAGGCTTGCAGGCGGGGCCCCCTGCCCCTCCCACAGGTCTTGGCTCAGGAGCTGCTTCCCTGAGCTGGGGCTGTGGACGGGAGCCCAAACACACAGGGGCAGGCCCCAACCACCTGCACACGTCTCTGCTGGGGAGGAGAGTACTAGGGAAATGACGTCTGTTCGGCACATTCTGGGCGCTCACCGAGTCAGCCTCAGCGTGTGTGGGGCTGTAGACCCCAGCCAGGGGCCCTGAGAGCCTTGTGCTCTCCGTGCTGTGCTGAGTCTCGGCAGTCAAGCAACCGCTGAAGGAGCCCTGTAGTTGCCCTCCCATTGCATCTAATAGAGCCCTCACTGCTGGAACGCTTAGCAGTGTGCAACCCACTGGCAACTAAGCCCTCCACAAGAACGCCTGGAGACTAAGTGCAAAGGTAAGGCAGGAGTGGAGATGAGGCCAGGAAGGCGCCAGTAGCATCTCGCAGTCTCACGCAGCCTGCTCCTTCCTGGACTGGAAGCCTAGACACGAGGCAATTCTGGGAAAGGCTCGCCCAAGGAAAAGCAGCCTCACGCCAGCAACTCTGCCAGATCGGGACTCTGAGTGGAGCTGGAGCTCTTCCGTACTGGAGGGGCTCTCGGCTCCGGCCAAGCAGTGATTGCAGCCGCACGCATCTGGGCTGCCTCCTCTTCTCCCAAGGAGGGTCGCTTCCCGCATGCTGTGCACTAGGCTTCCAGGCGGGGGCGCCGCGCGCCTCCTTCAGGTCTTGGCTGAGGAGCTGCTTCCCTGATCTGGGGCTGTGGACGGGAGCCCAGACATGCAGGGGCAGGTCCAAACCACCTGCGCATTTCTCTGCTGGGGTGGGGAGCCCTAGGGAAATGACGTCTGTCAGGCACCTTCTGGGCGCTCACCGAGTCAGCCTCCGCGTGTGTGGGGCTGCAGACCCCAGCCAGGGGCCCTGTGAGCCTTGTGCTCTCCGTGTTGTGCTGAGTCTGGGCGGTCAAGCAACCGCTGGAGGAGCCCTGCAGTAGCCCTCCCATTTCTTCTAATAGAGCCCTCACTGCTGGAGCGCTTGGCAGTGTGCAACCCACCGGCAACTAAGCCCTCCACAAGAACGCCTGGGGACTAGGAGCAAAGGCAAGGCAGGAGTGGAACTGAGGCCAGGAAGGCGCCAGTAGCATCTCCCAGTCTCGCGCAGCCTGCTCTGTCCTGGACTGGAAGCCTAGCCGCGAGTCAAGTCTGGGCAAGGCTCGCCCAGGGCAGAGCAGCCTCACGCCAGCACTCTGACAGATCGGGCCTCTGAGCAGAGCTGGAGCTCTGCCGTACTGGAGGCACACTCGGCTCCGCCAAAGCAGTGAATGCAGCCGCACACAGCAGGGCTGCCTTCCCTTCTCCCGAGGAGGCTCGCTTCCCGCATGCTGTAAACTAGGCTTCCAGGCGGGGCCCCCTGCGCCTCCCACAGGTCTTGGCTCAGGAGCTGCTTCCCTGAGCTGGGGCTGTGGACGGCAGCCCAGACACGCAGGGGCCGGCCCAAACCACCTGCACACGTCTCTGCTGGGGAGGAGAGCAATAGGGAAATGACGTCTCTAAGGCACCTTCTGGGCGCTCACCGAATCAGACTCCGCGTGTGTGGGGCTGCAGACCCCAGCCAGGGGCCCTGTGAGCCTTGTGCTCTCCGTGCTGTGCTGAGTCTGGGCGGTCAAGCAACCGTAAGAATTGACTTCCATTTGCCCTCACTTTGCCTCTAATAGAGCCCTCAAGCTGGAGCGCTTGGCAGTGTGCAACCCACCGGCAACTAAGCCCTCCACAAGAACGCCTGGGGACTAAGTTGAAAGGCAAGGCAGGAGTGGAGCTGAATCCAGGACGGCGCCAGGAGCATCTCCCAGTCTCGCGCAGCCCGCTCCTTTCTGGACTGGAAGCCTAACGCGAGGCAAGTCTGGGCAAGCCTCGCCCAGGGCACAGCAGCCTCACGCCAGCAACTATGAGAGATCGGGCCTTTGAGCAGAGCTGGAGCTCTGCCGTACTGGAGGGGCACTCGGCTCTACCAAAGTACTGATTGCAGCCGCACGCACCTGGGCTGCCTTCTCTTGTACTGAGGAGGCTCGCTTCCGGCATGCTGTAAACTAGGCTTCCCGGCGGGGGCGCCCCGCGCCTGCTACAGGTCTTAGCTGAGGAGCTGCTTTCCTGAGCTGGGGCTGTGTAAGGGAGTCCAGACACTCAATGGCAGGCCCCAACCACCTGCACACGTCTCTGCTGGGGAGGAGAGCACTAGAGAAATGACGTCTGTCAGGCACTGTCTGGGCGCTCACCGAGTCAGCCTCCGCGTGTGTGGGGCTGTAGACCCCAGCCAGGAGCCCTGAGAGCCTTGTGCTCTCCGTGCTGTGCTGAGTCTGGGCGGTCAAGCAACCGCTGGAGGAGCCCTGTAGTTGCCCTCCCATTGCATCTAATAGTGCCCTCACTGCTGGAACGCTAAGCAGTGTGCAACCCACTGGCAACTAAACCCTCCACAAGAACGCCTGGAGACTAAGTGCAAAGGTAAGGCAGGAGTGGAGCTGAGGCCAGAGAGGTGCCAGTAGCATCTCGCAGTCTCACGCAGCCTGCTCCTTCCTGGACTGGAGGCCTAGTAACGAGGCAAGTCTGGGCAAGGCTCGCCCAGGGCAAAGCAGCCTCACGCCAGCAACTCTGCCCGATCGGGCCTTTGAGCGGAACTGGAGCTCTGCCGTACGGGAGGCGCTCTAGGCTCCGACCAAGCAGTGATTGCAGCCGCACGCATCTGGGCTGCCTCCTCTTCTCCCAAGGAGGGTCGCTTCATGCATGCTGTGCACTAGGCTTCCAGGCGAGGGCGCCGCGCGCCCCCGTCAGGTCTTGGCTGAGGAGCTGCATCCCTGAGCTGGGGCTGTGGACGGGAGCTCAGACATGCAGGGGCAGGCCCAAACCACCTGCACATTTCTCTGCTGGGGTGGGGAGCCCTAGGGAAATGACGTCTGTCAGGCACCTTCTGGGCGCTCACCGAGTCAGCCTCCGCGTGTGTGGGGCTGCAGACCCCAGCCAGGGGCCCTGTGAGCCTTGTGCTCTCCGTGCTGTGCTGAGTCTGGGCGGTCAAGCAACCGCTAGAGGCGCCCTGCAGTTGCACTCCCATTGCCTCTAATAGAGCCCTCACTGCTGGAGCGCTTGGCAGTGTGCAACCCACCGGCAACTAAGCCCTCCACAAGAACGCATGGGGACTAGGTGCAAAGGCAAGGCAGGAGTGGAGCTGAGGCCAGGAAGGTGCCAGTAGCATCTCCCAGTCTCGCGCAGCCTGCTCCTTCCAGGACTGGAAGCCTAGCCGCGAGGCAAGTCTGGGCAAGGCTCGCCCAGGGCAGAGCAGCCTCACGCCTGCAACTCTGCCCGATCGGGACTCTGAGCAGAGCTGGAGCTCTGCCGTAATGGAGGCGCACTCGGCTCTGGCAAAGCAGTGAATGCAGCCGCACACAGCAGGGCTGCCTTCTCTTCTCCCGAGGAGGCTCGAGTCCAAAATGCTGTAAACTAGGCTTCCATGCTGGGCCCCCTGCGCCTCCTACAGGTCTTGGCTGAGGAGCTGCTTCCCTGAGCTGGGGCTGTGGACGGGAGCCCAGACACGCAGGGGGAGGCCCCAACCACCTGCACACGTCTCTGCTGGGGAGGAGAGCACTAGGGAAATGACGTCTGGCAGGCACCTTCTGGGCGCTCACCTAGTCAGCCTCTGCGTGTGTGGGGCTGCAGACCCCACCCAGGCGCCCCTTGAGCCTTGTGCTTTCCGTGCTGTGCAGAGTCTGGGCGGTCAAGCAAACGCAAGAGGCGACTTGCAGTAGCCCTCCCTTTGCCTCTAATAGAGCCCTCACGGCTGGAGCGCTTGGCAGTGTGCAACCCACCGGCAACTAAGCCTTTCACAAGAACGCCTGGGGACTAGGTGCAAAGGCAAGGCAGGAGTGGAGCTGAGGCCAGGAAGGCGCCAGTAGCATCTCCCTGTCTCACGCAGCCCGCTCCTATCTGGACTGGAAGCCTAACGTGCGGCAAGTATGGGCAAGGCTTGCCCAGGGCAGAGCAGCCTCACGCCAGCAACTCTGCCAGATCGGGCCTCTGAGCAGAGCTGGAGCTCTGCCGTAATGGAGGGGCACTCGGATCCGCCAAAGCAGTGATTGCAGTCGCACGCAGCTGGGATGCCTCACCTTCTCCCAAGGAGGCTCGCTTCCCGCATGCTGTCAACTAGGCTTCCAGGCGGGGCCCCCTGCGCCTCACACAGGTCTTGGCTCAGGAGCTGCTTCCCTGAGCTGAGGCTGTGGACGGGAGCCCAGACACGCAGAGGCAGGCCCCAACCACCTGCCCACGTCTCTTCAGTTAAGGAGAGCACTAGGGAAATGACGTCTGTCAGCCACCTTCTGGGCGCTCCCGGAGTTCGTCTCCGGTGTGTGGGGCTGCAGACCCTAGCCAGGGGCCCTGTGAGCCTTGTGCTCTCCGTGCTGTGCTGAGTCTGGGCGGTCAAGCAACCGCACATGGAAACTTGAAGTTGCCCTCCCTTTGCCTCTAATAGAGCCCTCAAGCTGGGGCTCTTGGAAGTGTGCAACCCACCGGCAACTAAGCCCTCCACAAGAACGCCTGGGGACTAGGTGCAAAGGCAAGGCAGGAGTGGAGCTGAGGCCAGGAAGGCGCCAGTAGCATCTCTCAGTCTCGCGCAGCCTGCTCCTTCCTGGACTGGTACCTAGCCGCGGCAAGTGTGGGCAAGGCTCGCCCAGGGCAAAGCAGACTCACGCCAGCAACTTGCCAGATCGGGCCTCTGAGCAGAGCTGGAGCTCGGCCGTACTGGAGGCGCACTCGGCTCCGGAAGAGCAGTGAACGCAGCCGCACACAGCAGGGCTGCCTTCTCTTCTCCTGAAGAGGCTCGCTTCCCGCATACTGTGCACTCGACTTCCAGGCGGGGGCGCCCCACGCCTCCTACAGTTCTTGGCTGAGGAGCTGCTTCCCTGAGCTGGGGCTGTGGACGGGAGCCCAGACACTCAGGGGCAGGCCCAAACCACCTGCACACGTCTCTGCTGGAGAGGAGAGCACTAGGGAAATGACGTCTGTCAGGCACCTTCTGGGCACTCACCGAGTCAGCCTCCGTGTGTGTGGGGCTGCAGACCCCAGCCAGGGGCCCTGTGAGCCTTGTGCTCTCCGTGCTGTGCTGAGTCTGGGCGGTCAAGCAACTGCTGGAAGAGCCCTGCAGTTTCCCTCCCATTGCCTCTAATAGAGCCCTCACTGCTGGAGCGCTTGGCAGTGTGCAACCCACCGGCAACTAATCCCCCACAAGAACGCCTGGGGACTAGGTGTAAAGGCAAGGCAGGAGTGGAGCTGAGGCCAGGAAGGCGCCAGTAGCATCTCCCAGTATCGCGCAGCCCGCTCCTTCCTGGACTGGAAGCCTTTGTGTGAGGCAAGTCTGGGCAAGGCTCGCCCAGGGCACAGGAGCCTCACGCCAGCAACTATGAGAGATCGGGCCTTTGAGCAGAGCTGGAGCTCTGCCGTACTGGAGGGGCACTCGGCTCCGCCAAAATACTGATTGCATCCGCACGCAGCTGGGCTGCCTTCTCTTGTACTGAGGAGGCTCGCTTCCGGCATGCTGTAAACTAGGATTCCCGGCGGGGGCGCCCCGCGCCTCCTACAGGTCTTAGATGAGGAGCAGCTTCCCTGAGCAGGGGCTGTGAAAGGGAGTCCAGACACTCAAGGGCAGGCCCCAACCACCTGCACACGTCTCTGCTGGGGAGGAGAGCACTAGGGAAATGACGTCTGTCTGACACCTTCTGGGCGCTCACTGAGTCAGCCTCCGCGTGTGTGGGGCTGCAGACCCCAGCCAGGGGCCCTGTGAGCCTTGTACTTTCCGTGCTGTGCTGAGTCTGGGCGGTCAAGCAAACGCAAGAGGCTACTTGCAGTAGCCCAACCTTTGCCTCTAATAGAACCCTCACTGCTGGAGCGCTTGGCAGTGTGCATCCCACCGGCAACTAAGCCCTCCACAAGAACGCCTGGGGACTAGGTGCAATGGCAAGGCAGGAGTGGAGCTGAGGCCAGGAAGGCGCCAGTAGAATCTCCAAATCTCGCGCAGCCTGCTCCTTCCTGGACTGGAAGCCTAGCAGCGAGGCAAATCTGGGCAAGGTTCGCCCAGGGCAGAGTAGCCTCACGCCAGCAGCTCTGCCAGATCTGGCCTTGAGCAGAGCTGGAGCTCTGCCGTACTGGAGGCGCACTCGGCTCCGCCAAAGCAGTGAATGCAGCCGCACACAGCAGGGCTGCCTTCTCTTCTCCCGAGGAGGCTCGCTTCCCGCATGCTGTAAACTAGGCTTCCAGGCGGGGCCACCTGCGCCTCCCACAGGTCTTGGCTCAGGAGGTACTTCCCTGAGCTGTGGCTGTGGACGGGAGCCCAGACACGCAGGATCAGGCCCCAACCACCTGCACACGTCTCTGCTGGGAAGGAGAGCACTAAGGAAATGACGTCTCCCAGGCACCTTCTGGGCGCTCCCGGTGTTCACCTCTGGTGTGTGGGGCTGCAAACCCCAGCCAGGGGCCCTGTGAGCCTTATGCTCTCCGTGCTGTGCTGAGTCTGGGCAATCAAGCAACCGCTGGAAGAGCCCTGCAGTTGCCCTCCCATTAGCTCTAATAGAGCCCTCACTGCTGGAGCGCTTGGCAGTGTGCAACCCACCGGCAACTAAGCCCTCCACAAGAACGCCTGGGGACTAGGTGCAAAGACAAGGCAGGAGTGGAGCTGAGGCCAGGAAGGCGCGAGTAGCATCTCCCAGTCTCGCGCAGCCTGCTCCTTCCTCGACTGGAAGCCTATGTGTGAGGCAAGTCTGGGCAAGGCTTGCCCAGGACAGAGCAGCCTCACGCCAGCAAATCTGTCAGATCGGGCCTCTGAGCAGAGTTGGAGCTCTGCCGTACTGGAGGCGCACTCGGCTCTGCCAAAGCAGTGAAAGCAGCCGCACACAGCAGGGCTGCCTTCTCTTCTCCGGAGGAGGCTCGCTTCCCGCATGCTGTAAACTAGGCTTCCAGGCGGGGCCACGTGCGCCTCCAACAGGTCTTGGCTGAGGAGCTGCTTCCCTGAGCTGGGGCTGTGGACGGGAGCTCAGACTGGTAGGGGCTGCGCCCAACCACCTGCACACGTCTCTGGCTGGGAGGAGAGCACTAGGGAAATGACTGCACTCAGGCAATTTCTGGGCGCTCCCGGAGTTCATCTCCGGTGTGTGGGGCTGCAGACCCCAGCCAGTGGCCCTGTGATCCTTGTGCTCTCCATGCTGTGCTGAGTCTCGGCGGTCAAGCAACCGTAAGAATAGACTTCCAGTTGCCCTCACTTTGCCTCTAATAGAGCCCTCACTGCTGGAGCGCGTGGCAGTGTGCAACCCACCGGCAACTAAGCCCTCCACAAGAACGCCTGGGGACTAGGTACAAAGGCAAGGCAGGAGTGGAACTGAGGCCAGGAAGGCGCCAGTAGCATCTTCCAGTCTCGCGCAGCCTGCTCCTTTCTGGACTGGAAGCCTAACGCGTGGCAAGTCTGGACAAGGCTCGCCCAGGTCACAGCAGCCTCACGCCAGCAACTATGAGAGATCGGGCCTTTGAGCAGAGCTGGAGCTCTGCCGCACTGGAGGGGCACTCGGCTCCGCCAAAGTACTGATTGCAGCCGCACGCAGCTGGGCTGCCTTCTCTTGTACTGAGGAGGCTCGCTTCAGGGATGCTATAAACTGGGTTTCCAGGCGGGGGCGCCCCGCGCCTCCTACAGGTCATAGCTGTGGAGCTGCTTCCCTGAGGTGGGGCTGTGGAAGGGAGTCCAGACACTCAAGGGCAGGCCCCAACCACCTGCACACGTCTCTGCTGGGGAGGAGAGCACTAGGGAAATGACGTCTGGCAGGCACCTTCTGGGCGCTCCCAGAGTTCCCCTCCGGTGTGTGGGGCTGCAGACCCCAGCCAGGGGCCCGGTGAGCCTTGTGCTTTCCGTGCTGTGCAGAGTCTGGGCGGTCAAGCAAACGCAAGAGGCGACTTGCAGTAGCCCTCCCTTTGCCTTTAAAGGAGCCCTCACTGCTGGAGCGCTTGGCAGTGTGCAACCCACCGGCAACTAAGCCTTTCACAAGAACGCCTGGGGACTAGGTGCAAAGGCAAGGCAGGAGTGGAGCTGAGGCCAGGAAGGCGCCAGTAGCATCTCCCAGTCTCACGCAGCCCGCTCCTATCTGGACTGGAAGCCTAACGTGCGGCAAGTCTGGGCAAGGCTCGCCCAGGGCAGAGCAGCCTCACGCCAGCAACTCTGCCAGATCGGGCCTCTGAGCAGAGATGGAGCTCTGCCGTACTGGAGGCGCACTCGGCTCCGCCAAAGCAGTGAATGCAGCCGCACACAGCAGGGCTGCCTTCTCGTCTCCCGAGGAGGCTCGCTTCCCGCATGCTGTAAACTAGGCTTCCAGGCGGGGCCCCCTGCGCCTCCCACAGGTCTTGGCTCAGGAGCTGCTTCCCTGAGCTGGGGCTGTGGACGGGAGCCCAGACACGCAGGGGCAGGCCCCAAGCACCGGCACACGTCTCTGCTGGGGAGGAGAGCACTAGGGAAATGACGTCTGTCAGGCACCTTCTGGGCGCTCACCGAGTCAGTTTCCGCGTGTGTGGGGCTGCAGACCCCAGCCAGGGTCCCTGTGAGCCTTGTGCTCTCCGTGCTGTGCTGAGTCTGGGCGGTCAAGCAACCGCTGGAGGAGCCCTGCAGTTGCCCTCCCATTGCCTCTAATAGAGCCCTCACTGCTGGAGCGCTTGGCAGTGTGCAACCCACCGGCAACTAAGCCCTCCAAAAGAACGCCTGGGGAGTAGCTGCAAAGGCAAGGCAGGAGTGGAGCTGAGGCCAGGAAGGCCTCAGTAGCATCTCCCAGTCTCGCGCAGCCTGCTCCTTTATGGACTGGAAGCCTAGCCGCCAGGCAAATCTGGGCAAGTCTCCCAGGGCAGAGCAGCCTCACGCCAGCAACTCTGCCAGATCGGGCCTCTGAGCAGAGCTGGAGCTCTGCCGTACTGGAGGCGCACTCGGCTCCGCCAAAGCAGTGAATGCAGCCGCATACAGCAGGGCTGCCTCCTCTTCTCCCGAGGAGGATCACTTCCCAAATGCTGTAAACTAGGCTTCCAGGAGGCGCTCCCTGCGCCTCCCACAGGTTTTGGCTCAGGAGCTGCTTCCCTGAGCTAGGGCTGTGGTCGGGAACCCAGATACGCAGGGGCAGGCCCCAACTACATGCACACGTCTCTGCTGGGGAGGAGAGCACTAGGGAAATGACGTCTGTCAGGCACCTTCTGGGCGCTCACTGAGTCATCCTCCGGGTGTGTGGGGCTGCAGACCCCAGCCAGGGGCCCTGTGAGCCTTGTGCTCTCCGTGCTGTGCTGAGTCTTGGCGGTCAAGCAACACCTGGAGGAGCCCTGCAGTTGCCCTCCCATTGCCTCTAATAGAGCCCTCATTGCTGGAGCGCTTGGCAGTGTGCAACACACCGGCAACTAAGCCCTCCACAAGAAAGCCTGGGGACTAGGTGCAAAGGCAAGGCAGGAGTCGAGCTGAGGCCAGGAAGGCGCGAGTAGCATCTCCCAGTCTCGCGCAGCCCGCTCCTTTCTGGACTTTAAGCCGAGCCTCGAGTCAAGTCTGGGCAAGGCTTGCCCAAGCCACAGCAGCCTCACGCCAGCAACTCTGCCAGATCGGGCCTCTGAGCAGAGCTGGAGCTCTGCCGTACTGGAGGCACACTCGGCTCCGCCAAAGCAGTGAATGCAGCCGCACACAGCAGGGCTGCCTTCTCTTCTCCCGAGGAGGCTCGCTTCCCGTATGCTGTAAACTAGGCTTCCAGGAGGGGCCCCCTGCGCCTCCCACAGGTCTTGGCTCAGGAGCTGCTTCCCTGAGCTGGCGCTGTGGACGGTAGCCCAGACACGCAGGGGCAGGCCCCAACCACCTGCACACGTCTCTGTTGGGGAGGAGAGCACTAGGGAAATGACGTCTGTCAGGCAACTTCTGGGCGCTCACTGAGTCAGCCTCCGCGTGTGTGGGGCTGCAGACCCCTGCCAGGGGCCCTGTGAGCCTTCTGCTTTCCGTGCTGTGCAGAGTCTGGGCGGTCAAGCAAACGCAAGAGGCGACTTGCAGTAGCCCTCCCTTTGCCTCTAATAGAGCCCTCAATCTGGAGCGCTTGGCAGTGTGCAACCCACCGGCAACTAAGCCTTTCTCAAGAACGCCTGGGGACTAGGTGCAAAGGCAAGGCAGGAGTGGAGCTGAGGCCAGGAAGGCGCCAGTAGCATCTCCCAGTCTCACGCAGCTCGCTCCTATCTGGACTGGAAGCATAACGTGCGGCAAGTCTGGGCAAGGCTCGCCCAGGGCAGAGCAGCCTCACGCCAGCAACTCTGCCAGATCGGGCCTCTGAGCAGAGCTGGAGCTCTACCGTAATGGAGGGGCACTCGGATCCGCCAAAGCAGTGATTGCAGCCGCACGCAGCTGGGCTGCCTCACCTTCTCCCAAGGATGTTCGAATCCCGCATGCTGTAAACTAGGCTTCCAGGCGGGGCCCCCTGGGCCTCCCACCGGTCTTGGCTCAGCAGCTGCTTCCCTGAGCTGGGGCTGTGGACGGGAGCCCAGACACGCAGGGTCAGGCCCCACCCACCTGCTCACGTCTCTGCAGGGAAGGAGAGCACTAGGGAAATGACGTCTGTCAGGCACCTTCTGGGCGCTCCCGGAGTTCGTCTCCGGTGTGTGGGGCTGCAGACCCCAGCCAGGGGCCCTGTGAGCCTTGTGCTCTCCGTGCTGTGCTGAGTCTGGGCGGTCAAGTAACTGTAAGAATAGACTTCCAGTTGCCCTCACTTTGCCTCTAATAGAGCCCTCAAGCTGGAGCGCTTGGCAGTGTGCAACCCACTGGCAACTAAACCCTCAACAAGAACGCCTCGGGACTAGGTTCAAAGGCAAGGCAGGAGTGGAGCTGAGGCCAGGAAGGCGCCAGTAGCATCTCCCAGTCTCGCGCAGCCCGCTCCTTTCTGGACTAGAAGCCTAGCCGCGAGGCAAGTTTGGGCAAGGCTCGCCCAGGGCAGAGCAGCCTCACGCCAGCACTCTGCCAGATCGGGTCTCTGAGCAGAGATGGATCTCTGCCGTACTGGAGGCGAACTCGGCTCCGCCAAAGCAGTGAATGCAGCCGCACACAGCAGGGCTGCCTTCTCTTCTCCCGAGGAGGCTCGCTTCCCGCATGCTGTCAACTAGGCTTCCAGGCGGGGCCCCCTGCGCCTCCCACAGGTCTTGGCTCAGGAGCTGCTTCCCTGAGCTGGGGCTGTGGATGGGAGCCCAGACACGCAGGGGCAGGCCCCAACCACCTGCACACGTCTCTACTGGGGAGGAGAGCACTAGGGAAATGACGTCTGTCAGGCACCTTCTGGGCGCTCCCGGAGTTTCCCTCCGGTGTGTGGGGCTGCAGACCCCAGCCAGGGGCCCTGTGAGCCTTGTGCTCTCCGTGCTGTGCTGAGTCTGGGCATCAAGCAACCACTGGAGGAGCCCTGCAGTTGCCCTCCCATTACCACTAATATAGCCCTCACTGCTGGAGCGCTTGGCCGTGTTCAACCCACCGGCAACTAAGCCCTCCACAAGAAGGCCTGGGGACTAGGTGCAAAGGCAAGGCAGGAGTGGAGCTGAGGCCAGGAAGGCGCCAGTAGCATCTCCCAGTCTCGCGCAACCCGCTCCTTTCTGGACTGGAAGCCTAACGCCAGGCAAGTCTGGGCAAGGCTCGCCCAGGGCACAGCAGACTCACGCCAGCAACTCTGAGAGATCGGGCCTTTGAGCAGAGCTGGAGCTCTGCACTACTGGAGGGGCACTCGGCTCCGCCAAAGTACTGATTGCAGCCGCACGCAGCTCGGCTGCCTTCTCTTGTACTGAGGAGGCTCGCTTCCGGCATGCTGTAAACTAGGCTTCCCGGCGAGGCCGCCCCGCGCCTCCTACAGGTCTTAGCTGAGGAGCTGCTTCCCTGAGCTGGGGCTGTGGAAGGGAGTCCAGTCACTCAAGGGAAGGCCCCAACCACCTGCACACGTCTCTGCTGGGGAGGAGAGCACTAGGGAAATGACGTCTGTCAGGCACCTTCTGGGCGCTCACCGAGTCAGCCTCCGCGTGTGTGGGGCTGCAGACCCCAGACAGGGACCCTGTGAGCCTTGTGCTCTCCGTGCTGTGCTGAGTCTGGGCGGTCAAGCAACCATAAGAATAGACTTCCAGTTGCCCTCACTTTGCCTCTAATAGAGCCCTCAATCTGAAGATCTTGGAAGTGTGCAACCCACCGGCAACTAAGCCCTCCACAGGAACGCCTGGGGACTAGGTGCAAAGGCAAGGCAGGAGTGGAGCTGAGGCCAGGAAGGCGCCAGTAGCATCTCCCAGTCTCGCGCAGCCCACTCCTTTCTGGATTGGAAGCCGAGCCTCGAGGCAAGTCTGGGCAAGGCTCGCCCAGGGCAGAGCAGCCTCACGCCAGCACTCTGCCAGATCGGGCCTCTGAGCAGAGCTGGAGCTCTGCCGTACTGGAGGCACACTCGGCTCCGCCAAAGCAGTGAATGCAGCCGCACACAGCAGGGCTGCCTTCTCTTCTCCCGAGGAGGCTTGCTTCCCGCATGCTGTAAACTAGCCGTCCAGTCGGGGCCCCCTGCGCCTCCCACAGGTCTTGACTCAGGAGCTGCTTCCCTGAGCTGGGGCTGTGGACGGGAGTCCAGACACGCAGGTGCAGGCCCAAACCACCTGCACACGTCTCTGCTGGGGAGGAGAGCACTAGGGAAATGACGTCTGTCAGGCACCTTCTGGGTGCTCCCGGAGTTCGCCTCCGGTGTGTGGGGCTGCAGACCCCAGCCAGGGGCCCTGTGAGCCTTGTGCTCTCCGTGCTGTGCTGAGTCTGGGCGGTCAAGCAACCGCACATGGAATCTTGAAGTTGCCCTCCCTTTGCCTCTAATAGAGACTTCACTGCTGGAGCGCTTGGCAGTGTGCAACCCACCGGCAACTAAGCCTTTCACAAGAACGCCTGGGGACTAGGTGCAAACGCAAGGCAGGAGTGGAGCTGAGGCCAGGAAGGTGCCAGTAGCATCTCCCAGTCTGGCGCAGCCTGGTCCTTCCTGGACTGGAAGCCTAGCCCCAAGGCAAGTCTGGGCAAACTTGCCCTGGGCAGAGCAGCCTCACGCCAGCAACATTGCCAGATCGGGCCTCTTAGCAGAGCTAGATCTCTGCCGTACTGGAGGCGCACTTGGCTCTGCCAAAGCATTGAATGCAGCCGCACACAGCAGGGCTGCCTTCTCTTCTCCGGAGGAGGCTCGCTTCCCGAATGCTGTAAACTAGGATTCCAGGTGGGGCCCCCTGTGCCTCCCACAGGTCTTGGCTCAGAGCTGCTTCCCTGAGCTGGGGCTGTGGATGGGAGCCCAGAAACGCAGGGGCAGGCCACAACCACCTGCACACGTCTCTGCCTGGGAGGAGAGCACTACGGAAATGACGGCACTCAGGCACCTTCTGGGAGCTCCCGGAGTTCACCTCCGTTGTGTGGGGCTGCAGACACCAGCCAGGGGCCCTATGAGCCTTGTGCTCTCCGTGCTGTGCTGAGTCTGGGCGGTCAAGCAACCGCTGGAGGAGCCCTGCAGTTGCCCTCCCATTGCCTCTAACAGAGCCCTCACTGCTGGAGCGCTTGGCAGTGTGCAACCCACCGGCAACTAAGCCCTCCACAAGAACGCCTGGGGACTAGGTGCAAAGGCAAGGCAGGAGTGGAGCTGAGGCCAGGAAGGCGCCAGTAGCATCTCCCAGTTTCGCGCAGCCCGCTCCTTCCTGGACTGGAAGCCTATGTGTGAGGAAAGTCTGGGCATGGCTTGCCCAGGGCAGAGCAGCCTCACGGCAGCAACTCTGCCATATTGGGCCTCTGAGCAGAGCTGGAGCTCTGCCGTACTGGAGGCGCAATCAGCTCCGCCAAAGCAGTGAATGCAGCCGCACACAGCAGGGCTGCCTTCTCTTCTCCGGAGGAGGCTCGCTTCCCGAATGCTGTAAACTAGGATTCCAGGTGGGGCCCCCTGTGCCTCCCACAGGTCTTGGCTCAGAGCTGCTACCCTGAGCTGGGGCTGTGGATGGGAGCCCAGAAACGCAGGGGCAGGCCCCAACCACCTGGACACGTCTCTGCCTGGGAGGAGAGCACTACGGAAATGACGGCACTCAGGCACCTTCTGGGAGCTCCCGGAGTTCACCTCCGTTGTGTGGGGCTGCAGACTCCAGCCAGGGGCCCTATGAGCCTTGTGCTCTCCGTGCTGTGCTGAGTCTGGGCGGTCAAGCAACCGCTGGAGGAGCCCTGCAGTTGCCCTCCCATTGCCTCTAACAGAGCCCTCACTGCTGGAGCGCTTGGCAGTGTGCAACCCACCGGCAACTAAGCCCTCCACAAGAACGCCTGGGGACTAGGTGCAAAGGCAAGGCAGGAGTGGAGCTGAGGCTAGGAAGGCGCCAGTAGCATCTCCCAGTTTCGCGCAGCCAGCTCCTTCCTGGACTGGAAGCCTAGCCGCGAGGCAAGTCTGGGCAAGGTTCGCCCAGGGCAGAGCAGCCTCACGCCAACAGCTCTGCCAGATCTGGCCTTGAACATAGCTGGAGCTCTGCCGTACTGGAGGGGCACTCGGCTCCGCCAAAGCAGTGATTGAACCGCACACAGCTGGGCTGCCTCCCCTTCTCCAAAGGAGGCTCGCTTCCCGCATGCTGTAAACTGGGCTTCCATGCGGGGACCCCTGCGCCTCCCACAGGTCTTGGCTGAGGAGCTGCTTCCCTGAGGTGGGGCTGTGGACGGGAGCCCAGAAACGCAGGGTTAGGCCCCAACCACCTGCACATATCTCTGCTGGGGAGGAGAGCACTAGGGAAATGACGTCTGTCAGGCACCTTCTGGGCGCTCACCGAGTCAGCCTCCGCGTGTGTTGGACTGCAGACCCCAGCCAGGGGCCCTGTGAGCCTTGTGCTCTCCGTGCTGTGCTGAGTCTGGGCGGTCAAGCAACCGCTGGAGGAGCCCTGAAGTTGCCCTCCCATTGCCTCTAATAGAGCGCTCACTGCTGGAGCGCTTGGCCGTGTGCAACCCACCGGCAACTAAGCCCTCCACAAGAACGCCTGGGGACTAGGTGCAAAGGCAAGGCAGGAGTGGAGCTGAGGCCAGGAAGGCGCCAGTAGCATCTCCCAGTTTCGCGCAGCCCCCTCCTTTCTGGACTGGAAGCCTAACGCGAGGCAAGTCTGGGCAAGACTCGCCCAGGGCACAGCAGCCTCACGAAAGCAACTCTGAGAGATCGGGCCTTTGAGCAGAGCTGGAGCTCTGCCGTACTGGATGGGCACTCGGCTCCGCCAAAGTACTTATTGCAGCCGCACGCAGCTGGGCTGCCTTCTCTTGTACTGAGGAGGCTCGCTTCCGTCATGCTGTAAACTAGGCTTCCGGGCGGGGGCGCCCCGCGCCTCCTACAGGTCTTAGCTGAGGAGCTGCTTCCCTGAGCTGGGGCTGTGGAAGGGAGTCCAGACACTCAAGGGCAGGCCCCAACCACCTGCACACGTCTCTGCTGGGGAGGAGAGCACTAGGGAAATGACGTCTGTCAGGCACCTTCTGGGCGCTCACCGAGTCAGCCTCCGCGTGTGTGGGGCTGCAGACCCCAGACAGGGACCCTGTGAGCCTTGTGCTCTCCGTGCTGTGCTGAGTCTGGGCGGTCAAGCAACCATAAGAATAGACTTCCAGTTGCCCTCACTTTGCCTCTAATAGAGCCCTCAATCTGAAGATCTTGGAAGTGTGCAACCCACCGGCAACTAAGCCCTCCACAGGAACGCCTGGGGACTAGGTGCAAAGGCAAGGCAGGAGTGGAGCTGAGGCCAGGAAGGCGCCAGTAGCATCTCCCAGTCTCGCGCAGCCCACTCCTTTCTGGATTGGAAGCCGAGCCTCGAGGCAAGTCTGGGCAAGGCTCGCCCAGGGCAGAGCAGCCTCACGCCAGCACTCTGCCAGATCGGGCCTCTGAGCAGAGCTGGAGCTCTGCCGTACTGGAGGCACACTCGGCTCCGCCAAAGCAGTGAATGCAGCCGCACACAGCAGGGCTGCCTTCTCTTCTCCCGAGGAGGCTTGCTTCCCGCATGCTGTAAACTAGCCTTCCAGTCGGGGCCCCCTGCGCCTCCCACAGTTCTTGACTCAGGAGCTGCTTCCCTGAGCTGGGGCTGTGGACGGGAGTCCAGACACGCAGGTGCAGGCCCAAACCACCTGCACACGTCTCTGCTGGGGAGGAGAGCACTAGGGAAATGACGTCTGTCAGGCACCTTCTGGGTGCTCCCGGAGTTCGCCTCCGGTGTGTGGGGCTGCAGACCCCAGCCAGGGGCCCTGTGAGCCTTGTGCTCTCCGTGCTGTGCTGAGTCTGGGCGGTCAAGCAACCGCACATGGAATCTTGAAGTTGCCCTCCCTTTGCCTCTAATAGAGACTTCACTGCTGGAGCGCTTGGCAGTGTGCAACCCACCGGCAACTAAGCCTTTCACAAGAACGCCTGGGGACTAGGTGCAAACGCAAGGCAGGAGTGGAGCTGAGGCCAGGAAGGTGCCAGTAGCATCTCCCAGTCTGGCGCAGCCTGGTCCTTCCTGGACTGGAAGCCTAGCCCCAAGGCAAGTCTGGGCAAACTTGCCCTGGGCAGAGCAGCCTCACGGCAGCAACATTGCCAGATCGGGCCTCTTAGCAGAGCTAGATCTCTGCCGTACTGGAGGCGCACTTGGCTCTGCCAAAGCATTGAATGCAGCCGCACACAGCAGGGCTGCCTTCTCTTCTCCGGAGGAGGCTCGCTTCCCGAATGCTGTAAACTAGGATTCCAGGTGGGGCCCCCTGTGCCTCCCACAGGTCTTGGCTCAGAGCTGCTTCCCTGAGCTGGGGCTGTGGATGGGAGCCCAGAAACGCAGGGGCAGGCCACAACCACCTGCACACGTCTCTGCCTGGGAGGAGAGCACTACGGAAATGACGGCACTCAGGCACCTTCTGGGAGCTCCCGGAGTTCACCTCCGTTGTGTGGGGCTGCAGACACCAGCCAGGGGCCCTATGAGCCATGTGCTCTCCGTGCTGTGCTGAGTCTGGGCGGTCAAGCAACCGCTGGAGGAGCCCTGCAGTTGCCCTCCCATTGCCTCTAACAGAGCCCTCACTGCTGGAGCGCTTGGCAGTGTGCAACCCACCGGCAACTAAGCCCTCCACAAGAACGCCTGGGGACTAGGTGCAAAGGCAAGGCAGGAGTGGAGCTGAGGCCAGGAAGGCGCCAGTAGCATCTCCCAGTTTCGCGCAGCCCGCTCCTTCCTGGACTGGAAGCCTATGTGTGAGGAAAGTCTGGGCATGGCTTGCCCAGGGCAGAGCAGCCTCACGGCAGCAACTCTGCCATATTGGGCCTCTGAGCAGAGCTGGAGCTCTGCCGTACTGGAGGCGCAATCAGCTCCGCCAAAGCAGTGAATGCAGCCGCACACAGCAGGGCTGCCTTCTCTTCTCCGGAGGAGGCTCGCTTCCCGCATGCTGTAAACTAGGCTTCCAGGCGGGGCCTCCTGCGCCTCCCACATATTTTGGCTCAGGAGCTGCTTCCCTGAGCTGGGGCTGTACGGGAGCTCAGACACGCAGGGGCAGGCCCCAACCACCTGCACACGTCTATGCCTGGGAGGAGAGCACTAGGGAAATGACGGCATTCAGGCACCTTCTGGGCGCTCCCGGAGTTCACCTCCGGTGTGTGGGGTTGCAGACCCCAGCCAGGGGCCCTGTGAGCCTTGTGCTCTCCGTGCTGTGCTGAGTCTGGGCGGTCAAGCAACCGCTGGAGGAGCCCTGCAGTTGCCCTCCCATTGCCTGTAATAGAGCCCTCACTGCTGGAGCGCTTGGCAGTTTGCAACCCACTGGCAACTAACCCCTCCACAAGAACGCCTGGGGACTAGGTGCAAAGGCAAGGCAGGAGTGGAGCTGAGGCCAGGAAGGCGCCAGTAGCATTTCCCAGTCTCGCGCAGCCTGCTCCTTCCTGGACTGGAAGCCTAGCCGCGAGGCAAGTCTGGGCAACGTTCGCCAGGTCAGAGCAGCCTCACGCCAGCAGCTCTGCCAGACCGGGCCTTGAGCACAGCTGGAGCTCTGCCTTACTGGAGGGGCATTCGGCTCCGCCAAAGCAGTGATTGCAGCCGCACACAGCGGGGCTGCCTGCCCTTCTCCCAAGGACGCTCGCTTCCCGCATGCTATAAACTGGGCTTCCAGGCGAGGCCCCCTGTGCCTCCCACAGGTCTTGGCTGAGGAGCTGCTTCCCTGAGCTGGGGCTGTTGACGGGAGCCCAGACACGCAGGGCCAGGCCCCAACCACCTGCACATGTCTCTGCTGGGGAGGAGAGCACTAGGGAAATGACGTCTGTCAGGCACCTTCTGGGCGCTCACCGAGTCAGCCTCCACGTGTGTGGGGCTGTAGACCCCAGCCAGGGGCCCTGAGAGCCTTGTGCTCTCCGTGCTGTGCTGAGTCTGGGCGGTCAAGCAACCATAAGAATAGACTTCCAGTTGCCCTCACTTTGCCTCTAATAGAGCACTCAAGCTGGAGCCCTTGGCAGTGTGCAACCCACCGGCAACTAAGCCCTCCAGAAGAACGCCTGGGGACTAGGTGCAAAGTCAAGGCAGGAGTGGAGCTGAGGCCAGGAAGGCGCCAGTAGCATCTCCCAGTCTCGCGCAGCCCGCTCCTTTCTGGACTGGAAGCCTAGCCGCGAGGCAAGTCTCGTCAAGGCTCGCCAAGGGCAGAGCAGCCTTACGCCAGCACTCTGCCAGATCGGGCCTCTGAGCAGAGCTGGAGCTCTGCGGTACTGGAGGCGCACTCGGCTCCGCCCAAGCAGTGAATGCAGCCCCACGCATCTGGGCTGCCTCCTCTTCTCCCAAGGAGGCTCGCTTCCCACATGCTGTGCACTAGGCTTCCAGGAGGGGACGCCCCGCGCCTCCTACAGGTCTTAGCTGAGGAGCTGCTTCCCTGAGCTGGGGCTGTGGACGGGAGCCCAGACACGCAGGGTTAGGCCCCAACCACCTGCACACGTCTCTGCTGGGGAGGAGAGCACTCGGGAAACGACGTCTGTCAGGCACCTTCTGGGCGCTCAACGAGTCAGCCTCCGCGTGTGTGGGGCTGAAGACCCCAGTCAGGGGGCCTGTGAGCCTTGTGCTCTCCGTGCTGTGCTGAGTCTGGGCGGTCAAGCAACCGCTGGAGGAGCCCTGCAGTTGCCCTCCCATTGCCTCTAATAGAGCCCTCACTGCTGGAGCGCTTGGCAGTGTGCAACCCACCGGCAACTAAGCCCTCCACAAGAACGCCTGGGGACTAGGTGCAAAGGCAAGGCAGGAGTGGAGCTGAGGCCAGGAAGGCGCCAGTAGCATCTCCCAGTCTTGCGCAGCCTGCTCCTTCCTGGACTGGAAGCCTAGCCGCGAGGCAAATCTGGGAAAGGCTCGCCCAGGGCAGAGCTGCCTCACGCCAGCAACTCTGCCAGATCGGGCCTCTGAGCAGAGCTGGAGCTCTGCCGTAATGGAGGGGCACTCGGATCCGCCAAAGCAGTGATTGCAGCCGCACGCAGCTGGGCTGCCTCACCTTCTCCCAAGGAGGCTCGCCTCCCGCATGCTGTAAACTAGGCTTCCATCCGGTGCCCCCTGCGCCTCCCACAGTTCTTGGCTCAGGAGCTGCTTCCCTGAGCTGGGGCTGTGGACGGGAGCCCAGAAACGCAGGGGCAGGCCCCAACCACCTGCACACGTCTCTACTGGGGAGGAGAGCACTAGGGAAATGACGTCTGTCAGGCACCTTCTGGGCGCTCACCGAGTCAGCCTCCGCGTGTGTTGGACTGCAGACCCCAGGCAGGGGCCCTGTGAGCCTTGTTCTCTCCGTGTTGTTGCTGAGTCTGGGCGGTCAAGCAACCGCTGGAGGAGCCCTGCAGTTGCCCTCCCATTGCCTCTAATAGAGCCCTCACTCCTGCAGCGCTTGGCACTGTGCAACCCACCGGCAACTAAGCCCTCCACAAGAACGCCTGGGGACTAGGTGCAAAGGCAAGGCAGGAGTGGAGCTGAGGCCAGGAAGGCGCCAGTAGCATCTCCCAGTCTCGCGCAGCCCGCTCCTTTCTGGACTGGAAGCCTAACGCGAGGCAAGTCTGGGCAAGGCTCGCCCAGGGCACAGCAGACTCACGCCAGCAACTCTGAGAGATCGGGCCTTTGAGCAGAGCTGGAGCTCTGCACTACTGGAGGGGCACTCGGCTCCGCCAAAGTACTGATTGCAGCCGCACGCAGCTCGGCTGCCTTCTCTTGTACTGAGGAGGCTCGATTCCGGCATGCTGTAAACTAGGCTTCCCGGCGAGGGCGCCCCGCGCCTCCTACAGGTCTTAGCTGAGGAGCTGCTTCCCTGAGCTGGGGCTGTGGAAGGGAGTCCAGTCACTCAAGGGAAGGCCCCAACCACCTGCACACGTCTCTGCTGGGGAGGAGAGCACTAGGGAAATGACGTCTGTCAGGCACCTTCTGGGCGCTCACCGAGTCAGCCTCCGCGTGTGTGGGGCTGCAGACCCCAGCCAGGGACCCTGTGAGCCTTGTGCTCTCCGTGCTGTGCTGAGTCTGGGAGGTCAAGCAACCATAAGAATAGACTTCCAGTTGCCCTCACTTTGCCTCTAATAGAGCCCTCAATCTGAAGATCTTGGAAGTGTGCAACCCACCGGCAACTAAGCCCTCCACAGGAACGCCTGGGGACTAGGTGCAAAGGCAAGGCAGGAGTGGAGCTGAGGCCAGGAAGGCGCCAGTAGCATCTCCCAGTCTCGCGCAGCCCACTCCTTTCTGGATTGGAAGCCGAGCCTCGAGGCAAGTCTGGGCAAGGTTCGCCCAGGGCAGAGCAGCCTCACGCCAGCACTCTGCCAGATCGGGCCTCTGAGCAGAGCTGGAGCTCTGCCGTACTGGAGGCACACTCGGCTCCGCCAAAGCAGTGAATGCAGCCGCACACAGCAGGGCTGCCTTCTCTTCTCCCGAGGAGGCTTGCTTCCCGCATGCTGTAAATTAGCCTTCCAGTCGGGGCCCCCTGCGCCTCCCACAGGTCTTGACTCAGGAGCTGCTTCCCTGAGCTGGGGCTGTGGACGGGAGCCCAGACACGCAGGGGCAGGCCCAAACCACCTGCACACGTCTCTGCTGGGGAGGAGAGCACTAGGGAAATGACGTCTGTCAGGCACCTTCTGGGCGCTCCCGGAGTTCGCCTCCGGTGTGTGGGGCTGCAGACCCCAGCCAGGGGCCCTGTGAGCCTTGTGCTATCCGTGCTGTGCTGAGTCTGGGCGGTCAAGCAACCGCACATGGAATCTTGAAGTTGCCCTCCCTTTGCCTCTAATAGAGCCTTCACTGCTTGAGCGCTTGGCAGTGTGCAACCCACCGGCAACTAAGCCTTTCACAAGAACGCCTGGGGACTAGGTGCAAAGGCAAGGCAGGAGTGGAGCTGAGGCCAGGAAGGCGCCAGTAGCATCTCCCAGTCTCGCGCAGCCTGCTCCTTCCTGGACTGGAAGCATAACCGCAAGGCAAGTCTGGGCAAACTTGCCCTGGGCAGAGCAGCCTCACGCCAGCAACATTGCCAGATCGGGCCTCTTAGCAGAGCTGGATCTCTGCTGTACTGGAGGGGCACTCGGCTCTGCCAAAGCAGTGAATGCAGCCGCACACAGCAGGGCTGCCTTCTCTTCTCCGGAGGAGGCTCGCTTCCCGAATGCTGTAAACTAGGATTCCAGGTGGGGCCCCCTGTGCCTCCCACAGGTCTTGGCTCAGAGCTGCTACCCTGAGCTGGGGCTGTGGATGGGAGCCCAGAAACGCAGGGGCAGGCCCCAACCACCTGGACACGTCTCTGCCTGGGAGGAGAGCACTACGGAAATGACGGCACTCAGGCACCTTCTGGGAGCTCCCGGAGTTCACCTCCGTTGTGTGGGGCTGCAGACTCCAGCCAGGGGCCCTATGAGCCTTGTGCTCTCCGTGCTGTGCTGAGTCTGGGCGGTCAAGCAACCGCTGGAGGAGCCCTGCAGTTGCCCTCCCATTGCCTCTAACAGAGCCCTCACTGCTGGAGCGCTTGGCAGTGTGCAACCCACCGGCAACTAAGCCCTCCACAAGAACGCCTGGGGACTAGGTGCAAAGGCAAGGCAGGAGTGGAGCTGAGGCTAGGAAGGCGCCAGTAGCATCTCCCAGTTTCGCCCAGCCAGCTCCTTCCTGGACTGGAAGCCTAGCCGCGAGGCAAGTCTGGGCAAGGTTCGCCCAGGGCAGAGCAGCCTCACGCCAACAGCTCTGCCAGATCTGGCCTTGAACATAGCTGGAGCTCTGCCGTACTGGAGGGGCACTCGGCTCCGCCAAAGCAGTGATTGAACCGCACACAGCTGGGCTGCCTCCCCTTCTCCAAAGGAGGCTCGCTTCCCGCATGCTGTAAACTGGGCTTCCATGCGGGGACCCCTGCGCCTCCCACAGGTCTTGGCTGAGGAGCTGCTTCCCTAAGGTGGGGCTGTGGACGGGAGCCCAGAAACGCAGGGTTAGGCCCCAACCACCTGCACATATCTCTGCTGGGGAGGAGAGCACTAGGGAAATGACGTCTGTCAGGCACCTTCTGGGCGCTCACCGAGTCAGCCTCCGCGTGTGTTGGACTGCAGACCCCAGCCAGGGGCCCTGTGAGCCTTGTGCTCTCCGTGCTGTGCTGAGTCTGGGCGGTCAAGCAACCGCTGGAGGAGCCCTGAAGTTGCCCTCCCATTGCCTCTAATAGAGCGCTCACTGCTGGAGCGCTTGGCCGTGTGCAACCCACCGGCAACTAAGCCCTCCACAAGAACGCCTGGGGACTAGGTGCAAAGGCAAGGCAGGAGTGGAGCTGAGGCCAGGAAGGCGCCAGTAGCATCTCCCAGTTTCGCGCAGCCCCCTCCTTTCTGGACTGGAAGCCTAACGCGAGGCAAGTCTGGGCAAGACTCGCCCAGGGCACAGCAGCCTCACGAAAGCAACTCTGAGAGATCGGGCCTTTGAGCAGAGCTGGAGCTCTGCCGTACTGGATGGGCACTCGGCTCCGCCAAAGTACTTATTGCAGCCGCACGCAGCTGGGCTGCCTTCTCTTGTACTGAGGAGGCTCGCTTCCGTCATGCTGTAAACTAGGCTTCCGGGCGGGGGCGCCCCGCGCCTCCTACAGGTCTTAGCTGAGGAGCTGCTTCCCTGAGCTGGGGCTGTGGAAGGGAGTCCAGACACTCAAGGGCAGGCCCCAACCACCTGCACACGTCTCTGCTGGGGAGGAGAGCACTAGGGAAATGACATCTGTCAGGCACCTTCTGGGCGCTCCCGGAGTTTCCCTCCGGTGTGTGGGGGTGCAGACCCCAGCCAGGGGCCCTGTGAGCCTTGTGCTCTCCGTGCTGTGCTGAGTCTCGGCGTTCAAGCAACCGCTGGAGGAGCCCTGCAGTTGCCCTCCCATTGCCTCTAATAGAGCCCACACTGCTGGAGCGCTTGGCAGTGTGCAACCCACCGGCAACTAAGCCTCCACAAGAACGCCTGGGGACTAGGTGCAAAGGCAAGGCAGGAGTGGAGCTGAGGCCAGGAAGGCGCCAGTAGAATCTCCCAGTCTCGCGCAGGGTACTCCTTCCTGGACTGGAAGCCTAGCCCCGAGGCAAGTCTGGGCAAGGCTCGCCCAGGGCAGAGCAGCCTCACCCCAGCAGCTCTGCCAGATCGGGCCTCTGAGCAGAGCTGGAGCTCTGCCGTACTGGAGCCGCACTCGGCTCCGCCAAAGCAGTGAATGCAGCCACACGCAGCAGGGCTGCCTTCTCTTCTCCCGAACAGGCTCGCTTCCCGCATGCTGTAAACTAGGCTTCCAGGCAGGGCCCCCTGCGCCTCCAACAGGTCTTGGCTGAGGAGCTGCTTCCCTGAGCTGGGGCTGTGGACGGGAGCCCAGACACGCAGGGGCAGGCCCCAACCACCTGCACATATCTCTGCTGGGGAGGAGAGCACTAGGGAAATGACGTCTGTCCGGCACCTTCTGGGCGCTCCCGGAGTTCAACTCCGGTGTGTGGGGCTGGAGACCCCAGCCAGGGGCCCTGTGAGCCTTGTGCTCTCCGTGCTGTGCTGAGTCTGGGCGGTCAAGCAACCGCTGGAGGAGCCCTGCAGTTGCCCTCCCATTGCCTCTAATAGAGCCCTCACTGCTGGAGCGCTTGGCAGTGTGTAACCCACCGACAACTAAGCCCTCCACAAGAACGCCTGGGGACTAGGTGCAAAGGCAAGGCAGGAGTGGAGCTGAGGCCAGGAAGGCGCGAGTAGCATCTCCCAGTCTCGCGAAGCCCGCTCCTTTCTGGACTGGAAGCCTAACGCGAGGCAAGTCTGGGCAAGGCTCGCCCAGGGCACAGCAGCCTCACACCAGCAACTATGAGAGATCGGGCCTTTGAGCAGAGCTGGAGCTCTGCCGTAATGGAGGGGCACTCGGCTCCGCCAAAGTACTGATTGCAGCCGCACGCAGCTGGGCTGCCTTCTCTTGTACAGAGGAGGCTCGCTTCCGGCATGCTATAAACTGGGCTTCCAGGAGGGGGCGCCCCGCGCTTCCTCAAGGTCTTAGCTGAGGAGCTGCTTCCCTGAGCTGGGGCTGTGGAAGGGAGTCCAGACACTCAAGGGCAGGCCCCAACCACCTGAACACGTCTCTGCTAGGGAGGAGAGCACTAGGGAAATGACGTCTGTCAGGCACCGTCTGGGCGCTCCCAGAGTTCCCCTCCGCTGTGTGGGGCTGGAGACCCCAGCCAGGGGCCCGGTGAGCCTTGTGCTTTCCGTGCAGTGCAGAGTCTGGGCTGTCAAGAAAACGCAAAAGGCGACTTGCAGTACCCCTCCCTTTGCCTTTATTAGAGCCCTCACTGCTGGAGCGCTTGGCAGTGTGCAACCCACCGGCAACTAAGCCTTTCACAAGAACGCCTGGGGACTAGGTGCAAAGGCAAGGCAGGAGTGGAGCTGAGGCCAGGAAGGCGCCAGTAGCATCTCCCAGTCTCACGCAGCCCGCTCCTATCTGGACTGGAAGCCTAACGTGCGGCAAGTCTGGGCAAGGCTCGCCCAGGGCAGAGCAGCCTCACGCCAGAAACGCTGCCAGATCGGGCCTCTGAGCAGAGCTGGAGCTCTGCCGTACTGGAGGCGCCCTCGGCTCCGCCAAAGCAGTGAATGCAGCCGCACACAGCAGGGCTTCCTTCTCTTCTCCCGAGGAGGCTCGCTTCCCGCATGCTGTAAACGAGGCTTCCAGGCGGGGCCACCTGCGCCTCCCACATGTCTTGGCTCAGGAGCTGCTTCCCTCAGCTGGGGCTGTGGACGGGAGTCCAGACACGCAGGGGCAGGCCCAAACCACCTGCACACGTCTCTGCTGGGGAGGAGAGCACTAGGGAAATGACGTCTGTCAGGCACCTTCTGGGCACTCACCGAGTCAGCCTCCGCGTGTGTGGGGCTGCAGACCCCAGCCTGGGGCCCTGTGAGCCTTGTGCTCTCCGTGCTGTGCTGAGTCTGGGCGGTCAAGCAACCGCTGGAGGAGCCCTGCATTTGCCCTCCCATTGCCTCTAATAGAGCCCTCACTGCTGGAGCGCTTGGCAGTGTGCAACCCACCGGCAACTAAGCCCTCCACAAGAACGCCTGGGGACTAGGTTCAAAGGCAAGGCAGGAGTGGAGCTGAGGCCAGGAAGGCGCCAGGAGAATCTCCCAGTCTCTCGCAGCCTGCTCCTTCCTGGACTGGAAGCCTAGCCGCGAGGCAAGTCTGGGCAAGGCTCGCCCAGGGCAGAGCAGCCTCACGCCAGCAACTCTGCCAGATCGGGCCTCTGAGCAGAGCTGGAGCTCTGCCGTACTGGAGGCGCACTCGGCTCCGCCAAAGCAGTGAATGCAGCCACACACAGCAGGGCTGCCTTCTCTTCTTCCGAGGAGGCTCGCTTCCCGCATGCTGTAAACTAGGCTTCCAGGCGGGGCCCCCTGCGCCTCCCACAGGTCTTGGCTCAGGAGCTGCTTCCCTGAGCTGGGGCTGTGGACGGGAGCCCAGACACGCAGGGACAGGCCCAAACCACCTGCACACGTCTCTGTTGGGGAGGAGAGCACTAGGGAAATGACGTCTGTCAGGCACCTTCTGGGCGCTCACCGAGTCATCCTCCGCGTGTGTGGGGCTGCAGACCCCAGCCAGGGGCCCTGTGAGCCTTGTGCTCTCCGTGCTGTGCTGAGTCTGGGCGGTCAAGCAACCACACAAGGAAACTTGAAGTTGCCCTCCCTTTGCCTCTAATAGAGCCCTCACTGCTGGAGCGCTTGGCAGTGTGCAACCCACCGGCAACTAAGCCTTTCACAAGAACGCCTGGGGACTAGGTGCAAAGGCAAGGCAGGAGTGGAGCTGAGGCCAGGAAGGCGCCAGTAGCATCTCCCAGTTTCGCACAGCCTGCTCCTTCCAGGACTGGAAGCCTAGCCGCAAGGCAAGTCTGGGCACACTTGCCCTGGGCAGAGCAGCCTCACGCCAGCAACACTGCCAGATCGGGCCTCTGCGCAGAGCTGGAGCTCTGCCGTACTGGAGGCGCACTCGGCTCCGCCAAAGCAGTGAATGCAGCCGCACACAGCAGGGCTGCCTTCTTTTCTCCCGAGGAGGCTCCCTTCCCGCATGCTGTAAACTGGGCTTCCAGGCGGGGCCCCCTGCGCCTCCCACAGGTCTTGGCTCAGGATCTGCTTCCCTGAGCTGGGGCTGTGGACGGGAGCTCAGACACGCAGGGGAAGGCCCCAACCACCTGCACACGTCTCTGCCTGGGAGGAGAGCACTAGGGAAATGACGTCTGTCAGACACCTTCTGGGCGCTCACCGAGTCAGCCTCCGCGTGTGTGGGGCTGTATACCCGAGCCAGGGGCCCTGAGAGCCTTGTGCTCTCCGTGCTGTGCTGAGTCTGGGCGGTCAAGCAACCGTAAGAATAGACTTCCAGTTACCCTCACTTTGCCTCTAATAGAGCCCTCAAGCTGGAGCCCTTGGCAGTGTGCAACCCACCGGCAACTAAGCCCTCCACAAGAACGCCTGGGGACTAGGTGCAAAGGCAAGGCAGGAGTGGAGCTGAGGCCAGGAAGGTGCCAGTAGCATCTCCCAGTCTCCCGCATCCCGCTCCTTTCTGGACTGGAAGCCTAGCCGCGAGGCAAGTCTGGGCAAGGCTCCCCAAGGGCAGAGCAGCCTTACGCCAGCACTCTGCCAGATCGGGCCTCTGAGCAGAGCTGGAGCTCTGCGGTACTGGAGGCGCACTCGGCTCTGCCCAAACAGTGAATGCAGCCCCACGCATCTGGGCTGCCTCCTCTTCTCCCAAGGAGCCTCGCTTCCCGCATGCTGTGCACTAGGCTTCCAGGAGGGGGCGCCCCGCGTCTCCCACAGGTCTTAGCTGAGGAGCTGCTTCCCTGAGCTGGGGCTGTGGACGGGAGCCCAGACACGCAGGGTTAGGCCCCAACCACCTGCACACGTCTCTGCTGGGGAGGAGAGCACTCGGGAAACGACGTCTGTCAGGCACCTTCTGGGCGCTCAACGAGTCAGCCTCCGCGTGAGTGGGGCTGCAGACCCCAGCCAGGGGCCCTGTGAGCCTTGTGCTCTCCGTGCTGTGCTGAGTCTGGGCGGTCAAGCAACCATAAGAATAGACTTCCAGTTGCCCTCACTTTGCCTCTAATAGAGCCCTCAATCTGAAGTTCTTGGAAGTGTGCAACCCACCGGCAACTAAGCCCTCCACAAGAACGCCTGGGGACTAGGTGCAAAGGTAAGGCAGGAGTGGAGCTGAGGCCAGGAAGGCGCCAGTAGCATCTCCCAGTCTCGCGCAGCCCGCTCCTTTCTGGATTGGAAGCCGAGCCTCGAGGCAAGTCTGGGCAAGGCTCGCCCAGGGCAGAGCAGCCTCACGACAGCACTCTGCCAGATCGGGCCTCTGAGCAGAGCTGGAGCTCTGCCGTACTGGAGGCACACTCGGCTCCGCCAAAGCAGTGAATGCAGCCGCACACAGCAGGGCTGCCTTCTCTTCTCCCGAGGAGGCTTGCTTCCCGCATGCTGTAAACTAGCATTCCAGTCGGGGCCCCCTGCGCCTCCCACAGGTCTTGACTCAGGAGCTGCTTCCCTGAGCTGGGGCTGTGGACGGGAGCCCAGACACGCAGGGGCAGGCCCGAACGACCTGCACACGTCTCTGCTGGGGAGGAGAGCACTAGGGAAATGACGTCTGTCAGGCACCTTCTGGGCGCTCCCGGAGTTCGCCTCTGGTGTGTGGGGCTGCAGACCCCAGCCAGGGGGCCTGTGAGCCTTGTGCTCTCCGTACTGTGCTGAGTCTGGGCGGTCAAGCAACCTCACATGGAATCTTGAAGTTGCCCTCCCTTTGCCTCTAATAGAGCCCTCACTGCTGGAGCGCTTGGCAGTGTGCAACCCACCAGCAACTAAGCCCTCCACAAGAACGCCTGGGGACTAGGTGCAAAGGCAAGGCAGGAGTGGAGCTGAGGCCATTAAGGCGCCAGTAGCATTTCCCATTCTCGCGCAGCCTGCTCCTTCCTGGACTGGAAGACTAGCCGCGAGGCAAGTCTGGGCTAGGTTCGCCAGGGCAGAGCAGCCTCACGCCAGCAACTCTGCCAGACCGGGCCTTGAGCATAGCTGGAGCTCTGCCTTACTGGAGGTGCACTCGGCTCCGCCAAAGCAGTGATTGCAGCCGCACACAGCTGGGCTGCCTCCCCTTCTCCCAAGGACGCTCGCTTCCCGCATGCTGTAAACTGGGCTTCCAGGCGGGGCCCCCTGTGCCTCCCCCAGGTCTTGGCTGAGGAGCTGCTTCCCTGAGCTGGGGCTGTGGACGGGAGCCCAGACACGCAGGGCCAGGCCCCAACCACCTGCACATGTCTCTGCTGGGGAGGAGAGCACTAGGGAAATGACGTCTGTCAGGCACCTTCTGGGCGCTCAACGAGTCAGCCTCCGCGTGTGTGGGGCTGCAGACCCCAGCCAGGGGCCCTGTGAGCGTTGTGCTCTCCGTGCTGTGCTGAGTCTGGGCGGTCAAGCAACCGCTGGAGGAGCCCTGAAGTTGCCCTCCAATTGCCTCTAATAGAGCCCTCACTGCTGGAGCGCTTGGCAGTGTGCAACCCACAGGCAACTAAGCCCTCCACATGAACGCCTGGTTACTAGGTGCAAAGGCAAGGCAGGAGTGGAGCTGAGGCCAGGAAGGCGCCAGTAGCATCTCCCAGTCTCGCGCAGCCTGCTCCTTCCTAGACTGGAAGCCTATCCGCGAGGCAAGTCTGGGCAAGGCTCGCCCAGGGCAGAGCAGCCTCACGCCAGCAACTCTGCCAGATCGGGCCTCTGAGCAGAGCTGGAGCTGTGCCGTAATGGAGGGGCACTCGGATCCGCCAAAGCAGTGATTGCAGCCGCACGCAGCTGGGCTGCCTCACCTTCTCCCAAGGAAGCTGGCTTCCCGCATGCTGTAAACTAGGCTTCCATCCGGGCCCCCCTGCGCCTCCCACAGGTCTTGGGTCAGGAGCTGCTTCCCTGACCTGGGGCTGTGGACGGGAGCCCAGAAACGCAGGGGCAGGCCCTAACCACCTGCACACGTCTCTGTTCGGGAGGAGAGCACTAGGGAAATGACGTCTGTCAGGCACCTTCTGGGCGCTCACCGAGTCAGCCTCCGCGTGTGTTGGACTGCAGACCCCAGGCAGGGGCCCAGTGAGCCTTGTGCTCTCCGTGCTGTTGCTGAGTCTGGGCGGTCAAGCAACCGCTGGAGGAGCCCTGCAGTTGCCCTCCCATTGCCTCTAATAGAGCCCTCACTCCTGGAGCGCTTGGCAGTGTGCAACCCACCGGCAACTAAGCCCTCCACAAGAACGCCTGGGGACTAGGTGCAAATGCAAGGCAGGAGTGGAGCTGAGGCCAGGAAGGCGCCAGTAGCATCTCCCAGTCTCGCGCAGCCCGCTCCTTCCTGGACTGGAAGCCTATGTGCGAGGCAAGTCTGGGCAAGTCTCTCCCAGGACAGAGCAGCCTAACGCCAGCAACTCTGCCAGATCGGGCCTCTGAGCAGAGCTGGAGCTCTGCCGTACTGGAGGCGCACTCGGCTCCGCCAAAGCAGTGAATGCCGCCGCACGCAGCCAGGCTGCCTTCTCTTCTCCCGAGGAGGCTCGCTTCCCACATGCTGTCAACTAGGCTTCCAGGTGGGGCCCCCCGCGCCTCCCACAGGTCTTCACTCAGGAGCTGCTTACCTGAGCTGAGGCTGTGGACGGGAGCCCAGACACGCAGGGGCAGGCCCCAACCACCTGCACATGTCTCTGCTGGGGAGGAGAGCACTAGGGAAATGACGTCTGTCAGGAACCTTCTGGGCGCTCACGGAGTCAGCCTCCGCGTGTGTTGGACTGCAGACCCCATCCAGGGGCCCTGTGAGCCTTGTGCTCTCCGTGCTGTGCTGATTCTGGGCGGTCAAGCAACCGCTGGAGGAGCCCTGCAGTTGCCCTCCCATTGCCTCTAATAGAGCCCTCACTGCTGGAGCGCTTGGCAGTGTGCAACCCACCGGCAACTAAGCCCTCCACAAGAACGCCTGGGGACTAGGTGCAAAGGTAAGGCAGGAGTGGAGCTGAGGCCAGGAATGCGTCAGTAGCATCTCCAAGTCTCGCGCAGCCTGCTCCTTCCTGGACTGGAAGCCTAGCCGCGAGGCAAGTCTGGGCAAGGTTCGCCCAGGGCAGAGCAGCCTCACGCCAACAGCTCTGCCAGATCTCGCCTTGAGCAGAGCTGGAGCTCTGCCGTATTGGAGGCGCACTCGGCTCCGCCAAAGCTGTGAATGCAGCCGCACACAGCAGGGCTGCTTTCTCTTCCTCCGAGGAGGCTCGCTTCCCGCATGCTGTAAACTAGGCTTCCAGGCGGGGCCCCCTGCGCCTCCCACAGGTCTTGGCTCAGGAGTTGCTTCCCTGAGTTGGGGCTGTGGACGGGAGCCCAGACACGCAGGGGCAGGCCCCAACCACCTGCACACGTCTCTGCTTGGGAGGAGAGCACTAGGGAAATGAGGTCTGTCAGAAACCTTCTGGGCGCTCCGGGAGTTCACCTCCGGTGTGTGGGGCTGCAGACCCCAGCCAGGGGCCCTGTGAGCCTTGTGCTCACCGTGCTGTGCTGAGTCTGGGCGGTCAAGCAACCGCTGGAGGAGCCCTGCAGTTGCCCTCCCATTGCCTCTAATAGAGCCCTCACTGCTGGAGCGCTTACCAGTGTGCAACCCACCGGCAACTAAGCCCTCTACAAGAACGCCTGGGGACTAGGTGCAAAAGCAAGGCAGGAGTGGAGCTGAGGCCAGGAAGGCGCCAGTAGCATCTCCCAGTCTCGCGCAGCCCGCTCCTTTCGGGACTGGAAACCTAACGTGCGGCAAGTCTGGGCAAGTCTCGCCCAGGGCAGAGCAGCCTCACGCCAGCAACTCTGCCAGATCGGGCCTCTGACCAGAGCTGGAGCTCTGCCGTAATGGAGGGGCACTCGGCTCCGCCAAAGCATTGATTGCAGCCGCACGCAGCTGGGCTGCCTCCCCTTCTCCCAAGGAGGCTCGCTTCCCGCATGCTGTAAACTAGGCTTCCAGGCGGGGCCCCCTGCGCCTCTCACAGGTCTTGGCTCAGGAGCTGCTTCCCTGAGCTGGGGCTGTGGACGGGAGCCCAGAAACGCAGGGGCAGACCCTAACCACCTGCACACGTCTCTGCTGGGGAGGAGAGCACTAGGGAAATGACGTCTGTCAGGCACCTTTTGGGTGCTCACCAAGTCAGCATCCACGAGTGTGGGGCTGCAGACCCCAGCCAGAGGCCCTGTGAGCCTTGTGCTCTCCGTGCTGTGCTGAGTCTGGGCGGTCAAGCAACCATAAGAATAGACTTCCAGTTGCCCTCACTTTGCCTCTAATAGAGCCCTCAATCTGAAGTTCTTGGAAGTGTGCAACCCACCGGCAAATAAGCCCTCCACAAGAACGCCTGGGGACTAGGTGCAAAGGTAAGGCAGGAGTGGAGCTGAGGCCAGGAAGGCGCCAGTAGCATCTCCCAGTCTCGCGCAGCCCGCTCTTTCTGGATTGGAAGCCGAGCCTCGAGGCAAGTCTGGGCAAAGCTTGCCCGGGCAGAACAGCCTCACGCCAACAACTCTGCCAGATCGGGCCTCTGAGCAGAGCTGGAGCTCTGCCGAAATGGAGGGGCACTCGGCTCCGCCAAAGCAGTGATTGCAGCTGTACGCAGCTGGGCTGCCTCCCCTTCTCTCAAGGAGGCTCGCTTCCCGCATGCTGTAAACTAGGCTTCCCGGGGTGGGTGCCACGCGCCTCCTACAGGTCTTAGCTGAGGAGCTGCTTCCCTGAGCTGGGGCTGTGGAAGGGAGTCCAGACACTCAATGGCAGGCCCCAACCACCTGCACACGTCTCTGCTGGGGAGGAGAGCACTAGGGAATTGACGTCTGTCAGGAACTTTCTGGGCGCTCACCGAGTCAGCCTCGGCATGTGTGGGGCTGTAGACCCCAGCCAGGGGCCCTGAGAGCCTTGTGCTCTCCGTACTGTGCTGAGTCTGGGCGGTCAAGCAACCGCTGGAGGAGCCCTGTAGTTGCCCTCCCATTGCATCTAATAGAGCCCTCACTGCTGGAACGCTTAGCAGTGTGCAACCCACTGGCAACTAAGCCCTCCACAAGAACGCCTGGAGACTAAGTGCAAAGGTAAGGCATGAGTGGAGCTGAGGCCAGGAAGGCGCCAGTAGCATCTCGCAGTCTCACGCAGCCTTCTCCTTCCTGGACTGGAAGCCTAGTCACGAGGCAAGTCTGGGCAAGGCTCGCCCAGGGCAGAGCAGTCTCACGCCAGCAACTCTGCCAGATTGGGACTCAGAGCAGAGCTGGAGCTCTGCCGTACTGAAGGCGCACTCGGCTCCGCCAAAGCAGTGAATGCAGCCGCACACAGCAGGGCTGCCTTCTCTTCTCCCGAGGAGGCTCGCTTCCCGCAAGCTGTAAACTAGGCTTCCAGGCGGGGCCCCCTGCGCCTGCCAAAGGTCTTGGCTTAGGAGCTGCTTCCCTGAGCAGGGGCTGTGGACGGGAGCGCAGACACGAAGGGGCAGGCCCCAAACACCTGCACACGTCTCTGCTGGGTTGAAGAGCACTAGGGAAATGACGTCTGTCAGGCACTTTCTGGGCGCTCACCGAGTCAGCCTCCGCGTGTGTGATGCTGCAGACCCCAGTCAGGGGCCCTGTGAGCCTTGTGCTCTCCGAGATGTGCTGAGTCTGGGCGGTAAAGCAACCGCTGGAGGAGCCATGCAGTTGCCCTCCCATTGCCTCTAATAGAGCCCTCGCTGCTGGAGCGCTTGGCAGCGTGTAACCCAAAGGCAACTAAGCCCTCCACAAGAACGCCTGGGGACTAGGTGAAAAGGCAAGGCAGGAGTGGAGCTGAGGCCAGGAAGGCGCCAGTAGCATCTCCCAGTCTCGCGCAGCCCCCTCCTTCCTGGACTGGAAGCCTACCGCGAGGCAAGTCTGGGCAAGGCTCGCCCAGGGCAGAGCAGCCTCAGGCCAGCAACTCTGCCAGATCCGGTCTCTGAGCAGAGCTGGAGCTCGGCCGTCCTGGAGGCGCACTCGGCTCCGCCAAAGCAGTGAATGCAGCCGCACACAGCAGGGCTGCCTTCTCTTCTCCCGAGGAGGCTCGCTTCCCGCATGCTGTAAACTAGGCTTCCAGGCGAGGCCCCCTGCGCCTACCACAGGTCTTGGCTCAGGAGCTGCTTCCCTGAGCTGGGGCTGTGGACGGGAGCCCAGACACGCAGGGGCAGGCCCCAACCACCTGCGCACGTCTCTGCTGGGGAGGAGAGCACTAGGGAAATGAGGTCTGTCAGGCACCTTCTGGGCGATCCCGGAGTTCGTCTCCGGTGTGTGGGGCTGCAGACCCCAGCCAGGGGCCCTGTGAGCCTTGTGCTCTCCGTGCTGTGCGGAGTCTGTGCGGTCAAGTAACCGTAAGAATAGACTTCCAGTTGCCCTCAGTTTGTCTCTAATAGAGCCCTCAACCTGGAGCGCTTGGCAGTGTGCAACCCACTGGCAACTAAGCCCTCCACAAGAACGCCTCGGGACTAGGTTCAAAGGCAAGGCAGCAGTGGAGCTGAGGCCAGGAAGGCGCCAGTAGCATCTCCCAGTCTCGCGCAGCCCGCTCCTTTCTGGACTAGAAGCCTAGCCGCAAGGCAAGTTTGGGCAAGGCTCGCCCAGGGCAGAGCAGCCTCACGCCAGCACTCTGCCAGATCGGGCCTCTGAGGAGAGATGGATCTCTGCCGTACTGGAGGCGAACTCGGCTCCAACAAAGCAGTGAATGCAGCCGCACACAGCAGGGCTCCCTTTTCTTCTCCCGAGGAGGCTCTCTTCCCGCATGCTGTAAACTAGGCTTCCAGGCGGGGCCCCCTGCGCCTCCCACAGGTCTTGGCTCAGGAGCTGCTTCCCTGAGCTGGGGCTGTGGACGGGAGCCCAGACACGCAGGGGCAGGCCCCAAGCACCGGCACACGTCTCTACTGGGGAGGAGAGCACTAGGGAAATGACGTCTGTCAGGCACCTTTTGGGCGCTCCCGGAGTTTCCCTCCGGTGTGTGGGGCTGCAGACCCCAGCCAGGGGCCCTGTGAGCCTTGTACTTTCCGTGCTGTGCTGAGTCTGGGCGGTCAAGCAAAAGCAAGAGGCGACTTGCAGTAGCCCTCACTTTGCCTCTAATAGAGCCTTCACGGCTAGAGAGCTTGGCAGTGTGCAACCCACTGGCAACTAAGCCTTTCACAAGAACGCCTGGGGACTAGGTGCAAAGGCAAGGCAGGAGTGGAGCTGAGGCCAGGAAGGCGCCAGTAGCATCTCCCAGTCTCGCGCAGCCTGCTCCTTCCTGGACTGGAAGCCTAGCCGCGAGGCATGTCTGGGCAAATCTCGCCCTGGGCAGAGCAGCCTCACGCCAGCAACTCTGCCAGATAGGGCCTCTGAGCAGAGCTGGAGCTCTGCCGTACTGGAGGGGCACTCGGCTCCGCCAAAGCAGTGATTGCAGCCGCACGCAACTGGGCTGGCTCCTCTTCTCCCGAGGAGACTCGCTTCCTGCATGCTGTAAACTAGGCTTCCACGCGGGGCCCCCTGCACCTCCCACAGGTCTTGGCTGAGGAGCTGCTTCCCTGAGCTGGGGCTGAGGACGCGAGCCCAGACACGCAGGGGCAGGCCCCAACCACCTGCACACGTCTCTGCTTGGGAGGAGAGCACTAGGGAAATGACGTCTGTCAGGCACCTTCTGAGCGCTCACCGAGTCAGCCTCCGCGTGTGTGGGCCTGCAGACCCCAGCCAGGGGCCCTGTGAGCCTTGTGCTCTCCATGCTGTGCTGAGTCTGGGCGGTCAAGCAACCGCTGGAGGAGCCCTGCAGTTGCCCTCCCATTGCCTCTAATAGAGCCCTCACTGCTGGAGCGCTTGGCAGTGTGCAACCCCTCGGCAACTCAGCCCTCCACAAGAACGCCTGGGGAGTAGCTGCAAAGGCAAGGCAGGAGGGGAGCTGAGGCCAGGAAGGCCTCAGTAGCATCTCCCAGTCTCGCGCAGCCTGCTCCTTCATGGACTGGAAGCCTAGCCACGAGGCAAATCTGGGCAAGTCTCCCAGGGCAGAGCAGCCTCACGCCAGCAACTCTGCCTGATCGGGCCTCTGAGCAGAGCTGGAGCTCTGCCGTACTGGAGGTGCACTCCGCTCCGCCAAAGCAGTGAATGCAGCCGCACACAGCAGGGCTGCCTCCTCTTCTCCCGAGGAGGCTCGCTTCCCGCATGCTGTAAACTAGGCTTCCAGGCAGCGCTCCCTGCGCCTCCCACTGGTCTCGGCTCAGGAGCTGCTTCCCTGAGCTGGGGCTGTGGACGGGAGCCCAGATACGCAGGGGCAGGCCCCAACCACCTGCACACGTCTCTGCTGGGGAGGAGAGCACTAGGGAAATGACGTCTGTCAGGCATCTTCTGGGCGCTCACCGAGTCAGCCTCCGCGTGTGTGGGGCTGCAGACCCCAGCCAGGGGCCCTGTGAGCCTTGGGCTCTCCGTGCTGTGCTGAGTCTGGGCGGTCAAGCAACCGCTGGAGGAGCCTTACAGTTGCCCTCCCATTGCCTCTAATAGAGCCCTCACTGCTGGAGCGCTTGACAGTGTGTAACCACCAGGCAATTAAGCCCTCCACAAGAACGCCTGGGGACTAGGTGCAAAGGCAAGGCAGGAGTGGAGCTGAGGCCAGGAAGGCGCCAGTAGGTTCTCCCAGTCTCGCGCAGCCCGCTCCTTTCTGGACTGGAAGCCTAACGCGAGGCAAGTCTGGGCAAGGCTCGCCCAGGGCACAGCAGACTCACGCCAGCAACTCTGAGAGATCGGGCCTTTGAGCAGAGCTGGAGCTCTGCCCTACTGGAGGGGCACTCGGCTACGCCTAAGTACTGATTGCAGCCGCACGCAGCTCGGCTGCCTTCTCTTGTACTGAGGAGGCTCGCTTCCGGCATGCTGTAAACTAGGCTTCCCGGCGGGGGCGCCCGCGCCTCCTACAGGTCTTAGCTGAGGAGCTGCTTCCCTGAGCTGGGGCTGTGGAAGGGAGTCCAGACACTCAAGGGAAGGCCCCAACCACCTGCACACGTCTCTGCTGGGGAGGAGAGCACTAGGGAAATGACGTCTGTCAGGCACCTTCTGGGCGTTCCCGGAGTTCCCCTCCGGTGTGTGGGGTTGCAGACCCCATCCAGGGGCCCTGTGAGCCTTGTACTTTCCGTGCTGTGCTGAGTCTGGGCGGTCAAGCAACCGCTGGAGTAGCCCTGCAGTTGTCCTCCCATTGCCTCTAATAGAGCCCTCACTGCTGGAGTGCTTGGCAGTGTGCATCCCACCGGCAACTAAGCCCTCCACAAGAACGCCTGGGGACTAGGTGCAAAGGCAAGGCAGGAGTGGAGCTGAGGCCAGGAAGGCGCCAGTAGCATCTCCCAGTCTCGCGCAGCCTGCTCCTTCCTGGACTGGAAACCTAGCCGCGAGGCAAGTCTGGGCAAGGCTCGCCCAGGGCAGAGCAGCCTCACGCCAGCAACTCTGCCAGATCGGGCCTCTGAGCAGAGCTGGAGCTCTGCCGTACTGGAGGCGCACTCGGCTCCGCCAAAGCAGTGAATGCAGCCGCACACAGCAGGGCTGCCTTCTCTCCTCCTGAGGAGGCTCGCTTCCCGCATGCTGTAAACTAGGCTTCCAGGCGGGGCCTGGTGCGCCTACCAGAGGTCTTGGTTCAGGAGCTGTTTCCCTGAGCTGGGGCTGTGGACGGGAGCCCAGACACGCAGGGGCAGGCCCCAACCACCTGCACACGTCTCTGCTGGGGAGGAGAGCACTAGGGAAGTGACGTCTGTCAGGCACCTTCTGGGCGCTCACCGAGTCAGCCTCCGCGTGTGTGGGGCTGCAGACCCCAGCCAGGGACCCTGTGAGCCTTGTGCTCTCCGTGCTGTGCTGAGTCTGGGCGGTCAAGCAACCATAAGAATAGACTTCCAGTTGCCCTCACTTTGCCTCTAATAGAGCCCTCAATCTGAAATTCTTGGAAGTGTGCAACCCACCGGCAACTAAGCCCTCCACAAGAACGCCTGGGGACTAGGTGCAAAGGCAAGGCAGGAGTGGAGCTGAGGCCAGAAAGGCGCCAGTAGCATCTCCCAGTCTCGCGCAGCCCGCTCCTTTCTGGATTGGAAGCCGAGCCTCGAGGCAAGTCTGGGCAAGGCTCGCCCAGGGCAGAGCAGCCTCACGCCAGCACTCTGCCAGATCGGGCCTCTGAGTAGAGCTGGAGCTCTGCCGTACTGGAGGCACACTCGGCTCCGCCAAAGCAGTGAATGCAGCCACACACAGCAGGGCTGCCTTCTCTTCTCCCGAGGAGGCTCGCTTCCCGCATGCTGTAAACTAGCATTCCAGTCGGGGCCCCCTGCGCCTCCCACAGGTCTTGGCTCAGGAGCTGCTTCCCTGAGCTGGGGCTGTGGACGGGAGCCCAGACACGCAGGGGCAGGCCCAAACCACCTGCACACGTCTCTGCTGGGGAGGAGAGCACTAGGAAAATGACATCTCTCAGGCACCTTCTTGGCGCTCACCGAGTCAGCCTCCGTGTGTGTAGGGCTGCAGACCCCAGCCAGGGGCCCTGAGAGCCTTGTGCTCTCCGTGCTGTGCTGAGTCTGGGCGGTCAAGCAACCGCTGGAGGAGCCCTGTAGTTGCCCTCCCATTGCATCTAATAGAGCCCTCACTGCTGGAACGCTTAGCAGTGTGCAACCCACTGACAACTAAGCCCTCCACAAGAACGCCTGGAGACTAAGTGCAAAGGTAAGGCAGGAGTGGAGCTGAGGCCAGGAAGGCGGCAGTAGCATCTCGCAGTCTTACGCAACCTGCTCCTTCCTGGACTGGAAGCCTAGCCACAAGGCAAGTCTGGGCAAGGCTCGCCCAGGGCAAAGCAGCCTCACGCCAGCAACTCTGCCAGATCGGGCCTCTGAGCGGAGCTGGAGCTCTGCCGTACTGGAGGTGCTCTCGGCTCCGCCCAAGCAGTGATTGCAGCCCCACGCAACTGGGCTGCCTCCTCTTCTGCCAAGGAGGGTCGCTTCCCGCATGCTGTGCACTAGGCTTCCAGGCGGGGGCGCCGCGCGCCTCCTTCAGGTCTTGGTTGAGGAGCTGCTTCCCTGAGCTGGGGATGTGGACGGGAGCCCAGACACGCAGGGGCAGGCCCAAACCACCTGCACATTTCTCTGCTGGTGTGGGGAGCCCTAGGGAAATGACGTCTCTCAGGCACATTCTAGGCGCTCCCTGAGTCAGCCTCCATGTGTGTGGGGATGCAGACCCCAGCCAGGGGCCCTGTGACCCTTGTGCTCTCCGTGCTATGCTGAGTCTGGGCGGTCAAGCAACCGCTGGAGGAGCCCGGCAGTTGCCCTCCCATTGCCTCTAATAGAGCCCACACTGCTGGAACGCTTGGCAGTGTGCAACCCACCGGCAACTAAGCCCTCCAAAAGAACGCCTGGGGACTAGGTGCAAAGGCAAGGCAGGAGTGGAGCTGAGGCCAGGAAGGCGCCAGTAGCATCTCCCAGTCTCACGCAGCCCGCTCCTTTCTGGACTGGAAGCCTAACGTGAGGCAAGTCTGGGCAAGGCTCGCCCAGGGCAGAGCAGCCTCACGCCAGCAACTCTGCCAGATCGGGCCTCTGAGCAGAGCTGGAGCTCTGCCGTAATGGAGAGCACTCGGATCCGCCAAAGCAGTGATTGCAGCCGCACGCAGCTGGGCTGCCTCCCCTTCTCCCAAGGAGGCTCGCTTCTCGCCTGCTGTAAACTGGGCTTCCAGGCGGGGCCCCCTGCGCCTCCCAAAGGTCTTGGCTCAGGAGCTGCTTCCCTGAGCTGGGACTGAGGACGGGAGCCCAGACACGCAGGGGCAGGCCCCAACCACCTGCACACGTCTCTGCTGGAGAGGAGAGCACTAGAGAAATGACGTCTGTCAGGCACCTTCTGGGCTCTCCCGGAGTTAACCTCCGGTGTGTGGGGCTGCAGACCCCAGCCAGGGGCCCTGTGAGCCTTGTGATCTCCTTGCTGTGCTGAGTCTGGGCGGTCAAGCAACCGCTGGAGGAGCCCTGCAGTTGCCCTCCCATTGCCTCTAATAGAGCCCTCACTGATGGAGCGCTTGGCAGTGTGCAACCCACCGGCAACTAAGCTCTCCACAAGAACGCCTGGGGACTAGGTGCAAAGGCAAGGCAGGAGTGGAGCTGAGGCCAGGAAGGCGCCAGTAGCATCTCCCAGTCTCACGCAGCCCGCTCCTTTCAGGACTGGAAGCCTAACGTGCGGCAAGTCTGGGCAAGGCTCGCCCAGAGCAGAGCAGGCTCACGCCAGAAACTCTGCCAGATCGGGCCACTGAGCAGAGCTGGAGCTCTGCCGTAATGGAGGGGCACTCGACTCCGCCAAAGCAGTGATTTCAGCCGCACGCAGCTGGGCTGGCTCCTCTTCTCCCAATGAGGCTCGCTTTCCGCATGCTGTAAACTAGGCTTCCAGGCGGGGCCCCCTGCGCCTCCCACAGGTCTTGGCTGAGGAGCTGCTTCCCTGAGCTGGGGCTGTGGACGGGAGCCCAGAAACGCAGGGGCAGGCCCTAACCACCTGCACACGTCTCTGCTGGGGAGGAGAGCACTAGGGAAATGACGTCTGTCAGTCTCCTTCTGGGCGCTCACCGAGTCAGCCTCCGCGTGTGTGGGGCTGCAGACCCCAGCCAGTGGCCCTGTGACCCTTGTGCTCTCCGTGCTGTGCTGAGTCTCGGCGGTCAAGTAACCATAAGAATAGACTTCCAGTTGCCCTCACTTTGACTCTAATTGAACCCTCACTGCTGGAGCGCTTGGCAGTGTGCAACCCACCGGCAACTAAGCCCTCCACAAGAACGCCTGGGAACTAGGTGCAAAGGCAAGGCAGGAGTGGAGCTGAGGCCAGGAAGGCGCCAGTAGCATCTCCCAGTCTCGCACAGCCCGCTCCTTTCTGGACTGGAAGCCTAACGCGAGGCAAGTCTGGGCAAGGCTCGCCCAGGGCACAGCAGCCTCACGCCAGCAACTATGAGAGATTGGGCCTTTGAGCAGAGTTGGAGCTCTGCCGTTCTGGAGGGGCACTCGGCTCCGCCAAATTACTGATTGCAGCCGCACGCAGCTGGGCTGCCTTCTCTTGTACTGAGGAGGCTCGCTTCCGGCATGCTATAAACTGGGCTTCCAGGCGGGGGCGCCCGACGCCTCCTACAGGTCTTAGCTGAGGAGCTGCTTCCCTGAGCTGGGGCTTGGAAGGGAGTCCAGACACTCAAGGGCAGGCCCCAACCACCTGCACACGTCTCTGCTGGGGAGGAGAGCACTAGGGAAATGACGTCTGGCAGGCACCTTCTGGGCGCTCCCAGAGTTCCCCTCCGGTGTGTGGGGCTGCAGACCCCAGCCAGGGGCCCTGTGACCCTTGTGCTTTCCGTGCTGTGCAGAGTCTGGGCAGTCAAGGAAACGCAAGAGGCGACTTGCAGTAGCCCTCCCTTTGCCTTTAATAGAGCCCTCACTGCTGGAGCGCTTGGCAGTGTGCAACCCACAGGCAACTAAGCCTTTCACAAAAACGCCTGGGGACTAGGTGCAAAGGCAAGGCAGGAGTGGAGCTGAGGCCAGGAAGGCGCCAGTAGCATCTCCCAGTCTTGCGCAGCCCGCTCCTATCTGGACTGGAAGCCTAACGTGGGGCAAGTCTGGGCAAGGCTCGCCCAGGGCAGAGCAGCCTCACGCCAGCAACTCTGCACGATCGGGACTCTGAGCAGAGCTGGAGCTCGGCCGTACTGGAGGTGCACTCGGCTCCGCCAAAGCAGTGAATGCAGCCGCACACAGCAGGGCTGCCTTCTCTTCTCCCGAGGAGGCTCTCTTCCCGCATGCTGTAAACGAGGCTTCCAGGCGGGGCCACCTGCGCCTCCCACATGTTTTGGCTCAGGAGCTGCTTCCCTGAGCTGGGGCTGTGGACGGGAATCCAGACACGCAGGGGCAGGCCCAAACCACCTGCACACGTCTCTGCTGGGGAGGAGAGCACTAGGGAAATGACGTCTGTCAGGCACCTTCTGGGCGCTCACCGAGTCAGCCTCCGCGTGTGTGGGGCTGCAGTCCACAGCCAGGGGCCCTGTGAGCCTTGTGCTTTTCGTGCTGTGCTGAGTCTGGGCGGTCAAGCAAAACGCAAGAGGCGACTTGCTTAGCCCTCCCTTTGCCTCTAATAGAGCCCTCACTGCTGGAGCGCTTGGCAGTGTGCAACACACCGGCAACTAAGCCCTCCACAAGAACGCATGGGTACTAGGTGCAAAGGCAAGGCAGGAGTGGAGCTGAGGCCAGGAAGGCGCCAGTAGCATCTCCCAGTCTTGCACAGCATGCTCCTTCCTGGACTGGAAGACTAGCCGCGAGGCAAGTCTGGGCAAGGCTCGTCCAGGGCAGAGCAGCCTCACGCCAGCAGCTCTGCCAGATCGGGCCTCTGAGCAGAGCTGGAGCTCTGCCGTACTTTAGGCGCACTCGGCTCCGCCAAAGCAGTGAATTCAGCCGCACGCAGCTGGGCTGCCTTCTCTTCTACCGAGGAGGCTCACTTCCCGCATGCCGTAAACTAGGATTCCAGGCGGGGCCCCCTGCGCCTCCCACAGGTCTTGGCTCAGGAGCTGCTTCCCTGAGCTGGGGCTGTGGACGGGAGCCCAGACACGCAGGGGCAGGCCCCAAGCACCTGCACACGTCTCTGCTGGGGAGGAGAGCACTAGGGAACTGACGTCTGTCAGGCACCTTCTGGGCGCTCACCGAGTCAGTTTCCGCGTGTGTGGGGCTGCAGACCCCAGCCAGGAGCCCTGTGAGCCTTGGGCTCTCCGTGCTGTGCTGAGTCTGGGCGGTCAAGCAACCGCTGGAGGAGCCCTGCAGTTGCCCTCCCATTGCCTCTAATAGAGCCCTCACTGCTGGAGCACTTGGCAGTGTGCAACCCACCGGCAACTAAGCCCTCCACAAGAACGCCTGGGGACTGGGTGCAAAGGCAAGGCAGGAGTGGAGCTGAGGCCAGGAAGGCGCCAGTAGCATCTCCCAGTCTCGCGCAGCCCGCTCCTTCCTGGACTGGAAGCCTATGTGTGAGGCAAGTCTGGGCAAGGCTCGCCCAGGACAGAGCAGCCTAACGCCAGCAACTCTGTCAGATCGGGCCTCTGAGCAGAGCTGGAGCTCTGCCGTACTGGAGGCGCACTCGGCTCCGCCAAAGCAGTGAATGCAGCCGCACACAGCAGGGCTGCCTTCTCTTCTCCGGAGGATGCTCGCTTCCCGCATGCTGTAAATTGGGCTTCCAGGCGGGGCCCCCTGCGCCTCACACAGGTCTTGGCTGAGGAGCTGCTTCCCCGAGGTGGGGCTGTGGACGGTAGCCCA
The DNA here is from genome assembly GCF_032405125.1 of Capricornis sumatraensis. NCBI lineage: Eukaryota > Metazoa > Chordata > Mammalia > Artiodactyla > Bovidae > Capricornis > Capricornis sumatraensis. The sequence goes on from NW_027184612.1 coordinate 15,928,746, forward strand.
GACACGCAGGGGCAGGCCCTAACCACCTGCACACGTCTCTGCTGGGGAGGAGAGCACTAGGGAAATGACGGCTGTCAGGCACCTTCTGGGCGCTCACCGAGTCAGCCTCCGCGTGTGTGGGGCTGCAGACCCCAGCCAGTGGCCCTGTGAACCTTGTGCTCTCCGTGCTGTGCTGAGTCTGGGCGGTCAAGCAACCGCTGGAGGAGCCCTGCAGTTGCCCTCCCATCGCCTCTAATAGAGCCCTCACTGCTGGAGCGCTTGGCAGTGTGCAACCCACGGGCAACTAAGCCCTCCACAAGAACGCCTGGGGACTAGGTGCAAAGGCAAGGCGGGAGTGGAGCTGAGGCCAGGAATGCGCCAGTAGCATCTCCCAGTCTCGCGCAGCCCGCTCCTTTCTGGACTGGAAGCCTAACGCGAGGCAAGTCTGGGCAAGGGTCGCCCAGGGCACAGCAGCCTCACGCCAGCAACTATGAGAGATCGGGCCTTTGAGCAGAGCTGGAGCTCTGCCGTACTGGAGGGGCACTCGGGTCCGCCAAAGTACTGATTGCAGCCGCACGCAGCCGGGCTGCCTTCTCTTGTACTGAGGAGGCTCGCTTCAAGCATGCTGTAATCTAGGCTTCCCGGCAGGGGTGCCCCGCGCCTCCTACAGGTCTTGGCTGAGGAGCTGCTTCCCTGACCTGGGGCGGTGGACAGGAGCCCAGGCACGCACGGGCAGGCCCCAACCACCTGCACACGTCTCTGCTGGGGAGGAGAGCACTAGGGAAATGACGTCTGTCAGGCACCTTCTGGGCGCTCACCGAGTCAGCCTCCACGTGTGTGGGGCTGCAGACCCCAGCCAGGGACCCTGTGAGCCTTGTGCTCTCCGAGCTGTGCTGAGTCTGGTTGGTCAAGCAACCGTAAGAATAGACTTCCAGTTGCCCTCACTTTGCCTCTAATAGAGCCCTCAAGCTGGAGCGTTTGAAAGTGTGCAACCCACCGGCAACTAAGCCTTCCACAAGAACGCCTGAGGACTAGGTGCAAAGGTAAGGCAGGAGTGGAGCTGAGGCCAGGAAGGCGCCAGTAGCATCTCCCATGCTCACGCAGCCCGCTCCTTTCTGGACTGGAAGCCGAGCCTCGAGGCAAGTCTGGGCAAGGCTCGCCCAGGGCAGAGCAGCCTCACGCCAGCACTCTGCCAGATCGGGCCTCTGAGCAGAGCTGGAGCTCGGCCGTACTGGAGGCACACTCGGCTTCGCCAAAGCAGTCAATGCAGCCGCACACAGCAGGGTGGCCTTCTCTTCTCCTGAGGAGGCTCGCTTCCCGCATGCTGTAAACTAGGCTTCCAGGCGGGGCCCCCTGCGCCTCCCAAAGTCTTGGCTCAGGAGCTGCTTCCCTGAGCTGGGGCTGTGGACGAGAGCCCAGACACGCAGGGGCAGGCCCAAACCACCTGCACACGTCTCTGCTGGGGAGGAGAGCACTAGGGAAATGACGTCTGTCAGGCACCTTCTGGGCGCTCACCGAGTCAGCCTCCACGTGTGTGGGGCTGCAGACCCCAGCCAGGGGCCCTGTGAGCCTTGTGCTTTGCGTGCTGTGCTGAGTCTGGGCGGTCAAGCAACCGCACAAGGAAACTTGAAGTTGCCCTCCCTTTGCCTCTAATAGAGCCCTCACTGCTGGAGCGCTTGGCAGTGTGCATCCCACCGGCAACTAAGCCTTTCACAAGAACGCCTGGGGACTAGGTGCAAAGGCAAGGCAGGAGTGGAGCTGAGGCCAGGAAGGCGCCAGTAGCATCTCCCAGTCTCGCGCAGCCTGCTACTTCCTGGACTGGAAGCCTAACCGCAAGGCAAGTCTGGGCAAAGCTTGCCCAGGGCAGAGCAGGCTCACGCCAGGAACTCTGCCAGACGGGCCTCTGAGCAGAGCTGGAGCTCGGCCGTAATGGAGGGGCACTCGGCGCCGCCAAAGCAGTGATTGCAGCTGCACGCAGCTGGGCTGCCTCCCCTTCCCCCAAGGAGGCTCGCTTCCCGCATGCTGTAAACTAGTCTTCCAGGCGGGGCCCCCTACGCCTCCCACAGGTCTTGGCTCAGGAGCTGCTTCCCTGAGCTGGGGCTGTGGACGGGACCCGAGATAGGCAGGGGCAGGCCCTAACCACCTGCCCACGTCTCTGCTGGGGAGGAGAGCACTAGGGAAATGACGTCTGTCAGGCACCTTCTGGGCGCTCACCGTTTCAGCCTCCGCGTGTGTGGGGCTGCAGACTACAGCCAGGGGCCCTGTGAGCCTTGTGCTCTCCGTGCTGTGCTGAGTCTGGGCGGGCAAGAAACCGCTGGAGGAGCCCTGCAGTTGCCCTCCCATTACCACTAATAGAGCCCTCACTGCTGGGGCGCGTGGCAGTGTGCAACCCACCGGCAACTAAGCCCTCCACAAGAACGCCTGGGGACTAGGTGCAAAGGCAAGGCAGGAGTGCAGCTGAGGCCAGGAAGGCGCCAGTAGCATCTCCCAGTCTCGCGCAGCCCGCTCCTTTCTGGACTGAAAGCCTAACGCGAGGCAAGTCTGGGCAAGGCTCGCCCAGGGCACAGCAGCCTCACGAAAGCAACTCTGAGAGATCGGGCCTTTGAGCAGAGCTGGAGCTCTGCCATACTGTAGGGGCACTCGGCTCCGCCAAAGTACTGATTGCAGCCGCACGCAGCTGGGCTGCCTTCTCTTGTACTGAGGAGGCTCGCTTCCGGCATGCTGTAAACTAGGCTTCCCGGGGTGGGCGCCCCGCGCCTCCTACAGGTCTTAGCTGAGGAGCTGCTTCCCTGAGCTGGCGCTGTGGAAGGGAGTCCAGACACTCAATGGCAGGCCCCAACCACCTGCACACGTCTCTGCTGGGGAGGAGAGCACTAGGGAATTGACGTCTGTCAGGAACTTTCTGGGCGCTCACCGAGTCAGCCTCCGCATGTGTGGGGCTGTAGACCCCAGCCAGGGGCCCTGAGAGCCTTGTGCTCTCCGTACTGTGCTGAGTCTGGGCGGTCAAGCAACCGCTGGAGGAGCCCTGTAGTTGCCCTCCCATTGCATCTAATAGAGCCCTCACTGCTGGAACGCTTAGCAGTGTGCAACCCACTGGCAACTTAGCCCTCCACAAGAACGCCTGGAGACTAAGTGCAAAGGTAAGGCAGGAGTGGAGCTGAGGCCAGGAAGGCGCCAGGAGCATCTCCCAGTCTCGCACAGCCCGCTCCTTCCTGGACTGGAAGCCTAGCAGCAGCAAGTCGGGGCAAGGCTCGCCCAGGGCAGAGCAGACTCACGCCAGCAACTCTGCCAGATCGGGCCTCTGAGCAGAGCTGGAGCTCTGCCGTACTGGAGGCGCACTCGGCTCCGCCAAAGCAGTGAATGCAGCCGCACACAGCAGGGCTTCCTCCTCTTCTCCCTAGGAGGCTCGCTTCCCGCATGCTGTAAACTAGGCTTCCAGGCGGCGCTCCCTGCGCCTCCCACAGGTCTTGGCTCAGGAGCTGCTTCCCTGAGCTGGGGCTGTGGTCGGGAACCCAGATACGCAGGGGCAGGCCCCAACTACCTGCACACGTCTCTGCTGGGGAGGAGAGCACTAGGGAAATGACGTCTGTCAGGCACCTTCTGGGCGCTCACTGAGTCATCCTCCGCGTGTGTGGGGCTGCAGACCCCAGCCAGGGGCCCTGTGAGCCTTGTGCTCTCCGTGCTGTGCTGAGTCTGTGCGGTCAAGCAACCGCTGGAGGAGCCCTGAAGTTGCCCTCCCATTGCCTCTAATGGAGCCCTCACTGCTGGAGCGCTTGGCAGTGTGCAACACACCGGCAACTAAGCCCTCCACAAGAAAGCCTGGGGACTAGGTGCAAAGGCAAGGCAGGAGTGGAGCTGAGGCCAGGAAGGCGCCAGTAGCATCTCCCAGTCTCACGCAGCCCGCTCAGCTCTGGACTGGAAGCCTAGCCGAGAGGCAAGTCTGGGCAAGGCTCGCCGAGAGCAGAGCAGCCTCACGCCAGCACTCTGCCAGATCGGGCCTCTGAGCAGAGCTGGAACTCTGACGTAATGGAAGCGCACTCGGCTCCGCCCAAGCAGTGATTGCAGCCTCACGGGTCTGGGATGCCTCCACCTCTTTCAAGGATGCTCGCTTCCCGCATGCTGTGAACTAGGCTTCCAGGCGGGGGCGCTCCGCGCCTCCTACAGGTCTTGGCTGAGGAGCTGCTTACCTGAGCTGGGGCTGTGGTCGGGAGCCCAGACACGCAGGAGCAGGCCCAAAGCACCTGGACACGTTTATGCTGGGGAGGAGAGCACTAGGGAAATGACATCTCTCAGGCACCTTCTGGGCGCTCACCAAGTCAGCCTCCGCGTGTGTGGGGCTGCAGACAACAGCCAGGGGCCCTGTGAGCCTTGTGCTCTCCGTGCTGTGCTGAGTCTGGGCGGTCAAGCAACCGCTGGAGGAGCCCTGCAGTTGCCCTCCCATTACCTCTAATAGAGCCCTCACTGCGGGAGCGCTTGGCAGTGTGCAACGCACCGGCAACTAAGCTCTCCACAAGAACGCCTGGGGACTAGGTGCAAAGGCAAGACAGGAGTGGAGCTGAGGCCAGGAAGGCGCCAGTAGCATATCCCAGTCTCGCGCAGCCCGCTCCTTCCTGGACTGGAAGCCTAGCAGCAGCAAGTCTGGGAAAGGCTCGCCCAGGGCAGAGCAGACTCACGCCAGCAACTCTGCCAGATCGGGCCTCTGAGCAGAGCTGGAGCTCTGCCGTACTGGAGGCGCACTCGGCTCGGCAAAGCAGTGAACGCAGCTGCACACAGCAGGGCTGTGTTCTCTTCTCCTGAAGAGGCTCGCTTCCCGCATGCTGTGCACTAGGCTTCCAGGCGGGGGCGCCCCGCGCCTCCTACAGGTCTTGGTTGAGGAGCTGCTTCCCTGAGCTGGGGCTGTGGACGGGAGCCCAGACACGCAGGGCAGGCCCCAACCACCTGCACACGTCTCTGCTGGGGAGGAGAGCACTAGGGAAGTGCCGTCTGTCAGGCAGCTTCTGGGCCCTCACCGAGTCAGCCTCCGCGTGTGTGGGGCTGCAGACCCCAGCCAGGGGCCCTGTGAGCTTTGTGCTCTCCGTGCTGCGCTGAGTCTGGGCGGTCAAGTAACCGTAAGGATACACTTCCAGTTGCCCTCCCTTTGCCCCTAATAGAGCCATTAAGCTGGAGCCCTTGGCAGTGTGCAACACACTGGCAACTAAGCCCTCCACAAGAACTCCTGGGGACTAGGTGCAAACGCAAGGCAGGAGTGGAGCTGAGGCCAGGAAGGCGCCAGGAGAATCTCCCAGTCTCGCACAGCCCGCTCCTTTCTGGACTAGAAGACTAGCCGCGAGGCAAGTCTGGGCAAGGCTCGCCCAGGGCAGAGCAGCCTCACGCCAGCACTCTGCCAGATCGGGCCTCTGAGCAGAGCTGGAGCTCTGCCGTAATGGAGGTGCCCTGGGCTCCACCAAAGCAGTGATGGCAGCCGCACGCATCTGGGCTGCCTCCTCTTATCCCAAGGAGGCTAGCTTCCCGCATGCTGTGCACTATGCTTCCAGGCGGGGGCGCCCCACGCCTCCTACAGGTCTTGGCTGAGGAGCTGCTTCCGTGAGCTGGGGCTGTGTTCGGAAGCCCAGACACGCAGGGGCAGGCCCCAACCACCTAAACATGTCTCTGCTGGGGAGGAGAGCACTAGGGAAATGACGTCTGTCAGGCACCTTCTGGGCGCTCACCGAGTCAGCCTCCGCGTGTGTGGGGCTGCAGACCCCAGCCAGGGGCCCTGTGAGCCTTGTGCTCTCCATGCGGTGCTGAGTCTGGGCGGTCAAGCAACCGCTGGAGGAGCCCTGCAGTTGCCCTCCCATTGCCTCTAATAGAGCCCTCACTGCTGGAGCGCTTGGCAGTGTGCAACCCACCGGCAACTAAGCCATCTACAGGAACGCCTGGGGACTAGGTGCAAAGGCAAGGCAGGAGTGGAGCTGAGGCCAGGAAGGCGCCAGTAGCATCTCCCAGTCTCGCGCAGCCTGCTCCTTCCTGGACTGGAAGCCTAGCCGCGAGGCAAGTCTTGGCAAGGCTCGCCCAGGGCAGAGCAGCCTCACGCCAGCAACTCTGCCAGATAGGGCCTCTGAGCAGAGCTGGAGCTCTTCCGTACTGGAGGCGCACTCGGCTCCGCCAAAGCAGTGAATGCAGCCGCACACAGCAGGGCTTCCTCCTCTTCTCCCTAGGAGGCTCGCTTCCCGCATGCTGTAAACTAGGCTTCCAGGCGGCGCTCCCTGCGCCTCCCACAGGTCTTGGCTCAGGAGCTGCTTCCCTGAGCTGGGGCTGTGGTCGGGAACCCAGATACGCAGGGGCAGGCCCCAACTACCTGCACACGTCTCTGCTGGGGAGGAGAGCACTAGGGAAATGACGTCTGTCAGGCACCTTCTGGGCGCTCACTGAGTCATCCTCCGCGTGTGTGGGGCTGCAGACCCCAGCCAGGGGCCCTGTGAGCCTTGTGCTCTCCGTGCTGTGCTGAGTCTGGGCGGTCAAGCAACCGCTGGAGGAGCCCTGAAGTTGCCCTCCCATTGCCTCTAATGGAGCCCTCACTGCTGGAGCCCTTGGCAGTGTGCAACACACCGGCAACTAAGCCCTCCACAAGAACGCCTGGGGACTAGGTGCAAAGGCAAGGCAGGAGTGGAGCTGAGGCCAGGAAGGCGCCAGTAGCATCTCCCAGTCTCACGCAGCCCGCTCAGTTCTGGACTGGAAGCCTAGCCGCGAGGCAAGTCTGGGCAAGGCTCGCCGAGAGCAGAGCAGCCTCACGCCAGCACTCTGCCAGATCGGGCCTCTGAGCAGAGCTGGAACTCTGACGTAATGGAAGCGCACTCGGCTCCGCCCAAGCAGTGATTGCAGCCTCACGGGTCTGGGATGCCTCCACCTCTTTCAAGGATGCTGGCTTCCCGCATGCTGTGAACTAGGCTTCCAGGCGGGGGCGCCCTGCGCCTCCTATAGGTCTTGGCTGAGGAGCTGCTTTCCTGAGCTGGGGCTGTGGTCGGGAGCCCAGACACGCAGTGGCAGGCCCAAACCACCTGCACATGTCTCTGCTGGGGAGGAGAGCACTAGGGAAATGACGTCTGTCAGGCACCTTCTGGGCACTCACCGAGTCAGCCTCCGCGTGTGTGGGGCTGCAGACCCCAGCCAGGGGCCCTGTGAGCCTTGTGCTCTCCGTGCTGTGCTGAGTCTGGGCGGTCAAGCAACCGCTGGAGGAGCCCTGCAGTTGCCCTCCCATTACCTCTAATAGAGCCCTCACTGCTGGAGCGCTTGGCAGTGTGCAACCCCCGGACAATTAAGCCCTCCACAAGAACGACTGGGGACTAGGTGCAAAGGCAAGGCAGGAGTGGAGCTGAGGCCAGGAAGGCGCCAGTAGCATATCCCAGTCTCGCGCAGCCTGCTCCTTCCTGGACTGGAAGCCTAGCCGCGAGGCAAGTCTTGGCAAGGCTCGCCCAGGGCAGAGCAGCTTCACGCCAGCAACTCTGCCAGATCGGGCCTCTGAGCAGAGCTGGAGCTCTGCCGTACTGGAGGCGCACTCGGCTCCGCCAAACGAGTGAATGCAGCCGCACACAGTAGGGCTGCCTCCTCTTCTCCCAAGGAGGCTCACTTCCCGCATGCTGTAAACTAGGCTTCCAGGCGGCGCTCCCTGCGCCTCCCACAGGTCTTGGCTCAGGAGCTGCTTCCCTGAGCTGGGGCTGTGGACAGGAGCCCAGACACGCAGGGGCAGGCCCCAACCACCTGCACACGTCTCTGCTTGGGAGGAGAGCACTAGGGAAATGACGACTGGCAGGCATCTTCTGGGCGCTCACCGAGTCATCTTCCGCGTGTGTGGGGCTGCAGACCCCAGCCAGGGGCCCTGTGAGCCTTGTGCGCTCCGTGCTGTGCTGAGTCTGGGCGGTCAAGCAACCGCTGGAGGAGCCCTGAAGTTGCCTTCCCATTGCCTCTAATAGAGCCCTCACTGCTGGAGCGCTTGGCAGTGTGCAACCCACCGGCAACTAAGCCCTCCACAAGAACGCCTGGGGACTAGGTGCAAAGGCAAGGCAGGAGTGGAGCTGAGGCCAGGAAAGCGCCAGTAGCATCTCCCAGTCTCACGCAGCCCGCTCCGTTCTGGACTGGAAGCCTAGCCGCGAGGCAAGTCTGGGCAAGGCTCGCCAAGGGCAGACAGCCTCACGCAAGCACTCTGCCAGATCGGGCCTCTGAGCAGAGCTGGAACTCTGCCGTAGTGGAGGCGCACTCGGCTCCGCCCAAGCAGTGATTGCAGCCGCACGAGTCTGGGATGACTCCTCCTCTCCCAAGGAGGCTCGCTTCCCGCATGCTGTGCACTAGGCTTCCAGGCGGGGGCGCCCCGCGCCTCCTACAGGTCTTGGCTGAGGAGCTGCTTACCTGAGCTGGGGCTGTGGTCGGGAGCCCAGACACGCAGGAGCAGGCCCAAACCACCTGGACACGTTTATGCTGGGGAGGAGAGCACTAGGGAAATCACATCTCTCAGGCACCTTCTGGGCGCTCACCAAGTCAGCCTCCGCGTGTGTGGGGCTGCAGACCCCAGCCAGGGGCCCTGTGAGCCTTGTGCTCTCCGTGCTGTGCTGAGTCTGGGCGGTCAAGCAACCGCTGGAGGAGCCCTGCAGTTGCCCTCCCATTACCTCTAATAGAGCCCTCACTGCGGGAGCGCTTGGCAGTGTGCAACGCACCGGCAACTAAGCTCTCCACAAGAACGCCTGGGGACTAGGTGCAAAGGCAAGGCAGGAGTGGAGCTGAGGCCAGGAAGGCGCCAGTAGCATATCCCAGTCTCGCGCAGCCCACTCCTTCCTGGAATGGAAGCCTAGCAGCAGCAAGTCTGGGCAAGGCTCGCCCAGGGCAGAGCAGACTCACGCCAGCAACTCTGCCAGATCGGGCCTCTGAGCAGAGCTGGAGCTCTGCCGGACTGGAGGCGCACTCGGCTCGGCAAAGCAGTGAACGCAGCTGCACACAGCAGGCTGTGTTCTCTTCTCCTGAAGAGGCTCGCTTCCCGCATGCTGTGCACTAGGCTTCCAGGCGGGGGCGCCCCGCGCCTCCTACAGGTCTTGGTTGAGGAGCTGCTTCCCTGAGCTGGGGCTGTGGACGGGAGCCCAGACACGCAGGGGCAGGCCCCAACCACCTGCACACGTCTCTGCTGGGGAGGAGAGCACTAGGGAAATCCCGTCTGTCAGGCAGCTTCTGGGCACTCACCGAGTCAGCCTCCGCGTGTGTGGGGCTGCAGACCCCAGCCAGGGGCCCTGTGAGCCTTGTGCTCTCCGTGCTGCGCTGAGTCTGGGCGGTCACGTAACCGTAAGGATACACTTCCAGTTGCCCTCACTTTGCCTCTAATAGAGCCATCAAGCTGGAGCGCTTGGCAGTGTGCAACACACTGGCAACTAAGCCCTCCACAAGAACTCCTGGGGACTAGGTGCAAAGGCAAGGCAGGAGTGGAGCTGAGGCCAGGAAGGAGCCAGGAGAATCTCCCAGTCTCGCACAGCACGCTCCTTTCTGGACTAGAAGACTAGCCGCGAGGCAAGTCTGGGCAAGGCTCGCCCAGGGCAGAGCAGCCTCACGCCAGCACTCTGCCAGATCGGGCCTCTGAGCAGAGCTGGAGCTCTGCCGTACTGGAGGCGCACTCGGCTCCGCCAAAGCAGTGAATGCAGTCGCACACAGCAGGGCTTCCTCCTCTTCTCCCGAGGATGCTCGCTTCCCGCATGCTGTAAACTAGGCTTCCAGGAGGCGCTCCCTGCGCCCCCCACAGGTCTTGGCTCAGGAGCTGCTTCCCTGAGCTGGGGCTGTGGACGGGAGCCCAGACACGCAGGGGCAGGCCCCAACCACCTGCACACGTCTCTGCTGGGGAGGAGAGCACTAGGGAAATGACGTCTGTCAGGCACCTTCTGGGCGCTCACTGAGTCAGCCTCCGCGTGTGTGGGGCTGCAGACCCCAGCCAGGGGCCCTGTGAGCCTTGTGCTCTCCGTGCTGTGCTGAGTCTGGGCGGTCAAGCAACCGCTAGAGGAGCCCTACAGTTGCCCTCCCATTGCCTCTAATAGAGCCCTCACTGCTGGAGCGCTTGGCAGTGTGCAACCCACCGGCAACTAAGCCCTCCACAAGAACTCCTTGGGACTAGATGCAAAGGCAAGGCAGAAGTGGAGCTGAGGCAAGGAAGGCGCCAGTAGCATCTCCCAGTCTCGCGCAGCCCGCTCCTTTCTGGACTGGAAGCCGAGCCTCGAGTCAAGTCTGGGCAAGCCTCGCCCAGGGCAGAGCAGCCTCACGCCAGCAACTCTGCCAGATCGGGCCTCTGAGCAGAGCTGGAGCTCTGCCGTAATGGAGGGGCACTCGGCTCCGCCAAAGCAGTGAATGCAGCCGCACACAGCAGGGCTGCCTTCTCTTCTCCCGAGGAGGCTCACCTCCCGCATGCTGTAAACTAGGCTTCCAGGCGGGGCCACCTGCGCCTCACACATGTTTTGGCTCAGGAGCTGCTTCACTGAGCTGGGGCTGTGGACGGGAGTCCAGACAATCAAGGGCAGGCCCCAACCACCTGCACACGTCTCTGCTGGGGAGGAGAGCACTAGGGAAATGACGTCTGTCAGGCACCTTCTGGGCGCTCACCGAGTCAGCCTCCGCGTGTGTGGGGCTGCAGACCCCAGCCAGGGGCCCTGTGAGCCTTGTGCTCTCCGTGCTGTGCTGAGTCTGGGCGGTCAAGCAACCGCTGGACGAGCCCTGCAGTTGCCCTCCCATTGCCTCTAATAGAGCCCTCACTGCTGGAGCGCTTGGCAGTGTGCAACCCACTGGCAACTACGCCCTCCACAAGAACGCCTGGGGAATAGGTGCAAAGGCAAGCCAGGAGTGGAGCTGAGGCCAGGAAGGCGCGAGTAGCATCTCCCAGTCTCGCGCAGCCTGCTCCTTCCTGGACTGGAAGCCTATGTGTGAGGCAAGTCTGGGAAAGGCTCGCCCAGGGCACAGCAGCCTCACGCCAACAACTATGAGAGATCGGGCCTTTGAGCAGAGCTGGAACTCTGCCGTACTGGAGGGGCACTCGGCTCCGCCAAAGTACTGATTGCAGCCGCACGCACCTGGGCTGCCTTCTCTTGTACTGAGGAGGCTCGCTTCTGGCATGCTATAAACTGGGCTTCCAGGCGGGGGCGCCCCGCGCCTCCTACAGGTCTTAGCTGAGGAGCTGCTTCCCTGAGCTGGGGCTGTGGAAGGGAGTCCAGACACTCAAGGGCAGGCCCCAACCACCTGCACACGTCTCTGCTGGGGAGGAGAGCACTAGGGAAATGACGTCTGTCAGGCACCTTCTGGGCGCTCCCGGAGTTCCCCTCCGGTGTGTGGGGCTGCAGACCCCAGCCAGGGGCCCTGTGAGCCTTGTGCTCTCCGTGCTGTGCTGAGTCTGGGCGGTCAAGCAACCGCTGCAGGAGCCCTGCAGTTGCCCTCCCATTACCTCTAATAAAGCCCTCACTGCTGGAGCGCTTGGCAGTGTGCAACCCACCGGCAACTAAGCCCTCCACAAGAACGCTGGGGACTAGGTGTAAAGGCAAGGCAGGAGTGGAGATGAGGCCAGGATGGCGCCAGTAGAATCTCCCAGTCTCGCGCAGCCCGCTCCTTTCTGGACTGGAAGCCTAGCCGCGAGGCAAGTCTGGGCAAGGCTCGCCCAGGGCAGAGCAGCCTCACGCCAGCAGCTCTGCCAGATCGGGCCTCTGAGCAGAGATGGAGCTCTGCCGTACTGGAGGCGCACTCGGCTCCGCCAAAGCAGTGAATTCAGCCGCAGGCAGCAAGGCTGCCTTCTCTTCTCCCGAGGAGGCTCGCTTCCCGCATGCCGTAAACTAGGATTCCAGGCGGGGCCCCCTGCGCCTCCCACAGGTCTTGGCTCAGGAGCTGCTTCCCTGAGCTGGGGCTGTGGACGGGAGCCCAGACACGCAGGGGCAGGCCCCAAGCACCGGCACACGTCTCTGCTGGGGAGGAGAGCACTAGGGAAATGACGTCTTTCAGGCACCTTCTGGGCGCTCACCGAGTCAGTTTCCGCGTGTGTGGGGCTGCAAACCCCAGCCAGGGGCCCTGTGAGCCTTGGGCTCTCCGTGCTGTGCTGAGTCTGGGCGGTCAAGCAACCGCTGGAGGAGCCCTGCAGTTGCCCTCCCATTGCCTCTAATAGAGCCCACACTGCTGGAGCGCTTGGCAGTGTGCAACCCACCGGCAACTAAGCCCTCCACAAGAACGCCTGGGGAATAGGTGCAAAGGCAAGGCAGGAGTGGAGCTGAGGCCAGGAAGGCGCCAGTAGCATCTCCCAGTCTCGAACAGCCCGCTCCTTTCTCTACTGGAAGCCTAACGCGAGGCATTTCTGGGCAAGGCTCGCCCAGGGCACAGCAGCCTCACGCCAGCAACTATGAGAGATCGGGCCTTTGAGCAGAGCTGGAGCTCTGCCGTACTGGAGGGGCACTCGGCTCCGCCAAAGTACTGATTGCAGCCATATGCAGCTGGGCTGCCTTCTCTTGTACTGAGGAGGCTCGCTTCCGGCATGCTATAAACTGGGCTTCCAGGCCGGGGCGCCCCGCGCCTCCTACAGGTCTTAGCGGAGGAGCTGCTTCCCTGAACTGGGGCTGTGGAATGGAGTCCAGACACTCAAGGGCAGGCCCCAACCACCTGCACACGTCTCTGCTGGGGAGGAGAGCACTAGGGAAATGACGTCTGGCAGGCACCTTCTGGGCGCTCCCAGAGTTCCCCTCCGGTGTGTGGGGCTGCAGACCCCAGCCAGGGGCCCTGTGAGCCTTGTGCTTTCCGTGCTGTGCAGAGTCTGGGCGGTCAAGCAAATGCAAGAGGCGACTTGCAGTAGCCCTCCCTTTGCCTTTAATAGAGCCCTCACTGCTGGAGCGCTTGGCAGTGTGCAACCCACCGGCAACTAAGCCTTTCACAAGAACGCCTGGGGACTAGGTGCAAAGGCAAGGCAGGAGTGGAGCTGAGGCCAGGAAGGCGCCAGTAGCATCTCCCTGTCTCACGCAGCCCGCTCCTATCTGGACTGGAACCCTAACGTGCGGCAAGTCTGGGCAAGGCTCGCCCAGGGCAGAGCAGCCTCACGCCAGCAGCTCTGCCAGATCGGGCCTCTGAGCAGAGCTGGAGCTCTGCCGTACTGGAGCCGCACTCGGCTCCGCCAAAGCAGTGAATGAAGCCACACGCAGCAGGGCTGCCTTCTCTTCTCCCGAGGAGGCTCGATTCCCGCATGCTGTAAACTAGGCTTCCAGGCGGGGTCCCCTGCGCCTCCCACACGTCTTGGCTGAGGAGCTCCTTCCCTGAGGTGGGGCTGTGGACGGGAGCCCAGACACGCAGGGGCAGGCCCCAAGCACGTGCACACGTCTCTGCTGTGGAGGAGAGCACAGGGAAACGACGTCTGTCTGGCACCTTCTGGGCGCTCACCGAGTCAGCCTCCGCGTGTGTGGGGCTGCAGACCCCAGCCAGGGGCCCTGTGAGCCTTGGGCTCTCCGTGCTGTGCTGAGTCTGGGCGGTCATGCAACCGCAAGAGGAAACTTGCAGTTGCCCTCCCTTTGCCTCTAATAGAGCCCTCACTGCTGGAGCGCTTGGCAGTGTGCAACACACCGGCAACTAACACGTCCACAAGAACGCCTGGGGACTAGGTGCAAAGGCAAGGCAGGAGTGGAGCTGAGGCCAGGAAGGCGCCAGTAGCATCTTTCAGTCTCGCGCAGCCCGCTCCTTTCTGGACAGGAAGCCTACTCGAGGCAAGTCTGGGCAAGGCTCGCCCAGGGCACAGCAGCCTCACCGAAGCAACTCTGCCAGATCGGGCCTTTCAGCAGAGCTGAAGCTCAGCCGTACTGGAAGGGCACTCGGCTCCGCCAAATCAGTGATTGCAGCCGCACGCAGCTGGGCTGCCTTCTCTTCTACCGAGGAGGCTCGCCTCCCGCATGCTGTGCACTAGGCTTCCAGGCGGGGGCGCCCCGCTCCTCCTACAAGTCTTAGCTGAGGAGCTGCTTCCCTGAGCTGGGGCTGTGGAAGGGAGTCCAGACACTCAAGGGCAGGCCCCAACCACCTGCACACGTCTCTCCTGGGGAGGAGAGCACTAGGGAAATGACGTCTGTCAGGCACCTTCTGGGCGCTCACCGAGTCAGCCTCCGCGTGTGTGGGGCTGCAGATCCCAGCCAGTGGCCCTGTGATCCTTGTGCTCTCCGTGCTGTGCTGAGTCTCGGCGGTCAAGCAACCGTAAGAATAGACTTCCAGTTGCCCTCACTTTGCCTCTAATAGAGCCCTCACTGCTGGAGCGCTTGGCAGTGTGCAACCCACCGGCAACTAAGCCCTCCACAAGAACGCCTGGGTACTAGGTGCAAAGGCAAGGCAGGAGTGGAGCTGAGGCCAGGAAGGCGCCAGTAGCATCTCCCAGTCTCGCGCAACCCGCTCCTTTCTGGACTGGAAGCCTAACGCGAGGCAAGTCTGGGCAAGGCTCGCCCAGGGCACAGCAGCCTCAAGCCAGCAACTATGAGAGATCGGGCCTTTGAGCAGAGCTGGAGCTCTGTCGTACTGGAGGGGCACTCGGCTCCGCCAAAGTACTGATTGCAGCCGCACGCAGATGGGCTGCCTTCTCTTGTACTGAGGAGGCTCGCTTCCGGCATGCTATAAACTGGGCTTCCAGGCGGGGGCGCCCCGCGCCGCCTACAGGTCTTAGCTGAGGAGCTGCTTCCCTGAGCTGGGGTTGTGGAAGTGAGTCCAGACACTCAAGGGCAGGCCCCAACCACCTGCACACGTCTCTGCTTGGGAGGAGAGCACTAGGGAAATGACGTCTGTCAGGCACCTTCTGGGCGCTCCCAGAGTTCCCCTCCGGTGTGTGGGGCTGCAGACCCCAGCCAGGGGCCCTGTGAGCCTTGTGCTTTCCGTGCTGTGCAGAGTCTGGGCGGTCAAGGAAACGCAAGAGGCGACTTGCAGTAGCCCTCCCTTTGCCTCTAATAGAGCCCTCACGGCTGGAGCGCTTGGCAGTGTGAAACCCACCGGCAATTAAGCCTTTCACAAGAACGCCTGGGGACTAGGTGCAAAGGCAAGGCAGGAGTGGAGCTGAGGCCAGGAAGGCGCCAGTCGCATCTCCCAGTCTCGCGCAGCCCGCTCCTTTCTGGACTGGAAGCCTAACTCGAGGCAAGTCTGGACAAGGCTCACCCAGGGCACAGCAGCCTCACGCCAGCAACTCTGAGAGATCGGGCCTTTGAGCAGAGCTGGAGCTCTGCCGTACTGGAGGGGCACTCGGCTCCGCCAAAGCAGTGATTGCAGCCGCACGCAGCTGGGCTGGCTTCTCTTCTCCAGAGGAGACTCGCTTCCCGCATGCTGTAAACTAGGCTTCCAGGCGGGGCCCCCTGCGCCTCCCACAGGTCTTGGCTCAGGAGTGCTTCCCTGAGCTGGGGCTGTGGACGGGAGCCCAGACACACAGGGGCAGGCCCCAACCACCTGCACACGTCTCTGCTGGGGAGGAGAGCACTAGGGAAATGACGTCTGTCAGGCACTTTCTGGGCGCTCACCGAGTCAGCCTCCGCGTGTGTGGGGCTGTAGACCCCAGCCAGGGGCCCTGAGAGCCTTGTGCTCTCCATGCTGTGCTGAGTCTGGGCGGTCAAGCAACCGTAAGAATAGACTTCCAGTGGCCCTCACTTTGCCTCTAATAGAGCCCTCAAGCTGGAGCGCTTGGCAGTGTGCAACCCACCTGCAACTAAGCCCTCCACAAGAACGCCTGGGGACTAGGTGCAAAGGCAAGGCAGGAGTGGAGCTGAGGCCAGGAAGGCGCCAGTAGCATCTCCCAGTCTCGCGCAGCCCGCTCCTTTCTGGACTGGAAGCCTAACGCGAGGCAAGTCTGGGCAAGGCTCGCCAAGGGCACAGCAGCCTCACGCCAGCAACTATGAGAGATCGGGCCTTTGAGCAGAGCTGGAGCTCTGCCGTACTGGAGGGGCACTCGGCTCTGCCAAAGTACTGATTTCAGCCGCACGCAGCTGGGCTGCCTTCTCTTGTACTGAGGAGGCTCGCTTCCGACATGCTGTAAACTAGGCTTCCCGGCGGGGGCGCCACGCGCCTCCTACAGGTCTTAGCTGAGGAGCTGCTTCCCTGAGCTGGGGCTGTGGAGGGGAGTTCGGACACTCAAGGGCAGGCCCCAAGCACCTGCACACGTCTCTGCTGGGGAGTAGAGCACTAGAGAAATGACGTCTGTCAGGCAACTTCTGGGCTCTCCCGGAGTTCCCCTCCAGTGTGTGGGGCTGCAGACCCCAGCCAGGGGCCCTGTGAGCCTTGGGCACTCCGTGCTGTGCTGAGTATGGGCGGTCAAGCAACCGCTGGAGGAGCCCTGCAGTTGCCCTCCCATTGCCTCTAATGGAGCCCTCACTGCTGGAGCACTTGGCAGTGTGCAACCCACCGGCAACTAAGCCCTCCACAAGAACGCCTGGGGACTGGGTGCAAAGGCAAGGCAGGAGTGGAGCTGAGGCCAGGAAGGCGCCAGTAGCATCTCCCAGTCTCGCGCAGCCCGCTCCTTCCTGGACTGGAAGCCTATGTGTGAGGCAAGTCTGGGCAAGGCTCGCCCAGGACAGAGCAGCCTAACGCCAGCAACTCTGTCAGATCGGGCCTCTCAGCAGAGCTGGAGCTCTGCCGTACTGGAGGCGCACTCGGCTCCGCCAAAGCAGTGAATGTAGCCGCACACAGCAGGGCTGCCTTCTCTTCTCCGGAGGAGGCTCGCTTCCCGCATGCTGTAAACTGGGCTTCCAGGTGGGGCCCCCTGTGCCTCCCACAGGTCTTGGCTGAGGAGCTGCTTCCCTGAGGTGGGGCTGTGGACGGTAGCCCAGACACGCAGGGGCAGGCCCCAACCACCTGCACATGTCTCTCCTAGGGAGGAGAGCACTAGGGAAATGACGTCAGTCAGGCACCTTCTGGGCGCTCACCGAGTCAGCCTCCGCGTGTGTGGGGCTGCAGACCCCAGCCAGTGGCCCTGTGATCCTTGTGCTCTCCGTGCTGTGCTGAGTCTCGGCGCTCAAGCAACCGTAAGAATACACTTCCAGTTGCCCTCACTTTGCCTCTAATAGAGCCCTCACTGCTGGAGCGCTTGGCAGTGTGCAACCCACCGGCAACTAAGCCCTCCACAAGAATGCCTGGGGACTAGGTGCAAAGGCAAGGCAGGAGTGGAGCTGAGGCCAGGAAGGCGCCAGTAGCATCTCCCAGTTCGCGCAGCCCGCTCCTTTCTGGACTGGAAGCCTAACGCGAGGCAAGTCTGGGCAAGGCTCGCCCAGGGCACAGCAGCCTCACGCCAGCAACTATGAGAGATCGGGCCTTTGAGCAGAGCTGGAGCTCTGCCGTACTGGAGGGGCACTCGGCTCCGCCAAAGTACTGATTGCAGCCGCACGCACCTGGGCTGCCTTCTCTTGTACTGAGGAGGCTCGCTTCCGGCATGCTATAAACTGGGCTTCCAGGCGGGGGCGCCCCGGGCCTCCTACAGGTCTTAGCTGAGGAGCTGCTTCCCTGAGCTGGGGCTGTGGAAGGGACTCCAGACAATCAAGGGCAGGCCCCAACCACCTGCACACGTCTCTGCTGGGGAGGAGAGCACTAGGGAAATGACGTCTGTCAGGCACCTTCTGGGCGCTCACCGAGTCAGCCTCCGCGTGTGTGGGGCTGCAGACCCCAGCCAGGGGCCCTGTGAGCCTTGTGCTCTCCGTGCTGTGCTGAGTCTGGGCGGTCAAGAAACCGCTGGAGGAGCCCTGCAGTTGCCCTCCCATTGCCTCTAATAGAGCCCTCTCTGCTGGAGCGCTTGGCAGTGTGCAACCCACCGGCAACTAAGCCCTCCACAAGAACGCCTGGGGAGTAGGTGCAAAGGCAAGGCAGGAGTGGAGCTGAGGCCATGAAGGCGCCAGTCGCATCTCCCAGTCTCGCGCAGCCCGCTCCTTTCTGGACTGGAAGCCTAACTCGAGGCAAGTCTGGACAAGGCTCACCCAGGGCACAGCAGCCTCACGCCAGCAACTCTGAGAGATCGGGCCTTTGAGCAGAGCTGGAGCTCTGCCGTACTGGAGGGGCACTCGGCTCCGCCAAAGCAGTGATTGCAGCCGCACGCAGCTGGGCTGGCTTCTCTTCTCCAGAGGAGACTCGCTTCCCGCATGCTGTAAACTAGGCTTCCAGGCGGGGCCCCCTGCGCCTCCCACAGGTCTTGGCTCAGGAGTGCTTCCCTGAGCTGGGGCTGTGGACGGGAGCCCAGACACACAGGGGCAGGCCCCAACCACCTGCACACGTCTCTGCTGGGGAGGAGAGCACTAGGGAAATGACGTCTGTCAGGCACTTTCTGGGCGCTCACCGAGTCAGCCTCCGCGTGTGTGGGGCTGTAGACCCCAGCCAGGGGCCCTGAGAGCCTTGTGCTCTCCATGCTGTGCTGAGTCTGGGCGGTCAAGCAACCGTAAGAATAGACTTCCAGTGGCCCTCACTTTGCCTCTAATAGAGCCCTCAAGCTGGAGCGCTTGGCAGTGTGCAACCCACCTGCAACTAAGCCCTCCACAAGAACGCCTGGGGACTAGGTGCAAAGGCAAGGCAGGAGTGGAGCTGAGGCCAGGAAGGCGCCAGTAGCATCTCCCAGTCTCGCGCAGCCCGCTCCTTTCTGGACTGGAAGCCTAACGCGAGGCAAGTCTGGGCAAGGCTCGCCAAGGGCACAGCAGCCTCACGCCAGCAACTATGAGAGATCGGGCCTTTGAGCAGAGCTGGAGCTCTGCCGTACTGGAGGGGCACTCGGCTCTGCCAAAGTACTGATTTCAGCCGCACGCAGCTGGGCTGCCTTCTCTTGTACTGAGGAGGCTCGCTTCCGACATGCTGTAAACTAGGCTTCCCGGCGGGGGCGCCACGCGCCTCCTACAGGTCTTAGCTGAGGAGCTGCTTCCCTGAGCTGGGGCTGTGGAGGGGAGTTCGGACACTCAAGGGCAGGCCCCAAGCACCTGCACACGTCTCTGCTGGGGAGTAGAGCACTAGAGAAATGACGTCTGTCAGGCAACTTCTGGGCTCTCCCGGAGTTCCCCTCCAGTGTGTGGGGCTGCAGACCCCAGCCAGGGGCCCTGTGAGCCTTGGGCACTCCGTGCTGTGCTGAGTATGGGCGGTCAAGCAACCGCTGGAGGAGCCCTGCAGTTGCCCTCCCATTGCCTCTAATGGAGCCCTCACTGCTGGAGCACTTGGCAGTGTGCAACCCACCGGCAACTAAGCCCTCCACAAGAACGCCTGGGGACTGGGTGCAAAGGCAAGGCAGGAGTGGAGCTGAGGCCAGGAAGGCGCCAGTAGCATCTCCCAGTCTCGCGCAGCCCGCTCCTTCCTGGACTGGAAGCCTATGTGTGAGGCAAGTCTGGGCAAGGCTCGCCCAGGACAGAGCAGCCTAACGCCAGCAACTCTGTCAGATCGGGCCTCTCAGCAGAGCTGGAGCTCTGCCGTACTGGAGGCGCACTCGGCTCCGCCAAAGCAGTGAATGTAGCCGCACACAGCAGGGCTGCCTTCTCTTCTCCGGAGGAGGCTCGCTTCCCGCATGCTGTAAACTGGGCTTCCAGGTGGGGCCCCCTGTGCCTCCCACAGGTCTTGGCTGAGGAGCTGCTTCCCTGAGGTGGGGCTGTGGACGGTAGCCCAGACACGCAGGGGCAGGCCCCAACCACCTGCACATGTCTCTCCTAGGGAGGAGAGCACTAGGGAAATGACGTCAGTCAGGCACCTTCTGGGCGCTCACCGAGTCAGCCTCCGCGTGTGTGGGGCTGCAGACCCCAGCCAGTGGCCCTGTGATCCTTGTGCTCTCCGTGCTGTGCTGAGTCTCGGCGCTCAAGCAACCGTAAGAATAGACTTCCAGTTGCCCTCACTTTGCCTCTAATAGAGCCCTCACTGCTGGAGCGCTTGGCAGTGTGCAACCCACCGGCAACTAAGCCCTCCACAAGAATGCCTGGGGACTAGGTGCAAAGGCAAGGCAGGAGTGGAGCTGAGGCCAGGAAGGCGCCAGTAGCATCTCCCAGTTCGCGCAGCCCGCTCCTTTCTGGACTGGAAGCCTAACGCGAGGCAAGTCTGGGCAAGGCTCGCCCAGGGCACAGCAGCCTCACGCCAGCAACTATGAGAGATCGGGCCTTTGAGCAGAGCTGGAGCTCTGCCGAACTGGAGGGGAACTCGGCTCCGCCAAAGTACTGATTGCAGCCGCACGCACCTGGGCTGCCTTCTCTTGTACTGAGGAGGCTCGCTTCCGGCATGCTATAAACTGGGCTTCCAGGCGGGGGCGCCCCGGGCCTCCTACAGGTCTTAGCTGAGGAGCTGCTTCCCTGAGCTGGGGCTGTGGAAGGGACTCCAGACAATCAAGGGCAGGCCCCAACCACCTGCACACGTCTCTGCTGGGGAGGAGAGCACTAGGGAAATGACGTCTGTCAGGCACCTTCTGGGCGCTCACCGAGTCAGCCTCCGCGTGTGTGGGGCTGCAGACCCCAGCCAGGGGCCCTGTGAGCCTTGTGCTCTCCGTGCTGTGCTGAGTCTGGGCGGTCAAGCAACCGCTGGAGGAGCCCTGCAGTTGCCCTCCCATTACCACTAATAGAGCCCTCACTGCTGGAGCGCTTGGCAGTGTGCAACCCACCGGCAACTAAGCCCTCCACAAGAACGCCTGGGGACTAGGTGCAAAGGCAAAGCAGGAGTGGAGCTGAGGCCAGGAAGGCGCCAGTAGCATCTCCAGTCTCGCGCAGCCCGCTCCTTTCTGGACTGGAAGCCTAACGAGAGGCAAGTCTGGACAAGGCTCACCCAGGGCACAGCAGCCTCACGCCAGCAACTCTGAGAGATCGGGCCTTTGAGCAGAGCTGGAGCTCTGCCGTACTGGAGGGGCACTCGGCTCCGTCAAAGTACTGATTGCAGCCGCACGCAGCTGGGCTGCCTTCTCTTGTACTGAGGAGGGTCGTTTCCGGCATGCTGTAAACTAGGCTTCCCGGCAGGGGCGCCCCGCGCCTCCTACAGGTCTTGGCTGAGGAGCTGCTTCCCTGAGCTGGGGCTGTGGACAGGAGCCCAGACACGCAGGGGCAGGCCCCAACCACCTGCACACGTCTCTGCTGGGGAGGAGAGCACTAGGGAAATGACGTCTGTCAGGCACCTTCTGGGCGCTCACCGAGTCAGCCTCCGCGTGTGTGGGGCTGCAGACCCCAGCCAGGGACCCTGTGAGCCTTGTGCTCTCCGTGATGTGCTGAGTCTGGGCGGTCAAGCAACCGTAAGAATAGACTTCTAGTTGCCCTCACTTTGCCTCTAATAGAGCCCTCAAGCTGCAGCGCTTGGAAGTGTGCAACCCACCGGCAAATAAGCCCTCCACAAGAACGCCTGGGGACTAGGTTCAAAGGCAAGGCAGGAGTGGAGCTGAGGCCAGGAAGGCGCCAGTAGCATCTCCCAGTCTCGCGCAGCCCGCTCCTTTCTGGACAGGAAGCCGAGCCTCGAGGCAAGTCTGGGCAAGGCTCGCCCAGGGCAGAGCAGCCTCACGCCAGCACTCTGCCAGATCGGGCCTCTGAGCAGAGCTGGAGCTCTGCCGTACTGGAGGCGCACTCGGCTCCGCCAAAGCAGTGAATGTAGCCGCACACAGCAGGGCTGCCTTCTCTTCTCCGGAGGAGGCTCGCTTCCCGCATGCTGTAAACTGGGCTTCCAGGTGGGGCCCCCTGTGCCTCCCACAGGTCTTGGCTGAGGAGCTGCTTCCCTGAGGTGGGGCTGTGGACGGTAGCCCAGACACGCAGGGGCAGGCCCCAACCACCTGTACATGTCTCTCCTAGGGAGGAGAGCACTAGGGAAATGACGTCAGTCAGGCACCTTCTGGGCGCTCACCGAGTCAGCCTCCGCGTGTGTGGGGCTGCAGACCCCAGCCAGTGGCCCTGTGATCCTTGTGCTCTCCGTGCTGTGCTGAGTCTCGGCGCTCAAGCAACCGTAAGAATAGACTTCCAGTTGCCCTCACTTTGCCTCTAATAGAGCCCTCACTGCTGGAGCGCTTGGCAGTGTGCAACCCACCGGCAACTAAGCCCTCCACAAGAATGCCTGGGGACTAGGTGCAAAGGCAAGGCAGGAGTGGAGCTGAGGCCAGGAAGGCGCCAGTAGCATCTCCCAGTCTCGCGCAGCCCGCTCCTTTCTGGACTGGAAGCCTAACGCGAGGCAAGTCTGGGCAAGGCTCGCCCAGGGCACAGCAGCCTCACGCCAGCAACTATGAGAGATCGGGCCTTTGAGCAGAGCTGGAGCTCTGCCGAACTGGAGGGGCACTCGGCTCCGCCAAAGTACTGATTGCAGCCGCACGCACCTGGGCTGCCTTCTCTTGTACTGAGGAGGCTCGCTTCCGGCATGCTATAAACTGGGCTTCCAGGCGGGGGCGCCCCGGGCCTCCTACAGGTCTTAGCTGAGGAGCTGCTTCCCTGAGCTGGGGCTGTGGAAGGGACTCCAGACAATCAAGGGCAGGCCCCAACCACCTGCACACGTCTCTGCTGGGGAGGAGAGCACTAGGGAAATGACGTCTGTCAGGCACCTTCTGGGCGCTCACCGAGTCAGCCTCCGCGTGTGTGGGGCTGCAGACCCCAGCCAGGGGACCTGTGAGCCTTGTGCTCTCCGTGCTGTGCTGAGTCTGGGCGGTCAAGCAACCGCTGGAGGAGCCCTGCAGTTGCCCTCCCATTGCCTCTAATAGAGCCCTCACTGCTGGAGCGCTTGGCAGTGTGCAACCCACCGGCAACTAAGCCCTCCACAAGAACGCCTGGGGACTAGGTGCAAAGGCAAGGCAGGAGTGGAGCTGAGGCCAGGAAGGCGCCAGGAG
This sequence comes from Capricornis sumatraensis, assembly GCF_032405125.1. NCBI lineage: Eukaryota > Metazoa > Chordata > Mammalia > Artiodactyla > Bovidae > Capricornis > Capricornis sumatraensis. Next base: position 15,951,475 of record NW_027184612.1, read on the forward strand.
AATCTCCGAGTCTCGCGCAGCCTGCTCCTTCCTGGACTGGAAGCCTAGTCGCGAGCAAGTCTGGGCAAGGCTCGCCCAGGGCAGAGCAGCCTCAAGCCAGCTACTCTGCCAGATCGGGCCTCTGAGCAGAGCTGGAGCTCTGCCGTACTGGAGGCGCACTCGGGTCCGCCAAAGCAGTGAATGCAGCCGCACACAGCAGGGCTGCCTTCTCTTCTCCTGAGGAGGCTCGCTTCCCGCATGCTGTAAACTAGGCTTCCAGGCGGGGCCCCCTGCGCCTCCCACAGGTCTTGGCTCAGGAGCTGCTTCCCTGAGCTGGGGCTGTGGACGGGAGCCCAGACACGCAGGGGCAGGCCCAAACCACCTGCACATGTCTCTGCTGGGGAGGAGAGCACTAGGGAAATGACGTCTGTCAGGCACCTTCTGGGCGCTCACCGAGTCAGCCTCCGCGTGTGTGGGGATGCAGACCCCAGCCAAGGGGCCCTGTGAGCCTTGTGCTTTCCGTGCTGTGCAGAGTCTGGGCGGTCAAGCAAATGCAAGAGTTGACTTGCAGTAGCCCTCCCTTTGCCTCTAATAGAGCCCTCACGGCTGGAGCGCTTGGCAGTGTGCAACCCACCGGCAACTAAGCCGTTCTCAAGAACGCCAGGGGACTAGGTGCAAAGGCAAGGCAGGAGTGGAGCTGAGGCCAGGAAGGCGCGAGTAGCATCTCCCAGTATCATGCAGCCCGCTCCTTCCTGGACTGGAAGCCTATGTGTGAGGCAAGTCTGGGCAAGGCTCGCCCAGGACAGAACAGCCTAACGCCAGCAACTCTGTCAGATCGGGCCTCTGAGCAGAGCTGGAGCTCTGCCGTACTGGAGGCGCACTCGGCTCCACCAAAGCAGTGAATGCAGCCGCACACAGCAGGGCTGCCTTCTCTTCTCCGGAGTAGGCTCGCTTCCCGCATGCTGTAAATTAGGCTTCCAGGCGGGGCCACCTGCGCCTCCCACAGGTCTTGGCTCAGGAGCTGCTTCCCTGAGCTGGGGCTGTGGACGGGAGCCCAGACACGCAGGGGCAGGCCCCAAGCACCGGCAGACGTCTCTGCTGGAGAGGAGAGCACTAGGGAAATGACGTCTGTCAGGCACCTTCTGGGCGCTCCCGGAGTTCACCTCCGGTGTGTGGGGCTGCAGACCCCAGCCAGGGGCCCTGTGAGCCTTGTGCTCTCCATGCTGTGCTGAGTCTGGGCGGTCAAGCAACCGCTGGAGGAGCCCTGCAGTTGCCCTCCCATTGCCTCTAATAGAGCCCTCACTGCTGGAGCGCTTGGCAGTGTGCAACCCACCGGCAACTAAGCCCTCCACAAGAACGCCTGGGGACTAGGTGCAAAGGCAAGGCAGGAGTGGAGCTGAGGCCAGGAAGGCGCCAGGAGCATCTCCCTGTCTCGCGCAGCCTGCTCCTTCCTGGACTGGAAGCTTAGCCGCGAGGCAAGTCTGGGCAAGGCTCGCCCAGGGCAGAGCAGCCTCACGCCAGCAACTCTGCCAGATCGGGCCACTGAGCAGAGCTGGAGCTCTGCCGTACTGGAGGCGCACTCGGCTCCGCCAAAGCAGTGAATGTAGCCGCACACAGCAGGGCTGCCTTCTCTTCTCCCGAGGAGGCTCTCTTCTCGCATGCTGTGCACTAGGCTTCCAGGCGGGGTAGCCCTGCGCCTCCTACAGGTCTTGGCTCAGGGCCTGATTCCCTGAGCTAGGGCTGTGGACGGGAGCCCAGACACGCAGGGGCAGGCCCCAACCACCTGCACACGTCTCTGCTGGGGAGGAGAGCGCTAGGGAAACTACGTCTGTCAGCCACCTTCTGGGCGCTCACGGATTCAGCCCCTGGTGTGTGGGGCTGCAGACTGCAGCCAGGGGCCCTGGGAATCTTGTGCTCTCCGCGCTGTGCTGAGTCTGGGAGGCCAAGCTACAGCTGGAGAAGCCCTGCAGTTGCCCTTCCCTTCCCTCTGACAGAGCTCGTATTGCTGGATCCCTTGGCCATGTGTCACTCACTATCCCCTAACCGCGAGTCCAAACCACGAACTCCACCCTGACTTCAAAACCCTATATCCCGAACCCAGAAACCGAATCCCGAGCTCCAGTCTCCAAACCGTGAACCTGAACCCTAACCCAACCCCGAACCCAAACACCGACCCCTAAATCCCAAACCCAAAGTCCATTCTCTAAAGCAAAACCCCAAAGCGCGAACCTCTAACCCTCAGCCGAACCCCATACCCCAAACCCCAAGCCCATAGTCAGAACCAGAAACCCCAAACTCCGAACCCCAAACCCCTAACCCAAACACCAAACCGTGTACCCCAACCCTTATACCGAATCCAAATCTCGAACCCCAAGGACCGAACTTCCAACCTGAATCAGGATCCCCTAACCCAAACCCCTAGCTGAACCCCTAATCCAAACCCGAAAACCAAGCACCAAACCCCTAACCCATAACCTGAACTGCAAACCCCTACCTTAAAACACCAACCCCAATCACTAACCCCTAACCTGATCAGCGAACCCCTAAACCGAACCCCAATCCATGAATCCCGAACCTTGAGCCCCAAACCCCAAACCCCAAAGCCTGATGCCAAACCCAAAGCGCTAACCTCTAAACTGAATCGAAACCCCAAAACCTAAACCCTTGACCCCAAACTCCTAACTCATACCCCAAAGTCCAAACTGCAAAACCCTAACCAGAACCCCATACCCCAAACAATGAACCACATACCCCAAACCCCGAACCACATACCCCAAACATGGAACCCGAACCCCAAACCCCATACCCTGAATCCGAACCCCTATCCCAACTGCAAACCCCAAACCCCGAACCGGGAACCCCAAACCCCTAAACCGAACCGTGAACCCCTAACCCTAACCCGAACCCGAACCCTAACCCGAGCCCCAAACCCCAAACCCAAACCCCGACCCCCATACCCCAAACTGCAAACACTGATCCACGTAGCCCAAACCCCGAATCCATAACTCGAACCCCGAACCCCAAATCCAGAACCCAAACCCCGAACCCCAAACCGCTAACCCGAACCCCAAACCTAAACCCAAACCCAAACCGCACAGCCCTAATCCCTTACTGGAACCGCAAACCCCTAAACCGAACCCTAAACCCTGAACCAAAACCCCTAACCTGTACCCCACACCCCACACCCCGAACCCAAACCCAAACCCCTAACCCCAATCGCAAACCCCTAACCTGAACCCCAAAGCCCAACCGCGAACACCGAAACTGAACCCTAAAACCCGAAACCCAATCCCCAAAACCCAAACCCCCAAACCCAAACTCCAAACCCTTAACCCGAACCCCAAACCCCAAACCCCTAACCGGAACCCCAAACCTCAAACCCCAAACCGCACACCCCAAACCCCTAAGCCAAACCCCAAACCGCCAACCCCTAACTCCTAACCCGAACAGCGAAACTCTAAACTGCACCTCACACCCCCAACCCCAAACCATGAACCCAAACCCCCGAACCCCAAACCCCAAACCTCAAATCTCGACCCCCGAAACACAAACCTCACATACTGAACCCCTAATCGGAACCTCGAACCCCAATCCCCGAACCCCAAACCCAAATCCCAAAACCCCCAAACCCCAACCCTGAACCCAAATCCCAAACCCATAACAGGAACCTCAAATCGCGAACCCCTGACCCAAATCCCAAACTCCAAACCCCAAACCCCTAAACCGCGAACCCCTAACCCGAACTGAGAACCCCTAACCCGAACCCCAAACCCCAAACCCTAACCGCGAACCCCTAACCCAAACCCCAAACCCTAACCGCGAACCCCTAACCCAAACCCCAAACCCAAACCGCGAAGCCCAAACCCCAAACCCCTAACCCGAATCCCAAACCCAAAACCCTTAACCCCAATCCCAAACCCCCAACCCAAACCACAAACCCCAAACCCCTAACCCTAACCTCAAACCCCAAACCCGAACTGCGAACCCCTAACCCAAACCAAGAACCCCTAACCTGATCCCCAAACCCCAAACCCCAAACCCTTAACGCGATCCTCAAATCCCAAACCCGAACCGCGAACCCCTCACCCGAACCCCAAATCCCAAGCCCCTATGCTGGACCTTGAACCCCTAATCGGAACCCCAAACCCCAAACTAGAACCGCGAAGCCCTAACCCCAAACCCTGAACTCCAAACCCCAAACACGAACCGCGTACTGCAAACCCGAACCCTGAACTCTAACCCGAACCCGAATCCAAACCCTAAGAAGAGAGGGGATTCCCCGAACCCGAACTCTGAACCTGAACCCTAACAAGTTGAGGGGATGCCGGAATCCTAACCCTAACCCTCACAATAAAACTCTAAAGTAAAAAGAAACTTTTCTGCCCTAAGCCCCGCCCCTTGCGGTCCCCCACCCTAAAGGCAGAAGAGATAAGCCTGGGCTTGAACTTCTGACCCACGGAGCCGGATTGCCTGTTTACTTGGCTGTCCACCTAACCGCTATGCTACCCAGATTCACGGGGTTAGAGGTTGCTCCCAGGCACTCTTCAAGCCTCGGCCCACCAGGGCAGGCTAATAAAGCACTATGGGCCCTATTAGCGCTCACTTTAAGCCATATCCCTAACACTAATGCCAACCCTAACTGTAACCCGAACCCTGACCCTGACCTGAACCCTAACCCAAATCCAAACTATAAGAAGACGGGGGTCCCCGAATTCTAACCCTAACCCCGAACCCGAACCTGAACCCTAACAAGTGGGGGGGTTGCCCGAACCCTAACCCTAAACATAACAATAAACCTCTAAAATAAAAATAAACTTTTCTAGTCTAAGCCCCGCCTCTTGCGGTCCCCCGCCCCCTAAGAGCAAAAGGGTAACGTTGGAGACTTGAACTCCTGACTTACAGACCACAGTCTGCCTGCTCCCCAGCCTGCCTAACCGCTACGCTACAGAGGCTTCCTGTTGCTGACAGTGCTCCCGCGCCCTCTTCAAGCCTCTGCCCGCCAGGGTCTGGTTCTGTAGAATATCATGGCTGTCCTAGGTCATCTTTGCTTTCTGTAGTCATAGTTTTATCCCAAAATCATAGACAGATCAGCTGAGAAAAAGCTTGGATTGTCTCGGTGGGGTGGATTTGCTTGTCCTGTGTTTCACCTGGAGGCAGTCGCGGTCCCGCCGGCCCGTCCTGGAAGGGGGCGTGGGGGCGGGGCGCCCCGTGCGCGCGTCGGGGGCGGGGCGAACCTGGGCGGCTGGTCAGGAGCGCGGCTCACGTGAGCGGGTCTGGGGCGGGATGACCATGGCGGCGCGTCGGGGCCAGGGGTTCCCGGTTGTGCTCTCAGGGCTCGCCATCGCAGCTGGGAATGCTCGTTTCGTGGGCTCCTGGGTCCCCGTCGATCGGCAGCCAGCGAGCAGAGCGGAGGGCTGTGGACCACAGGTAAGGGAACTCGGACTCGGCGGAGCAGGGAACCATGTATTCTGCCCTCTTTGTTTGCAGTCTCGGAGCCGACTAACATGGCGGTCGCAGAAAAGCCTCGCCTTTGGGGCCAACGGTTTTACCGCTTTACCCCTTTGCATAAAGCTCAGACCCGCGCGGTTTTCCCAAGCAGCTTAGTGTATTGCTTCCTAAAGGCCTGGAGCGGATACCAGGCAGGAAGGCCAGGGGTCTCCAGACAGAGAAAATAGACTGCAAGTGTCAGACGTTTTTTTCTCTCTCTTAAGAGGCAGGAGGAGACAAAACAGTGTTGCATTTTTTTTTCTCCATCTTGATACAAATTTAAAAGGAGGTTTCTCGGAAAATTCTGTGTTGCCATGACAACTCCTGGCTCCACCTGAATTTAACTTTTCTCAAACCTTGAACTAAGCAATGCCTTTTTCTTATGGAAATGTTTGTCTTAAGGTATGGAAATGTTTGTCTTAAGTTATGTTAATGTACTATTTACCCAAGGCTCTGTCTTCAGGTCAGTTCCCCCTAAAGGCTCAGAAACGACTTGACAAACCAGTATGTTTACTCATACCTTGTTCTCTTAATCTATGTGAATGAAACTATATATTTGCTTGGAAATCTGCCTTTCTTCAAGATTCATGTCCATCATTTTATGGCCTGGGACGACTCATCTGCTGCCAGTGTTATCTCAATGCATGCTGTGGGTGAGGGGCCTGGTGCCATTCTCTGAGACATTGTCTTTTCTTTCATGCTAGTGGCTGTATAACATCTGGCTAAAGACTAGCAGGGGGTCCTCTTTCTTCCCCCTTTTAATGTCTACGTCAGCAGCTCTCTCGATCTCTTTTATACTTTAATAAAACTTTATAACAGAAAACCTCTGAGCCATCAAGCTTCGTCACTTGCCCTGGATGGAATTCTCCTCTGGAGGCCAAGAATGCTGGCATCTTTTGTGGTTTAGCAACCACCTTTCAGCCTTTTGTAATTCATATTGAATCTTCATTTCAGATTGAAGATGCATTCCACGGTATTGCCAACTGAAGTCTTCTCATCGCTATGGAGTATCTGTCCATGTCTTTAGGGTATTTTTCAGCAATCATGTATCATTTGCAGTGTGCCAGTCTTGTCAGCCTCATTCTGTCCATAGCAAAGTCTTTTATTAATGTTGACATGATTGAAAGGGAATTGTTTGTTTAACTTCCTTTTCAGATTGTTATTTGCTGGTGTATACAGATAACACTGTGTCATCGTTCATTTTTATCAGTTTGGACAGCTTGATAGTTGTCTTTAATTTCTTTAATTTCTCATAATTTAAGATGACCCTGGCTCATATTTTTACAGTCTCACCCCTAGTCTCAGTCATTTCTTCAAAGAACTGTCCCTTTTTTTAACATTACATTATTTTTGACTGTGCTGGGTCTTTATTGCTAGTTTGTCTAGTTGTAGTGAGCAGAGGCAACCCTCTAGTTGTTGTGCCATGGCTTCTCATTGCAGTGCTTTCTCTGTTTGCAGAACTTGGGCTCTGGAGCATGCAAACTTCAAGAGTTGTTCAAAGGCTTCGTTGTCCGTGGGCGTGTGGAATCTTCTACACAGGGATTGAACCCATGTTCCCTGCATCGGTAGGCAGATTCTTTACCACCGGGCCATCGGAGATGTTTTCTGTTCCCTTTTATTAGAGAATGATATTTAAAACATACATGTAGGAGCTCAATATGCTCAGCTGACAATACATGGATATATATATACATGTATTCCAGCTCACCTTTGAACATATTCAGTTAAAGGTAATTTGTGATGATGTCTCCAGCCCGAGCCACCACGACATGGACATTGTAACGTTTCCTTTTGTTTATCTGTAACTTTGCATTCCAATGGTAAGATACCTGGCTTCCACCGCTTGTCATACACAGAATTCAGTGCTTGTCCCACGTGGTTACTGAAAAAAAACTGTCAGATTGTCTTTCAAAGGGGGCTCTGCGTGCATGGCACCAGTATCTTGAGGATGTTTTTGTATGATAGTTTACTATCTGTATACCCTCAGTGGCCAGGTGTCTATTTCAGTCGCTACCAATTATGAATGGGCTTGTTTGCTCTAGTGTTCTTGGACAATTCGAGTACAGTTTCTTTGTCAGATATGCCTTTTTTTAGGAAAACAGGTTTATTTATTGTTGGCTGTGTTGCATCTTTGTGTGTGGGCTTTTCTCTAGTTTTGGTGAGCATGGGCCATAACTAGTGGTTTGCAGGCTTCTCACTGCAGTGTCTCCTCTTGTTGAGGGGCACAGGCTCACGGGCTTCAGTGGCTGCAGTGTGTGAACTCGGCATCGTGGCTTCCAGGATCTAGAGCACAGGCTCGGCAGTTGTGGCACACAGACTCCATTGGATGTGGGATCTTCCCATCCTAGGGATCGCACATGCATCTCCAGCACTGGCAGGTGGATTCTTTACTATGGAACCACCAGGGCATATTTTAGATTCTCATTTTCCACACATGTATCTAGTGAAAGAGGCCAGGATCAAGAGGCATGGCAGCTGGGAATCCTCAGCCACAGCTCTGGTGTGCTATCCAAAGCTCTGGGGCCTTTGGTGAGCACCTCAGCTTCCCTGGGACTGTTTCCTGCCATCAGAAATGCCCTGCTTTTGGACTGTACCCACCAAGCTCCTCTGTCCCTGGAATTTCTGAGACCAGAGTACTGCAGGTGGTGCCATTTCCTTCTCTGCTGCTGCTGCTGTGTCGCTTCAGTCGTGCCTGACTGTGCGTGACCCCATAGACAGCAGCCTACCAGGCTCCTCTGTCCCCGGGATTCTCCAGGCCAGAACCCTGGAGTGGGCTGCCATGTCCTTCTCCAGTGCAGGAAAGTGAAAAGTGAAAGTGAAGTCACTCAGTGAAGTCGTGTCCGACTCTTAGTGACCCCGGGGTTGCAGCCTACCAGGCTCCTCTGTCCATGGGATTCTCCAGGCAATGGTACTGGAGCGGCTGCCATTGCCATTTCCTTCTCTACAAGATAGCGTTTTGAAGATATTTTCTCCTGGATATTGCTTTTGATGAAGGAAGGGGGATCCCTTCCAGGGCTTGAGAGTGAGTTCTTGTCTGACACTGGGCAATGAGTTGTCTGAGGAGAGGAGTGCTGTCCAAGCGAGAGGCTTTCTTGGGAAGGGCTGCCGGGGTGGAGGGCAGGAGGGTGAGGGAAACGGAGAGAACCACTCTGTCACGTGGCTCACAGTCTCAGGTTTTATGGTCATTGGGTTCATTTCTGGTTTGTCTCTTGCCAGGCATTCTGAATTGGGATCCTTCTTGGGGGCACACCCACCACTCAGCTGAGATGGATTCCAGCGAAGTGGATCCTGGGAGGTTGGTAGGACCTCTGAACTGGAGCCTCCCATCACCTGACCTCTCCAGAATTCTGCTTGGTGGTAGCTTGTTCGTTCCTTGTTCCTTCCCAGGACCTCCTGTTGTAAGATGACTCCTGCAAGTGTTTTCTTTTCTCTGTCGCCTGGCCAGGGTGGGTGGTCCGTGGTTCATTTAACCGTTTGTTTTTGGTTCTCTCGAGTAAGGTCCTCCACAGGGTAAATGTATGAAATGATAAAAGGCAATGTTTTAAATAATTTATATTCATAATTTGGTAAGTTGGCTTTTTTTGTGTATGTTAGACCTGATCACCAGACCAAAGTTCATGTAGAACTTTTGTAGTTTTCTAAAATTTCTATAGTTTTTAAAATGGAGTTACCTTGTTGCAAAGTTTGTGTTTATGTTCGTATTTTTTTAAAGAGTTATTACTTTTTAGTTGATTGATCATTGCTTTACAATATTGGTTTGATTTGTCATGCATCCACATTAGGTGTACCTATGTCCTCTTGCTCTTGAATCTCCCTCCCACTTCACACCCATTCCCACCTCTCTAGGTCACTACAGAGCCCCAGTTTGAGTTCCCTGAATCATACAGCAAATTCCCATTGGTTGTCTATTTACAAATGTTGCTGTACCTGCATCCATGCTGCGCTCTCCATTCATCTCACCCTCTCCTTCTTGTTCCCCACCCTCGTCTGTAAGTCTGTTCTCCATGTCTGGATCTCCATTGCTGCTCTGTGAACAGACTCGTCAGTACCATCCTTCTAGATTCCATGTTTTTCTCTCTTTGACTGACTCCCTCCCCTTTATTAGAACAGACTCAAATGTGTTCCTTTTTATGGCTGCATTCCATACAGGCTCTGATTGTTCCTTAGCCATGTTTTGCGGAGGGTCATGGGGCTATTCTGCTCCATTTCAGTTTGGGCTTCCAGTCTGAGTGCTCGCAGCAGAGCTGCTTCTGGGTGAGCCCTCTGAGGTCTGTGAGCGCCGGGCTGCCCGCTCTTCTCTTGTGGCCCGCAGGGGGCGCCAAACCCCCTTCTGACCCGCGGGCACAGGACGCTTTGCCTTTAGACTCTGTTCCGTGAGCAGCTGGCGGGAGCTTTGTCTCCTCAGGACCATCAGGGCTCAGGCTTCTGGATAACAGGGCTGCATCCAGGCTGAGAGGAGCAGGGTTGCCTCAGTGCCCACCAGCAGGGAGGCGCTGCCAGAGCGAAAAATGAGGACGGAGTAGACGTTTCTTGTGTCCAGCTGAGGGCTGACTGGAGGTCCATCTCAGAGGACTCAGGGGGAAAGAGCTCCGTGTGCAAAACGGTGGGTTTTTAGTTAGATTTGCGTTAGATGATGTAGAGGATGAACACTGATGTTCTTCCGTGTAGGTGGCCGTTTTCCTGTCACTGTTTCTTGAGAAGACTGTCCTTTCCTCTTTGCTCGTTCCTGGTTTGATTTTCAGGAATTGACCATGTACACGTGGGTTCGTTTCTGGGCTCTCTCTTCTCTCCTGGAGTCCATGTGTCTGTGTTCCTGCCAGTTCCTCACTGTGGTGGTCACTCCAGCTCCGTGATGTAGTTTGAAGAGGGATAGGAAGATGCCTCCAGCTGTGTTCCTCTTTCTCAGAGTCTTTTTGGCCATTTAAGGTCCTGTTCAACATTAGCAGTCTAATATTAGGACTATTTCTATTTCTGTGAAAAATGCCATCGAATATTATTTTGTGATTGCAGTCACTGTATTTGTTGATGACTTTGGTTGGAATGGACCTTTTAATTCCTCATTGTTCCAGTGCATGAGCGTGGGATAATTTTCTGTGTATTTGTGTTTTCTTTGGTTTCTTTATGAGTGCTTTCTAGTTTTCTGACTACTGGTCTTTCATGTTCTTGATTAAGTTTGTTGCTAGATGTTTTATTTAAGTGGGATTTTCTTAATTTTTTTTTCTGATTGTTATTAGTGTATAGAAATGCAAGTGATTTTTGGACTGTAAATGGTAGTATTTTATAGGATTGTAAATTGATCCGAAATGATTCAGCTTTACTGAATGTAGTCTAACAACTTTTTGTGAAGTTATGTGGAACATTTTATCTGTCAAATCTGTTTCTCCTGCAGTAGGTCATCCAGAGGACCCAAGACATGGTGGTTACTAATAGACTTCCCACAGTACTTCTTCATTCCACGTGGACTCCTTCAAGGGCAGTGAGCATCGCAGCTTCCCTTGAACTTCGTCTGGGTAAGTCTTGGCCTGTGTAAGAAAGTTTCCTGCCTGTCTACTCTAAATGTCTTTTGTGGTATTGGCATGGTTGTTTTGAAACCTAGTATACTTTCCAGTCATTTAAAATGTACAGAAAATGCCTAGCAATGGGAACAAGTGCTAGCATTTGCCACATCATCTAAAATACTCTCTGTCTTTTATCCAAAATGGGTACCTTCTGCAGAACCAGCACATAATCTCCAAAATCAGGAAATCATATGGTATCTACATTATAATGTAATCCACAGCCCCGCTTCCACTTTTAGCAATTGTTCAAGTGTATGAGTATATCTTTTGTTTCCATCTTCATCCTTTTTTCGTTATTTAGAGTGTTACCGAGATTTTCAGTTATTTGGACAAACTTGATGGATTGAAAGCAGACATGGTGAATAAGGGTTCTGGGTGGCCTTTCCTATATGGATTTTTTTTCACTGAAGATGGTTTTAATATTTCTTCCTGTTGTAACATGTATGAATCCTGCATTCTTTCTCCCCCCATAGTAATTAAAAATAAATAATATGCCATTTACCGTTTAGATATTTGTAAGCATACAGTGTTGTAGCAGACAACCTTTTCTTGTTTTGCAAACCAGTTTAATAATGTGCACCTTTTGCGTGCTTTGGAGAAACTCAGGAAACTGAGTCAGTGACTGAAATGGCCCAAGATATCACCTTAGATTCCACCTTCATCTAAAAACAAAACAGGCACTTCCTGGTGGTCCAGTGGCTGAGACTGGACACTCCCAAAGAAGGAGGCCCAGGTTCATTCCCTGATCCAAGAACTAGATCTCCCATGCCACAGTGGAGAATTTGCATGCTGTAGCTAAATATCTGGCTTGCCTCAATGAAGGTTGACCTGGTGCAGGCAAATTAAAAAAGAAACAAATATTTAAAAAATACAACCAAAGGAAAGGAAGGGTATGGTTGTTGTGCAGATTTATGGCTTAGCTTTCCCTATGGATAGAAAAGAAAAAAGAGTTTCAAAAGACTGTGTCTCATCCTTCTATCTGGCATATAGAGAGGATTCCTTTGAAATGAGATTTCTGTGGTAAATGTGACTCACAGAAGAGCTGTCTTGAACTTGGGTTTCAGAGACGATCATGTGTCCTCTAAACAATAAAAGTTAATTGGGTCCAACTAATTCTCATGCTGAGGTGGTATATTTTGTGGTAGCATTTGCTCCCCTTCACTTCGGATGTATCCCCATTTGTTTACACTGTCATCTACTGAAGACATCCTGATCTTTGAAAGTGTTTAGTTATTACAAGTAGAGATGTTGTATATAATCATGTGATACTTTTTTTCTGGACATGTTTTCAAAGCTGTTTAGTAAGTGCTAGACATGTAGTATTCAGATCACAGGTGAGCCTTGTTTAGCTGTGGAAAAATCCAGCTATGTTTCTCTGTGGCATGTGGGATCTTCTGGGGTAAGGGATCGAACTAGCATGTCTTGCATTGTCAGGCAGATTCTTCACCACTGAGCCGCCGGAGAAGCTGTGCCCTACCCCCTTTTTTGAGTTTACTGGATCTAATAGGTGTGCAGTGCTACCTCCCTGTTATTTTAGTTTGTCATTTCCTCATGATATGTGATTTTGAGTCTTTTTGATAGGCTTATTTACTATCTTGATATTTCTGTAGGCCAGGTGTTTAGGTGTATACATTGTTTACGAGATTGTTCTAGATTTTTTGGTATATTTAGAGTACAATCCTTTATCAGATATGTATTTTATCAATATATTTTCCTGTGGCTTGTGTTTAAGTTTTGTGAATAAGGTTTTTCACAGTTTAAATTTCTAATGGTTTAAAGTTGAGGTGATATATGTTTTATATCCTTTTTTGGATAGACTTTAGTGTGTTGTTGCTGTTATTACATTTTAAAAGCAGAAGTGAGGTACTGTAGATACAGTTTTAAGCTAAGCTGAAGTACCATAGATACAGTTTTGCCTTTTGTCTGTTGAGAAGTTTGAGTGAGTTTGGTGTACACTGTAACATTACGTCTACGTTCATTTGACTGGATATAGCTTCCAATTATTTGTCTAATTGGTTTTGGAGATATCACGGGAAGTCAGTTTTTCCAAGGGAAACTGAGGTCCATGAAACATGAACTCTCTTTGATCGGTCGGAATCACTTTCTGCTGTTTCTGACAGATTTGACTCGTTTGGATATCTCATATGAGTGGAATCACAGAACGTTTGTCTTTTTCTTGGTCTGGTTTATTTCACTTAATCTAATGACCATAAGGTTTGTCCACATTGTCGCATTGTCAGAATTACTGACTTTGAAGGGCCGAATCAGATTCCATTGTGGGTATACCACAGTTTGTTTATGGAATTGGTTGCCATGGACACTTAGATTACTTCTGTTTGTTTGCCAGTGTGAATCATGCTGTTGTCAGTATGACTGAAGAAGTATCCATTTTTTCAGCCCCCTTTCCCAATCCTTTTGGGTACATAGCATGAATTGGAATCAAACTATGTATTTATTCCATGTGTTCCTTTTGGAGTCATTTCTGTAATGTCTTGCAGAGTGGCAGCACCATTTCATGTACTTTTTTGTATGGTGGAATACCGTTCAAGCTTCTGAATATACCTTGTGTGGCATATTCAGTCTCCCACCAATGGACACTTGAATGAGTTCTACCTTTGAGCTATTGTGAATGTAACTGTGAATATCTGTGTACCAGTGTTTGTTTGAATTATTAACAAATACATTCCTATATATAAAAGAAGCCACAAGGACCTACTGTACAGTTTAGGAAACTATTAAATATCTTTTGATAATGTATAATGGAAGAGAATCTCAAAAGGAATATATGAAAAGCACATAGTAAGCATGATATTTATTGTGCCAACACTATGAGTTATCATAGCACTACTCAACGTGTATTTATACATGTCACTAAAATATCCACATCTGTAAGGATGTTATAAAAAATTATATAAAAAATCAAGAATTCAAACAGAGAATAAGTAAACTTCCTGCCATTGCTCCTCCTCGTTTATACACTAATACTACCTGTAACGCTCATCGTATAAGTGCTGGACTAGCAATTGACATTCTTGTAAACCAAGAGATTGTGAAGGTAGAAGGAAATATAACTTATTGAATTCCTTAATGAAGGATTGTAGAACTCTATGTCCATGAAGCGAATGAAATTCCGTTTTATTGAGCCACATTCTTACTAGAGAGATGAGCTTCCACCCCACCCAACGTTAGTTCACAATGAAACCCTGCCGTCCTCTGGCCTCAATGTCTGCTTCCTGCTACCGAGAAAGAAAAGATGAGGAAGTCCTGACCAAACCGATGCTATTTTTCTTTTTCTGATTTGTATTTTATCGCAGGGCTTGGCAAAAAGAGGGCAAAACCTGATTTTAGAGTTCCATCCCGAGGGTTCCTCCGGCATGTTCCCTGTGTTGACAAACTGCTGATTATTTTCAACAAAGGACAATGATCTGCACTTCACTATCTGTTGCTTGAGCTGGAATAGCAGGCGTCCCTTGAAGTGCAGTCCTTCATGCTGGAGTAGGCATCCCTGAAGCAATAGTGTAAGAGGAACACATTTATCATGTAGACATGGCATCCCATGCATTTGTAGTAATTGTTCAGTTATAGCCATCATCATCGGAGGAACTGACTTGTCCGAGTAATAACGAGAGTACCCCGTATAACAGTTCCTTGACTTATGAGTACTTCCTATGAGTACCCTTTTGAGTACTTCTTCCAATGTTGTTTCTCCTACTTTGGTCATGAACAGTAGAAGCTGATGGCAGTGGTCCTTGAAATGTATGTCGATTCCCAGGTGGCGCAGTTGATAAATAAATAATCTGCCTACCAGTGCAGGAGGTGGAAGTGATGTGGGTTTGATCCCTGGTTCAGGAAGGTAACAATTCATACACATGTTTTATGTGAACAAGTTTGATACTCAGGAGTTTTTTTCTTCTGTATACAGAAAAACAAATGCTGTTCAAGGACACTGAAAGAACCCTGATTTCGAAAATCAGATCTGTATTGTGAGCAATGCTTAGATATCCATGAGTCGAAGCATAGTATTATGCCTATCATCCTTGTATTTCCCTCAGTGAAATATGTTGAGGAAAACTCTTCATTCGTGGTCTAGATTCACGAAGAAGCTAAATAGCATTCATCCTTTACATTGACAACTGTGAATTTAAATCTCCTCTGAATCCTATGTGACAACCACACATACCAACATGAGTTATTAGTATTATATCAATATTTTTAGTCCTATTGTATGTCAACTAAAAAAATCACTGTATAATTGTACATGAAGTCAAGACATAAAATCAGTGCAAATACAAAATGTTCCATCCTTTGAGAAAGGGAGAAAAACATCTCTGTGCTTAGCCTATTGCATTTTTATGTATTAGATCCGTAAGTAGTTTATTCACCACACCCTATGAATGATTCACAGATCTTCAGAGAAGAAAGGATCATTTCTCTTTAACAATGAGTAGTTCAACTCTTCTCAAAGCAAAGTCATAAGTGAGTCTAATTTTGCGTGAGACCATGAAAACTCCGTGTTTTCATTATGCTTGTGCTTATGATGGGAGGAGGTCTGAGAAGGCACTTCTGAAGGTTTCTTCATACCAGTCGTTCTCATATGTATCGAGTCTTTAAAGGTCGAATCACCGAGGTGTTGCTTCTACACTTGGACTAGGCTGAGTAGCAACATTCCCTTTCTCCCTAAGTGCAGTAGACGTGTTCCCAACCTGTCTGTCTTCTGTCCTCTGGAGTATGTATTGCTTGAGCTCACCACAGCCTAGTAGATGGAAATCGTCAGGATATTCTGGAAACCCTGTTTATTTCAGTCTGTTCAGGAGGTTACCACTGCTGCAAATCTCTGGATTTTACCATGCACTTTTAACAACCTGAGATGAAGGATCCAAGTCAACACTCGTGACAGCCATGGGCTTCCATGGCCTATCCATGATTGTTGGCTTTGCTTTCATAATCATCCTGTTTCTTATACCAACTAAACTGTCACTGTATTTTTTTATTACCATTCTATCTTTGATGGTTTTTGGATCTATTATGGATTTTCCTATATATCTTCACTTATCGGTGAGGGTCTTATGTTAGTAGTAGTTACGACAACTGACTTCCAGTCAGTTAGCTGTGGCAGAACAGAAAAAAGAATGACCCAGTGTATATTATTAATATTATGTATCAATATATTATTCGTTTTATTGTTTGCAGTCATCCACTTCCAAGTTTCCGAAATAAACTGTCAGAAAAATCACATCCTTTTGAATGTCTGTTTGACTGAGTAGGAGCACGGAAATGTTATTCCATAAAATTGTTTACAGTTTCCATTCCGTTCCTCCTGTTTGATGTAGATATTGGCCTTTGGTTCTATCACTAGCTTTGCAAGTAAAAAAAAAATTAATTAGAGCTCATATGGTAATTTTACTGTTAGCAATAAGTTTAGCATAAAATGAACACAGAAGAGGTTACAGTAGACCAAATATGAGAGTCAGTTTAAAAGAAAACGTCGTGTTGAATGGTTACAGTAGGAATATAGTTATGAAGTTCCTTTATTATTATTCTATCCTTTCCGTCTCTTTTGCAGGGGTGTGAATGTACAGATTCCAGTACTATGGCTGCAGTGAATAATAGTATCATTATTCTTGAGAGCAACTCTACTACGTCTTCACGCTCATGTCACTCAAGGTTTTATAATAGCTATTATGTTAGTCGTGTTTGTAGTTTGTGAAGTCACATAAGTTGCATTCATTCAAGCAATAGTATCAAACAGCTATGGCATCAATTATAGATGTGACTCGATAGCGAATGTGAATCCATTTCACTGTGACAAATGATTATTGTAGATATTCTATTCATGCCAGTAACAAAGCTGTGCAGAAATCATACAATGTTTATTAAGAAAACAAGATTTACTAATTTGTTGTATTATTCTATTTCTTTTAAACAGATTGAATGACAACAGGCTCAACTTTTCATTCACCTGTATGACTATGAGCAGTTTGACCAAGTTGAAGAAGATGACTCGTTTGTAGTCTTCCTCATGAGCTCATTCCATCTACTGGCTTTAAAATCATTTAGTACAGAGCTCACCGTCTAGGTGTTCATCCAGTGTTTTGTTTGCGTATCATGCAGGATCATTTTAAAAGGAAAAGCATGTGTGTATGAGTTAGAGCTCTGATCCCAAGAGTCCATGTAGAAGCTTCCCCTGAGAAATGTATCGTTTTGGCACCAATGCTACTGAAATGTGTGAATGTGGCCTACCACGCATCCCAATAAGTGTAAACAGCTTCACATGCTACTTATTTGAAACGACCAGTACTCATGACATTCCATTCATCTGAGGACTAAATATAGCCAACTTAGGTTGTGTTTGCCAAATAGACTTGGAAGCATTCTTCACACAATCCTTCATCGATGCCAGTTTTCAGATCGAAGAAACCCTTGCTCCGTGAAGTTTGTGAACACATACACTCATGTTTTGTTTGAGATTTTAAAGTCATTCTTCAGTTTTGTTGGAGGAATGGTTCTGTATATGGCCCGTGGATCCCCAAATCCACTGATGTTCATGTGTCTTGGGGCTTCCCAGGTGGTTCTAGTGGTAAAGAACATGCGGAACATACCCATGCAGGAGACATAGGAGATATGGATTCGATCCCTGGGGCAGGAAGATCTCCTGAGGGAGAGCATGGCAACCCACTCCAGTATCCTTGCCTAGAGAATCTCATGGAGAGAGGAGCCTGGTGGGGCCTAGTCCATATGATCCCAAAGAGTTGGACACAATGTAAGTGACTTAGCACAGCACATGCTTCATTGTCATAGCTAATATAATGGAGATGACATAAAAAGAATCACCAGCGGGCGAAAGTCAATATCCATCACTTTTCAACTTTGGAATGTATTGTGATATTTTACATCCATATTTGTATGAGTTGATAGTTGGCGAATCGATGCATATGAAGGCCTGATTGTGTTATATGTATGTTGAGGGAAGATATATTTTTATGTGGTTTGACATATGGGTCCCATTTCATTCGTAGACATCTGCATACTCATCACTTATCATCATTTTTTTTTGAAAAGACCATTGTTTTTAAAGGTTGTTGTCTAACCAGGAAAGATGCTTGAATTCTTGGGCTCCTTAGAGGAAGAATTCAACCCGGGGCCAGTGATGAGGCTTGATCACTCAGAGCTTTTGTGTCGCAACGTTTTATGAAAGTATAAAAGAGAGAAAGCTTCTGACATAGACATCAGAAGGGGGCAGAAAGAGTGCCCCCCTACTCATCTTTAGCTGGATGTTATCTAGCTACTAGCAGTCTACTCATTAGAGAAAGGAATGGCAGCAGACCCCTCACCCACAAGATATATGGAGATGACCGTGGCACCAGGTCAGTCATCCTGGGCCATAAAATGATTGATAGGAGCAAATAGATAGCTTCATTCACATAGATCAGGAGAACCATGTATGAGTAAAGCTAATTGGTTTGTCAAGTCAGTTCTGAGCCTTTAGGCAGAACCTCCTTGAAGATAGAGTCTAGGGTAAATACATAGTACATTCACATAGCTTAAGGCAAACCTTTCCATAAGAAAAATGCCTTGGTCAGCTCAAAGTATGAGAAAAGTGAAGTTCAGGTGGAACCAGGTGTCATTATAGCAACACAGAATTGTAAGAGAAAACCTCTTTTTAAATTTGTATCGAGAAGGGGAAGAAAGAGAACAGCTTGTTTCCTCCTGCCTGGGAAGTCACAGATTACAACTGTCTGACACTTGCACCCCGTTTCCTCCCTTTGGAGACCCCTGGCCTTCCTGGCTGTTACCCTCTCAGTTTCATTCATTGAGTGTTTTCTGCCTTGTGAAACATTGGGCATAGAAGTATGTGTTAATTTAGGGGTATTTCATCCAATTTCATTTAAATGCATATGTGAATTAGAAAGTTTGACATGCCGTTGCTTTGTATACCGATTGGGAAATGTGAGTCTCCAAGTTTAATTTAGTGTTTCATGTTCATTTTTCTTTTTAGGGGTACAAAGAAAAATAATATGACTGTTAAGATCAGCTTTCGTATATTTTGCCAAATATGAATTGAGATCACATCGATCGGAAATGAGTCTGTGCATGAAAGCCCTAATAACTAATGTTAATTGACTTCACTACCATGGGATGTTTTCCTGTCTATTGAGGATTTACTTCATGTATTTCGATTTTGACTTTCTGTCTTACAGCCTTGTTTGTAGATCAAAGCTATTTGAAATTGTCATCTGGTTTTCAATGGCTTGTGAGGTTATTCATGAGTGGTTTATAAAACCGAATGGATTGTACATAGCCATACTTTGTTGTCATTTTATGAATTTGAAGAATGTCTGAAGCATGTCTGCAGTTATGCCTTAAAGATTCACACAATTGATGTCCAATATTTATCTCAATAGACTTGCTTTCAATGTGTAGTTTCCTATGCGTACGTCTCTCCTTATGGATTTGGGTAGAACTTGTATTGGAACACTGAAAAATCTGTGATATCAACCGTGCTGACCTTCTTACTGGTGGTCATCATTAAGATTTTCACGCTCACTGTCACTTTGTGCAATGATATGGATCCTAGTGGAAACAGGTGCTGTTCATCCTACTTTTGTGAAGATTGAATTCATCGTAGAAAGTGGAATGTGTTGAAATATTTATGGTATAAATATATCTTGTGTATATAATTACCCAGATTACTGCTGCGTATTTGATTGCTAAGTTATGAAATGTATGAGATAGATGTGATCCATCAATGGCGATTGGATACGTGGTGGAGAGGTATTTTGGTGATGCAAGAGATTTAAATGATGTGATCAGAGTATGTATATTCTTTTTATGTGGATAATGGGTCTTGGATCCATGTTTGAAACATTACGACCTTGTCTTTTGTTATGCATGGGAAGTGTCAAAAATGAAGATGAGGCGGGTACGTGCTTCAAGGGTAAGTATAGGGTTGAGGGCGTGACTATGATGTGGGTTAGGTTTAGGATGTGGATAGGGTGTCGGGGGCCAGCGTGAGGAACTCCGCCCATGGCAAAGGTCATGAGGAAGAAGGCTTGGCATATGCAAAGGCGTGATCAAGCCTCAGGAAACCCCCTGTTCCTGAGCATCTACCCCAAAACCAGACTCTGTTTTATGCTCTCACCTACACCTCTGACTTTACAGGGGGCTCTCCCCAATAACCGTTTCTCTCGGAGAAGGAGTAAACCTGCAGCTCCAAGGCAATAAAAATTCTTGGGCGTGACAAGAGTGTTTCAGCTTCCGGACTGCTCTGAAGGTTATCTAGCCCACCTGTTTAGGTTAGTCCAGCCACATGTGATTTACAGCCTCCCAATCTGAGAGGCACGAGATGTTTTGGACTTACTAAAGGCAAATTATTTTGGGGAGTTAGAAATTATTAGTATAATGGGTTGGTTAGGAATTATATTGGTGAAGGGTTTTTTCATTTGTTGTGTCAATAATTGCTGCTAATTCCCTGCTCTGGGTGGGACAAGGATGTCTCAGGTCAAACCTCTCTGCTGACAGACTAGCTTGTGTGACAGGATTATCCATACTCCTGCCACATGATTGTTTACTACCTCTTAACCATAAACAGCACAGAGTTTTGGAGAGTCTTAATTAGCATAGGGCTTTTTCTTCTTGTTGAGTCAATGATTGCCGCCAGGCCTCCATATCCTTAGGCACTTGGGAATATATTAATCAATGTATTTGGAATATAGAAAAGGAAATACAGTAGTTTTTGATGTTAGCAATACTAGACTTTTTAGCTAATGGATTTTCTCTTTTGTAATAGACCACTGGACTTTGCTACAAATCACTGTATCCTTGCTATGTAAGAATGTAACTTTATCATATCTTAAGACTAAATAGATCTTAAGGGGAGCATTGGTGAAAGGATTTTCATTTGTTGGGCTGATGTTTGCTGCTAAATCTCCATGTTCCCTACCCTTCTAATGAATATAACTAACATATAGGAGAAATAAGTATTAACCTTTAAGATGAATCCTGTTAACCTTGGGTTAAGTAAATTCCTTTCTTGATTGTAACTCACTACACCCACACCCTATAGGAATGCAGCTTTATTTGGAGGGTGGTGCCTGGTTTGAGAAAAAACACACTTGGAAAAAATAAGTTTTTTGGTTATCAGAAAGAAAGGATCATAAAATGTCAGCAGGTCTCACTCATGGCCAGAAGATGATGTAGTATCCCTAAGACCTTTTTTTATACATTTATGTGAAGCACGTGATTTTGATAAAGGTCAGGACTGCTGACCCCCACGTGACTCTGTATTCATCCCTATGTGTAACAAAAGGTATATAAGCAAACCCAAAAATAAAGAAATCGGATCAGTTTCCGGAAAGACTGATTCCCCCATGTCACTTCTTTCTTGCTCCCATTTTTCTGGCTGAATTCCCATCTGGAGCATGGATGCTATTCCACGTAATCTAAGTTATTCAGCCTCCTTTTCTTCACTAATCTTCCTACTGCACTAACCATTTCTAATCTCTCTATATCTGTGATTAAATATGTATTTTTCTAAAGACGCCGGCTCCGCCCCCAACTTCAAATCACCCTGGATCCACTGGGGCTGGACCCCGGCAGTAGGGTTAAGGTTAGAGTTTGGGGAAGAGCCCCCCAACTTGTTAGGGTGAGGGGTGAGGCGTGAGGGTTCAGGGTGAGGGTGTGGGTGAGGGTCAGGGTTCGGGGTGAGGGTTCAGGCTGAGGGTGTGGGCCTCATATCTGATAAAGGATTGTACTCCAAATATACCCTTCGCTTCCCTCGAACAGAGCTCTCACTGCTGGAGCCCTTGGCAGTGTGAAACACACCAGCCCCTAAAACCTCCACAAGGACGCCTGCGGCCTAGGTGCAAAGGCAAGGCAGGAGCGGAGCTGAGGCCAGGAAGGCGCCAGTGGTGTCTCCGAGCCTCGCGCAGCCTGCTCCTTCCTGGAAACTAACATTAGCAGCGAGGCAAGTCTGGGCAACGCTCGCCCAGAGCAGAGCAGCCTCACGCCAGGAACTCTGCCAGATCGGGCCTCTGAGCAGAGCTGAAGCTCTGCAGTAGTGGAGGCACACTCGACTCCGCCCAAACTGGGCTTGCAGCTGCACGCGGTTGGGCTGCCTCATTTCCCCCGAGGAGGCTCGTTTCCCCTCATGCTGCGCACTTGGCTTCCAGGCAGGGGCCTCCTGCTTCTCCTACAGGTCTAACCTCAGGGGCTGCTTCCCCTGAGCTGGGGCTGTGGGCAGGAGCCCAGACACGCAGGGGCAGGCCCCAACCACCTGCACACGTCTCTGCTGGGGACGAGAGCGCTAGGGAATATACATCTGTCAGGCACCTGCAGGGCGCCCACGGAGTGAGTCTCCGAGTCTGGGGACTGCAGATCCCAGCCAGGGGCCCTGGGTGTATGGTGCTCTCCGTGCGGCACATGTCTGGGCAGCCAAGCAACAACTGAAGGAGCCAAGCAGTTGCCCTTCCATTCCCTCTGACAGAGCTCTCACTGCTCTAGCCCGTGGCAATGTGGAACCCACCGGCCCCTAACTCCTCCCCAAGGACGCTTGGGGCCTACCTGCAAAGGCAAGGCAGGATCAGAGCTGAGGCAAGGAAGGTGCCCGTGGGATATACCAGCCTCGCACAGCCTGCTCCTTCATGGGCAAGAGCCTAGCAGCGAGGCACGTCTCGGAAAGGCTCGCCCAGGGCAGAGCAGCCTCGCTCCAGGAACTCTGCCAGATCGGGCCTCTGAGCAGACCTGGAGCTATGCCCTAGAGGAGGAGCACTTGACTCTGACCAACCAGGGCTTGTAGCGCCACGCGGCTATGCTGTCTCATCTACCTCCGAGGAGGCTCGATTCCCCACATGCTGTGCACTCCGCTTCCAGGCGAGCCGACCCTCGCCTCCTGCAGGTTTGGCTTAGGGTCTGCATCCCCTGAACTGGGCTGTGGGCAGGAGCTCAGAGACGCAAGTGCAGGCCCCAACCACCTGCACAACTCTCTCCTGGGGAGGAGAGCACGAGGGAAATGACGACAGTCAGGCACCTTCTGGGCGCTCACGAAGTTAGCCTCTGGTGTGTGGGGCTGCAGACCCCAGCCAGGGGCCCTGTGAGCCTTGGGCTCTCCATGCTGTGCTGAGTCTGGGCGGTCAAGCAACCGCTGGAGGAGCCCTGCAGTTGCCCTCCCATTGCCTCTAATAGAGCCCTCACAGCTGGAGCGCTTGGCAGTGTGCAACACACCGGCAACTAAGCCCTCCACAAGAACGCCTGGGGACTAGGTGCAAAGGCAAGGCAGGAGTGGAGCTGAGGCCAGGAAGGCGCCAGTAGCATCTCCCAGTCTCGCGCAGCCTGCTCCTTTCTGGACTGGAAGCCTATGTGCGAGGCAAGTCTGGGCAAGGCTCGCACAGGGCAGAGCAGCCTCACGCCAGCAACTCTGCCAGATCGGGCCTCTGAGCAGTGCTGGAGCTCTGCCGTACTGGAAGCGCACTCGGCTCCGCCCAAGCAGTGAATGCAGCCGCACGCAGCCGGCCTGCCTTCTCTTCTCCCGAGGAGGCTCGCTTCCCGCATGCTGCAAACTAGGCTTCCAGGCGGGGCCCCCTGCGCCTCCCACAGGTCTTGGCTCAGGAACTCCTTCCCTGAGCTGGGGCTGTGGACGGGAGCCCAGACACGCAGGGGCAGGCCCCAACCACCTGCACACGTCTCTGCTGGGGAGGAGAGCACTAGGGAAATGACGTCTTTCAGGCACCTTCTCGGCGCTCCCGGAGTTCGCCTCCGGTGTGTGGGGCTGCAGACCCCAGCCAGGGGCCCTGTGAGCCTTGTGTTTTCCGTGCTGTGCTGAGTCTGGGCGGTCAAGCAAACGCAAGAGGCGACTTGCAGTAGCCCTCCCTTTGCCTCTGATAGAGCCCTCACTGCTGGAACGCTTGGCAGTGTGCAACCCACCGGCAACTAAGCCCTCCACAAGAACGCCTGGGGACTAGGTGCAAAGGCAAGGCAGGAGTGGAGCTGAGGCCAGGAAGGCGCCAGTAGCATCTCCCAGTCTCACGCAGCCCGCTCCTTTCGGGACTGGAAGCCTAACGCGAGGCAAGTCTGGGCAAGGCTCGCCCAGGGCACAGGAGGCTCACGCCAGCAACTATGAGAGATCGGGCCTTTGAGCAGAGCTGGAGCTCTGCCGTACTGGAGGGGCACTCGGATCCGCCAAAGTACTGATTGCATCCGCACGCAGCTCGGCTGGCTTCTCTTGTACTGAGGAGGCTCGCTTCCGGCATGCTGTAAACTAGGCTTCCAGGCGGGGGCGCCCCGCGCCTCCTACAGGTCTTAGCTGAGGAGCTGCTTCCCTGAGCTGGGGCTGTGGAAGGGTGTCCAGACACTCAAGGGCAGGCCCCAACCACCTGCACACGTCTCTGCTGGGGAGGAGAGCACTAGGAAAATGACGTCTGTCAGGCACCTTCTGCGCGCTCACCGACTCGGCCTCCGCGTGTGTGGGGCTGCAGACCCCAGCCAGGGGCCTTGTGAGCCTTGTGCTCTCCGTGCTGTGCTGAGTCTGGGCGGTCAAGCAGCCGCTGGAGGAGCCCTGCAGTTGCCCTCCCATTGCCTCTAATAGAGCCCTCACTGCTGGAGCGCTTGGCAGTGTTCAACCCACCGGCAACTAAGCCCTCCACAGGAACGCCTGGGAACTAGGTGCAAAGGCAAGGCAGGAGTGGAGCTGAGGCCAGGAAGGCGCCAGTAGCATCTCCCAGTCTTGCGCAGCCCGCTCCTTCCTACACTGGAAGCCTATGTGCGAGGCAAGTCTGGGCAAGGCTAGCCCAGGACAGAGCAGCCTAACGCAAGCAACTCTGCCAGATCCGGACTCTGAGCAGAGCTGGAGCTCTGCCGTACTGGAGGTGCACTCGGCTCCGCCAAAGCAGTGAATGCAGCCGCACACAGCAGGGCTGCCTTCTCTTTTCCCGAGGAGGCTGGCTTCCCGCATGCTGTAAACTAGGCTTCCTGGAGGGGCCCCCTGCGCCTCCCACAGGTCTTGGCTCAGGAGCTGCTTCCCTGAGCTGGGGCTGTGGACTGGAGCCCAGACACGCAGGGGCAGGCCCCAACCACCTACACACGTCTCTGCTGGGGAGGAGAGCACTAGGGAAATGACGTCTGTCAGGCACCTTCTGGGCGCTAACTGAGTTAGCCTCCGCGTGTGTGGGGCTGCAGACCCCAGCCAGGGGCCCTGTGAGCCTTGTGCTCTCCGTGCTGTGCTGAGTCCGGGCGGTCAAGCAACCTCTGGAGGATCCCTGCAGTTGCCCTCCCATTGCCTCTAATAGAGCCCTCACTGCTGGAGCGCTTGGCAGTGTGCAACCCACCGGCAACTAAGCGCTCCACAAGCACGCCTTGGGACTAGGTGCAAAGGCAAGGCAGGAGTGGACCTGAGGCCAGGAAGGTGCCAGTAGCAACTCCCAGTCTCGCGCAGACTGCTCCTTTCTGGAATGGAAGCCTATGTGCGAGGCAAGTCTGGGCAAGGCTCCCCCAGGGCAGAGCAGCCTCACGCCAGCAACTCTGACAGATCGGGGCTCTGAGCAGTGCTGGATCTCTGCCGTACTGGAAGCGCACTCGGCTCCGCCCAAGCAGTGAATGCAGCCGCACGCAGCCGGCTTGCCTTCTCTTCTCCTGAGGAGGCTCGCTTCCCGCATTCTGTAAACTAGGCTTCCAGGTGGGGCCCCCTGCGCCTCCCACAGGTCTTGGCTCAGGAACTCCTTCCCTGAGCTGGGGCTGTGGACGGGAGCCCAGACACGCAGGGACAGGCCCAAACCACCTGCACACGTCTCTGCTGGGGAGGAGAGCACTAGGAAAATGACGTCTTTCAGGCACCTTCTGGGCGCTCCCGGAGTTCGCCTCCGGTGTGTGGGGCTGCAGACCCCAGCCAGGGGCCCTGTGAGACTTGTGCTTTCCGTTCTGTGCTGCGTCTGGGCGGTCAAGCAAACGCAAGAGGCGACTTGCAGTAGCCCTCCCTTTGCCTCTGATAGAGCCCTCACTGCTGGAGCGCTTGGCAGTGTGCAACCCACCGGCAACTAAGCCCTCCACAAGAACGCCTGGGGACTAGGTGCAAAGGAAGGGCAGGAGTGGAGCTGAGGCCAGGAAGGCGCCAGTAGCATCTCCCAGTCTCGCGCAGCCCGCTCCTTTCTGGACTGGAAGCCTAACGCGAGGCAAGTCTGGGCAAGGCTCGCCCAGGGCACAGGAGGCTCACGACAGCAACTATGAGAGATCGGGCCTTTGAGCAGAGCTGGAGCTCTGCCGTACTGGAGGGGCACTCGGCTCCGCCAAAGTACTCTTTGCATTCGCTCGCAGCTGGGCTGCCTTCTCTTGTACTGAGGTGGCTCGCTTCCGGCATGCTGTAAATTAGGCTTCCCGGCGGGGGCACCCCGCGCCTCCTAAAGGTCTTAGCTGAGGAGCTGCTTCCCTGAGCTGGGGCTGTGGAAGGGAGTCCAGACACTCAAGGGCAGGCCCCAGCCACCTGCACACGTCTCTGCTGGGGAGGAGAGCACTAGGAAATTGACGTCTGTCTGGGACATTCTGGGCGCTCCCGGAATTCCCCTCCGGTGTGTGGGGCTGCAGACCCCAGCCAGGGGCCCTGGGAGCCTTGGGCTCTCCGTGCTGTGCTGTCTGGGCGGTCAAGCAACCGCTGGAGGAGCCCTGCAGTTGCCCTCCGATTGCCTCTAATAGAGCCCTCACTGCTGGAGCGCTTGGCAGTGTGAAACCCACCGGCAACTAAGCCCTCCACAAGAACGCCTGCGGACTAGGTGCAAAGGCAAAGCAAGAGTGGAGCTGAGGCCAGGAAGGCGCCAGTAGTATCTCCCAGTCTCACGCAGCCTGCTCCTTCCTGGACTGGAAGCCTAGCCGCGAGGCAAGTCTGGGCAAGGCTCGCCCAGGGCAGAGCAGCCTCACGCCAGCAACTCTGCCAGATCGGGCCTCTGAGCACAGCTGAAGCACTACCGTACTGGAGGGGCACTCGGCTCCGCCAAAGTATAGTTTGCAGCCGCACGCAGCTGGGCTGGCTCCTCTTCTCCGGAGGAGTCTCGCTTCCCGCATGCTGTAAACTAGGCTTCCAGGCGGGGCCCCCTGCGCCTCCCACAGGTCTTGGCTCAGGAGCTGCTTCCCTGAGCTGGGGCTGTGGACAGGAGCCCAGACACGCAGGGGCAGGCCCCAACCACCTGCACACGTCTCTGCTGGGGAGAAGAGCACTAGGGAAATGACGTCTGTCAGACACCTTCTGCGTGCTCACCGACTCGGCCTCCGGGTGTGTGGGGCTGCAGACCCCAGCCAGGGGCCCTGTGAGGCTCTAGCTCTCCGTGCTGTGCTGAGTCTGGGCGGTCAAGCAGCCGCTGGATGAGCCCTGCAGTTGCCCTCCCATTGCCTCTAATAGAGCCCTCACTGCTGGAGCGCTTGGCAGTGTGCAACCCACCGGCACCTAAGCCCTCCACAGGAACGCCTGGGAACTAGGTGCAAAGGCAAGGCAGGAGTGGAGCTGAGGCCAGGGAGGCGCCAGCAGCATCTCCCAGTCTCGCGCAGCCCGCCCCTTTCTGGACTGTAAGCCTATGTGCGAGGCAAGTCTGGGCAAGGCTCGCCCAGGACAGAGCAGCCTAACGCAAGCAACTCTGCCAGATCCGGACTCTGAGCAGAGCTGGAGCTCTGCCGTACTGGAGGAGCACTCGGCTCCGCCAAATCAGTGAATGCAGCCGCACACAGCAGGGCTGCCTTCTCTTCTCCCGAGGAAGCTGGCTTCCCGCATGCTGTCAACTAGGCTTCCAGGAGGGGCCCCCTGCGCCTCCCACAGGTCTTGGCTCAGGAGCTGCTTCCCTGAGCTGGGGCTGTGGACTGGAGCCCAGACACGCAGGGGCAGGCCCCAACCACCTACACACGTCACTGCTGGGGAGGAGAGTACTAGGGAAATGACGTCTGTCAGGCACCTTCTGGGCGCTCACCGAGGCAGCCTCCGCGTGTGTGGGGCTGCAGACCCCAGCCAGGGACCCTGTGAGCCTTGTGCTCTCCGTGCTGTGCTGAGTCTGGGCGGTCAAGCAACCGCTGGAGGAACCCTGTAGTTGCCCTCCCATTACCACTAATAGAGCTCTCACTGCTGGAGCGCTTGGCAGTGTGCAACCCACCGGCAACTAAGCCCTCCACAAGAACGCATGGGGACTAGGTGCAAAGGCAAGGCAAGAGTGGAGCTGAGGCCAGGAAGACGCCAGTAGCATCTCCCAGTCTCGCGCAGCCCCCTCCTTTCTGGACTGGAAGCCTAACGCGAGGCAAGTCGGGGCAAGGCTCGCCCAGGGTACAGCAGCCTCACGCCAGCAACTCTGAGAGATCGGGCCTTTGAGCAGAGCCGGAGCTCTGCCATACTGGAGGGGCACTCGGCTCCGCCAAAGTACTGATTGCAGCCGCACGCACCTGGGCTGCCTTCTCTTGTACTGAGGAGGCTCGCTTCCGGCATGCTGTAAACTAGGCTTCCCGGTGGGGGCGCCCCGCGCCTCCTACAGGTCTTAGCTGAGGAGCTGCTTCCCTGAGCTGGGGCTGTGGAAGGGAGTCCAGACACTCAAGGGCAGGCCCCAACCAACTGCACACGTCTCTGCTGGGGAGGAGAGCACTAGGGAAATGACGTATGTCAGGCACCTTCTGGGCGCTCCCGGAGTTCGCCTCCGGTGTGTGGGGCTGCAGACCCCAGCCAGGGGCCCTGTGAGCGTTGAGCTCTCCGTGCTGTGCTGAGTCTGGGCGGTCAAGCAACCGCTGGAGGAGCCCTGCAGTTGCCCTCCCATTGCCTCTAATAGAGCCCTCACTGCTGGAGCGCTTGGCAGTGTGCAACCCAGCGGCAACTAAGCCCTCCACAAGAACGCCTGGGGACTAGGTGCAAAGGCAAGGCAGGAGTGGAGCTGAGGCCAGGAAGGCGCCAGTAGCATCTCCCAGTCTCACGCAGCCCGCTCCGTTCTGGACTGGAAGCCTAGCGGCGAGGCAAGTCTGGGCAAGGCTCGCCGAGAGCAGAGCAGCCTCACGCCAGCACTCTGCCAGATCGGGCCTCTGAGCAGAGCTGGAACTCTGCCGTAGTGGAAGCGCACTCGGCTCCGACCAAGCAGTGATTGCAGCCTCACGGAACTGGCATGCCTCCACCTCTCCCAAGGAGGCTCGCTTCCCGCATGCTTTGAACTAGGCTTCCAGGAGGGGGCGCCCCGCGCCTCCTACAGGTCTTGGCTGAGGAGCTGCTTCCCTGAGCTGGGGCTGTGGTCGGGAGCCCAGACACGCAGGGGCAGGCCCCAACCACCTGCACATGTCTCTGCTGGGGAGGAGAGCACTAGAGAAATGACGTCTGTCAGGCACCTTCTGGGCGCTCACCGAGTCAGCCTCCGCGTGTGTGGGGCTGCAGACCCCAGCCAGGGGCGCTGTGAGCCTTGTGCTCTCCGTGCTGTGCTGAGTCTGGGCGGTCAAGCAACCGCTGGAGGAGCCCTGCAGTTGCCCTCCCATTACCTCTAATAGAGCCCTCACTGCTGGAGCGCTTGGCAGTGTGCAACCCACCGGCAACTAAGCCCTCCACAGGAACGCCTGGGGAATAGGTGCAAAGGCAAGGCAGGAGTGGAGCTGAGGCCAAGAAGGCGCCAGTAGCGTCTCCCAGTCTCGCGCAGCCTGCTCCTTCCTGGACTGGAAGCCTACCGCGAGGCAAGTCTGGGCAAGGCTCGCCCTGGGCAGAGCAGCCTCAGGCCAGCAACTCTGCCAGATCGGGTCTCTGAGCAGAGCTGGAGCTCGGCCGTCCTGGAGGCGCACTCGGCTCGGCAAAGCAGTGAACGCAGCTGCACACATCAGCGCTGCCTTCTCTTCTCCCGAGGAGGCTCGTTTCCTGCATGCTGTAAACTAGGCTTCCAGGCGGCGCTCCCTGCGCCTCCCACAGGTCTTGGCTCAGGAGCTGCTTCCCTGAGCTGGGGCTGTGGACGGGAGCCCAGACACGCAGGGGCAGGCCCCAACCCACCTGCACACGTCTCTGCTGGGGAGGCGAGCACTAGGGAAATGACCTCTGTCAGGCACCTTCTGGGCGCTCACCGAGTCAGCATCCGCGTGAGTGGGGCTACAGACCCCAGCCAGGGGCCCTGTGAGCCTTGTGCTCTCCGTGCTGTGCTCTGTCTGGGCAGTCAAGCAACCGCTGGAGGAGCCCTGCAGTTGCCCTTCCATTGCCTCTAATAGAGCCCTCACTGCTGGAGCGCTTGGCAGTGTGCAACCCACCGGCAACTAAGCCCTCCACAAGAAAGCCTGGGGACTAGGTGCAAAGGCAAGGCAGGAGTGGAGCTGAGGCCAGGAAGGCGCCAGTAGCATCTCCCAGTCTCACGCAGCCCGCTCCGTTCTGGACTGGTAGCCTAGCCGCGAGGCAAGTCTGGGCAAGGCTCGCCGAGAGCAGAGCAGACTCACGCCAGCACTCTGCCAGATCGGGCCTCTGAGCAGAGCCGGAACTCTGACGTAGTGGAAGCACACTCGGCTCCACCCAAGCAGTGATTGCAGCCTCACGGGTCTGGGATGCCTCCACCTCTCCCAAGGAGGCTCGCTTCCCGCATGCTGTGCACTAGGCTTCCAGGAGGGGGCGCCCCGCCCCTCCTACAGGTCTTGCCTGAGGAGCTGCTTCCCTGAGCTGTGGCTGTGGTCGGGAGCCCAGACACGCAGGGGCAGGCCCAAACCACCTGCCCATGTCTCTGCTGGGGAGGAGAGCACTAGAGAAATGACGTCTGTCAGGCACCTTCTGGGCGCTCACCGAGTCAGCCTCCGCGTGTGTGGGGCTGCAGACCCCAGCCAGGGGCCCTGT
The DNA here is from genome assembly GCF_032405125.1 of Capricornis sumatraensis. NCBI lineage: Eukaryota > Metazoa > Chordata > Mammalia > Artiodactyla > Bovidae > Capricornis > Capricornis sumatraensis. The sequence goes on from NW_027184612.1 coordinate 15,982,282, forward strand.
GAGCCTTGTGCTCTCCGTGCTGTGCTGAGTCTGGGCGGTCAAGTAACCGCTGGAGGAGCCCTGCAGTTGCCCTCCCATTGCCTCTAATAGAGTCCTCACTGCTGGAGCGCTTGGCAGTGTGCAACCCACCGGCAACTAAGCCCTCCACAAGAACGCCTGGGGACTAGGTGCAAAGGCAAGGCAGGAGTGGAGCTGAGGCCAGGAAGGCGCCAGTAGCATCTCCCAGTCTCGCGCAGCCCGCTCCTTCCTGGACTGGCAGCCTAGCCGCAGCAAGTCTGGGCAAGGCTCGCCCAGGGCAGAGCAGACTCACGCCAGCAACTCTCACAGATTGGGCCTCTGAGCAGAGCTGGAGCTCTGCCGTACTGGAGGCGCACTCGGCTCGGCAAAGCAGTGAACGCAGCTGCACACATCAGCGCTGCCTTCTCTTCTCCTGAAGAGGCTCGCTTCCCGCATGCTGTGCACTAGGCTTCCAGGCGGGGGCGCCCCGCGCCTCCTACAGGTCTTGGCTGAGGAGCTGCTTCCCTGAGCTGGGGCTGTGGACGGGAGCCCAGACACGCAGGGGCAGGCCCCAACCACCTGCACACGTCTCTGCTGGGGAGGAGAGCACTAGGGAAATGACGTCGGGCAGGCACCTTCTGGGCGCTCACCGAGTCAGCCTCCGCGTGTGTGGGGCTGCAGACCCCAGCCAGGGGCCCTGTGAGCCTTGTGCTTTCCGTGCTGTGCAGAGTCTGGGCGGTCAAGCAAACGCAAGAGGCGACTTGCAGTAGCCCTCCCTTTGCCTCTAATAGAGCCCTCAATCTGGAGCGCTTGGCAGTGTGCAACCCACCAGCAACTAAGCCTTTCTCAAGAACGCCAGGGGACTAGGTGCAAAGGCAAGGCAGGAGTGGAGCTGAGGCCAGGAAGGCGCCAGTAGCATCTCCCAGTCTCACGCAGCCCGCTCCTATCTGGACTGGAAGCATAACGTGCGGCAAGTCTGGGCAAGGCTCGCCCAGGGCAGAGCAGCCTCACGCCAGCAACTCTGCCAGATCGGGCCTCTGAGCAGAGCTGGAGCTCTGCCGTACTGGAGGCGCACTCGGCTCTGCCAAAGCAGTAAATGCAGCCGCACGCAGCCAGGCTGCCTTCTCTTCTCCCGCGGAGGCTCGCTTCCCACATGCTGTAAACTAGGCTTCCAGGTGGGGCCCCCCGCGCCTCCCACAGGTCTTGTCTCACAAGCTGCTTCCCTGAGCTGAGGCTGTGGACGGGAGCCCAGACACGCAGGGGCAGACCCCACCCACCTGCCCACGTCTCTGCAGGGAAGGAGAGCACTAGGAAAATGACGTCTGTCAGGCACCTTCTGGGCGCTCCCGGAGTTCGTCTCCGGTGTGTGGGGCTGCAGATCCCAGCCAGGGGCCCTGTGAGCCTTGTGCTCTCCGTGCTGTGCTGAGTCTGGGCGGTCAAGTAACCGTAACAATAGACTTCCAGTTGCCCTCACTTTGCCTCTAAAAGAGCCCTCAAGCTGGAGCGCTTGGCAGTGTGCAACCCACTGGCAACTAAGCCCTCCACAAGAACGCCTGGGGACTAGGTGCAAAGGCAAGGCAGGAGTGGAGCTGAGGCCAGTAAGGCGCCAGTAGCATCTCCCAGTCTCGGGCAGCCCGCTCCTTTCTGGACTAGAAGCCTAATGCGAGGCAAGTCTTGGCAAGGCTCGCCCAGGGCAGAGCAGCCTCACGCCAGCAACTCTGCCAGATCGGGCCTCTGAGCAAAGCTGGAGCTCTGCCGTACTGGAGGCGCACTCGGCTCGGCAAAGCAGTGAACGCAGCTGCACACAGCAGGGCTGCCTTCTCTTCTCCTGAAGAGGCTCGCTTCCCGCATGCTGTGCACTAGGCTTCCAGGCGGGGGCGCCCCGAGCCTCCTACAGGTCTTGGCTGAGGAGCTGCTTCCCTGAGCTGGGGCTGTGGACGGGAGCCCAGATACGCAGGGGCAGGCCCCAACCACCTGCACACGTCTCTGCTGGGGAGGAGAGCTATAGGGAAATGACGTCTGTCAGGCACCGTCTGGGCACTCACCAAGTCAGCCTCCGCGTGTGTGGGGCTGCAGACCCCAGCCAGGGGCCCTGTGAGCCTTGTGCTCTCCGTGCTGTGCTGAGTCTGGGCGGTCAAGTAACCGTAAGAATACACTTCCAGTTGCCCTTACTTTGCCTCTAATAGAGCCCTCAAGCTGGAGCGCTTGGCAGTGTGCAACCCACTGGCAACTAAGCCCTCCACAAGAACTCCTGGGGACTAGGTGCAAAGCCAAGGCAGGAGTGGAGCTGAGGCCAGGAAGGCGCCAGTAGCATCTCCCAGTCTCGCACAGCCCGCTCCTTTCTGGACTAGAAGCCTAGCCGCGAGGCAAGTCTGGGCAAGGCTCGCCCAGGGCTGAGCAGCCTCACGCAAGCACTCTGCCAGATCGGGCCTCTGAGCAGAGCTGGAGCTCTGCCGTACTGGAGGTGCACTCGGCTCCACCAAAGCAGTGATTGCAGCCGCACGCATCTGGGCTGCCTCCTCTTATCCCAAGGAGGCTCGCTTCCCGCATGCTGTGCACTAGGCTTCCAGGCGGGGGCGTCCCGCGCCTCCTACAGGTCTTGGCTGAGGAGCTGCTTCCTTGAGCTGGGGCTGTGGACGGGAGCCCAGACACGCAGGGTCAGGAACAAACCACCTGCACACGTATCTGCTGGGGAGGAGAGCACTAGGGAAATGACGTCTGTCAGGCACATTCTGGGCGCTCACCGAGTCAGCCTCCGCGTGTGCGGGGCTGCAGACCCCATCCAGTGGCCCTGTGAGCCTTGTGCTCTCCGTGCTCTGCTGAGTCTGGGTGGTCAAGCAACCGCTGGAGGAGCCCTGCAGTTGCCCTCCCATTGCCTCTAATAGAGCCCTCACTGCTGGAGCGCTTGGCAGTGTGCAACGCAAAGGCAACTAAGCCCTCCACAAGAACGCCTGGGGACTAGGTGCAAAGGCAAGGCAGGAGTGGAGCTGAGGCCAGGAAGGCGCCAGTAGCATCTCCCAGTCTCGCGCAGCCCCCTCCTTTCTGGACTGGAAGCCTAACGCGAGGCAAGTCTGGGCAAGGCTCGCCCAGGGCACAGCAGCCTCACAAAAGCAACTCTGAGAGATCGGGCCTTTGAGCAGAGCTGGAGCTCTGCAGTACTGGAGGGGCTCTCGGCTCCGCCAAAGTACTGATTGCAGCCGCACACAGCTGGGCTGCCTTCTCTTGTACTGAGGAGGCTCGCTTCCGGCATGCTGTAAACTAGGCTTCCCGGCGGGGGCGCCCCGCGCCTCCTACAGGTCTTAGCTGAGGAGCTGCTTCCCTGAGCAGGGGCTGTGGAAGGGAGTCCAGACACTCAAGGGCAGGCCCCAACCACCTGCACACGTCTCTGCTGGGGAGGAGAGCACTAGGGAAATGACGTCTGTCTGGCACCTTCTGGGCGCTCCCGGATTTCCCCTCCGGTGTGTGGGGCTGCAGACCCCAGCCAGGGGCCCTGTGAGCCTTGTGCTTTCCGTGCTTTGCTGAGTCTGGGCGGTCAAGCAAACGCAAGAGGCTAATTGCAGTAGCCCTCCCTTTGCCTCTAATAGAACCCTTACTGCTGGAGCGCTTGGCAGTGTGCAACCCAGCGGCAACTAAGCCCTCCACAAGAACGCCTGGGGACTAGGTGCAAAGGCAAGGCAGGAGTGGAGCTGAGGCCAGGAAGGCGCCAGTAGCACCTCCAAATCTCGCGCAGCCTGCTCCTTCCTGGACTGGAAGCCTAGCAGCGAGGCAAGTCTGGGCAAGGTTCGCCCAGGGCAGAGTAGCCTCACGCCAGCAGCTCTGCCAGATCTGGCCTTGAGCAAAGCTGGAGCTCTGCCGTACTGGAGGCACACTCGGCTCCGCCAAAGCAGTGAATGCAGCCGCACACAGCAGGGCTGCCTTCTCTTCTCCCAAGGAAGCTCGCTTCCCGCATGCTGTAAACTAGGTTTCCAGGCGAGGCCACCTGCGCCTTCCACAGGTCTTGGCTCAGGAGCTGCTTCCCTGAGCTGGGGCTGTGGATGGGAGCCCAGACACGCAGGATCAGGCCCCAGCCACCTGCACACGTCTCTGCTGGGAAGGAGAGCACTAGGGAAATGACGTCTGTCAGGCACCTTCTGGGCGCTCACCGAGTCAGCCTCTGCGTGTGTGGGGCTGCAGACCCCAGCCAGGGGCCCTGTGAGCCTTGTGCTCTCCGTGCTGTGCTGAGTCTGGGCGGTCAAGCAACCGCTAGAGGAGCCCTGCAGTTGCTCTCCCATTGCCTCTAATAGAGCCCTCACTGCTGGAGCGCTTGGCAGTGTGCAACCCACCGGCAACTAAACCCTCCACAAGAACGCCTGGGGACTAGGTGCAAAGGCAAGGCAGGAGTGGAGCTGAGGCCAGGAAGGTGCCAGTAGCATCTCCCAGTCTCGCGCAGCCTGCTCCTTCCTTGACTGGAAACCTAGCCGCGAGGCAAGTCTGGGCAAGGTTCGCCCAGGGCAGAGCAGCCTCACGCCAGCAGCTCTGCCAGATCTGGCCTTGAGCAGAGCTGGAGCTCTGCTGTACTGGAGGCAAACTCGGCTCCGCCAAAGCAGTGAATGCAGCCTCACACAGCAGATCTGCCTTCTCTTCTCCCGAGGAGTCTCGCTTCCCGCATGCTTTAAACTAGGCTTCCAGGCGGGGCCCCCTGCGCCTCCCAAAGGTCTTGGCTTAAGAGGTGCTTCCCTGAGCTGGGGCTGTGGACGGGAGCCCAGACACGCAGGGGCAGGCCCCAACCACCTGCACACGTCTCTGCTGGAGAGGAGAGCACTAGGGAAATGACGTCTGTCAGGCACCTTCTGGGCGCTCCCGGAGTTCACCTCCGGTGTGTGGGGCTGCAGACCCCAGCCAGGGGCCCTGTGAGCGTTGAGCTCTCCGTGCTGTGCTGAGTCTGGGCGGTCAAGCAACCGCTGGAGGAGCCCTGCAGTTGCCCTCCCATTGCCTCTAATAGAGCCCTCACTGCTGGAGCGCTTGGCAGTGTGCAACCCAGCGGCAACTAAGCCCTCCACAAGAACGCCTGGGGACTAGGTGCAAAGGCAAGGCAGGAGTGGAGCTGAGGCCAGGAAGGCGCCAGTAGCATCTCCCAGTCTCACGCAGCCCGCTCCGTTCTGGACTGGAAGCCTAGCGGCGAGGCAAGTCTGGGCAAGGCTCGCCGAGAGCAGAGCAGCCGCACGCCAGCACTCTGCCAGATCGGGCCTCTGAGCAGAGCTGGAACTCTGCCGTAGTGGAAGCGCACTCGGCTCCGACCAAGCAGTGATTGCAGCCTCACGAAACTGGCATGCCTCCACCTCTCCCAAGGAGGCTCGCTTCCCGCATGCTTTGAACTAGGCTTCCAGGAGGGGGCGCCCCGCGCCTCCTACAGGTCTTGGCTGAGGAGCTGCTTCCCTGAGCTGGGGCTGTGGTCGGGAGCCCAGACACGCAGGGGCAGGCCCCAACCACCTGCACATGTCTCTGCTGGGGAGGAGAGCACTAGAGAAATGACGTCTGTCAGGCACCTTCTGGGCGCTCACCGAGTCAGCCTCCGCGTGTGTGGGGCTGCAGACCCCAGCCAGGGGCGCTGTGAGCCTTGTGCTCTCCGTGCTGTGCTGAGTCTGGGCGGTCAAGCAACCGCTGGAGGAGCCCTGCAGTTGCCCTCCCATTACCTCTAATAGAGCCCTCACTGCTGGAGCGCTTGGCAGTGTGCAACCCACCGGCAACTAAGCCCTCCACAGGAACGCCTGGGGAATAGGTGCAAAGGCAAGGCAGGAGTGGAGCTGAGGCCAAGAAGGCGCCAGTAGCGTCTCCCAGTCTCGCGCAGCCTGCTCCTTCCTGGACTGGAAGCCTACCGCGAGGCAAGTCTGGGCAAGGCTCGCCCTGGGCAGAGCAGCCTCAGGCCAGCAACTCTGCCAGATCGGGTCTCTGAGCAGAGCTGGAGCTCGGCCGTCCTGGAGGCGCACTCGGCTCGGCAAAGCAGTGAACGCAGCTGCACACATCAGCGCTGCCTTCTCTTCTCCCGAGGAGGCTCGTTTCCTGCATGCTGTAAACTAGGCTTCCAGGCGGCGCTCCCTGCGCCTCCCACAGGTCTTGGCTCAGGAGCTGCTTCCCTGAGCTGGGGCTGTGGACGGGAGCCCAGACACGCAGGGGCAGGCCCCAACCCACCTGCACACGTCTCTGCTGGGGAGGCGAGCACTAGGGAAATGACCTCTGTCAGGCACCTTCTGGGCGCTCACCGAGTCAGCATCCGCGTGAGTGGGGCTACAGACCCCAGCCAGGGGCCCTGTGAGCCTTGTGCTCTCCGTGCTGTGCTCTGTCTGGGCAGTCAAGCAACCGCTGGAGGAGCCCTGCAGTTGCCCTTCCATTGCCTCTAATAGAGCCCTCACTGCTGGAGCGCTTGGCAGTGTGCAACCCACCGGCAACTAAGCCCTCCACAAGAAAGCCTGGGGACTAGGTGCAAAGGCAAGGCAGGAGTGGAGCTGAGGCCAGGAAGGCGCCAGTAGCATCTCCCAGTCTCACGCAGCCCGCTCCGTTCTGGACTGGTAGCCTAGCCGCGAGGCAAGTCTGGGCAAGGCTCGCCGAGAGCAGAGCAGACTCACGCCAGCACTCTGCCAGATCGGGCCTCTGAGCAGAGCCGGAACTCTGACGTAGTGGAAGCACACTCGGCTCCACCCAAGCAGTGATTGCAGCCTCACGGGTCTGGGATGACTCCACCTCTCCCAAGGAGGCTCGCTTCCCGCATGCTGTGCACTAGGCTTCCAGGAGGGGGCGCCCCGCCCCTCCTACAGGTCTTGCCTGAGGAGCTGCTTCCCTGAGCTGTGGCTGTGGTCGGGAGCCCAGACACGCAGGGGCAGGCCCAAACCACCTGCCCATGTCTCTGCTGGGGAGGAGAGCACTAGAGAAATGACGTCTGTCAGGCACCTTCTGGGCGCTCACCGAGTCAGCCTCCGCGTGTGTGGGGCTGCAGACCCCAGCCAGGGGCCCTGTGAGCCTTGTGCTCTCCGTGCTGTGCTGAGTCTGGGCGGTCAAGTAACCGCTGGAGGAGCCCTGCAGTTGCCCTCCCATTGCCTCTAATAGAGTCCTCACTGCTGGAGCGCTTGGCAGTGTGCAACCCACCGGCAACTAAGCCCTCCACAAGAACGCCTGGGGACTAGGTGCAAAGGCAAGGCAGGAGTGGAGCTGAGGCCAGGAAGGCGCCAGTAGCATCTCCCAGTCTCGCGCAGCCCGCTCCTTCCTGGACTGGCAGCCTAGCCGCAGCAAGTCTGGGCAAGGCTCGCCCAGGGCAGAGCAGACTCACGCCAGCAACTCTCACAGATTGGGCCTCTGAGCAGAGCTGGAGCTCTGCCGTACTGGAGGCGCACTCGGCTCGGCAAAGCAGTGAACGCAGCTGCACACATCAGCGCTGCCTTCTCTTCTCCTGAAGAGGATCGCTTCCCGCATGCTGTGCACTAGGCTTCCAGGCGGGGGCGCCCCGCGCCTCCTACAGGTCTTGGCTGAGGAGCTGCTTCCCTGAGCTGGGGCTGTGGACGGGAGCCCAGACACGCAGGGGCAGGCCCCAACCACCTGCACACGTCTCTGCTGGGGAGGAGAGCACTAGGGAAATGACGTCTGGCAGGCACCTTCTGGGCGCTCACCGAGTCAGCCTCCGCGTGTGTGGGGCTGCAGACCCCAGCCAGGGGCCCTGTGAGCCTTGTGCTTTCCGTGCTGTGCAGAGTCTGGGCGGTCAAGCAAACGCAAGAGGCGACTTGCAGTAGCCCTCCCTTTGCCTCTAATAGAGCCCTCAATCTGGAGCGCTTGGCAGTGTGCAACCCACCAGCAACTAAGCCTTTCTCAAGAACGCCAGGGGACTAGGTGCAAAGGCAAGGCAGGAGTGGAGCTGAGGCCAGGAAGGCGCCAGTAGCATCTCCCAGTCTCACGCAGCCCGCTCCTATCTGGACTGGAAGCATAACGTGCGGCAAGTCTGGGCAAGGCTCGCCCAGGGCAGAGCAGCCTCACGCCAGCAACTCTGCCAGATCGGGCCTCTGAGCAGAGCTGGAGCTCTGCCGTACTGGAGGCGCACTCGGCTCTGCCAAAGCAGTAAATGCAGCCGCACGCAGCCAGGCTGCCTTCTCTTCTCCCGCGGAGGCTCGCTTCCCACATGCTGTAAACTAGGCTTCCAGGTGGGGCCCCCCGCGCCTCCCACAGGTCTTGTCTCAGAAGCTGCTTCCCTGAGCTGAGGCTGTGGACGGGAGCCCAGACACGCAGGGGCAGACCCCACCCACCTGCCCACGTCTCTGCAGGGAAGGAGAGCACTAGGAAAATGACGTCTGTCAGGCACCTTCTGGGCGCTCCCGGAGTTCGTCTCCGGTGTGTGGGGCTGCAGATCCCAGCCAGGGGCCCTGTGAGCCTTGTGCTCTCCGTGCTGTGCTGAGTCTGGGCGGTCAAGTAACCGTAACAATAGACTTCCAGTTGCCCTCACTTTACCTCTAAAAGAGCCCTCAAGCTGGAGCGCTTGGCAGTGTGCAACCCACTGGCAACTAAGCCCTCCACAAGAACGCCTGGGGACTAGGTGCAAAGGCAAGGCAGGAGTGGAGCTGAGGCCAGTAAGGCGCCAGTAGCATCTCCCAGTCTCGGGCAGCCCGCTCCTTTCTGGACTAGAAGCCTAATGCGAGGCAAGTCTTGGCAAGGCTCGCCCAGGGCAGAGCAGCCTCACGCCAGCAACTCTGCCAGATCGGGCCTCTGAGCAAAGCTGGAGCTCTGCCGTACTGGAGGCGCACTCGGCTCGGCAAAGCAGTGAACGCAGCTGCACACAGCAGGGCTGCCTTCTCTTCTCCTGAAGAGGCTCGCTTCCCGCATGCTGTGCACTAGGCTTCCAGGCGGGGGCGCCCCGAGCCTCCTACAGGTCTTGGCTGAGGAGCTGCTTCCCTGAGCTGGGGCTGTGGACGGGAGCCCAGATACGCAGGGGCAGGCCCCAACCACCTGCACACGTCTCTGCTGGGGAGGAGAGCTATAGGGAAATGACGTCTGTCAGGCACCGTCTGGGCACTCACCAAGTCAGCCTCCGCGTGTGTGGGGCTGCAGACCCCAGCCAGGGGCCCTGTGAGCCTTGTGCTCTCCGTGCTGTGCTGAGTCTGGGCGGTCAAGTAACCGTAAGAATACACTTCCAGTTGCCCTTACTTTGCCTCTAATAGAGCCCTCAAGCTGGAGCGCTTGGCAGTGTGCAACCCACTGGCAACTAAGCCCTCCACAAGAACTCCTGGGGACTAGGTGCAAAGCCAAGGCAGGAGTGGAGCTGAGGCCAGGAAGGCGCCAGTAGCATCTCCCAGTCTCGCACAGCCCGCTCCTTTCTGGACTAGAAGCCTAGCCGCGAGGCAAGTCTGGGCAAGGCTCGCCCAGGGCTGAGCAGCCTCACGCAAGCACTCTGCCAGATCGGGCCTCTGAGCAGAGCTGGAGCTCTGCCGTACTGGAGGTGCACTCGGCTCCACCAAAGCAGTGATTGCAGCCGCACGCATCTGGGCTGCCTCCTCTTATCCCAAGGAGGCTCGCTTCCCGCATGCTGTGCACTAGGCTTCCAGGCGGGGGCGTCCCGCGCCTCCTACAGGTCTTGGCTGAGGAGCTGCTTCCTTGAGCTGGGGCTGTGGACGGGAGCCCAGACACGCAGGGTCAGGAACAAACCACCTGCACACGTATCTGCTGGGGAGGAGAGCACTAGGGAAATGACGTCTGTCAGGCACATTCTGGGCGCTCACCGAGTCAGCCTCCGCGTGTGCGGGGCTGCAGACCCCATCCAGTGGCCCTGTGAGCCTTGTGCTCTCCGTGCTCTGCTGAGTCTGGGTGGTCAAGCAACCGCTGGAGGAGCCCTGCAGTTGCCCTCCCATTGCCTCTAATAGAGCCCTCACTGCTGGAGCGCTTGGCAGTGTGCAACGCAAAGGCAACTAAGCCCTCCACAAGAACGCCTGGGGACTAGGTGCAAAGGCAAGGCAGGAGTGGAGCTGAGGCCAGGAAGGCGCCAGTAGCATCTCCCAGTCTCGCGCAGCCCCCTCCTTTCTGGACTGGAAGCCTAACGCGAGGCAAGTCTGGGCAAGGCTCGCCCAGGGCACAGCAGCCTCACAAAAGCAACTCTGAGAGATCGGGCCTTTGAGCAGAGCTGGAGCTCTGCAGTACTGGAGGGGCTCTCGGCTCCGCCAAAGTACTGATTGCAGCCGCACACAGCTGGGCTGCCTTCTCTTGTACTGAGGAGGCTCGCTTCCGGCATGCTGTAAACTAGGCTTCCCGGCGGGGGCGCCCCGCGCCTCCTACAGGTCTTAGCTGAGGAGCTGCTTCCCTGAGCAGGGGCTGTGGAAGGGAGTCCAGACACTCAAGGGCAGGCCCCAACCACCTGCACACGTCTCTGCTGGGGAGGAGAGCACTAGGGAAATGACGTCTGTCTGGCACCTTCTGGGCGCTCCCGGATTTCCCCTCCGGTGTGTGGGGCTGCAGACCCCAGCCAGGGGCCCTGTGAGCCTTGTGCTTTCCGTGCTTTGCTGAGTCTGGGCGGTCAAGCAAACGCAAGAGGCTAATTGCAGTAGCCCTCCCTTTGCCTCTAATAGAACCCTTACTGCTGGAGCGCTTGGCAGTGTGCAACCCAGCGGCAACTAAGCCCTCCACAAGAACGCCTGGGGACTAGGTGCAAAGGCAAGGCAGGAGTGGAGCTGAGGCCAGGAAGGCGCCAGTAGCACCTCCAAATCTCGCGCAGCCTGCTCCTTCCTGGACTGGAAGCCTAGCAGCGAGGCAAGTCTGGGCAAGGTTCGCCCAGGGCAGAGTAGCCTCACGCCAGCAGCTCTGCCAGATCTGGCCTTGAGCAAAGCTGGAGCTCTGCCGTACTGGAGGCACACTCGGCTCCGCCAAAGCAGTGAATGCAGCCGCACACAGCAGGGCTGCCTTCTCTTCTCCCAAGGAAGCTCGCTTCCCGCATGCTGTAAACTAGGTTTCCAGGCGAGGCCACCTGCGCCTTCCACAGGTCTTGGCTCAGGAGCTGCTTCCCTGAGCTGGGGCTGTGGATGGGAGCCCAGACACGCAGGATCAGGCCCCAGCCACCTGCACACGTCTCTGCTGGGAAGGAGAGCACTAGGGAAATGACGTCTGTCAGGCACCTTCTGGGCGCTCACCGAGTCAGCCTCTGCGTGTGTGGGGCTGCAGACCCCAGCCAGGGGCCCTGTGAGCCTTGTGCTCTCCGTGCTGTGCTGAGTCTGGGCGGTCAAGCAACCGCTAGAGGAGCCCTGCAGTTGCTCTCCCATTGCCTCTAATAGAGCCCTCACTGCTGGAGCGCTTGGCAGTGTGCAACCCACCGGCAACTAAACCCTCCACAAGAACGCCTGGGGACTAGGTGCAAAGGCAAGGCAGGAGTGGAGCTGAGGCCAGGAAGGTGCCAGTAGCATCTCCCAGTCTCGCGCAGCCTGCTCCTTCCTTGACTGGAAACCTAGCCGCGAGGCAAGTCTGGGCAAGGTTCGCCCAGGGCAGAGCAGCCTCACGCCAGCAGCTCTGCCAGATCTGGCCTTGAGCAGAGCTGGAGCTCTGCTGTACTGGAGGCACACTCGGCTCCGCCAAAGCAGTGAATGCAGCCTCACACAGCAGATCTGCCTTCTCTTCTCCCGAGGAGTCTCGCTTCCCGCATGCTTTAAACTAGGCTTCCAGGCGGGGCCCCCTGCGCCTCCCAAAGGTCTTGGCTTAAGAGGTGCTTCCCTGAGCTGGGGCTGTGGACGGGAGCCCAGACACGCAGGGGCAGGCCCCAACCACCTGCACACGTCTCTGCTGGAGAGGAGAGCACTAGGGAAATGACGTCTGTCAGGCACCTTCTGGGCGCTCCCGGAGTTCACCTCCAGTGTGTGGGGCTGCAGACCCCAGCCAGGGGCCCTGTGAGCCTTGTGCTCTCCATGCTGTGCTGAGTCTTGGCGGTCAAGCAACCGCTGGAGGAGCCCTGCAGTTGCCCTCCCATTGCCTCTAATAGAGCCCTCACTGCTGGAGCGCTTGGCAGTGTGCAACCCACCGGCAACTAAGCCCTCCACCTGAACGCCTGGGGACTAGGTGCAAAGGCAAGGCAGGAGTGGAGCTGAGGCCAGGAAGGCGCCAGTAGCATCTCCCAGTCTCACGCAGCCCGCTCCTTTTTGGACTGGAAGCCTAACGTGCGGCAAGTCTGGGCAAAACTTGCCAGGGCAGAGCAGCCTCACGCCAGCAACTCTGCCAGATCGGGCCTCTGAGCAGAGCTGGAGCTCTGCCGTAATGGAGGGGCACTCGACTCCGCCAAAGCAGTGATTGCAGCCGCACGCAGCTGGGCTGGCTCCCTTTCTCCCAATGAGGCTCGCGTTCCGCATGCTGTAAACTAGGCTTCCAGGCGGGGCCCCCTGCGCCTCCGACAGGTCTTGGCTGAGGAGCTGCTTCCCTGAGCTGGGGCTGTGGACGGGAGCCCAGACACGCAGGGGCAGGCCCTAACCCCCTGCACACGTCTCTGCTGGGGAGGAGAGCACTAGGGAAATGACGTCTGTCAGGCACCTTCTGGGCGCTCACCGAGTCAGCCTCCGCGTGTGTGGGGCTGCAGACCCCAGCCAGTGGCCCTGTGATCCTTGTGCTCTCCGTGCTGTGCTGAGTCTCGGCGGTCAAGCAACCGTAAGAATAGACTTCCAGTTGCCCTCACTTTGCCTCTAATAGAGCCCTCACTGCTGGAGCGCTTGGCAGTGTGCAACCCACCGGCAACTAAGCCCTCCACAAGAACGCCTGGGGACTAGGTGCAAAGGCAAGGCAGGAGTGGAGCTGAGGCCAGGAAGGCGTCAGTAGCATCTCCCAGTCTCGCGCAGCCCGCTCCTTTCTGGACTGGAATCCTAACGCGAGGCAAGTCTGGGCAAGGCTCGCACAGGGCACAGCAGCCTCACACCAGCAACTATGAGAGATCGGGCCTTTGAGCAGAGCTGGAGCTCTGCCGTACTGGAGGGGCACTCGGCTGCGCCAAAGTACTGATTGCAGCCGCACGCAGCCGGGCTGCCTTCCCTTGTACTGAGGAGGCTCGCTTCCAGCATGCTATAAACTGGGCTTCCAGGCGGGGGCGCCCCGCGCCTCCTACAGGTCTTAGCTGAGGAGCTGCTTCCCTGAGCTGGGGCTGTGGAAGGGAGTCCAGACACTCAAGGACAGGCCCCAACCACCTGCACACGTCTCTGCTGGGGAGGAGAGCACTAGGGAAATGACGTCTGTCAGGCACCTTCTGGGCGCTCCCAGAGTTCCCTTCCGGTGTGTGGGGCTGCAGACCCCAGCCAGTGGCCCTGTGAGCCTTGTGCTCTCCGTGCTCTGCTGAGTCTGGGTGGTCAAGCAACCGCTGGAGGAGCCCTGCAGTTGCCCTCCCATTGCCTCTAATAGAGCCCTCACTGCTGGAGCGCTTGGCAGTGTGCAACGCAAAGGCAACTAAGCCCTCCACAAGAACGCCTGGGGACTAGGTGCAAAGGCAAGGCAGGAGTGGAGCTGAGGCCAGGAAGGCGCCAGTAGCATCTCCCAGTCTCGCGCAGCCCCCTCCTTTCTGGACTGGAAGCCTAACGCGAGGCAAGTCTGGGCAAGGCTCGCCCAGGGCACAGCAGCCTCACAAAAGCAACTCTGAGAGATCGGGCCTTTGAGCAGAGCTGGAGCTCTGCCGTACTGGAGGGGCTCTCGGCTCCGCCAAAGTACTGATTGCAGCCGCACACAGCTGGGCTGCCTTCTCTTGTACTGAGGAGGCTCGCTTCCGGCATGCTGTAAACTAGGCTTCCCGGCGGGGGCGCCCCGCGCCTCCTACAGGTCTTAGCTGAGGAGCTGCTTCCCTGAGCAGGGGCTGTGGAAGAGAGTCCAGACACTCAAGGGCAGGCCCCAACCACCTGCACACGTCTCTGCTGGGGAGGAGAGCACTAGGGAAATGACGTCTGTCTGGCACCTTCTGGGCGCTCCCGGATTTCCCCTCCGGTGTGTGGGGCTGCAGACCCCAGCCAGGGGCCCTGTGAGCCTTGTGTTTTCCGTGCTTTGCTGAGTCTGGGCGGTCAAGCAAACGCAAGAGGCTAATTGCAGTAGCCCTCCCTTTGCCTCTAATAGAACCCTTACTGCTGGAGCGCTTGGCAGTGTGCAACCCAGCGGCAACTAAGCACTCCACAAGAACGCCTGGGGACTAGGTGCAAAGGCAAGGCAGGAGTGGAGCTGAGGCCAGGAAGGCGCCAATAGCACCTCCAAATCTCGCGCAGCCTGCTCCTTCCTGGACTGGAAGCCTAGCAGCGAGGCAAGTCTGGGCAAGGTTCGCCCAGGGCAGAGTAGCCTCACGCCAGCAGCTCTGCCAGATCTGGCCTTGAGCAAAGCTGGAGCTCTGCCGTACTGGAGGCACACTCGGCTCCGCCAAAGCAGTGAATGCAGCCGCACACAGCAGGGCTGCCTTCTCTTCTCCCAAGGAAGCTCGCTTCCCGCATGCTGTAAACTAGGTTTCCAGGCGAGGCCACCTGCGCCTTCCACAGGTCTTGGCTCAGGAGCTGCTTCCCTGAGCTGGGGCTGTGGATGGGAGCCCAGACACGCAGGATCAGGCCCCAGCCACCTGCACACGTCTCTGCTGGGAAGGAGAGCACTAGGGAAATGACGTCTGTCAGGCACCTTCTGGGCGCTCACCGAGTCAGCCTCCGCGTGTGTGGGGCTGCAGACCCCAGCCAGGGGCCCTGTGAGCCTTGTGCTCTCCGTGCTGTGCTGAGTCTGGGCGGTCAAGCAACCGCTAGAGGAGCCCTGCAGTTGCCCTCCCATTGCCTCTAATAGAGCCCTCACTGCTGGAGCGCTTGGCAGTGTGCAACCCACCGGCAACTAAGCCCTCCACAAGAACGCCTGGGGACTAGGTGCAAAGGCAAGGCAGGAGTGGAGCTGAGGCCAGGAAGGTGCCAGTAGCATCTCCCAGTCTCGCGCAGCCTGCTCCTTCCTTGACTGGAAACCTAGCCGCGAGGCAAGTCTGGGCAAGGTTCGCCCAGGGCAGAGCAGCCTCACGCCAGCAGCTCTGCCAGATCTGGCCTTGAGCAGAGCTGGAGCTCTGCTGTACTGGAGGCACACTCGGCTCCGCCAAAGCAGTGAATGCAGCCTCACACAGCAGATCTGCCTTCTCTTCTCCCGAGGAATCTCGCTTCCCGCATGCTTTAAACTAGGCTTCCAGGCGGGGCCCCCTGCGCCTCCCAAAGATCTTGGCTTAAGAGGTGCTTCCCTGAGCTGGGGCTGTGGACGGGAGCCCAGACACGCAGGGGCAGGCCCCAACCACCTGCACACGTCTCTGCTGGAGAGGAGAGCACTAGGGAAATGACGTCTGTCAGGCACCTTCTGGGCGCTCCCGGAGTTCACCTCCGGTGTGTGGGGCTGCAGACCCCAGCCAGGGGCCCTGTGAGCCTTGTGCTCTCCATGCTGTGCTGAGTCTTGGCGGTCAAGCAACCGCTGGAGGAGCCCTGCAGTTGCCCTCGCATTGCCTCTAATAGAGACCTCACTACTGGAGCGCTTGGCAGTGTGCAACCCACCGGCAACTAAGCCCTCCACCTGAACGCCTGGGGACTAGGTGCAAAGGCAAGGCAGGAGTGGAGCTGAGGCCAGGAATGCGCCAGTAGCATCTCCCAGTCTCACGCAGCCCGCTCCTTTATGGACTGGAAGCCTAACGTGCGGCAAGTCTGGGCAAAACTTGCCAGGGCAGAGCAGCCTCACGCCAGCAACTCTGCCAGATCGGGCCTCTGAGCAGAGCTGGAGCTCTGCCGTAATGGAGGGGCACTCGACTCCGCCAAAGCAGTGATTGCAGCCGCACGCAGCTGGGCTGGCTCCCTTTCTCCCAATGAGGCTCGCGTTCCGCATGCTGTAAACTAGGCTTCCAGGCGGGGCCCCCTGCGCCTCCGACAGGTCTTGGCTGAGGAGCTGCTTCCCTGAGCTGGGGCTGTGGACGGGAGCCCAGACACGCAGGGGCAGGCCCTAACCCCCTGCACACGTCTCTGCTGGGGAGGAGAGCACTAGGGAAATGACGTCTGTCAGGCACCTTCTGGGCGCTCACCGAGTCAGCCTCCGCGTGTGTGGGGCTGCAGACCCCAGCCAGTGGCCCTGTGATCCTTGTGCTCTCCGTGCTGTGCTGAGTCTCGGCGGTCAAGCAACCGTAAGAATAGACTTCCAGTTGCCCTCACTTTGCCTCTAATAGGGCCCTCACTGCTGGAGCGCTTGGCAGTGTGCAACCCACCGGCAACTAAGCCCTCCACAAGAACGCCTGGGGACTAGGTGCAAAGGCAAGGCAGGAGTGGAGCTGAGGCCAGGAAGGCGTCAGTAGCATCTCCCAGTCTCGCGCAGCCCGCTCCTTTCTGGACTGGAATCCTAACGCGAGGCAAGTCTGGGCAAGGCTCGCACAGGGCACAGCAGCCTCACGCCAGCAACTATGAGAGATCGGGCCTTTGAGCAGAGCTGGAGCTCTGCCGTACTGGAGGGGCACTCGGCTGCGCCAAAGTACTGATTGCAGCCGCACGCAGCCGGGCTGCCTTCTCTTGTACTGAGGAGGCTCGCTTCCAGCATGCTATAAACTGGGCTTCCAGGCGGGGGCGCCCCGCGCCTCCTACAGGTCTTAGCTGAGGAGCTGCTTCCCTGAGCTGGGGCTGTGGAAGGGAGTCCAGACACTCAAGGACAGGCCCCAACCACCTGCACACGTCTCTGCTGGGGAGGAGAGCACTAGGGAAATGACGTCTGTCAGGCACCTTCTGGGCGCTCCCAGAGTTTCCCTCCGGTGTGTGGGGCTGCAGACCCCAGCCAGGGGCCCTGTGAGCCTTGTGCTTTCCGTGCTGTGCTGAGTCTGGGCGGTCAAGCAAACGCAAGAGGCGACTTTCAGTAGCCCTCCCTTTGCCTCTAATAGAGCCCTCACTGCAGGAGCGCTTGGCAGTGTGCAACAAACCGGCTACTAAGCCCTCCACAAGAACGCCTGGGGACTAGGTGCAAAGGCAAGGCAGGAGTGGAGCTTAGGCCAGGAAGGCGCCAGTAGCATCTCCCAGTCTTGCACAGCATGCTCCTTCCTGGACTGGAAGCCTAGCCGCGAGGCAAGTCTGGGCAAGGCTCGCCCAGGGCAGAGCAGCCTCACACCAGCAGCTCTGCCAGATCGGGCCTCTGAGCAGAGCTGGAGCTCTGCCGTACTGGAGGCGCACTCGGCTCCGCCAAAGCAGTGAATTCAGCCGCACGCAGCAGAGCTGCCTTCTCTTCTCCCGAGGAGGCTCGCTTCCCGCATGCTCTAAACTAGGCTTCCAGGCGGGGCCCCCTGCGCCTCCCACAGGTCTTGGCTCAGGAGCTGCTTCCCTGAGCTGGGGCTGTGGACGGGAGCCCAGACACGCAGGGGCAGGCCCCAAGCACCGGCACACGGCTCTGCTGGGGAGGAAAGCACTAGGGAAATGACGTCTGTCAGGCACCTTCTGGCTGCTCAGCGAGTCATCCTCCGCGTGTGTGGGGCTGCAGACCCCAGCCAGGGGCCCTGTGAGCCTTGTGCTCTCCGTGCTGTGCTGAGTCTGGGCGGTCAAGGAACCGCTGGAGGAGCCCTGCAGTTGCCCTCCCATTCCCTCTAATAGAGCCCACACTGCTGCAGTGCTTGGCAGTGTGCAACCCACCGGCAACTAAGCCCTCCACAAGAACGCCTGGGGACTAGGTGCAAAGGCAAGGCAGGAGTGGAGCTGAGGCCAGGAAGGCGCCAGTAGCATCTACCAGTCTCACGCAGCCCGCTCCTTTCTGGACTGGAAGCCTAACGTGAGGCAAGTCTGGGCAAGGCTCGCCCAGGGCAGAGCAGCCTCACGCCAGCAACTCTGCCAGATCGGGCCTCTGAGCAGAGCTGGAGCTCTGCCGTAATGGAGGGGCACTCGGATCCGCCAAAGCAGAGATTGCAGCCGCACGCAGCTGGGCTGCCTCCCCTTCTGCCAAGGAGGCTCGCTTCCCGCATGCTGTAAACTGGGCTTCCAGGCGGGGCCCCCTGCGCCTCCCACAGGTCTTGGCTGAGGAGCTGCTTCCCTGAGGTGGGGCTGTGGACGGTAGCCCAGACACGCAGGGGCAGGCCCCAACCACCTGCACATATCTCTGCTGGGGAGGAGAGCACTAGGGAATTGACGTCTGTCAGGCACCTTCTGGGCGCTTAAGGAGTCAGCCTCCGCGTGTGTTGGGCTGCAGACCCCAGCCAGGGGCCCTGTGAGCTTTGTGCTCTCCGTGCTGTGCTGAGTCTGGGCGGTCAAGCAACCGCTGGAGGAACCCTGCAGTTGCCCTCCCATTGCCTCTAATAGAGCCCTCACTGCTGGAGCGCTTGGCAGTGTGCAACAAACCGGCAACTAAGCCCTCCACAAGAACGCCTGGGGACTAGGTGCAAAGGCAAGGCAGGAGTGGAGCTGAGGCCAGGAAGGCGCCAGTAGCATCTCCCAGTCTCGCGCAGCCTGCTCCTTCCTGGACTGGAAACCTAGCCGCGAGGCAAGTCTGGGCAAGGTTCGCCCAGGGCAGAGCAGCCTCACGCCAGCAGCTCGGCCAGATCTGGCCTTGAGCAGAGCTGGAGCTCTGCTATACTGGAGGCACACTCGGCTCCGCCAAAGCAGTGAATGCAGCCGCACGCAGCTGGGCTGCCTTCTCTTGTACTGAGGAGGCTCGCTTCCAGCATGCTGTAAACTGGGCTTCCAGGCGGGGCCCCCTGCGCCGCCCACAGGTCTTGGCTGAGGAGCTGCTTCCATGAGGAGGGGCGGTGGACGGTAGCCCAGACACGCAGGGGCAGGCCCCAACCACCTGCACATGTCTCTGCTGGGGAGAGAGCACTAGGGAATTGACGTCTGTCAGGCACCTTCTGGGCGCTCAAGGAGTCAGCCTCCGCGTGTGTGGGGCTGCAGACCCCAGCTAGGGCCCCTGTGAGCCTTGTGCTCTCCGTGCTGTGCTGAGTCTGGGCGGTCAAGCAACCGCTGGAGGAGCCCTGCAGCTGGCCTCCCATTGCTTCTAATAGAGCCCTCACTGCTGGAGCGCTTGGCAGTGTGCAACCCACCGGCAACTAAGCCTTTCACAAGAACGCCTGGGGATTAGGTGCAAAGGCAAGGCAGGAGTGGAGCTGAGGCCAGGAAGGCGCCAGTAGCATCTCCCAGTCTCACGCAGCCCGCTCCTATCTGAACTGGAAGCCTAACGTGCGGCAAGTCTTGGCAAGGCTCGCCCAGGGCAGAGCAGCCTCACGCCAGCAGCTCGGCCAGATCTGGCCTTGAGCAGAGCTGGAGCTCTGCTGTACTGGAGGCACACTCGGCTCCGCCAAAGCAGTGAATGGAGCCGCACACAGCAGGGCTGCCTTCTCTTCTCCCGAGGAGGCTCGCTTCAAGCATGCTGTAAACTAGGCTTCCAGGCGGGGCCCCCTGCGCCTCCCAAAGGTCTTGGCTCAGGAGCTGCTTCCCTGAGCTGGGGCTGTGGACGGGAGCCCAGACACGCAGAGGCAGGCCCCAACCACCTGCACACGTCTCTGCTGGAGAGGAGAGCACTAGGGAAATGACGTCTGTCAGGCACCTTCTGGGCGCTCCAGGAGTTCAACTCCGGTGTGTGGGGCTGCAGACCCCAGCAAGGAGCCCTGTGAGCCTTGTGCTCTCCGTGCTGTGCTGAGTCTCGGCGGTCAAGCAACCGTAAGAATAGACTTCCAGTTGCCCTCACTTTGCCTCTAATAGAGCCCTCACTGCTGGAGCGCTTGGCAGTGTGCAACCCACCGGCAACTAAGCCCTCCACAAGAATGCCTGGGGACTAGGTGCAAAGGCAAGGCAGGAGTGGAGCTGAGGCCAGGAAGGCGCCAGTAGCATCTCCCAGTCTCGCGCAGCCCGCTCCTTTCTGGACAGGAAGCCTACGCGAGGCAAGTCTGCGCAAGGCTCGCCCAGGGCACAGGAGGCTCACGCCAGCAACTATGAGAGATTGGGCCTTTGAGCAGAGCTGGAGCTCTGCCATACTGGAGGGGCACTCGGCTCCGCCAAAGTACTGATTGCATTCTCACGCAGCTGGGCTGCCTTCTCTTGTACTGAGGAGGCTCGCTTCCGGCATGCTGTAAACTAGGCTTCCCGGCGGGGGCGCCCCGCGCCTCCTACAGGTCTTAGCTGAGGAGCTGCTTCCCTGAGCTGGGGCTGTGGAAGGGAGTCCAGACACTCAAGGGCAGGCCCCAACCACCTGCACACGTCTCTGCTGGGGAGGAGAGCACTAGGAAAATGACGTCTGTCTGGCACCTTCTGGGCGCTCCCGGAATTCCTCTCCGGTGTGTGGGGCTGCAGACCCCAGCCAGGGGCCCTGTGAGCCTTGTGCTCTCCGTGCTGTGCTGAGTCTCGGCGGTCAAGCAACCGCTGGAGGAGCCCTGCAGTTGCCCTCCCATTGCCTCTAATAGAGCCCTCACTGCTGGAGCGCTTGGCAGTGTGCAACCCACCGGCAACTAAACCCTCCACAAGAACGCCTGGGGACTAGGTGCAAAGGCAAGGCAGGAATGGAGCTGAGGCCAGGAAGGCGCCAGTATCATCTCCCAGGCTCACGCAGCCCGCTCCTTTCTGGAGTGGAAGCCTAACGTGCGGCAAGTCTGAGCAAGGCTCACCCAGGACAGAGCAGCCTCACGCAAGCAACTCTGCCAGATCGGGCCTCTGAGCAGAGCTGGAGGTCTGCCGTAATGGAGGGGCACTCGACTCCGCCAAAGCAGTGATTGCAGCCACACGCAGCTGGGCTGGCTCCCCTTCTCCCAAGGAGGCTCGCTTCCCGCATGCTGTAAACGAGGCTTCCAGGCGGGGCCCCCTGCGCCTCCCACAGGTCTTGGCTGAGGAGCTGCTTCCCTGAGCTGGGGCTTTGGACGCGAGCCCAGAAACGCAGGGGCAGGGCCTAACCACCTGCACACGTTTCTGCTGGAGAGGAGAGCACTAGGGAAATGACGTCTGTCAGGCACCTTCTGGGCGCTCACCGAGTCAGCCTCCGCGTGTGTGGGGCTGCAGATCCCAGCCAGTGGCCCTGTGATCCTTGTGCTCTCCGTGCTGTGCTGAGTCTCGGCGGTCAAGCAACCGTCAGAATAGACTTCCAGTTGCCCTCCCATTGCCTCTGATAGAGCCCTCACTGCTGGAGCGCTTGGCAGTGTGCAACGCACCGGTAACGAAGCCCTCCACAAGAACGCCTGGGGACTAGGTGCAAAGGCAAGGCAGGAGTGGAGCTGAGGCCAGGAAGGCGCCAGTAACATCTCCCAGTCTCGCGCAGCCCCCTCCTTTCTGGACTGGAAGCCTAACGTGCGGCAAGTCTGGGCAAGGCTCGCCCAGGGCACAGCAGCCTCACGCCAGCAACTCTGAGAGATCGGGCCTTTGAGCAGAGCTGGAGCTCTGCCGTACTGGAGGGGCACTCGGCTCTGCCAAAGTAGTGATTGCAGCCGCACGCCGCTGGGCTGCCTTCTCTTGTACTGAGGAGGCTCGCTTCCAGCATGCTATAAACTGGGCTTCCAGGCGGGGGCGCCCCGCGCCTCCTACAGGTCTTAGCTGAGGAGCTGCTTCCCTGAGCTGGGGCTGTGGAAGGGAGTCCAGACACTCAAGGACAGGCCCCAACCACCTGCACAAGTCTCTGCTGGGGAGGAGAGCACTAGGGAAATGACGTCTGTCAGGCACCTTCTGGGCGCTCCCAGAGTTCCCCTCCGGTGTGTGGGGCTGCAGACCCCATCCAGGGGCCCGGTGAGCCTTGTGCTTTCCGTGCTGTGCTGAGTCTGGGCGGTCAAGCAAACGCAAGAGGCGACTTTCAGTAGCCCTCCCTTTGCCTCTAATAGAGCCCTCACTGCTGGAGCGCTTGGCAGTGTGCAACAAACCGGCTACTAAGCCCTCCACAAGAACGCCTGGGGACTAGGTGCAAAGGCAAGGCAGGAGTGGAGCTGAGGCCAGGAAGGCGCCAGTAGCATCTCCCAGTCTTGCACAGCATGCTCCTTCCTGGACTGGAAGCCTAGCCGCTAGGCAAGTCTGGGCAAGGCCCGCCCAGGGCAGAGCAGCCTCACGCCAGCAACTCTGCCAGATCCGGCCTCTGAGCAGAGCTGGAGATCTGCCGTACTGGAGGCGCACGCGGCTCCGCCAAAGCAGTGAATGCAGCCGCACACAGCAGGGCTGCCTTCTCTTCTCCCGAGGAGGCTCGCTTACCGCATGCTGTAAACAAGGCTTCCAGGCGGGGCCACCTGCGCCTCCCACATGTCTTGGCTCAGGAGCTGCTTCCCTGAGCTGGGGCTGTGGAAGGGAGTCCAGACACGCAGGGGCAGGCCCAAACCACCTGCCCACGTCTCTGCTGGGGAGGAGAGCACTAGGGAAATGACGTCTGTCAGGCACCTTCTGGGCGCTCACCGAGTCAGCTTCCGCGTGTGTGGGGCTGCAGACCCCAGCCAGGGGCCCTGTGAGCCTTGTGCTCTCCGTGCTGTGCTGAGTCTGGGCGGTCAAGGAACCGCTGGAGGAGCCCTGCAGTTGCCCTCCCATTGCCTTAATAGAGCCCTCACTGCTGGAGCGCTTGGCAGTGTGCAACCCACCGGCAACTAAGCCCTCCACAAGAACGCCTGGGGACTAGGTGCAAAGGCAAGCAGGAGTGGAGCTGAGGCCAGGATGGCGCCAGTAGAATCTCCCAGTCTCGCGCAGCCTGCTCCTTCCTGGACTGGAATCCTAGCCGCGAGGCAAGTCTGGGCAAGGCTCGCCCAGGGCAGAGCAGCCTCACGCCAGCAGTTCTGCCAGATCGGGCCTCTGAGCAGAGCTGGAGCTCTGCCGTAATGGAGGGGCACTCGGATCCGCCAAAGCAGAGATTGCAGCCGCACGCAGCTGGGCTGCCTCCCCTTCTGCCAAGGAGGCTCGCTTCCCGCATGCTGTAAACTGGGCTTACAGGCGGGGCCCCCTGCGCCTCCCACAGGTCTTGGCTGAGGAGCTGCTTCCCTGAGGTGGGGCTGTGGACGGTAGCCCAGACACGCAGGGGCAGGCCCCAACCACCTGCACATATCTCTGCTGGGGAGGAGAGCACTAGGGAATTGACGTCTGTCAGGCACCTTCTGGGCGCTTAAGGAGTCAGCCTCCGCGTGTGTGGGGCTGCAGACCCCAGCCAGGGGCCCTGTGAGCCTTGTGCTCTCCGTGCTGTGCTGAGTCTGGGCGGTCAAGCAACCGCTGGAGGAACCCTGCAGTTGACCTCCCATTGCCTCTAATAGAGCCCTCACTGCTGGAGCGCTTGGCAGTGTGCAACAAACCGGCAACTAAGCCCTCCACAAGAACGCCTGGGGACTAGGTGCAAAGGCAAGGCAGGAGTGGAGCTGAGGCCAGGAAGGCGCCAGTAGCATCTCCCAGTCTCGCGCAGCCTGCTCCTTCCTGGACTGCAAACCTAGCCGCGAGGCAAGTCTGGGCAAGGTTCGCCCAGGGCAGAGCAGCTTCACGCCAGCAGCTCGGCCAGATCTGGCCTTGAGCAGAGCTGGAGCTCTGCTATACTGGAGGCACACTCGGCTCCGCCAAAGCAGTGAATGCAGCCGCACGCAGCTGGGCTGCCTTCTCTTGTACTGAGGAGGCTCGCTTCCAGCATGCTATAAACTGTGCTTCCAGGCGGGGCCCCCTGCGCCTCCCACAGGTCTTGGCTGAGGAGCTGCTTTCCTGAGCTGGGGCTGTGGACGGGAGCCCAGACACGCAGGGGCAGGACCTAACACCTGCACACGTCTCTGCTGGGGAGGAGAGCACTAGGGAAATGACGTCTGTCAGGCACCTTCTGGGCGCTCACCGAGTCAGCCTCAGCGTGTGTGGGGCTGCAGATCCAGCCTGTGGCCCTGTGATCCTTGTGCTCTCCGTGCTGTGCTGAGTCTCGGCGGTCAAGCAACCGTAAGAATAGACTTCCAGTTGCCCTCACTTTGCCTCTAATAGAGCCCTCACTGCTGGAGCGCTTGGCAGTGTGCAACCCACCGGCAACTAAGCCCTCCACAAGAACGCCTGGGGACTAGGTGCAAAGGCAAGGCAGGAGTGGAGCTGAGGCCAGGAAGGCGGCAGTAGCATCTCCCAGTCACGCGCAGCCCGCTCCTTTCTGGACTGGAAGCCTAACGCGAGGCAAGTCTGGGCAAGGCTCGCCCAGGGCACAGCAGCCTCACGCCAGCAACTATGAGAGATCGGGCCTTTGAGCAGAGCTGGAGCTCTGCCGTACTGGAGGGGCACTCGGCTCCGCCAAAGTACTGATTGCAGCCGCACGCAGCTGGGCTGCCTTCTCTTGTACTGAGGAGGCTCGCTTCCGGCATGCTATAAACTGGGCTTCAAGGCGGGGGCGCCCCTCGCCTCCTACAGGTCTTAGCTGAGGAGCTGCTTCCCTGAGCTGGGGATGTGGAAGGGAGTCCAGACACTCAAGGGCAGTCCCCAAACAGCTGCACACGTCTCTGCTGGGGAGGAGAGCACTAGGGAAATGACGTCTGTCAGGCACCTTCTGGGCGCTCCCAGAGTTCCCCTCCGGTGTGTGGGGCTGCAGACCCCAGCCAGGGTCCCTGTGAGCCTTGTGCTTTCCGTGCTGTGCAGAGTCTGGGCGGTCAGGCAAACGCAAGAGGCGACTTGCAGTAGCCCTCCCTTTGCCTTTAATAGAGCCCTCACTGCTGGAGCGCTTGGCAGTTTGCAACCCACCGGCAACTAAGCCTTTCACAAGAACGCCTGGGGACTAGGTGCAAAGGCAAGGCAGGAGTGGAGCTGAGGCCAGGAAGGCGCCAGTACCATCTCCCAGTCTCACGCAGCCTGCTCCTATCTGGACTGGAAGCCTAACGTGCGGCAAGTCTGGGCAAGGCTCGCCCAGGGCAGAGCAGCCTCACGCCAGCAACTCTGCCAGATCGGGCCTCTGAGCAGAGCTGGAGATCTGCCGTACTGGAGGCGCACTCGGCTCCGCCAAAGCAGTGAATGCAGCCGCACACAGCAGGGCTGCCTTCTCTTCTCCCGAGGAGGCTCGCTTACCGCATGCTGTAAACAAGGCTTCCAGGCGGGGCCACCTGCGCCTCCCACATGTCTTGGCTCAGGAGCTGCTTCCCTGAGCTGGGGCTGTGGAAGGGAGTCCAGACACGCAGGGGCAGGCCCAAACCACCTGCCCACGTCTCTGCTGGGGAGGAGAGCACTAGGGAAATGACGTCTGTCAGGCACCTTCTGGGCGCTCACCGAGTCAGCTTCCGCGTGTGTGGGGCTGCAGACCCCAGCCAGGGGCCCTGTGAGCCTTGTGCTCTCCGTGCTGTGCTGAGTCTGGGCGGTCAAGGAACCGCTGGAGGAGCCCTGCAGTTGCCCTCCCATTGCCTTAATAGAGCCCTCACTGCTGGAGCGCTTGGCAGTGTGCAACCCACCGGCAACTAAGCCCTCCACAAGAACGCCTGGGGACTAGGTGCAAAGGCAAGGCAGGAGTGGAGCTGAGGCCAGGATGGCGCCAGTAGAATCTCCCAGTCTCGCGCAGCCTGCTCCTTCCTGGACTGGAATCCTAGCCGCGAGGCAAGTCTGGGCAAGGCTCGCCCAGGGCAGAGCAGCCTCACGCCAGCAGCTCTGCCAGATCGGGCCTCTGAGCAGAGCTGGAGCTCTGCCGTAATGGAGGGGCACTCGGATCCGCCAAAGCAGAGATTGCAGCCGCACGCAGCTGGGCTGCCTCCCCTTCTGCCAAGGAGGCTCGCTTCCCGCATGCTGTAAACTGGGCTTCCAGGCGGGGCCCCCTGCGCCTCCCACAGGTCTTGGCTGAGGAGCTGCTTCCCTGAGGTGGTGCTGTGGACGGTAGCCCAGACACGCAGGGGCAGGCCCCAACCACCTGCACATATCTCTGCTGGGGAGGAGAGCACTAGGGAATTGACGTCTGTCAGGCACCTTCTGGGCGCTTAAGGAGTCAGCCTCCGCGTGTGTGGGGCTGCAGACCCCAGCCAGGGGCCCTGTGAGCCTTGTGCTCTCCGTGCTGTGCTGAGTCTGGGCGGTCAAGCAACCGCTGGAGGAACCCTGCAGTTGACCTCCCATTGCCTCTAATAGAGCCCTCACTGCTGGAGCGCTTGGCAGTGTGCAACAAACCGGCAACTAAGCCCTCCACAAGGTCGCCTGGGGACTAGGTGCAAAGGCAAGGCAGGAGTGGAGCTGAGGCCAGGAAGGCGCCAGTAGCATCTTCCAGTCTCGCGCAGCCTGCTCCTTCCTGGACTGGAAACCTAGCCGCGAGGCAAGTCTGGGCAAGGTTCGCCCAGGGCAGAGCAGCCTCACGCCAGTAGCTCGGCCAGATCTGGCCTTGAGCAGAGCTGGAGCTCTGCTATACTGGAGGCACACTCGGCTCCGCCAAAGCAGTGAATGCAGCCGCACGCAGCTGGGCTGCCTTTTCTTGTACTGAGGAGGCTCGCTTCCAGCATGCTATAAACTGGGCTTCCAGGCGGGGCCCCCTGCGCCTCCCACAGGTCTTGGCTGAGGAGCTGTTTTCCTGAGCTGGGGCTGTGGACGGGAGCCCAGACACGCAGGGGCAGGACCTAACCACCTGCACACGTCTCTGCTGGGGAGGAGAGCACTAGGGAAATGACGTCTGTCAGGCACCTTCTGGGCGCTCACCGAGTCAGACTCAGCGTGTGTGGGGCTGCAGACCCAGCCAGTGGCCCTGTGATCCTTGTGCTCTCCGTGCTGTGCTGAGTCTCGGCGGTCAAGCAACCGTAAGAATAGACTTCCAGTTGCCCTCACTTTGCCTCTAATAGAGCCCTCACTGCTGGAGCGCTTGGCAGTGTGCAACCCACCGGCAACTAAGCCCTCCACAAGAACGCCTGGGGACTAGGTGCAAAGGCAAGGCAGGAGTGGAGCTGAGGCCAGGAAGGCGCCAGTAGCATCTCCCAGTCACGCGCAGCCCGCTCCTTTCTGGACTGGAAGCCTAACGCGAGGCAAGTCTGGGCAAGGCTCGCCCAGGGCACAGCTGCCTCACGCCAGCAACTATGAGAGATCGGGCCTTTGAGCAGAGCTGGAGCTCTGCCGTACTGGAGGGGCACTCGGCTCCGCCAAAGTACTGATTGCAGCCGCACGCAGCTGGGCTGCCTTCTCTTGTACTGAGGAGGCTCGCTTCAGGCATGCTATAAACTGGGCTTCCAGGCGGGGGCGCCCCTCGCCTCCTACAGGTCTTAGCTGAGGAGCTGCTTCCCTGAGCTGGGGATGTGGAAGGGAGTCCAGACACTCAAGGGCAGGCCCCAAACAGCTGCACACGTCTCTGCTGGGGAGGAGAGCACTAGGGAAATGACGTCTGTCAGGCACCTTCTGGGCGCTCCCAGAGTTCCCCTCCGGTGTGTGGGGCTGCAGACCCCAGCCAGGGTCCCTGTGAGCCTTGTGCTTTCCGTGCTGTGCAGAGTCTGGGCGGTCAGGCAAACGCAAGAGGCGACTTGCAGTAGCCCTCCCTTTGCCTTTAATAGAGCCCTCACTGCTGGAGCCCTTGGCAGTTTGCAACCCACCGGCAACTAAGCCTTTCACAAGAACGCCTGGGGACTAGGTGCAAAGGCAAGGCAGGAGTGGAGCTGAGGCCAGGAAGGCGCCAGTAGCATCTCCCAGTCTCACGCAGCCTGCTCCTATCTTTACTGGAAGCCTAACGTGCGGCAAGTCTGGGCAAGGCTCGCCCAGGGCAGAGCAGCCTCACGCCAGCAACTCTGCCAGATCGGGCCTCTGAGCAGAGCTGGAGATCTGCCGTACTGGAGGCGCACTCGGCTCCGCCAAATCAGTGAATGCAGCCGCACACAGCAGGGCTGCCTTCTCTTCTCCCGAGGAGGCTCGCTTACCGCATGCTGTAAACAAGGCTTCCAGGCGGGGCCACCTGCGCCTCCCACATGTCTTGGCTCAGGAGCTGCTTCCCTGAGCTGGGGCTGTGGAAGGGAGTCCAGACACGCAGGGGCAGGCCCAAACCACCTGCCCACGTCTCTGCTGGGGAGGAGAGCACTAGGGAAATGACGTCTGTCAGGCACCTTCTGGGCGCTCACCGAGTCAGCTTCCGCGTGTGTGGGGCTGCAGACCCCAGCCAGGGGCCCTGTGAGCCTTGTGCTCTCCGTGCTGTGCTGAGTCTGGGCGGTCAAGCAACCGTAAAAATAGACTTCCAGTTGCCCTCACTTTGCCTCTAATAGAGCCCTCAAGCTGGAGCGCTTGGAAGTGTGCAACCCACCGGCAACTAAGCCCTCCACAAGAACGCCTGGGGACTAGGTGCAAAGGCAAGGCAGGAGAGGAGCTGAGGCCAGGAAGGCGCCAGTAGCATCTCCCAGGCTCGCGCAGCCCGCTCCTTTCTGGACTGGAAGACGAGCCTCGAGGCAAGTCTGGGCAAGGCTCGCCCAGGGCAGAGCAGCCTCACGCCAGCACTCTGCCAGATCGGGCCTCTGAGCAGAGCTGGAGCTCTGCCGTACTGGAGGCACACTCGGCTCCACCAAAGCAGTCAATGCAGCCGCACACAGCAGGGCTGCCTTCCCTTCTCCCGAGGAGGCTCGCTTCCCACATGCCGTAAACTAGCCTTTCAGGCGGGGCACCCTGCGCCTCCCACAGGTCTTGGCTCAGGAGCTGCTTCCCTGAGCTGGGGCTGTGGACGGGAGCCCAGACACGCAGGGGCTGGCCCAAACCAGCTGCACACGTCTCTGCTGGGGAGGAGAGCAATAGGGAAATGACGTCTCTCAGCCACCTTCTGGGCGCTCACCGAGTCAGCCTCCGCGTGTGTGGGGCTGCAGACCCCAGCCAGGGTCCCTGTGAGCCTTGTGCTCTCCGTGCTGTGCTGAGTCTGGGCGGTCAAGCAACCGTAAGAATAGACTTCCAGTTGCCCTCACTTTGCCTCTAATAGAGCCCTCAAGCTGGAGCGCTTGGCAGTGTGCAACCCACCGGCAACTAAGCCCTCCACAAGAACGCCAGGGGACTTGGTGCAAAGGCAAGGCAGGAGTGGAGCTGAGGCCAGGAAGGCGCCAGTAGCATCTCCCAGTCTCGCGCAGCCCGCTCCTTTCTGGACTGGAAGCCTAACGCGAGGCAAGTCTGGGCAAGGCTCGCCCAGGGCACAGCAGCCTCACGCCAGCAACTATGAGAGATCGGGCCTTTGAGCAGAGCTGGAGCTCTGCCGTACTGGAGGGGCACTCGGCTCCGCCAAAGTACTGATTGCAGCCGCACGCAGCTGGGCTGCCTTCTCTTGTACTTAGGAGGCTCGCTTCCCCCATGCTGTAAACTAGGCTTCCCGGCGTGGGCGCCCCGCACCTCCTACAGGTCTTAGCTGAGGAGCTGCTTCCCTGAGCTGGGGCTGTGGAAGGGAGTCCGGACACTCAAGGGCAGGCCCCAACCACCTGCACACGTCTCTGCTGGGGAGTAGAGCACTAGAGAAATAACGTCTGTCAGGCACCTTCTGGGCGCTCCCGGAGTTCCCCTCCGGTGTGTGGGGCTGCAGACCCCAGCCAGGGGCCCTGTGAGCCTTGTGATCTCCGTGCTGTGCTGAGTCTGGGCGGTCAAGCAAATGCAAGAGGCGACTTGCAGTAGCCCTCCCTTTGCCTCTAATAGAGCCCTCACGGCTGGAGCGCTTGGCAGTGTGCAACCCACCGGCAACTAAGCCTTTCACAAGAACGCCTGGGGACTAGGTGCAAAGGCAAGGCAGGAGTGGAGCTGAGGCAAGGAAGGCGCCAGTAGCATCTCCCAGTCTCGCCCAGCCTGCTCCTTCCTGGACTGGAAGCCTAGCCGCGAGGCAAGTCTGGGCAAAGCTCGCCCTGGGCAGAGCAGCCTCACGCCAGCAACTCTGCCAGATCGGGCCTCTGAGCAGAGCTGGAGCTCTGCCGTACTGGAGGGGCACTCGGTTCCGCCAAAGCAGTGATTGCAGCCGCAGGCAGCTGGGCTGGCTCCTCTTCTCCCGAGGAGACTCGCTTCCCGCATGCTGTAAACTAGGCTTCCAGGCGGGGCCCCCTGCCCCTCCCACAGGTCTTGGCTCAGGAGCTGCTTCCCTGAGCTGGGGCTGTGGACGGGAGCCCAGACACACAGGGGCAGGCCCCAACCACCTGCACACGTCTCTGCTGGGGAGGAGAGCACTAGGGAAATGACGTCTGTCAGGCACGTTCTGGGCAGTCACCGAGTCAGCCTCCGCGTGTGTGGGGCTGCAGACCCCAGCCAGGGGCCCTGTGAGCCTTGTGCTCTCCGTGCTGTGCTGAGTCTGGGCGGTCAAGCAACCGCTGGAGGAGCCCTGTAGTTGCCCTCCCTCTGCATCTAATAGAGCCCTCACTGCTGGAACGCTTAGCAGTGTGCAACCCACTGGCAACTAAGCACTCCACAAGAACGCCTGGAGACTAAGTGCAAAGGCAAGGCAGGAGTGGAGCTGAGGCCAGGAAGGCGCCAGTAGCATCTCGCAGTCTCACGCAGCCTGCTCCTTCCTGGACTGGAAGCCTAGACACGAGGCAAGTCTGGGCAAGGCTCGCCCAACGAAAAGCAACCTCACGCCAGCAACTCTGCCAGATCGGGCCTCTGAGCCGAGCTGGAGCTCTGCCGTACTGGAGGGGCTCTCGGCTCCGCCCAAGCAGTAATTTCAGCCGCACGCATCTGGGCTGCCTCCTCTTCTCCCAAGGAGGGTCGCTTCCCCCATGCTGTGCACTAAGCTTCCAGACGGGGGCGCCGCGCGCCTCCTTCAGGTCTTGGCTCAGGAGCTGCTTCCCTGAGCTGGGGCTGTGCACGGCAGCCCAGACATGCTGGGGCAGGCCCAAACCACCTGCACATTTCTCTGCTGGGGTGGGGAGCCCTACGGAAATGACGTCTGTCCGGCACCTTCTGGACGCTCACCGAGTCAGCATCCGCGTGTGTGGGGCTGCAGACCCCAGCCAGGGGCCCTGTGAGTCTTGTGCTCTCCATGCTGTGCTGAGTCTGGGCGGTCAAGCAACCGCTGGAGGAGCCCTGCAGTTGCACTCCCATTGCCTCTAATAGAGCCTTCACTGCTGGAGCGCTTGGCAGTGTGCAAACCACCGGCAACTAAGCCCTCCACAAGAACGCCTGGGGACTAGGTGCAAAGGCAAGGCAGGAGTGGAGCTGAGGCCAGGAAGGTGCCAGTAGCATCTCCCAGTCTCGCGCAGCCTGCTCCTTCCTGGACTGGAAGCCTAGCCGCGAGGCAAATCTGGGCAAGGCTCGCCCAGGGCAGAGCAGCCTCACGCCAGCAACTCTGCCCGATCGGGCCTCTTAGCAGAGCTGGAACTCTTCCGTAATGGAGGTGCACTCGGCTCTGGCAAAGCAGTGAATGCAGCCGCACACAGCAGGGATGCCTTCTCTTCTCCCGAGGAGGCTCGCTTCCCAAATGCTGTAAACTAGGCTTCCAGGCGGGGCCCCCTGCGCCTCCTACAGGTCTTGTCTCAGGAGCTGCTTCCCTGAGCTGGGGCTGTGGACGGGAGCCCAGACACGCAGGGGCAGGCCCCAACCACCTGCACACGTCTCTGCTGGGGAGGAGAGCACTAGGGAAATGACGTCTGTCAGGCACCTTCTGGGCACTCACCGAGTCAGCCTCCGCGTGTGTGGGGCTGCAGACCCCAGCCAGGGGAACTGTGAGCCTTGTGCTCTCCGTGCTGTACTGAGTCTGGGCGGTCAAGCAACCCTAAGAATAGACTTCCAGTTGAACTCACTTTGCCTCTAATAGAGCCCTCACTGCTGGAGCGCTTGGCAGTGTGCATCCCACGGGCAATTAAGCCCTCCAGAAGAAAGCCTGGGGACTAGGTGCAAAGGCAAGGCAGGAGTGGAGCTGAGGCCAGGAAGGCGCCAGGAGAATCTCCCAGTATCGCGCAGCTTGCTCCTTCCTGGACTGGAAGCCTAGCCGCGAGGCAAGTCTGGGCAAGTCTCCCAGGGCAGAGCAGCCTCACGGCAGATACTCTGCCAGATCGGGCCTCTGAGCAGAGCTGGAGCTTTGCCGAACTGGAGGCGCACTAGGCTCCGCCAAAGCAGTGAATGCAGCCGCACACAGCAGGGCTGCCTTCTCTTCTACCGAGGAGGCTCGCTTCCCAAATGCTGTAAACTAGGCTTAAAGTCGGGGCCCCCTGCGCCTTCCACATGTCTTGCCTCAGGAGCTGCTTCCCTGAGCAGGGGCTGTGGACGGGAGCCCAGACATGCAGGGGCAGGCCCAAACCACCTGCACACGTCTCTGCTGGGGAGGAGAGCACTAGGGAAATGACGTCTGTCAGGCACCTTCTGGGCGCTCAACGAGTCAGCCTCCGCGTGTGTGGGGCAGCAGACCCCAGCCAGGGACCCTGCGCGCCATGTGCTCTCCGTGCTGTGCTGAGTCTGGGCGGTCAAGCAACCGATGGAGGAGCCCTGCAGTTGCCCTCCCATTGCCTCTAATAGAGCCCTCACTGCTGGAGCGCTTGGCAGTGTGCAACCCACCGGCAACTAAGCCCTCCACAAGAACGCCTGGGGACTAAGTGCAAAGGCAAGGCAGGAGTGGAGCTGAGGCCAGGAAGGCGCCAGTAGCATCTCCCAGTCTAGTGCAGCCCACTCCTTTCTGGACTGGAAGCCTAACGTTAGGCAAGTTTGGGCAAGGCTCGCCCAGGGCAGAGCAGCCTCACGCCAGCAACTCTGCCAGATTGGGCCTCTGAGCAGAGCTGGAGCTCTGCCGTACTGGAGGGGCACTAGGCTCCACCAAAGCAGTGATTGCAGCCGCACGCAGCTGGGCTGCCTCCCCTTCTCCCAAGGAGGCTCGCTTCCCGCATGCTGTAAACTAGGCTTCCAGGGGGGGACCCCTGCGCCTCCGACAGGTCTTGGCTCAGGAGCTGCTTCCCTGAGCTGGGGCTGTGGACGGGAGCCCAGAAACGCAGGGGCAGGCCCTAACCACCTGCACACGTCTCTGCTGGGGAGGAGAGCACTGGGGAAATGACGTCTGTCAGGCACCTTCTGGGCGCTCACCGAGTCAGCCTCCGCGTGTGTGGGGCTGCAGACCCCAGCCAGTGGCCCTGTGAGCCTTGTGCTCTCCGTGCTGTGCTGAGTCTGGGCGGTCAAGCAACCGCTGGAGGAACCCTTCAGTTGCCCTCCCATTACCACTTATAGAGCCCTCACTGCTCGAGCGCTTGGCAGTGTGCAACCCACCGGCAACTAAGCCCTCCACAAGAACGCCTGGGGACTTGGTGCAAAGGCAAGGCAGGAGTGGAGCTGAGGCCAGGAAGGCGCCAGTAGCATCTCCCAGTCTCGCGCAGCCCGCTCCTTTCTGGTCTGGAAGCCTAGCCGCGAGGCAAGTCTGGGCAAGGCTCGCCCAGGGCAGAGCAGCCTCACGCCAGCAACTCTGCCATATCGGGCCTCTGAGCAGAGCTGGAGCTCTGTCGTACTGGAGGGGCACTCGGCTCCGCCAAAGTATTGATTGCAGCCGCACGCAGCTGGTCTGCCTTCTCTTGTACTGAGGAGGCTCGCTTCCCGCATGCTGTAAACTAGGCTTCCCGGCAGGGGCGCCCCGCGCCTCCTACAGGTCTTGGCTGAGGAGCTGCTTCCCTGAGCTGGGGCTGTGGACAGGAGCCCAGACACGCAGGGGCAGGCCAGAACCACCAGCACACGTCTCTGCTGGGGAGGAGAGCACTAGGGAAATGACGTCTGTCAGGCACCTTCTGGGCGCTCACCGAGTCAGCCTCCGCGTGTGTGGGGCTGCAGACCCCAGCCAGGGACCCTGTGAGCCTTGAGCTCTCCGTGCTGTGCTGAGTCTGGGCGGTCAAGCATCCGTTATAATAGACTTCCAGTTGCCCTCACTTTGCCTCTAATAGAGCCCTCAAGCTGGAGCGCTTGGACGTGTGCAACCGACCGGCAACTAAGCCCTCCACAAGAACGCCTGGGGACTAGGTGCAAAGGCAAG
Source organism: Capricornis sumatraensis (assembly GCF_032405125.1). Lineage (NCBI taxonomy): Eukaryota > Metazoa > Chordata > Mammalia > Artiodactyla > Bovidae > Capricornis > Capricornis sumatraensis. The sequence continues at coordinate 16,015,999 of NW_027184612.1, forward strand.
GCAGGAGTGGAGCTGAGGCCAGGAAGGCGCCAGTAGCATCTCCCAGTCTCGCGCAGCCCGCTCCTTTCTGGACTGGAAGCCGAGCCTCGAGGCAAGTCAGGGCAAGATTCGCCCAGGGTAGAGCAGCCTCACGCCAGCACTCTGACAGATCGGGCCTCTGAGCAGAGCTGGAGCTCTGCCGTACTGGAGGCACACTCGGCTCCGCCAAAGCAGTGAATGCAGCCGCACACAGCAGGGCTGCCTTCCCTTCTTCCGAGGAGGCTCGCTTCCCGCATGCTGTAAACTAGGCTTCCAGGCGGGGCCCCCTGCGCCTCCCACAGGTCTTGGCTCAGGAGCTGCTTCCCTGAGCTGGGGCTGTGGACGGGAGCCCAGACACGCAGGGGCCGGCCCAAACCACCTGCACACGTCTCTGCTGGGGAGGAGAGCAATAGGGAAATGACATCTCTAAGGCACCTTCTGGGCGCTCACCGAATCAGACTCCGCGTGTGTGGGGCTGCAGACCCCAACCAGGGGCCCTGTGAGCCTTGTGCTCTCCGTGCTCTGCTGAGTCTGGGCGGTCAAGCAACCGTAAGAATTGACTTCCATTTGCCCTCACTTTGCCTCTAATAGAGCCCTCAAGCTGGAGCGCTTGGCAGTGTGCAACACACCGGCTACTAAGCCCTCCACAGGAACGCCTGGGGACTAAGTTGAAAGGCAAGGCAGGAGTGGAGCTGAATCCAGGAAGGCGCCAGGAGGATCTCCCAGTCTCGCGCAGCCCGCTCCTTTCTGGACTGGAAGCCTAACGCGAGGCAAGTCTGGGCAAGCCTCGCCCAGGGCACAGCAGCCTCACGCCAGCAACTCTGCCAGATCGGGCCTTTGAGCAGAGCTGGAGCTCTGCCGTACTGGAGGGGCACTCGGCTCCGCCAAAGTACTGATTGCAGCCGCACGCAGCTGGGCTGCCTTCTCTTGTACTGAGGAGGCTCGCTTCCGGCATGCTGTAAACTAGGCTTCCCGGCGGGGGCGCCCCGCGCCTGCTACAGGTCTTAGCTGAGGAGCTGCTTCCCTGAGCTGGGGCTGTGGAAGGGAGTCCAGACACTCAAGGGCAGGCCCCAACCACCTGCACACGTCTCTGCTGGGGAGCAGAGCACTAGAGAAATGACGTCTGTCAGGCACTTTCTGGGCGCTCACCGAGTCAGCCTCCGCGTGTGTGGGGCTGTAGACCCCAGCCAGGAGCCCTGAGAGCCTTGTGATCTCCGTGCTGTGCTGAGTCTGGACGGTCAAGCAAACGCTGGAGGAGCCCTGTAGTTGCCCTCCCATTGCATCTAATAGTGCCCTCACTGCTGGAACGCTTAGCAGTGTGCAACCCAGTGGCAACTAAACCCTCCACAAGAACGCCTGGAGACTAAGTGCAAAGGTAAGGCAGGAGTGGAGCTGAGGCCAGAAAGGTGCCAGTAGCATCTCGCAGTCTCACGCAGCCTGCTCCTTCCTGGACTGGAGGCCTAGTCACGAGGCAAGTCTGGGCAAGCCTCGCCCAGGGCAAAGCAGCCTCACGCCAGCAACTCTGCCCGATCGGGCCTCTGAGCGGAACTGGAGCTCTGCCGTACTGGAGGCGCTCTCGGCTCCGCCCAAGCAGTGATTGCAGCCGCACGCATCTGGGCTGCCTCCTCTTCTCCCAAGGAGGTTCGCTTCATGCATGCTGTGCACTAGGCTTCCAGGCGAGGGCGCCGCGCGCCCCCGTCAGGTCTTGGCTGAGGAGCTGCTTCCCTGAGCTGGGGCTGTGGACGGGAGCCCAGATATGCAGGGGCAGGCCCAAACCACCTGCACATTTCTCTGCTGGGGTGGGGAGCCCTAGGGAAATGACGTCTGTCAGGCACCTTCTGGGGGCTCACCGAGTCAGCCTCCGCGTATGTGGGGCTGCAGACCCCAGCCAGGGGCCCTGTGAGCCTTGTGCTCTCCATGCTGTGCTGAGTCTGGGCGGTCAAGCAACCACTGGAGGCGCCCTGCAGTTGCACTCCCATTGCCTCTAATAGAGCCCTCACTTCTGGAGCGCTTGGCAGTGTGCAACCCACCGGCAACTAAGCCCTCCACAAGAACGCCTGGGGACTAGGTGCAAAGGCAAGGCAGGAGTGGAGCTGAGGCCAGGAATGTGCCAGTAGCATCTCCAGTCTCGCGCAGCCTGCTCCTTCCAGGACTGGAAGCCTAGCCGCGAGGCAAGTCTGGGCAAGGCTCGCCCAGGGCAGAGCAGACTCACGCCAGCAACTCTGCCCGATCGGGCCTCTGAGCAGAGCTGGAGCTCTGCCGTAATGGAGGCGCACTCGGCTCTGGCAAAGCAGTGAATGCAGCCGCACACAGCAGGGCTGCCTTCTCTACTCCCGAGGAGGCTCGCGTCCCAAATGCTGTAAACTAGGCTTCCATGCTGGGCCCCCTGCGCCTCCTACAGGTCTTGGCTGAGGAGCTGCTTCCCTGAGCTGGGGCTGTGGACGGGAGCCCAGACACGCAGGGGCAGGCCCCAACCACTTGCACACGTCTCTGCTGGGGAGGAGAGCACTAGGGAAATGACGTCTGTCAGGCACCTTCTGGGCGCTCACCTAGTCAGCCTCCGCGTGTGTGGGGCTGCAGACCCCAGCCAGGGGCCCTGTGAGCCTTGTGCTCTCCGTGTTGTGCTGAGTCTGGGAGGTCAAGCCACCGCTGGAGGAGCCCTGCAGTTGCCCTCCCATTGCCTCTAACAGAGCCCTCACTGCTGGAGCGCTTGGCAGTGTGCAACCCACCGGCAACTAAGCCCTCGACAAGTACGCCTGGGGACTAGGTGCAAAGGTAAGGCAGGAGTGGAACTGAGGCCAGGAAGGCGCCAGTAGCATCTCCCAGTCTCGCGCAGCCTGCTCCTTCCTGGAATGGAAACCTAGCCGCGAGGCAAGTCTGGGCAAGGCTCGCCCAGGGCAGAGCAGCCTCACGCCAGCAACTCTGCCAATTGGGACTCAGAGCAGAGCTGGAGCTCTGCCGTACTGGAGTCGCACTCGGCTCCGCCAAAGCAGTGTATGCAGCCGCACACAGCAGGGCTGCCTTCTCTTCTCCCGAGGAGGCTCGCTTCCCGCAAGCTGTAAACTAGGCTTCCAGGCGGGGCCCCCTGCGCCTACCACAGGTCTTGGCTTAGGAGCTGCTTCCCTGAGCTGGGGCTGTGGACGAGAGCGCAGACACGAAGGGGCAGGCCCCAAACACCTGCACACGTCTCTGCTGGGGAGAAGAGCACTAGGGAAATGACGTCTGTCAGGCACTTTCTGGGCGCTCACCGAGTCAGCCTCCCCGTGTGTGGGGCTGCAGACCCCAGCCAGGGGCCCTGTGAGCCTTGTGCTCTCCGTGCTGTGCTGAGTCTGGGAGGTCAAGCCACCGCTGGAGGAGCCCTGCAGTTGCCCTCCCATTGCCTCTAATAGAGCCCTCACTGCTGGATCTCTTGGCAGTGTGCAACCCACCGGCAACTAAGCCCTCCACAAGAACGCCTGGGGACTAAGTGCAAAGGCAAGGCAGGAGTGGAGCTGAGGCCAGGAAGGCGCCAGTAGCATCTCCCAGTCTAGCGCAGCCCACTCCTTTCTGGAATGGAAGCCTAACGTGAGGCAAGTTTGGGCAAGGCTCGCCCAGGGCAGAGCAGCCTCACGCCAGCAACTCTGCCAGATCGGGCCTCTGAGCAGAGCTGGAGCTCTGCCGTACTGGAGGGGCACTCGACTCCACCAAAGCAGTGAATGCAGCCGCACACAGCAGGGCTGCCTTCTCTTCTCCCGAGGAGGCTCGCTTCCCACATGCTGTAACTAGACTTCCAGGCGGGGCCCCCTGCGCCTCCCACAGGTCTTGGCTCAGGAGCTGCTTCCCTGAGCTGGGGCTGTGGACGGGAGCCCAGACACGAAGGGGCAGGCCCAAACCACCTGCACACGTCTCTGCTGGGGAGGAGAGCATTAGGGAAATGACGTCTGTCAGGCACCTTCTGGGCGCTCACCGAGTCAGCCTCCGCGTGTGTGGGGCTGCAGACCCCAGCCAGGGGCCCTCTGAGCCTTGTGCTTTCCGTGCTGTGCTGAGTCTGGGCGGTCAAGCAACCGCACAAGGAAACTTGAAGTTGCCCTCCCTTTGCCTCTAATAGAGCCCTCACTGCTGGAGCGCTTGGCAGTGTGCATCCCACCGGCAACTAAGCCTTTCACAAGAACGCCTGGGGACTAGGTGCAAAGGCAAGGCAGGAGTGGAGCTGAGGCCAGGAAGGCGCCAGGAGCATCTCCCAGTCTCGCGCAGCCTGCTCCTTCCTGGACTGGAAGCCTAACCGAAAGGCAAGTCTGGGCAAAGCTTGCCCAGGGCAGAGCAGCCTCACGCCAGCAACTCTGCCAGATCGGGCCTCTGAGCAGAGCTGGAACTCTGCCGTAATGGAGAGGCACTCGGCTCCGCCAAAACAGTGATTGCAGCTGCACGCAGCTGGGCTGCCTCCCCTTCTCCCAAGGAGGCTCGCTTCCCGCATGCTGTAAACTAGGCTTCCAGGCAGGGCCCCCTGCGCCTCCCACAGGTCTTGGCTCAGGAGATGCTTCCCTGAGCTGGGGCTGTGGACGGGAGCCCAGAAACGCAGGGGCAGGCCCTAACCACCTGCACACGTCTCTGCTGGGGAGGAGAGCACTAGGGAAATGACGTCTGTCAGGCACCTTCTGGGCGCTCACAGAGTCAGCCTCCGCGTGTGTGGGGCTGCAGACCCCAGCCAGGGGCCCTGTGAGCTTTGTGCTCTCCGTGCTGTGCTGAGTCTTGGCGGTCAAGCAACCGCTGGAGGAGCCCTGCATTTGCCCTCCCATTACCAGTAATAGAGCCCTCACTGCTGGAGCGCGTGGCAGTGTGCAACCCACCGGCAACTAAGCCCTCCACAAGAACGCCTGGGGACTAGGTGCAAAGGCAAGGCAGGAGTGGAGCTGAGGCCAGGAAGGCGCCAGTAGCATCTCCCAGTCTCGCGCAGCCCGCTCCTTTCTGGACTGGAAGCCTAACGCGAGGCAAGTCTGGGCAAGGCTCGCCAAGGGCACAGCAGCCTCACGCCAGCAACTCTGAGAGATCGGGCCTTTGGGCAGAGCTGGAGCTCTGCCGTACTGGAGGGGCACTCGGCTCCGCCAAAGTACTGATTGCAGCCGCACGGAGCTGGGCTGCCTTCTCTTATACTGAGGAGGCTCGCTTCCGGCATGCTGTAGACTAGGCTTCCCGGCGGGGGCGCCCCGCACCTCCTACAGGTCTTAGCTGAGGAGCTGCTTCCCTGAGCTTGGGCTGTGGAAGGGAGTCCAGACACTCAATGGCAGGCCCCAACCACCTGCACACGTCTCTGCTGGGGAGCAGAGCACTAGAGAAATGACGTCTGTCAGGCACTTTCTGGGCGCTCACCGAGTCAGCCTCCGCGTGTGTGGGGCTGTAGACCCCAGCCAGGGGCCCTGAGTGCCTTGTGCTCTCCGTGCTGTGCTGAGTCTGGGCGGTCAAGCAACCGCTGGAGGAGCCCTGTAGTTGCCCTCCCATTGCATCTAATAGTGCCCTCACTGCTGGAACGCTTAGCAGTGTGCAACCCACTGGCAACTAAGCCCTCCACAAGAACGCCTGGAGACTAAGTGCAAAGGTAAGGCAGGAGTGGAGCTGATGCAAGAAAGGTGCCAGTAGCATCTCGCAGTCTCACGCAGCCTGCTCCTTCCTGGACTGGAAGCCTATGTGTGAGGTAGGTCTGGGCAAGGCTCGCCCAGGACAGAGCAGCCTAACGCCAGCAACTCTGTCAGATCGGGCCTCTGAGCAGAGCTGGAGCTCTGCCGTACTGGAAGGGCACTCGGCTCCGCCAAAGCAGTGAATTCAGCCGCACGCAGCAGGGCTGCCTTCTCTTCTCCCGAGGAGGCTCGCTTCCCGCATGCTGTAAACTAGGCTTCCAGGCGGGGCCCCCTGCGCCTACCACAGGTCTTGGCTCAGGAGCTGCTTCCCTGAGCTGGGGCTGTGGACGGGAGCCCAGACACGCAGGGGCAGGCCCCAAGCACCGGCACACGTCTCTGCTGGGGACGAGAGCACTAGGGAAATGACGTCTGTCAGGCACCTTCTGGGCGCTCACCGAGTCAGTTTCCGCGTGTGTGGGCCTGCAGACCCCAGCCAGGGGCCCTGTGAGCCTTGGGCTCTCCGTGCTGTGCTGAGTCTGGGCGGTCAAGCAACCGCTGGAGGAGCCCTGCAGTTGCCCTCCCATTGCCTCTAATAGAGCCCTCACTGCTGGAGCGCTTGGCAGTGTGCAACCCACCGGCAACTAAGCCCTCCACAAGAACGCCTGGGGACTAGGTTCAAAGGCAAGGCAGGAGTGGAGCTGAGGCCAGGAAGGCGCCAGTAGCATCTCCCAGTCTCGCGCAGCCCGCTCCTTCCTGGACTGGAAGCCTATGTGTGAGGCAAGTCTGGGCAAGGCTCGCCCAGGACAGAGCAGCCAAACGCCAGCAACTCTGTCAGATCGGGCCTCTGAGCAGGGCTGGAGCTCTGCCGTAATGGAGGCGCACTCGACTCCGCCAAAGCAGTGATTGCAGCCGCACGCAGCTGGGCTGCCTTCTCTTGTACTGAGGAGGCTCGCTTACGGCATGCTATAAACTGGGCTTCCAGGCGGGGGAGCCCCGCGCCTCCTACAGGTCTTAGCTGAGGTGCTGCTTCCCTGAGCTGGGGCTGTGGAAGGGAGTCCAGACACTCAAGGGCAGGCCCCAACCACCTGCACACGTCTCTGCTGGGGAGGAGAGCACTAGGGAAATGACGTCTGGCAGGCACCTTCTGGGCGCTCCCAGAGTTCCCCTCCGGTGTGTTGGGCTGCAGACCCCAGCCAGGGGCCCTGTGAGCCTTGTGCTTTCCGTGCTGTGCAGAGTCTGGGCGGTCAAGCAAACGCAAGAGGCGACTTGCAGTAGCCCTGCCTTTGCCTCTAATAGAGCCCTCACGCCTGGAGCGCTTGGCAGTGTGCAACCCACCGGCAACTAAGCCGTTCACAAGAACGCCTGGGGACTAGGTGCAAAGGCAAGGCATTAGTGGAGCTGAGGCCAGGAAGGCGCGAGTAGCATCTCCCAGTCTCGCGCAGCCCGCACCTTCCTGGACTGGTAGCCTATGTGTGAGGCAAGTCTGGGCAAGGCTCGCCCAGGACAGAGCAGCCTTACGCCAGCAACTCTGTCAGATCGGGCCTCTGAGCAGAGCTGGAGCTCTGCCGTACTGGAGGCGCACTCGGCTCCGCCAAAGCAGTGAATGCAGCCGCACACAGCAGGGCTGCCTTCTCTTCTCCGGAGGAGGCTCGCTTCCCGCATGCTGTAAATTAGGCTTCCAGGCGGGGCCACATGCGCCTCCCACAGGTCTTGGCTCAGGAGCTGCTTCCCTGAGCTGGGGCTGTGGACGGGAGCCCAGACACGCAGGGGCAGGCCCCAAGCACTGGCACACGTCTCTGCTGGAGAGGAGAGCACTAGGGAAATGACGTCTGTCAGGCACCTTCTGGGCGCTCACCGAGTCAGCCTCCGCGTGTGTGGGGCTGCAGACCCCAGCCAGGGGACCTGTGAGCCTTGTGCTCTCCGTGTTGTGCTGAGTCTGGGCGGTCAAGCAACCACTGGAGGAGCCCTGCAGTTGCCCTCCCATTACCACTAATAGAGCCCTCACTGCTGGAGCGCTTGGCAGTGTGCAACCCACCGGCAACTAAGCCCTCCACAAGAACGCCTGGGGACTAGGTGCAAAGGCAACGCCGGAGTGGAGCTGAGGCCAGGAAGGCGCCAGTAGCATCTCCCAGTCTCGCGCAGCCCGCTCCTTTCTGGACTGGAAGCCTAACGCGAGGCAAGTCTGGGCAAGGCTCACCCAGGGCACAGCAGCCTCACGCCAGCAACTCTGAGAGATCGGGCCTTTGAGCAGAGCTGGAGCTCTGCCGTACTGGAGGGGCACTCGGCTCCGCCAAAGTACTGATTGCAGCCGCACGCAGCTGGGCTGCCTTCTCTTGTACTGAGGAGGCTCGCTTCCAGCATGCTGTAATCTAGGCTTCCCGGCAGGGGTGCCCCGCGCCTCCTACAGGTCTTGGCTGAGGAGCTGCTTCCCTGAGCTGGGGCTGTGGACAGGAGCCCAGACACGCAAGGGCAGGCCCCAACCACCTGCACACGTCTCTGCTGGGGAGGAGAGCACTAGGGAAATGACGTCTGTCAGGCACCTTCTGGGTGCTCCCGGAGTTCGCCTCCGGTGTGTGGGACTGCAGACCCCAGCCAGGGGCCCTGTGAGCCTTGTGCTTTCCGTGCTGTGCTGAGTCTGGGCGGACAAGCAAATGCAAGAGGCGACTTGCAGTAGCCCTCGCTTTGCCTCTAATAAAGCCCTCACTGCTGGAGCACTTGGCAGTGTGCAACACACCGGCTACTAAGCCCTCCACAAGAACGCATGGGGACTAGGTGCAAAGGCAAGGCAGGAGTGGAGCTGAGGCCAGGAAGTCGCCAGTAGCATCTCCCAGTCTTGCACAGCATGCTTCTTCCTGGACTGGAAGCCTAGCCGCGAGGCAAGTCTTGGCAAGGCTCGCCCAGGGCAGAGCAGCCTCACGCCAGCAACTCTGCCAGATCGGGCCTCTGAGCAGAGCTGGAGCTCTGCCGTACTGGAGGCGCACTCGGCTCCGCCAAAGCAGTGAATGCAGCCGCACACAACAGGGCTGCCTTCTCTCCTCCCGAGGAGGCTCGCTTCCCGCATGCTGTAAACTAGGCTTCCAGGCTAGGCCCCCTGTGCCCCCCACAGGTCTTTGCTCAGGAGCTGCTTCCCTGTGGTGGGGCTTTGGACGAGAGCCCAGACACGCAGGGGCAGGCCCCAACCACCTGCACATGTCTCTGCTGGGGAGGAGAGCCCTAGGGAAATGACGTCTGTCAGGCAACTTCTCGGCGCTCACCGAGTCAGCCTCCGCGTGTGTGGGGCTGCAGACCCCCGCCAGGGGCCCTGTGAGCCTTGTGCTCTCCGTGCTGTGCTGAGTCTGCGCGGTCAAGCAACCGCTGGAGGAGCCCTGCAGTTGCCCTCCCATTGCCTCTAATAGAGCCCTCACTGCTGGAGCGCTTGGCAGTGTGCAACACACCGGCAACTAAGCCGTCCACAAGAACGCCTGGGGACTAGGTGCAAAGGCAAGGCAGGAGTGGAGCTGAGGCCAGGAAGGCGCCAGTAGCATCTCCCAGACTCGCGCAGCCCGCTCCTTTCTGGACAGGAAGCCTACGCGAGGCAAGTCTGGGCAAGGCTCGCCCAGGGCAGAGCAGCCTCACGCCAGCAACTCTGCCAGATCGGGCCTCTGAGTAGTGCTGGGGCTCTGCCGTACTGGAAGGGCACTCAGCTCCGCCCAAGCAGTGAATGCAGCCGCACGCAGCCGGGCTGCCTTCTTTTCTCCCGAGGAGGCTCGCTTCCCGCATGCTGTGAACTAGGCTTCCAGGCGAGGCCCCCCGCGCCTCCCACAGGTCTTGACTCAGGAGCTGCTTCCCTGAGCTGGGGCTGTGGACGGGAGCCCAGACACGCAGGGGCAGGCCCCAACCACCTGCACATGTCTCTGCTGGGAAGGAGAGTACCAGGGAAATGACGTCTCTCAGGCACATTCTGGGCGCTCATGAAGTCAGCCTCCGCGTGTGTGCGGCTGCAGACCCGAGCCAGGGGCCCTGTGAGCCTTGTGCATTCCGGGCTGTGCTGATTCTGGGCGGTCAAGCAAACGCTGGAAGAGCCCTGCAGTTGCCCTCCCATTGCCTCTAATAGAGCCCTCACTGCTGGAGCGCTTGGCAGTGTGCAACCCACCGGCAACTAAGCCCTCCACAAGAACGCCTGGGGACTAGGTGCAAAGGCAAGGCAGGAGTGGAGCTGAGGCCAGGAAGGCGCCAGTAGCATCTCCCAGTCTCGCGCAGCCCGCTCCTTCCTGGACTGGAAGCCTAGCCGCGAGGCAAGTTTGGGCAAGGCTCGCCCAGGGCAGAGCAACCTCACGCCAGCAACTCTGCCAGATAGGGCCTCTGAGCAGAGCTGGAGCTCTGCCGTACTGGAGGGGCACTCGGCTCTGCCAAAGCAGTGATTGCAGCCGCACGCAGCTCGGCTGGCTCCTCTTCTCCCGAGGAGGCACGATTCCCGCATGCTGTAAACTAGGCTTCCAGGCGGCGACCCATGCGCCTACCACAGGTCTTGGCTCAGGAGCTGCTACACTGAGCTGGGGCTGTGGACGGGAGCCCAGACACCCAGGGGCAGACCCCAACCACCTGCACACGTCTCTGCTGGGGAGGAGAGCACTAGGGAAATGACGTCTGTCAGGCACTTTCTGGGCGCTCACCGAGTCAGCCTCCGCGTGTGTGGGGCTGCAGACCCCAGCCAGGGGCCCTGTCAGCCTTGGGCTCTCCGTGCTGTGCTGTCCGGGCGGTCAAGCAACCGCTAGAGGAGCCCTGCAGTTGCCCTCCCATTGCCTCTAAATGAGCCCTCACTGCTGGAGCGCTTGGCAGTGTGCAACCCACCGGCAACTAAGCCCTCCACAAGAACGCCTGGGGACTAGGTGCAAAGGCAAGGCAGGAGTGGAGCTGAGGCCAGGAAGGCGCCAGTAGCATCTCCCACTCTCGCGCAGCCTACTCCTTCCTGGACTGGAAGCCTAGCCGAGAGGCAAGTCTGGGCAAGGTTCGCCCAGGGCAGAGCAGCCTCACGCCAGCAGCTCTGCCAGATCAGGTCTTGAGCATAGCTGGAGCTCTGCCGTACTGGAGGCGCACTCGGCTCCGCCAAAGCAGTGAATGCAGCCGCACACAGCAGGGCTGCTTTCTCTTCTCCCGAGGATGCTCGCTTCCCGCATGCTGTAAACTAGGCTTCCAGGCGGGGTCACCTGCGCCTCCCACAGATCTTGGCTCAGGAGCTGCTTCCCTAAGCTGGGGCTGTGGACTGGAGCCCCGACACGCAGGGGCAGGCCCCAAGCACCATCACACGTCTCTGCTGGGGAGGAAAGCACTAGGGAAATGACGTCTGTCAGGCACCTTCTGGGCACTCACCGAGTCAGTTTCCGCGAGTGTGGGGCTGCAGACCCCAGCCAGGGGCCCTGTGAGCCTTGTGCTTTCCGTGCTGTGCTGAGTCTAGGCGATCAAGCAATCGCAAGAGGCGACTTGCAGTAGCCCTCCCTTTGGCTCTGATAGAGCCCTGACTGCTGGAGCGCTTGGCAGTGTGCAACCCACCGGAAACTAAGCCCTCCACAAGAACGCCTGGGGACTAGGTGCAAAGGCAAGGCAGGAGTGGAGCTGAGGCCAGGAAGGCGCCAGTAGCATCTCCCAGTCTCGCGCAGCCCGCTCCTTTCTGGACAGGAAGCCTAACGCGAGGCAAGTCTGGGCAAGGCTCGCCCAGGGCACAGGAGGCTCACGCCAGCAAATATGAGAGATCGGGCCTTTGAGCAGAGCTGGAGCTCTGCCGTACTGGAGGGGAACTCGTCTCCGCCAAGGTACTGATTGCATCCGCACGCAGCTGGGCTGCCTTCTCTTGTACTGAGGAGGCTCGCTTCCGGCATGCTGTAAACTAGGCTTCCCGGCGGGGGCGCCCCGCGCCTCCTACAGGTCTTAGCTGAGGAGCTGCTTCCCTGAGCTGGGGCTGTGGAAGGGAATCCAGACACTCAAGGGCAGGCTCCAACCACCTGCACACGTCTCTGCTGGGGAGGAGAGCACTAGGGAAATGACGTCTGTCAGGCACCTTCTGCGCGCTCACCGACTCGGCCTCCGCAAGTGTGGGGCTGCAGACCCCAGCAAGGGGCCCTGTGAGCCTTGTGCTCTCCGTGCTGTGCTGAGTCTGGGCGGTCAAGCAGCCGCTGGAGGAGCCCTGCAGTTGCCCTCCCATTGCCTCTAATAGAGCCTTCACTGCTGGAGCGCTTGGCAGTGTGCAACCCACCGGCAACTAAGCCCTCCACAGGAACGCCTGGGAACTAGGTGCACATGCAAGGCATGAGTGGAGCTGAGGCCAGGAAGGCGCCAGCAGCATCTCCCAGTCTCGCGCAGCCCGCTCCTTCCTGGACTGGAAGCCTAGCCGCGAGGCAAGTCTGGGCAAGGCTCGCCCAGGGCAGAGCAACCTCACGCCATCAACTCTGCCAGATCGGGCCTCTGAGCAGAGCTGGAGCTCTGCCGTACTGGAGGGGCACTCGGCTCCGCCAAAGCAGTGATTGCAGCCGCACGCAGCTCGGCTGGTTCCTCTTCTCCCGAGGAGGCACGATTCCCGCATGCTGTAAACTAGGCTACCAAGCGGCGCCCCCTGCGCATACCACAGGTCTTGGCTCAGGAGCTGCTACACTGAGCTGGGGCTGTGGACGGGAGCCCAGACACGCAGAGGCAGGCCCCAACCACCTGCACACGTCTCTGCTGAGGAGGAGAGTACTAGGGAAATGACGTCTTTCAGGCACCTTCTGGGCGCTCCCGGAGTTCGCCTCCGGTGTGGGGCTGCAGACCCCAGCCAGGGGCCCTGTGAGCCTTGTGCTTTCCGAGCTGTGCTGAGTCTGGGCGATCAAGCAATCGCAAGAGGCGACTTGCAGTAGCCCTCCCTTTGGCTCTGATAGAGCCCTCACTGCTGGAGCGCTTGGCAGTGTGCAACCCACCGGAAACTAAGCCCTCCACAAGAACGCCTGGGGACTAGGTGCAAAGGCAAGGCAGGAGTGGAGCTGAGGCCAGGAAGGCGCCAGTAGCATCTCCCAGTCTCGCGCAGCCCGCTCCTTTCTGGACTGGAAGCCTAACGCGAGGCAAGTCTGGTCAAGGCTCGCCCAGGGCACAGGAGGCTCACGCCAGCAACTATGAGAGATCGGGCCTTTGAGCAGAGCTGGAGCTCTGCCGTACTGGAGGGGAACTCGTCTCCGCCAAAGTACTGATTGCATCCGCACGCAGCTGGGCTGCCTTCTCTTGTACTGAGGAGGCTCGCTTCCGGCATGCTGTAAACTAGGCTTCCCGGCGGGGGCGCCCCGCGCCTCCTACAGGTCTTAGCTGAGGAGCTGCTTCCCTGAGCTGGGGCTGTGGAAGGGAGTCCAGACACTCAAGGGCAGGCCCCAACCACCTGCACACGTCTCTGCTGGGGAGGAGCGCACTAGGGAAATGACGTCTGTCAGGCACCTTCTGGGTGCTCCCGGAGTTCGCCTCCGGTGTGTGGGACTGCAGACCCCAGCCAGGGGCCCTGTGAGCCTTGTGCTTTCCGTGCTGTGCTGAGTCTGGGCGGTCAAGCAAACGCAAGAGGCGACTTGCAGTAGCCCTCGCATTGCCTCTAATAAAGCCCTCACTGCTGGAGCGCTTGGCAGTGTGCAACACACCGGCTACTAAGCCCTCCACAAGAACGCATGGGGACTAGGTGCAAAGGCAAGGCAGGAGTGGAGCTGAGGCCAGGAAGGCGCCAGTAGCATCTCCCAGTCTTGCACAGCATGCTTCTTCCTGGACTGGAAGCCTAGCCGCGAGGCAAGTCTTGGCAAGGCTCGCCCAGGGCAGAGCAGCCTCACGCCAGCCACTCAGCCAGATCGGGCCTCTGAGCAGAGCTGGAGCTCTGCCGTACTGGAGGCGCACTCGGCTCCGCCAAAGCAGTGAATGCAGCCGCACACAACAGGGCTGCCTTCTCTCCTCCCGAGGAGGCTCGCTTCCCGCATGCTGTAAACTAGGCTTCCAGGCTAGGCCCCCTGTGCCCCCCACAGGTCTTTGCTCAGGAGCTGCTTCCCTGTGGTGGGGCTTTGGACGAGAGCCCAGACACCCAGGGGCAGGCCCCAACCACCTGCACATGTCTCTGCTGGGGAGGAGAGCCCTAGGGAAATGACGTCTGTCAGGCAACTTCTGGGCGCTCACCGAGTCAGCCTCCGCGTGTGTGGGGCTGCAGACCCCCGCCAGGGGCCCTGTGAGCCTTGTGCTCTCCGTGCTGTGCTGAGTCTGCGCGGTCAAGCAACCGCTGGAGGAGCCCTGCAGTTGCCCTCCCATTGCCTCTAATAGAGCCCTCACTGCTGGAGCGCTTGGCAGTGTGCAACCCACCGGCAACTACGCCCTCCACAAGAACGCCTGGGGACTAGGTGCAAAGGCAAGGCAGGAGTGGAGCTGAGGCCAGGATGGCGCCAGTAGAATCTCCCAGTCTCACGCAGCCTGCTCCTTCCTGGACTGGAAGCCTAGCCGCGGGGCAAGTCTGGGCAAGGCTCGCCCAGGGCACAGAAGCCTCACCCCAACAGCTCTGCGAGATCGGGCCTCTGAGCAGAGCTGGAGCTCTGCCGTACTGGAGGCGCACTAGGCTCCGCCAAAGCAGTGAATGCAGCCACACGCAGCAGGGCTGCCTTCTCTTCTCCCGAGGAGGCTCGCTTCCCGCATGCTGTAAACTAGGCTTCCAGGCAGGGCCCCCTGCACCTCCCACAGGTCTTGGCTCAGGAGCTGCTTCCCTGACCTGGGGCTGTGGACGGGAGCCCAGACACGAAGGGGCAGGCCCCAAGCACCTCCACACGTCTCTGCTGGGGAGGAGAACACTAGGGAAATGACGTCTGTCAGGCACCTTCTGGGCACACACGGAGTCAGTTTCCGCGTGTGTGGGGCTGCAGACCCCCGCCAGGGGCCCTGTGAGCCTTGGGCTCTCCGTGCTGTGCTGAGTCTGGGCGGTCAAGCAACCGCAAGAGGAAACTTGCAGTTGCCCTCCCTTTGCCTCTAATAGAGCCCTCACTGCTGGAGCGCTTGGCAGTGTGCAACACACCGGCAACTAAGCCGTCCACAAGAACGCCTGGGGACTAGGTGCAAAGGCAAGGCAGGAGTGGAGCTGAGGCCAGGAAGGCGCCAGTAGCATCTCCCAGTCTCGCGCAGCCTGCTCCTTTCTGGACTGGAAGCCTAACGCGAGGCAAGTCTGGGCAAGGCTCGCCCAGGGCACAGCAGCCTCACTCCAGCCACTCTGCCTGATCGGCCCTCTGAGCAGAGCTGGAGCTCTGCCGTACTGGAGGCGCACTCGGCTCTGCCCAAGCAGTGAATGCAGCCGCACACAGCAGGGCTGCCTTCTCTTCTCCCGAGGAGGCTCGCTTCCCGCATGCTGTAAACTAGGCTTCCAGGCGGGGCCCCATGCGCCTCCCACTGGTCTTTGCTCAGGAGCTGCTTCCCTGAGCTGGGGCTGTGGACGGGAGCCCAGACACGCAGGGGCAGGCCCCAACCACCTTCACACGTCTCTGCTGGGGAGGAAAGCACTAGGGAAATGACGTCTGTCAGGCACCTTCTGGGCACTCACCGAGTCAGTTTCCGCGTGTGTGGGGCTGCAGACCCCAGCCAGGGGCCCTGTGAGCCTTGTGCTCTCCGTGCTGTGCTGAGTCTGGGCGGTCAAGCAACCGCTGGAGGAGCCCTGCAGTTGCCCTCCCATTGCTTCTAATAGAGCCCTCACTGCTGGAGCGCTTGGCAGTGTGCAACACACCGGCAACTAAGCCGTCCACAAGAACGCCTGGGGACTAGTTGCAAAGGCAAGGCAGGAGTGGAGCTGAGGCCAGGAAGGCGCCAGTAGCATCTCCCAGTCTCGCGCAGCCCGCTCCTTTCTCGACAGGAAGCCTACGCGAGGCAAGTCTGGGCAAGGCTCGCCCAGGGCAGAGCAGCCTCACGCCAGCAAATCTGCCAGATCGGGCCTCTGAGCAGTGCTGGAGCTCTGCCGTACTGGAAGCGCACTCGGCTCCGCCCAAACAGTGAATGCAGCCGCACGCAGCCGGCCTGCCTTCTCTTCTCCCGAGGAGGCTCGCTTCCTGCATGCTGTAAACTAGGCTTCCAGGCGGGGCCCCCTGCGCCTCCCACAGGTCTTGGCTCAGGAACTCCTTCCCTGAGCTGGGGCTGTGGACAGGAGCCCAGACACGCAGGGGCAGGCCCCAACCACCTGCACACGTCTCTGCCTGGGAGGAGAGCACTATTGAAATGACGTCTGTCAGGCACCTTCTGGGCGCTCACCGAGTCAGCCTCCGCGTGTGTGGGGCTGCAGACCCCAGCCAGGGGCCCTGTGAGCCTTTTGCTCTCCGTGCTGTGCTGAGTCTGGGCGGTCAAGCAACCGCTGGAGGAGCCCTGCAGTTGCCCTCCCATTGCCTCTAATAGAGCCCTCACTGCTGGAGCGCTTGGCAGTGTGCAACCCACCGGCAACTAAGCCCTCCACAAGAACGCCTGGGGACTAGGTGCAAAGGCAAGGCAGGAGTGGAGCTGAGGCCAGGAAGGCGCCAGTAGCATCTCCCAGTCTCCCGCAGCCTGCTCCTTCCCGGGCTGGAAGCCTAGCCGCGAGGCAAGTCTGGGCAAGTCTCCCGGGGCAGAGCAGCCTCACGCCAGCAACTCTGCCAGATCGGGCCTCTGAGCAGAGCTGGAGCTCTGCCGTACTGGAGGCGCACTCGGCTCCGCCAAAGCAGTGAATGCAGCCGCAAGCATCTGGGCTGCCTCCTCTTCTCCCAAGGAGGCTCGCTTCCCGCATGCTGTGCACTAGGCTTCCAGGCGGGGTCGCCCCGCGCCTCCTACACGTCTTGGCTGAGGAGCTGCTTCCCTGAGCTGGGGCTGTGGTCGGGAGCCCAGACACGCAGGGGCAGGCCCCAACCACCTGCACACGTCTCTGCTGGGGAGGAGAGCACTAGGGAAATGACGTCTGTCAGGCACCTTCTGGGCGCTCACTGAGTCAGCCTCCGCGTGTGTGCGGCTGCAGACCCCAGCCAGGGGCCCTGTGAGCCTTGTGCTCTCCGTGCTGTGCTGAGTCTGGGCGGTCAAGCAACCGCTGGAGGAGCCCTGCAGTTGCCCTCCCATTGCCTCTAATAGAGCCCTCACTGCTGGAGCGCTTGGCAGTGTGCAACCCACCGGCAACTAAGCCCTCCACAGGAACACCTGGGGACTAGGTTCAAAGGCAAGGCAGGAGTGGAGCTGAGGCCAGGAAGGCGCCAGTAGCATCTCCCAGTCTCGCGCAGCCTGCTCCTTCCTGGACTGGAAGCCTACCGCGAGGCAAGTCTGGGCAAGGCTTGCCAAGGGCAGAGCAGCCTCAGGCCAGCAACTCTGCCAGATCGGGTCTCTGAGCAGAGCTGGAGCTCTGCCGTCCTGGAGGCGCACTCGGCTCCGCCAAAGCAGTGAATGCAGCCGCACACAGCAGGGCTGCCTCCTCTTCTCCCGAGGAGGCTCGCTTCCCGCATGCTGTAAACTAGGCTTCCAGGCGACGCTCCCTGCGCCTCCCACAGGTCTTGGCTCAGGAGCTGCTTCCCTGAGCTGGGGCTGTGGACGGGAGCCCAGACACGCAGGGGCAGGCCCCAACCACCTGCACACGTTTATGCTGGGGAGGAGAGCACTAGCGAAATGACGTCTGTCAGGCACCTTCTGGGCGCTCACCGAGTCAGCCTCCGCGTGTGTGGGGCTGCAGACCCCAGCCAGGGGCCCTGTGAGCCTTGTGCTCTCCGTGCTGTGCTGATTCTGGGCGGTCAAGCAACCGCTGGAGGAGCCCTGCAGTTGCCCTCCCATTGCCTCTAATAGAGCCCTCACTGCTGGAGCGCTTGGCAGTGTGCAACCCACCGGCAACTAAGCCCTCCACAGGAACGCCTGGGGACTAGGTGCAAAGGCAAGGCAGGAGTGGAGCTGAGGCCAGGAAGGCGCCAGTAGCATCTCCCAGTCTCGCGCAACCTGCTCCTTCCTGGACTGGAAGCCTAGCCGCGAGGCAAGTCTGGGCAAGGCTCGCCCAGGGCAGAGCAGCCTCACGCCAGCAACTCTGCCAGATCGGGTCTCTGAGCAGAGCTGGATCTCGGCAGTCCTGGAGGCGCACTCGGCTCCGCCAAAGCAGTGAATGCAGCCGCACACAGCAGGGCTGCCTTCTCTTCTCCCAAGGAGGCTGGCTTCCCGCATGCTGTAAACTAGGCTTCCAGGCGGGGCGCTCTGCGCCTCCTACATGTCTTGGCTCAAGAGCAGCTTCGCTGAGCTGGGGCTGTGGACGGGAGCCCAGACACGCTGGGGCAGGCCCCAACCACCTGCACACGTCTCTGCTGGGGAGGAGAGCACTAGGGAAATGACGTCTGTCAGGCACCTTCTGGGCGCTCACCGAGTCAGCCTCCGCGTGTGTGGGGCTGCAGACCCCAGCCAGGGGCCCTGTGAGCCTTGTGCTCTCCGTGCTGTGCTGAGTCTGGGCGGTCAAGCAACCGTAAGAATAGACTTCCAATTGCCCTCACTTTGCCTCTAATAGTGCTCTCACTGCTGGAGCGCTTGGCAGTGTGCAACCCACCGACAACTAAGCCCTCCACAAGAACGCCTGGGGACTAGGTGCAAAGGCAAGGCAGGAGTGGAGCTGAGGCCAGGAAGGCGCCAGTAGCATCTCCCAGTCTCGCGCAGCCTGCTCCTTCCTGGACTGGAAGCCTAGCCGCGAGGCAAGTCTGGGCAAGGCTCGCCCAGGGCAGAGCAGCCTCACGCCAGCACTCTGCCAGATCGGACCTCTGAGCAGAGCTGGAGCTATGCCGTACTGGAGGTGCACTCGGCTCCACCAAAGCAGTGATTGCAGCCGCACGCATCTGGGCTGCCTCCTCCTCTCCCAAGGAGGCTTGCTTCCCGCATGCTGTGCACTAGGATTCCAGGCGGGGGCGCCCCGCGCCTCCTACAGGTCTTGGCTGAGAAGCTGCTTCCCTGAGCTGGGGCTGTGGACGGGAGCCCAGACACGCAGGGGCAGGCCCAAACCACCTGCACACGTCTCTGCTGGGGAGGAGAGCACTAGGGAAATGACGTCTGTCAGGGACCTTCTGGGCGCTCACCGAGTCAGCTTCCGCGTGTGTGGGGCTGCAGACCCCAGCCAGGGGCCCTGTGAGCCTTGTGCTCTCCGTGCTGTGCTGAGTCTGGGCGGTCAAACAACCGCTGGAGGAGCCCTGCAGTTGCCCTCCCATTGCCTCTAATGGAGCCCTCACTGCTGGAGCGCTTGGCAGTGTGCAACCCACCGGCAACTAAGCCATCCACAAGAACGCCTGGGGACTAGGTGAAAAGGCAAGGCAGGAGTGGAGCTGAGGCCAGGAAGGCGCCAGTAGCATCTCCCAGTCTCGCACAGCCTGCTCCTTCCTGGACTGGAAGCCTAGCCGCGAGGCAAGTCTGGGCAAGGCTCGCCCAGGGCAGAGCAGCCTCACGCCAGCAACTCTGCCAGATCGGGCCTCTGAGCAGAGCTGGAGCTCTGCCGTACTGGAGGGGCACTCGTCTCCTCCAAAGCAGTGATTTCAGCCGCACGCATCTGGGCTGCCTCCTCTTCTCCCAAGGAGGCTTGCTTCCCGCATGCTGTACACAAGGCTTCCAGGCGGGGGCGCCCCGCGCCTCCCAAGGTCTTGGCTGAGGAGCTGCTTCCCTGAGCTGGGGCTGTGGACGGGAGCCCAGACACGCAGGGGCAGGCCCCAACCACCTGCACACGTCTCTGCTGGGGAGGAGAGCACTAGGGAAATGACGTCTGTCAGGCACCTTCTGGGCGCTCACCGAGTCAGCCTCCGCGTGTGTGGGGCTGCAGACCCCAGCCAGGGGCCCTGTGAGCCTTGTGCTCTCCGTGCTGTGCTGAGTCTGGGCGGTCAAGTGACCGTAAGAATAGACTTCCAGTTGCCCTCACTTTGCCTCTAATAGAGCCCTCAAGCTGGAGCGCTTGGCAGTGTGCAACCAACCGGCAGCTAATCCCTCCACAAGAAGGCCTGGGGACTAGGTGCAAAGGCAAGGCAGGAGTGGAGCTGAGGCCAGGAAGGCACCAGTATCATCTCCCAGTCTCGCGCAGCCTGCTCCTTCCTGGACTAGAAGCCTAGCCGCGAGGCAAGTCTGGGCAAGGCTCACCCAGGGCAGAGCAGCCTCACGCCAGCACTCTGCCAGATCGGTCCTCTGAGCAGAGCTGGAGC
Source organism: Capricornis sumatraensis (assembly GCF_032405125.1). Classification (NCBI taxonomy): domain Eukaryota; kingdom Metazoa; phylum Chordata; class Mammalia; order Artiodactyla; family Bovidae; genus Capricornis; species Capricornis sumatraensis. Next base: position 16,035,752 of record NW_027184612.1, read on the forward strand.
TCTGCCGTACTGGAGGGGCTCTCGGCTCCAACAAAGTAGTGATTGCAGCCGAATGCATCTGGGCTGCCTCCTCTTCTCCCAAGGAGGCTTGCTTCCGGCATGCTGTGCACTAGGCTGCCAGGCGGGGGCGCCCCGCGCCTCCTACAGGTCTTGGCTGAGAAGCTGCTTCCCTGAGCTGGGGCTGTGGACGGGAGCCCAGACACGCAGGGGCAGGCCCAAACCACCTGCACACGTCTCTGCTGGGGAGGAGAGCACTAGGGAAATGACGTCTGTCAGGCACCTTCTGGGCGCTCACCGAGTCAGCCTCCGCGTGTGTGGGGCTGCAGACCCCAGCCAGGGGTCCTGTGAGCCTTGTGCTCTTCGTGCTGTGCTGAGTCTGGGCGGTCAAACAACCGCTGGAGGAGCCATGCAGTTGCCCTCCCATTGCCTCTAATAGAGCCCTCACTGCTGGAGCGCTTGGCAATGTGCAACCCACCGGCAACTAAGCCCTCCACAAGAACGCCTGGGGACTAGGTGCAAAGGCAAGGCAGGAGTGGAGCTGAGGCCAGGAAGTTGCCAGTAGCATCTCCCAGTCTCGCGCAGCCCGCTCCTTTCTGGACTGGAAGTCTAGCCGCGAGGCAAGTCTGGGCAAGGCTCGCCCAGGGCAGAGCAGCCTCACGCCAGCACTCTGCCAGATCGGGCCTCTGAGCAGAGCTGGAGCTCTACCGTACTGGAGGGGCACTCGGCTCCGCCAAAGCAATGAATGCAGCCGCACACAGCAGGGCTGCCTTCTCTTCTCCCAAGGAGGCTCGCTTCCCGCATGCTGTAAACTAGGCTTCCAGGCGGGGCCCCCTGCGCCTCCCACAGGTCTTGGCTCAGGAGTTGCTTGCCTGAGCTGGGGCTGTGGACGGGATCCCAGACACGCAGGGGCAGGCCCCAACCACCTGCACACGTCTCTGCTGGGGAGGAGAGCACTAGGGAAATGACGTCTGTCAGGCACCTTCTGGGCGCTCACCGAGTCAGCCTCCGCGTGTGTGGGGCTGCAGACCCCAGCCAGGGGCCCTGTGAGCCTTGTGCTCTCCGTGCTATGCTGAGTCTGGACGGTCAAGCAACCGTAAGAATAGACTTCCAGTTGCCCTCACTTTGCCTCTAATAGAGCCCTCAAGCTGGAGCGCTGGGCAGTGTGCAACCCACCGGCAACTAAGCCCTCCACAAGAACGCCTGGGGACTAGGTGCAAAGGCAAGGCAGGAGTGGAGCTGAGGCCAGGAAGGCGCCAGTAGCATCTCCCAGTCTCGCGCAGCCCGCTCCTTTCTGGACTTGAAGCCTACCCGCGAGGCAAGTCTGGGCAAGGCTCGCCCAGGGCAGAGCAGCCTCACGCCAGCACTCTGCCAGATCGGGCCTCTGAGCAGAGCTGGAGCTCTGCCGTACTGGAGGAGCACTCGGCTGCACCAAAGCAGTGATTGCAGCCGCACGCATCTGGGCTGCCTCCTCTTCTCCCAAGGAGGCTCGCTTCCCGCATGCTGTGCACTAGGCTTCCAGGCGGGGGCGCCCCGCGCCTCCTACAGGTTTTGGCTGAGAAGCTGCTTCCCTGAGCTGGAGCTGTGGACGGGAGCCCAGACACGCAGGGGCAGGCCCCAACCACCTGCACACGTCTCTGCTGGGGAGGAGAGCACTAGGGAAATGACGTCTGTCAGGCACCTTCTGGGCGCTCACCGAGTCAGCCTCCGCTTGTGTGGGGCTGCAGACCCCAGCCAGCGGCCCTGTGAGCCTTGTGCTCTAAGTGCTGTGCTGAGTCTGGGCGGTCAAACAACCGCTGGAGGAGCCATGCAGTTGCCCTCCCATTGCCTCTAATAGAGCCCTCACTGCTGGAGCGCTTGGCAGTGTGCAACCCACCGGCAACTAAGCCCTCCACAAGAACGCCTGGGGACTAGGTGAAAAGGCAAGGCAGGAGTGGAGCTGAGGCCAGGAATGCGCCAGTAGCATCTCCCAGTCTCGCGCAGCCTGCTCCTTCCTGCACTGGAAGCCTAGCCGCGAGGCAAGTCTGGGCAAGGCTCGCCCAGGGCAGAGCAGCCTCACGCCAGCAACTCTGCCAGATCTGGGTTCTGAGCAGAGCTGGAGCTCTGCCGTACTGGAGGGACACTCGGCTCCGCCAAAGCAGTGAATGCAGCTGCACACAGCAGGGCTGCCTTCTCTTCTCCCGAGGAGGCTCGCTTCCCGCAAGCTGTAAACTAGGCTTCCAGGCGGGGCCCCCTGCGCCTCCCACAGGTCTTGGCTGAGGAGCTGCTTCCCTGAGCTGGGGCTGTGGACGGGAGCCCAAAAACGCAGGGGCAGGCCCTAACCACCTGCACACGTCTCTGCTCGGGAGGAGAGCACTAGGGAAATGATGTCTGTCAGGCACCTTCTGGGCGCTCACCGAGTCAGCCTCCCCGTGTGTGGGACTGCAGACCCCAGCCAGGGGCCCTGTGAGCCTTGTGCTCTCCGTGCTGTGCTGAGTCTGGGCGGTCAAGCAACCGCTGGAGGAGCCCTGCAGTTGCCCTCCCATTACCACTAATAGAGCCCTCACAGCTGGAGCGCTTGGCAGTGTGCAACCCACCGGCAACTAAGCCCTCCACAAGAACGCCTGGGGATTAGGTGCAAAGGCAAGGCAGGAGTGGAGCTGAGGCCAGGAAGGCGCCAGTAGCATCTCGCAGTCTCACGCAACCTGCTCCTTCCTGGACTGGAAGCCTAGCCACAAGGCAAGTCTGGGCAAGGCTCGCCCAGGGCACAGCAGCCTCACGCCAGCAACTCTGCCAGATCGGGCCTCTGAGCGGAGCTGGAGCTCTGCCGTACTGGAGGGGCACTCGGCTCCGCCAAAGTACTGATTGCAGCCACACGCAGCTGGGCTGCCTTCTCTTGTACTGAGGAGGCTCGCTTCCGGCATGCTGTAAACTAGGCTTCCGGCAGGGGCGCCCCGCGCCTCCTACAGGTCTTAGCTGAGGAGCTGCTTCCCTGAGCTGGGGCTGTGGAAGGGAGTCCAGACACTCAATGGCAGGCCCCAACCACCTGCACAAGTCTCTGCTGGGGAGAAGAGCACTAGGGAAATGACGTCTGTCAGGCACCTTCTGGGCGCTCACTGAATCAGCCTCCGCGAGTGTGGGGCTGTAGACCCCAGCCAGGGGCCCTGAGAGCCTTGTGCTCTTCGTGCTGTGCTGAGTCTTGGCGGTCAAGCAACCGTAAGAATAGAATTCCAGTTGCCCTCACTTTGCCTCTAATAGAGCCCTCAAGCTGGAGCCCTTGGCACTGTGCAACCCACCGGCAACTAAGCCCTCCACAAGAACGCCTGGGGACTAGGTGCAAAGGCAAGGCAGGTGTGGAGCTGAGGCCAGGAAGGCGCCAGTAGCATCTCCCAGTCTCGCGCAGCCCGCTCCTTTCTGGACTGGAAGCCTAGCCGCGAGGCAAGTCTGAGCAAGGCTCGCCAAGGGCAGAGCAGCCTTACGCCAGCACTCTGCCAGATCGGGCCTCTGAGCAGAGCTGGAGCTCTGCCGTACTGGAGGCGCAATCGGCTCCGCCCAAGCAGTGAATGCAGCCGCACACAGCAGGGCTGCCTTCTCTTCTCCCGAGGAGGCTCGCTTCCCGCATGCTGTAAACTAGGCTTCCAGGAGGGTCCCCTGCGCCTCCCACAGGTCTTGGCTCAGGAGCTGCTTCCCTGAGCTGGGGCTGTGGACGGTAGCTCAGACACGCAGGGGCAGGCCCAAACCACCTGCACACGTCTCTGCTGGGGAGGAGAGCACTAGGAAAATGACGTCTGTCAGGCACCTTCTGGGCGCTCACCGAGTCAGCCTCCGCGTGTGTGGGGCTGCAGACCCCAGCCAGGCGCCCTGTGAGCCTTGTGCTTTCCGTGCTGTGCAGAGTCTGGGCGGTCAAGCAAACGCAAGAGGCGACTTGCAGAAGCCCTCCCTTTGCCTCTAATAGAGCCCTCACGGCTGGAGCACTTGGCAGTGTGCAACCAACCGGCAACTAAGCCGTCCACAAGAACGCCTGGGGACTAGGTGCAAAGGCAAGCAGGAGTGGAGCTGAGGACAGGAAGGCGCCAGTAGCATCTCCCAGTCTCACGCAGCCCGCTCCTATCTGGACTGGAAGCCTAACGCGAGGCAAGTCTTGGCAAGGCTCGCCCAGGGCACAGCAGCCTCACGCCAGCAACTCTGAGAGATCGGGCCTTTGAGCAGAGCTGGAGCTCTGCCGTACTGGAGGGGCACTCGGCTTCGCCAAAGTACTGATTGCAGCCGCACGCAGCTCGGCTGCCTTCTCTTGTACTGAGGAGGCTCGCTTCCGGCATGCTGTAAACTAGGCTTCCCGGCGGGGGCGCCCCGCGCCTCCTACAGGTCTTAGCTGAGGAGCTGCTTCCCTGAGCTGGGGCTGTGGAAGGGAGTCCAGACACTCAAGGGCAGGCCCCAACCACCTGCACACGTCTCTGCTGGGGAGGAGAGCACTAGGGAAATGACGTCTCTCAGGCACCTTCTGGGCGTTCCCGGAGTTCCCCTCCGGTGTGTGGGGCTGCAGACCCCAGCCAGGGACCCTGTGAGCCTTGTGCTCTCCGTGCTGTGCTGAGTCTGGGCGGTCAAGCAACCGTAAGAATAGACTTCCAGTTGCCCTCACTTTGCCTCTAATAGAGCCCTCAAGCTGAAGTTCTTGGAAGTGTGCAACCCACCGGCAACTAAGCCCTCTACAGGAACGCCTGGGGACTAGGTGCAAAGGCAAGGCAGGAGTGGAGCTGATGCCAGGCAGGCGCCAGTAGCATCTCCCTGTCTCGCGCAGCCTGCTCCTTCCTGGACTGGAAGCCTAGCCGAGAGGCAAGTCTTGGCAAGGCTCGCCCAGGACAGAGCAGCCTCACGCCAGCAACTCTGCCAGATCGGGCCTCTGAGCAAAGCTGGAGCTCTGCCGTACTGGAGGGACACTCGGCTCCGCCAAAGCAGTGAATGCAGCCGCACACAGCAGGGCTGCCTCCTCTTCTCCCGAGGAGGCTCGCTTCCCGCATGCTGTAAACTAGGCTTCCAGGCGGCGCTCCCTGCGCCTCCCACAGGTCTTGGCTCAGGAGCTGCTTCCCTGAGCTGAGGCTGTGGACGGGATCCCAGATACGCAGGGGCAGGCCCCAACCACCTGCACACGTCTCTGCTGGGGAGGAGAGCACTAAGGAAATGACGTCTGTCAGGCACCTTCTGGGCGCTCACCGAGTCAGCATCCGCGTGTGTGGGGCTGCAGACCCCAGCCAGGGGCCCTGTGAGCCTTGTGCTCTCCGTGGTGTGTTGAGTCTGGGCGGTCAAGCAACCGCTGGAGTAGCCCTGCAGTTGCCCTCCCATTGCCTCTAATAGAGCCCTCACTGCTGGAGCGCTTGGCAGTGTGCAACCCACAGGCAACTAAGCCCTCCACAAGAACGCCTGGGGACTAGGTGCAAAGGCAAGGCAGGAGTGGAGCTGAGGCCAGGAAGGCGCCAGTAGCATCTCCCAGTCTCACGCAGCCCGCTCCGTTCTGGACTGAAGCCTAGCTGCGAGGCAAGTCTGGGCAAGGCTCGCCCAGGGCAGAGCAGCCTCACGCCAGCACTCTGCCAGATCGGGCCTCTGAGCAGAGCTGGAACTCTGCCGTAGTGGAAGGGCACTCGGCTCCGCCCAAGCAGTGATTGCAGCCTCACGGGTATGGGATGCCTCCACCTCTCCCAAGGAGGCTCGCTTCCCGCATGCTGTGCACTAGGCTTCCAGGCGGGGGCGCCCCGCGCCTCCTAAAGGTCTTGGCTGAGGAGCTGCTTCCCTGAGCTGGGGCTGTGGTCGGGAGCCCAGACACGCAGGGGCAGGCCCCAACCACCTGCACACGTCTCTGCTGGGGAGGAGAGCACTGGGAAATGACGTCTGTCAGGCACCTTCTGGGCGCTCGCGGAGTCAGCCTCCGCGTGTGTGGGGATGCAGACCCCAGCAAGGGGCCCTGTGAGTCTTTTGCTCTCCGTGCTGTGCTGAGTCTGGGCGGTCAAGAAACTGCTCGCGGACCCCTGCAGTTGCCCTCCCCTTCCCTCTAATAGAGCCCTCACTGCTGGAGCGCTTGGCAATGTGCAACCCACCGGGAACTAAGCCCTCTACAGGAACGCCTGGGGACTAGGTGCAAAGGCAAGGCAGGAGTGGAGCTGAGGCCAGGAATGCTCCAGTAGTATCTCGCAGTCTCGCGCGGCCTGCTCCTTCCTGGACAGGAAGCCTAGCCGCGAGGTAAGTTTGGACAAGGCTCGCCCAGGGCAGAGCAGCCTCACGCCAGGAACTCTGCCACATCGGGACTCTGAGCAGAGCTGGAGCTCTGCCGTACTCGAGGCGCACTCGGCTCCGCCCAAGCAGTGATTGCAGCCGCACGCAGCAGAGCTGCCTCCTCTTCTCCCGAGGAGGCTCTCTTCTCGCATGCTGTGCACTAGGCTTCCAGGCGGGTTAGCCCTGCGCCTCCTACAGGTCTTGGCTCAGGGCCTGATTCCCTGAGCTGGCGCTGTGGACGGGAGCCCAGACACGCAGGGGCAGGCCCCAACCACCTGCACACGTCTCTGCTGGGGAGGAGAGCGCTAGGGAAACTACGTCTGTCAGCCACCTTCTGGGCGCTCACGGATTCAGCCCCCGGTGTGTGGGGCTGCCAACTGCAGCCAGGGGCCCTGGGAATCTTGTGCTCCCCGCGCTGTGCTGAGTCTGGGAGGCCAAGCTACAGCTGGAGAAGCTCTGCAGTTGCCCTTCCCTTCCCTCTGACAGAGCTCGTATTGCTGGATCCCTTGGCCATGTGTCACTCACTATCCCCTAACCGCGAGTCCAAACCACGAACTCCACCCTGACTTCAAAACCCTATATCCCGAACCCAGAAACCGAATCCCGAGCTCCCGTCTCCAAACCGTGAACCTGAACCCTAACCCAACCCCGAACCCAAACACCGACCCCTAAATCCCAAACCCAAAGTCCATTCTCTAAAGCAAAACCCCAAAGCGCGAACCTCTAACCCTCAGCCGAACCCCATACCCCAAACCCCAAGCCCATAGTCAGAACCAGAAACCCCAAACTCCGAACCCCAAACCCCTAACCCAAACACCAAACCGTGTACCCCAACCCTTATACCGAATCCAAATCTCGAACCCCAAGGACCGAACTTCCAACCTGAATCAGGATCCCCTAACCCAAACCCCTAGCTGAACCCCTAATCCAAACCCGAAAACCAAGCACCAAACCCCTAACCCATAACCTGAACTGCAAACCCCTACCTTAAAACACCAACCCCAATCACTAACCCCTAACCTGATCAGCGAACCCCTAAACCGAACCCCAATCCATGAATCCCGAACCTTGAGCCCCAAACCCCAAACCCCAAAGCCTGATGCCAAACCCAAAGCGCTAACCTCTAAACTGAATCGAAACCCCAAAACCTAAACCCTTGACCCCAAACTCCTAACTCATACCCCAAAGTCCAAACTGCAAAACCCTAACCGGAACCCCATACCCCAAACAATGAACCACGTACCCCAAACCCCGAACCACATACCCCAAACATGGAACCCGAACCCCAAACCCCATACCCTGAATCCGAACCCCTATCCCAACTGCAAACCCCAAACCCCGAACCGGGAACCCCAAACCCCTAAACCGAACCGTGAACCCCTAACCCGAACCCGAACCCGAACCCTAACCCGAGCCCCAAACCCCAAACCCAAACCCCGACCCCCATACCCCAAACCGCAAACACTGATCCACGTAGCCCAAACCCCGAATCCATAACTCGAACCCCGAACCCCAAATCCAGAACCCAAACCCCGAACCCCAAACCGCTAACCCGAACCCCAAACCTAAACCCAAACCCAAACCGCACAGCCCTAATCCCTTACTGGAACCGCAAACCCCTAAACCGAACCCTAAACCCTGAACCAAAACCCCTAACCTGTACCCCACACCCCACACCCCGAACCCAAACCCAAACCCCTAACCCCAATCGCAAACCCCTAACCTGAACCCCAAAGCCCAACCGCGAACACCGAAACTGAACCCTAAAACCCGAAACCCAACCCCCAAAACCCAAACTCCAAACCCCTAACCCGAACCCCAAACCCCAAACCCCTAACCGGAACCCCAAACCTCAAACCCCAAACCGCACACCCCAAACCCCTAAGCCAAACCCCAAACCGCCAACCCCTAACTCCTAACCCGAACAGCGAAACTCTAAACTGCACCTCACACCCCCAACCCCAAACCATGAACCCAAACCCCCGAACCCCAAACCCCAAACCTCAAATCTCGACCCCCGAAACACAAACCTCACATACTGAACCCCTAATCGGAACCTCGAACCCCAATCCCCGAACCCCAAACCCAAATCCCAAAACCCCCAAACCCCAACCCTGAACCCAAATCCCAAACCCATAACAGGAACCCCAAATCGCGAACCCCTGACCCAAATCCCAAACTCCAAACCCCAAACCCCTAAACCGCGAACCCCTAACCCGAACCCCAAACCCCAAACCCTAACCGCGAACCCCTAACCCAAACCCCAAACCCTAACCGCGAACCCCTAACCCAAACCCCAAACCCCAAACCCAAACCGCGAAGCCCAAACCCCAAACCCCTAACCCGAATCCCAAACCCAAAACCCTTAACCCCAATCCCAAACCCCCAACCCAAACCACAAACCCCAAACCCCTAACCCTAACCTCAAACCCCAAACCCGAACTGCGAACCCCTAACCCAAACCAAGAACCCCTAACCTGATCCCCAAACCCCAAACCCCAAACCCTTAACCCGATCCTCAAATCCCAAACCCGAACCGCGAACCCCTCACCCGAACCCCAAATCCCAAGCCCCTATGCTGGACCTTGAACCCCTAATCGGAACCCCAAACCCCAAACTAGAACCGCGAAGCCCTAACCCCAAACCCTGAACTCCAAACCCCAAACACGAACCGCGTACTGCAAACCCGAACCCTGAACTCTAACCCGAACCCGAATCCAAACCCTAAGAAGAGAGGGGATTCCCCGAACCCGAACTCTGAACCTGAACCCTAACAAGTTGAGGGGATGCCGGAATCCTAACCCTAACCCTCACAATAAAACTCTAAAGTAAAAAGAAACTTTTCTGCCCTAAGCCCCGCCCCTTGCGGTCCCCCACCCTAAAGGCAGAAGAGATAAGCCTGGGCTTGAACTTCTGACCCACGGAGCCGGATTGCCTGTTTACTTGGCTGTCCACCTAACCGCTATGCTACCCAGATTCACGGGGTTAGAGGTTGCTCCCAGGCACTCTTCAAGCCTCAGCCCACCAGGGCAGGCTAATAAAGCACTATGGGCCCTATTAGCGCTCACTTTAAGCCATATCCCTAACACTAATGCCAACCCTAACTGTAACCCGAACCCTGACCCTGACCTGAACCCTAACCCAAATCCAAACTATAAGAAGAGGGGGGTCCCCGAATTCTAACCCTAACCCCGAACCCGAACCTGAACCCTAACAAGTGGGGGGGTTGCCCGAACCCTAACCCTAAACATAACAATAAACCTCTAAAATAAAAATAAACTTTTCTAGTCTAAGCCCCGCCTCTTGCGGTCCCCCGCCCCCTAAGAGCAAAAGGGTAACGTTGGAGACTTGAACTCCTGACTTACAGACCACAGTCTGCCTGCTCCCCAGCCTGCCTAACCGCTACGCTACAGAGGCTTCCTGTTGCTGACAGTGCTCCCGCGCCCTCTTCAAGCCTCTGCCCGCCAGGGTCTGGTTCTGTAGAATATCATGGCTGTCCTAGGTCATCTTTGCTTTCTGTAGTCATAGTTTTATCCCAAAATCATAGACAGATCAGCTGAGAAAAAGCTTGGATTGTCTCGGTGGGGTGGATTTGCTTGTCCTGTGTTTCACCTGGAGGCAGTCGCGGTCCCGCCGGCCCGTCCTGGAAGGGGGCGTGGGGGCGGGGCGCCCCGTGCGCGCGTCGGGGGCGGGGCGAACCTGGGCGGCTGGTCAGGAGCGCGGCTCACGTGAGCGGGTCTGGGGCGGGATGACCATGGCGGCGCGTCGGGGCCAGGGGTTCCCGGTTGTGCTCTCAGGGCTCGCCATCGCAGCTGGGAATGCTCGTTTCGTGGGCTCCTGGGTCCCCGTCGATCGGCAGCCAGCGAGCAGAGCGGAGGGCTGTGGACCACAGGTAAGGGAACTCGGACTCGGCGGAGCAGGGAACCATGTATTCTGCCCTCTTTGTTTGCAGTCTCGGAGCCGACTAACATGGCGGTCGCAGAAAAGCCTCGCCTTTGGGGCCAACGGTTTTACCGCTTTACCCCTTTGCATAAAGCTCAGACCCGCGCGGTTTTCCCAAGCAGCTTAGTGTATTGCTTCCTAAAGGCCTGGAGCGGATACCAGGCAGGAAGGCCAGGGGTCTCCAGACAGAGAAAATAGACTGCAAGTGTCAGACGTTTTTTTCTCTCTCTTAAGAGGCAGGAGGAGACAAAACAGTGTTGCATTTTTTTTTCTCCATCTTGATACAAATTTAAAAGGAGGTTTCTCGGAAAATTCTGTGTTGCCATGACAACTCCTGGCTCCACCTGAATTTAACTTTTCTCAAACCTTGAACTAAGCAATGCCTTTTTCTTATGGAAATGTTTGTCTTAAGGTATGGAAATGTTTGTCTTAAGTTATGTTAATGTACTATTTACCCAAGGCTCTGTCTTCAGGTCAGTTCCCCCTAAAGGCTCAGAAACGACTTGACAAACCAGTATGTTTACTCATACCTTGTTCTCTTAATCTATGTGAATGAAACTATATATTTGCTTGGAAATCTGCCTTTCTTCAAGATTCATGTCCATCATTTTATGGCCTGGGACGACTCATCTGCTGCCAGTGTTATCTCAATGCATGCTGTGGGTGAGGGGCCTGGTGCCATTCTCTGAGACATTGTCTTTTCTTTCATGCTAGTGGCTGTATAACATCTGGCTAAAGACTAGCAGGGGGTCCTCTTTCTTCCCCCTTTTAATGTCTACGTCAGCAGCTCTCTCGATCTCTTTTATACTTTAATAAAACTTTATAACAGAAAACCTCTGAGCCATCAAGCTTCGTCACTTGCCCTGGATGGAATTCTCCTCTGGAGGCCAAGAATGCTGGCATCTTTTGTGGTTTAGCAACCACCTTTCAGCCTTTTGTAATTCATATTGAATCTTCATTTCAGATTGAAGATGCATTCCACGGTATTGCCAACTGAAGTCTTCTCATCGCTATGGAGTATCTGTCCATGTCTTTAGGGTATTTTTCAGCAATCATGTATCATTTGCAGTGTGCCAGTCTTGTCATCCTCATTCTGTCCATAGCAAAGTCTTTTATTAATGTTGACATGATTGAAAGGGAATTGTTTGTTTAACTTCCTTTTCAGATTGTTATTTGCTGGTGTATACAGATAACACTGTGTCATCGTTCATTTTTATCAGTTTGGACAGCTTGATAGTTGTCTTTAATTTCTTTAATTTCTCATAATTTAAGATGACCCTGGCTCATATTTTTACAGTCTCACCCCTAGTCTCAGTCATTTCTTCAAAGAACTGTCCCTTTTTTTAACATTACATTATTTTTGACTGTGCTGGGTCTTTATTGCTAGTTTGTCTAGTTGTAGTGAGCAGAGGCAACCCTCTAGTTGCTGTGCCATGGCTTCTCATTGCAGTGCTTTCTCTGTTTGCAGAACTTGGGCTCTGGAGCATGCAAACTTCAAGAGTTGTTCAAAGGCTTCGTTGTCCGTGGGCGTGTGGAATCTTCTACACAGGGATTGAACCCGTGTTCCCTGCATCGGTAGGCAGATTCTTTACCACCGGGCCATCGGAGATGTTTTCTGTTCCCTTTTGTTAGAGAATGATATTTAAAACATACATGTAGGAGCTCAATATGCTCAGCTGACAATACATGGATATATATATACATGTATTCCAGCTCACCTTTGAACATATTCAGTTAAAGGTAATTTGTGATGATGTCTCCAACCCGATCCACCACGACATGGACATTGTAACGTTTCCTTTTGTTTATCTGTAACTTTGCATTCCAATGGTAAGAAACCTGGCTTCCACCGCTTGTCATACACAGAATTCAGTGCTTGTCCCACGTGGTTACTGAAAAAAAACTGTCAGATTGTCTTTCAAAGGGGGCTCTGCGTGCATGGCACCAGTATCTTGAGGATGTTTTTGTATGATAGTTTACTATCTGTATACCCTCAGTGGCCAGGTGTCTATTTCAGTCGCTACCAATTATGAATGGGCTTGTTTGCTCTAGTGTTCTTGGACAATTCGAGTACAGTTTCTTTGTCAGATATGCCTTTTTTTAGGAAAAGAGTTTTATTTATTGTTGGCTGTGTTGCATCTTTGTGTGTGGGCTTTTCTCTAGTTTTGGTGAGCATGGGCCATAACTAGTGGTTTGCAGGCTTCTCACTGCAGTGTCTCCTCTTGTTGAGGGGCACAGGCTCACGGGCTTCAGTGGCTGCAGCATGTGAACTCAGCATCGTGGCTTCCAGGATCTAGAGCACAGGCTCGGCAGTTGTGGCACACAGACTCCATTGGATGTGGGATCTTCCCATCCTAGGGATCGCACATGCATCTCCAGCACTGGCAGGTGGATTCTTTACTATGGAACCACCAGGGCATATTTTAGATTCTCATTTTCCACACATGTATCTAGTGAAAGAGGCCAGGATCAAGAGGCATGGCAGCTGGGAATCCTCAGCCACAGCTCTGGTGTGCTATCCAAAGCTCTGGGGCCTTTGGTGAGCACCTCAGCTTCCCTGGGACTGTTTCCTGCCATCAGAAATGCCCTGCTTTTGGACTGTACCCACCAAGCTCCTCTGTCCCTGGAATTTCTGAGACCAGAGTACTGCAGGTGGTGCCATTTCCTTCTCTGCTGCTGCTGCTGTGTCGCTTCAGTCGTGCCTGACTGTGCGTGACCCCATAGACAGCAGCCTACCAGGCTCCTCTGTCCCCGGGATTCTCCAGGCCAGAACCCTGGAGTGGGCTGCCATGTCCTTCTCCAGTGCAGGAAAGTGAAAAGTGAAAGTGAAGTCACTCAGTGAAGTCGTGTCCGACTCTTAGTGACCCCAGGGTTGCAGCCTACCAGGCTCCTCTGTCCATGGGATTCTCCAGGCAATGGTACTGGAGCGGCTGCCATTGCCATTTCCTTCTCTACAAGATAGCGTTTTGAAGATATTTTCTCCTGGATATTGCTTTTGATGAAGGAAGGGGGATCCCTTCCAGGGCTTGAGAGTGAGTTCTTGTCTGACACTGGGCAATGAGTTGTCTGAGGAGAGGAGTGCTGTCCAAGCGAGAGGCTTTATTGGGAAGGGCTGCCGGGGTGGAGGGCAGGAGGGTGAGGGAAACGGAGAGAACCACTCTGTCACGTGGCTCACAGTCTCAGGTTTTATGGTCATTGGGTTCATTTCTGGTTTGTCTCTTGCCAGGCATTCTGAATTGGGATCCTTCTTGGGGGCACACCCACCACTCAGCCGAGATGGATTCCAGCGAAGTGGATCCTGGGAGGTTGGTAGGACCTCTGAACTGGAGCCTCCCATCACCTGACCTCTCCAGAATTCTGCTTGGTGGTAGCTTGTTCGTTCCTTGTTCCTTCCCAGGACCTCCTGTTGTAAGATGACTCCTGCAAGTGTTTTCTTTTCTCTGTCGCCTGGCCAGGGTGGGTGGTCCGTGGTTCATTTAACCGTTTGTTTTTGGTTCTCTCGAGTAAGGTCCTCCACAGGGTAAATGTATGAAATGATAAAAGGCAATGTTTTAAATAATTTATATTCATAATTTGGTAAGTTGCCTTTTTGTGTGTATGTTAGACCTGATCACCAGACCAAAGTTCATGTAGAACTTTTGTAGTTTTCTAAAATTTCTATAGTTTTTAAAATGGAGTTACCTTGTTGCAAAGTTTGTGTTTATGTTCATATTTTTTTAAAGAGTTATTACTTTTTAGTTGATTGATCATTGCTTTACAATATTGGTTTGATTTGTCATGCATCCACATTAGGTGTACCTATGTCCTCTTGCTCTTGAATCTCCCTCCCACTTCACACCCATTCCCACCTCTCTAGGTCACTACAGAGCCCCAGTTTGAGTTCCCTGAATCATACAGCAAATTCCCATTGGTTGTCTATTTACAAATGTTGGTGTACCTGCATCCATGCTGCGCTCTCCATTCATCTCACCCTCTCCTTCTTGTTCCCCACCCTTGTCTGTAAATCTGTTCTCCATGTCTGGATCTCCATTGCTGCTCTGTGAACAGACTCGTCAGTACCATCCTTCTAGATTCCATGTTTTTCTCTCTTTGACTGACTCCCTCCCCTTTATTAGAACAGACTCAAATGTGTTCCTTTTTATGGCTGCATTCCATACAGGCTCTGATTGTTCCTTAGCCATGTTTTGCGGAGGGTCATGGGGCTATTCTGCTCCATTTCAGTTTGGGCTTCCAGTCTGAGTGCTCGCAGCAGAGCTGCTTCTCGGTGAGCCCTCTGAGGTCTGTGAGCGCCGGGCTGCCCGCTCTTCTCTTGTGGCCCGCAGGGGGCGCCAAACCCCCTTCTGACCCGCGGGCGCAGGACGCTTTGCCTTTAGCCTCTGCTCCGTGAGCAGCTGGCGGGAGCTTTGTCTCCTCAGGACCATCAGGGCTCAGGCTTCTGGATAACAGGGCTGCATCCAGGCTGAGAGGAGCAGGGTTGCCTCAGTGCCCACCAGCAGGGAGGCGCTGCCAGAGCGAAAAATGAGGACCGAGTAGACGTTTCTTGTGTCCAGCTGAGGGCTGACTGGAGGTCCATCTCAGAGGACTCAGGGGGAAAGAGCTCCGTGTGCAAAACGGTGGGTTTTTAGTTAGATTTGCGTTAGATGATGTAGAGGATGAACACTGATGTTCTTCCGTGTAGGTGGCCGTTTTCCTGTCACTGTTTCTTGAGAAGACTGTCCTTTCCTCTTCGCTCGTTCCTGGTTTGATTTTCAGGAATTGACCATGTACACGTGGGTTCGTTTCTGGGCTCTCTCTTCTCTCCTGGAGTCCATGTGTCTGTGTTCCTGCCAGTTCCTCACTGTGGTGGTCACTCCAGCTCCGTGATGTAGTTTGAAGAGGGATAGGAAGATGCCTCCAGCTGTGTTCCTCTTTCTCAGAGTCTTTTTGGCCATTTAAGGTCCTGTTCAACATTAGCAGTCTAATATTAGGACTATTTCTATTTCTGTGAAAAATGCCATCGAATATTATTTTGTGATTGCAGTCACTGTATTTGTTGATGACTTTGGTTGGAATGGACCTTTTAATTCCTCATTGTTCCAGTGCATGAGCGTGGGATAATTTTCTGTGTATTTGTGTTTTCTTTGGTTTCTTTATGAGTGCTTTCTAGTTTTCTGACTACTGGTCTTTCATGTTCTTGATTAAGTTTGTTGCTAGATGTTTTATTTAAGTGGGATTTTCTTAATTTTTTTTTCTGATTGTTATTAGTGTATAGAAATGCAAGTGATTTTTGGACTGTAAATGGTAGTATTTTATAGGATTGTAAATTGATCCGAAATGATTCAGCTTTACTGAATGTAGTCTAACAACTTTTTGTGAAGTTATGTGGAACATTTTATCTGTCAAATCTGTTTCTCCTGCAGTAGGTCATCCAGAGGACCCAAGACATGGTGGTTACTAATAGACTTCCCACAGTACTTCTTCATTCCACGTGGACTCCTTCAAGGGCAGTGAGCATCGCAGCTTCCCTTGAACTTCGTCTGGGTAAGTCTTGGCCTGTGTAAGAAAGTTTCCTGCCTGTCTACTCTAAATGTCTTTTGTGGTATTGACATGGTTGTTTTGAAACCTAGTATACTTTCCAGTCATTTAAAATGTACAGAAAATGCCTAGCAATGGGAACAAGTGCTAGCATTTGCCACATCATCTAAAATACTCTCTGTGTTTTATCCAAAATGGGTACCTTCTGCAGAACCAGCACATAATCTCCAAAATCAGGAAATCATATGGTATCTACATTATAATGTAATCCACAGCCCCGCTTCCACTTTTAGCAATTGTTCAAGTGTATGAGTATATCTTTTGTTTCCATCTTCATCCTTTTTTCGTTATTTAGAGTGTTACCGAGATTTTCAGTTATTTGGACAAACTTGATGGATTGAAAGCAGACATGGTGAATAAGGGTTCTGGGTGGCCTTTCCTATATGGATTTTTTTTCACTGAAGATGGTTTTAATATTTCTTCCTGTTGTAACATGTATGAATCCTGCATTCTTTCTCCCCCCATAGTAATTAAAAATAAATAATATGCCATTTACCGTTTAGATATTTGTAAGCATACAGTGTTGTAGCAGACAACCTTTTCTTGTTTTGCAAACCAGTTTAATAATGTGCACCTTGTGCGTGCTTTGGAGAAACTCAGGAAACTGAGTCAGTGACTGAAATGGCCCAAGATATCACCTTAGATTCCACCTTCATCTAAAAACAAAACAGGCACTTCCTGGTGGTCCAGTGGCTGAGACTGGACACTCCCAAAGAAGGAGGCCCAGGTTCATTCCCTGATCCAAGAACTAGATCTCCCATGCCACAGTGGAGAATTTGCATGCTGTAGCTAAATATCTGGCTTTCCTCAATGAAGGTTGACCTGGTGCAGGCAAATTAAAAAAGAAACAAATATTTAAAAAATACAACCAAAGGAAAGGAAGGGTATGGTTGTTGTGCAGATTTATGGCTTAGCTTTCCCTATGGATAGAAAAGAAAAAAGAGTTTCAAAAGACTGTGTCTCATCCTTCTATCTGGCATATAGAGAGGATTCCTTTGAAATGAGATTTCTGTGGTAAATGTGACTCACAGAAGAGCTGTCTTGAACTTGGGTTTCAGAGACGATCATGTGTCCTCTAAACAATAAAAGTTAATTGGGTCCAACTAATTCTCATGCTGAGGTGGTATATTTTGTGGTAGCATTTGCTCCCCTTCGCTTCGGATGTATCCCCATTTGTTTACACTGTCATCTACTGAAGACATCCTGATCTTTGAAAGTGTTTAGTTATTACAAGTAGAGATGTTGTATATAATCATGTGATACTTTTTTTCTGGGCATGTTTTCAAAGCTGTTTAGTAAGTGCTAGACATGTAGTATTCAGATCACAGGTGAGCCTTGTTTAGCTGTGGAAAAATCCAGCTATGTTTCTCTGTGGCATGTGGGATCTTCTGGGGTAAGGGATCGAACTAGCGTGTCTTGCATTGTCAGGCAGATTCTTCACCACTGAGCCGCCGGAGAAGCTGTGCCCTACCCCCTTTTTTGAGTTTACTGGATCTAATAGGTGTGCAGTGCTACCTCCCTGTTATTTTAGTTTGTCATTTCCTCATGATATGTGATTTTGAGTCTTTTTGATAGGCTTATTTACTATCTTGATATTTCTGTAGGCCAGGTGTTTAGGTGTATACATTGTTTACCAGATTGTTCTAGATTTTTTGGTATATTTAGAGTACAATCCTTTATCAGATATGTATTTTATCAATATATTTTCCTGTGGCTTGTGTTTAAGTTTTGTGAATAAGGTTTTTCACAGTTTAAATTTCTAATGGTTTAAAGTTGAGGTGATATATGTTTTATATCCTTTTTTGGATAGACTTTAGTGTGTTGTTGCTGTTATTACATTTTAAAAGCAGAAGTGAGGTACTGTAGATACAGTTTTAAGCTAAGCTGAAGTACCATAGATACAGTTTTGCCTTTTGTCTGTTGAGAAGTTTCAGTGAGTTTGGTGTACACTGTAACATTACGTCTACGTTCATTTGACTGGATATAGCTTCCAATTATTTGTCTAATTGGTTTTGGAGATATCACGGGAAGTCAGTTTTTCCAAGGGAAACTGAGGTCCATGAAACATGAACTCTCTTTGATCGGTCAGAATCACTTTCTGCTGTTTCTGACAGATTTGACTCGTTTGGATATCTCATATGAGTGGAATCACAGAACGTTTGTCTTTTTCTTGGTCTGGTTTATTTCACTTAATCTAATGACCATAAGGTTTGTCCACATTGTCGCATTGTCAGAATTACTGACTTTGAAGGGCCGAATCAGATTCCATTGTGGGTATACCACAGTTTGTTTATGGAATTGGTTGCCATGGACACTTAGATTACTTCTGTTTGTTTGCCAGTGTGAATCATGCTGTTGTCAGTATGACTGAAGAAGTATCGATTTTTTCAGCCCCCTTTCCCAATCCTTTTGGGTACATAGCATGAATTGGAATCAAACTATGTATTTATTCCATGTGTTCCTTTTGGAGTCATTTCTGTAATGTCTTGCAGAGTGGCAGCACCATTTCATGTACTTTTTTGTATGGGGGAATACCGTTCAAGCTTCTGAATATACCTTGTGTTGCATATTCAGTCTCCCACCAACGGACACTTGAATGAGTTCTACCTTTGAGCTATTGTGAATGTCACTGTGAATATTTGTGTACCAGTTTTTGTTTGAATTATGAACAAATACATTACTATATATAAAAGAAGCCACAAGGACCTACTGTACAGTTTAGGAAACTATTAAATATCTTATGATAATGTATCATGGAAGAGAATCTCAAAAGGAATATATGAAAAGCACATAGTAAGCATGATATTTAGTGTGCCAACAGTATGAGTTATCATAGCACTGCTCAATGTGTATTTATACATGTCACTAAAATATCCACATCTGTAAGGATATTATAAAAAATTATATTAAAAATCAAGAATTCAAACAGAGAATAAATAAACTTCCTGCCATTGCTCCTCCTCCTTTATACACTAATACTACCTGTAACACTCATCGTATAAGTGCTGGACTAGCAATTGACATTCTTGTAAACCGAGAGATTGTGAAGGTGTAAGGAAATATAACTCATTGAATTCCTTAATGAAGGATTGTAGAACTCTATGTCCATGAAGCGAATGAAATTCCGTTTTATTGAGCCACATTCTTACTAGAGTGATGAGCTTCCACCCCACCCAACGTTAGTTCACAATGAAACCCTGCCGTCCTCTGGCCTCAATGTCTGCTTCCTGCTACCGAGAAAGAAAAGATGAGGAAGTCCTGACCAAACCGATGCTATTTTTCTTTTTCTGCTTTGTATTTTATCGCAGGGCTTGGCAAAAAGAGGGCCCAACCTGTTTTCAGAGTTCCATCCCGAGGGTTCCTCCGGCATGTTCCCTGTGTTGACAAACTGCTGATTATTTTCAACAAAGGACAATGATCTGCACTTCACTATCTGTTGCTTGAGCTGGAATAGCAGGCGTCCCTTGCAGTGCAGTCCTTCATGCTGAAGTAGGCATCCCTGAAGCAATAGTGTAAGAGGAACACATTTATCATGTAGACATCCCATCCCATGCATTTGTAATAATTTTTCAGTTATACCCATCATCATCGGAGGAACTGACTTGTCCCAGTAACAAGGAGAGTACCCAGTATAACAGTTCCTTGACTTATGAGTACTTCCTATGAGTACCCTTTTGAGTACTTCTTCCAATGTTGTTTCTCCTACTTTGGTCATGAACAGTAGGAGCTGATGGCAGTGGTCCTTGAAATGTATGTCGATTCCCAGGTGGCGCAGTTGATAAATAAATAATCTGCCTACCAGTGCAGGAGGTGGAAGTGATGTGGGTTTGATCCCTGGTTCAGGAAGATAACAATTCATACACATGTTTTCTGTGAACAAGTTTGATACTCATGAGTTTTTTTCTTCCGTATACAGAAAAACAAATGCCGTTCAAGGACACTGAAAGAACCCTGATTTCGAAAATCAGATCTGTATTGTGAGCAATGCTTAGATATCCATGAGTCGAAGCATAGTATTATGCCTATCATCCTTGTATTTCCCTCGGTGAAATATGTTGAGGAAAACTCTTCATTCGTGGTCTAGATTCACGAAGAAGCTAAATAGCACTCATCCTTTACGTTGACAACTGTGGATTTAAATCTCCTGTGAATCCTATGTGACAACCACACATACCAACATGAGTTATTAGTATTATTTCAATATTTTTAGTCCTATTGTATGTCAACTAAAAAAAAAATCAACATATAATTGTACATGAAGTCCAGACATAAAATCAGTGCAAATACACAATGTTCCATCCTTTGAGAAAGGGAGAAAAACATCTCTGTGCTTAGCCTATTGCATTTTTATGTATTAGATCCTTAAGTAGTTTATTCACCACACCCTATGAATGATTCACAGATCTTCAGAGAAGAAAGGATCATTTCTCTTAAACAATGAGTAGTTCAACTCTTCTCAAAGCAAAGTCATAAGTGAGTCTAATTTTGCGTGAGACCATGAAAACTCAGTGTTTTCATTATGCTTGTGCTTATGATGGGAGGAGGTCTGAGAAGGCACTTCTGAAGGTTTCTTCATACCAGTCGTTCTCATATGTATCGAGTCTTTAAAGGTCGAATCACCGAGGTGTTGCTTCTACACTTGGACTAGGCTGAGTAGCAGCATTCCCTTTCTACCTAAGTGCAGTAGACGTGTTCCCAACCTGTCTGTCTTCTGTCCTCTGGAGTATGTATTGCTTGAGCTCACCACAGCCTAGTAGATGGAAATCGTCAGGATATTCTGGAAACCCTTTTTATTTCAGTCTGTTCAGGAGGTTACCACTGCTGCAAACCTCTGGATTTTACCACGCACTTTTCACAACCTCAGAGGAAGAATCCAAGTCAACACTCGTGACGGCCACGGGCTTCCATGGCCTATACATGATTGTTGGCTTTGCTTTCATAATCATCCTGTTTCTTACACCAACTAAACTGTCACTGTATTTTTTTATGATCATTTTATCTTTGATGGTTTTTAGATCTATTATGGATTTTCCTATATATCTTCACTTATCGGTGAGGGTCTTATGTTAGTAGAAGTTACAACAACTGACTTCCAGTCAGTTAGCTGTGGCAGAACAGAAAAAAGAATGACCCACTGTACGTTATTAATATTATGTATCAATATACTATTCGTTTCTATTGTTTGCAGTCATCCACTTCCAAGTTTCCGAAATAAACTTTCCGAAAAATCACGTCCTTTCGAATGTCTGTTTGACTGAATAGGAGCACGGAAATGTTATTCCATAAAATTGTTTACAGTCTCCATTCCGTTCCTCCTGTTTGATGTAGATATTGGCCTTTGGTTCTATCACTAGCTTTGCAAGTAAAAACAAAAAATTAATTAGAGCTCGTATGGTAATTTTACTGTTAGCAATAAGTTTAGCATAAAATGAACACAGAAGAGGTTACAGTAGACCAAATATGAAAGTCAGTTTAAAAGAAAACGTTGTGGTGAATGTTTACAGTAGGAATATAGTTATGAAGTTCCTTTATTATTATTCTATCCTTTCCGTCTCTTTTGCAGGGGTGTGAATGTACAGATTCCAGTACTATGGCTGGAGTGAATAATAGTATCATTATTCTTGAGAGCAACTCTACTAAGTCTTCACGCTCATGTCACTCAAGGTTTTTTAATACCTATTATGTTAGTCGTGTTCGTTGTTTGTGAAGTCACATAAGTTGCATTCATTCACGCAATGGTATCAAACATCTATGGCATCAATTATAGATGTGACTCGATAGCGAATGTGAATCCATTTCACTGTGACAAGTTATTATTGTAGATATTCTATTCATGCCAGTAACAAAGCTGTGCAGAAATCATACAATGTTTATTAAGAAAATAAGATTTACTAATTTGTTTTATTATTCTATTTCTTTTAAACAGATTGAATGACAACAGGCACAACTTTTCATTCACTTGTATGACTATGAGCAGTTTGACCAAGTTGAAGAAGATGACTCGTTTGTAGTCTTCCCCATCAGCTCATTCCATCTACTGGCTTTAAAATCATTTAGTACAGAGCTCACCGTCTAGGTGTTCATCCAGTGTTTTGTTTGCGTATCATGCAGGATCATTTTAAAAGGAAAAGTATGTGTGTATGAGTTAGAGCTCTGATCCCAAGAGTCCATGTAGAAGCTTCCCCTGAGAAATGTATCATTTTGGCACCAATGCTACTGAAATGTGTGAATGTGGCCTACCACACGTCCCAATAAGTGTAAACAGCTTCACATGCTACTTATTTGAAACGACCAGTATTCATGACATTCCATTCATCTGAGGACTCAATATGGCCAACTTAGGCTGTGTTTGCCAAACAGACTTTGAAGCATTCTTCACACAGTCCTTCATCAACGCCAGTTTTCAGATCAAATAAACCCTTGCTCCGTGAAGTTTGTGAACACATACACTCATGTTTTGTTTGAGATTTTAAAGTCATTCTTCAGTTTTGTTGGAGGAATGGTTCTGTATATGCCCCGTGGATCCCCAAATCCACTGATGTTCATGTGTCTTGGGGCTTCCCAGGTGGTTCCAGTGGTAAAGAGCATGCGGAACATACCCATGCAGGAGACATAGGAGATATGGATTCGATCCCTGGGGCAGGAAGATCTCCTGAGGGAGAGCATGGCAACCCACTCCAGTATCCTTGCCTAGAGAATCTCATGGAGAGAGGAGCCTGGTGGGGCCTAGTCTATACGATCCCAAAGAGTTGGACACAATGTAAGTGAGTTAGCACAGCACACGATTCATTGTCAGAGCTAATATAATGGAGATGACATGAAAAGAAGCACCAGCGGGCGAAAGTCAATATCCATCACTTTTCAACTTTGGAATGTATTGTGATATTTTAGATCCATATTTGTATGACTTGATAGTTGGCGAATCGATGCGTATGAAGGCCTGATTGTGTTATATGTATGTTGAGGGAAGATATATTTTTATGTGGTTTGACATATGGGTCCCATTTCATTCGTAGACATCTGCATACTCATCACTGAATCATCATTTGTTTTGAAAAGACCATTGTTTGGAAAGGTTGTTGTCTAACCATGAAAGATGCTTGAATTCTTGGGCTCCTTAGAGGAAGAATTCAAGCCGGGGCCAGTGATGAGGCTTGATCACTCAGAGCTTTTGTGTCGCAACGTTTTATGAAAGTATAAAAGAGAGAAAGCTTCTGACATAGACATCAGAAGGGGGCAGAAAGAGTGCCCCCTACTCATCTTTAGCTGGATGTTATCTAGCTACTAGCAGTCTACTCATTAGAGAAAGGAATGGCAGCAGACCCCTCACCCACAAGACATATGGAGATGACCGTGGCACCAGGTGAGTCATCCTGGGCCATAAAATGATTGATATGAGCAAATACATAGCTTCATTCACATAGATCAGGAGAACCATGTATGAGTAAAGCATATTGGTTTGTCAAGTCAGTTCTGAGCCTTTGGGCAGAACCTACTTGAAGATAGAGTCTAGGGTCAATACATAGTACATTCACATAGCTTAAGGCAAACCTTTCCATAAGAAAAATGCCTTGGTCAGCTCAAAGTATGAGAAAAGTGAAGTTCAGGTGGAACCAGGTGTCATTATAGCAACACAGAATTATAAGAGAAAACCTCTTTTTAAATTTGTATCAAGAAGGGGAAAGAAGAGAACAGCTTGTTTCCTCCTGCCTCGGAAGTGACAGATAACAACTGTCTGACACTTGCACCCCGTCTCCTCCCTTTGGAGACCCCTGGCCTTCCTTGCGGTTACCCTCTCAGTTTCATTCATTGAGTGTTTTCTGCCTTGTGAAACATTGGGCATAGCAGTATGTGTTTATTTAGGGGCATTTCATCCAATTTCATGTAAATGCGTATGTGAATTAGAAAGTTTGACATGCTGTTGCTTTGTATACCGATTGGGAAATGTGAGCCTCCAGGTTTAATTTAGTATTTCATGTTCATTTTAGGGGTACAAAGAAAAATAATATGACTGCTAAGATCAGCTTTCGTATTTTTTGCCAAATATGAATTGAGATCACATCGATCGGAGATGAGTCTGTGCATGAAAGCCCTAATAACTAAAGTTAATTGACTTCACTACCATGGGATGTTTTCCTATCTATTGAGGATTTACTTCATGTATTTCGATTTTAACTTTCTGTCTTACAGCCTTGTTTGTAGATCAAAGCTATTTGAAATTGTCATCTGGTTTTCAATGGCTTGTGAGGTTATTCATGAGTGGTTTATGAAACCGAATGGAGTGTACGTAGCCATACTTTGTTGTCATTCTATGAATTTGAAGAATGTCTGAAGCATGTCTGCAGTTATGCCTTAAAGATTCACACAATTGATGTCCAATATTAAACTCAATAGACTTGTTTTCAATGTGTAGTTTCCTATGCCTACGTCTCTCCTTATGGATTTGGGTAGAACTTGTATTGGAACACTGAAAAATCTCTGATATCAACCGTGCTGACCTTCTTTCTGGTGGTCATCATTAAGATTTTCATGCTCACTGTCACTTTGTGCAATGATATGGATCCTAGTGGAAACAGGTGCTGTTCATCCTACTTTTGTGAAGATTGAATTCATCGTAGAAAGTGGAATGTGTTGAAATATTTATGGTATAAATATATCTTGTGTATATAATTACCCAGATTACTGCTGCGTATTTGACTGCTAAGTTATGAAATGTATGAGATAGATGTGATCCATCAATGGCGATTGGATACGTGGTGGAGAGGTATTTTGGTGATGCAAGAGATTTAAATGATGTGATCACAGTATGTATACTCCTTTTCTGTGGATAATGGATCTTGGATCCATGTTTGAAACATTACGACCTTGTCTTTTGTTATGCATGGGACGTGTCAAAAACGAAGATGAGGCGGGTACGTGCTTCAAGGGTAAGTATAGGGTTGAGGGCGTGACTATGATGTGGGTTCGGTTTAGGATGTGGATAGGGTGTCGGGTTAGGGTGGGGTGAAGGTTAGAGTTTGGGGAATAGCCCCCACCATGTTAGGGTGAGGGTGAGGGTGAGGGTGAGGGCAACGGTTCAGGGTGAGGGTGAGGGCCTCATCGCTGGTAAAGGATTGTCCTCCAAATATGCCCTTCCTTTCCCTCGAACTGAGCTCTCACTGCTGGAGCCCTTGGCAGTGTGGAACACACCAGCCCCTAAAACGTCCGCAAGGACGCCTGGGGCCTAGGTGCAAAGGCAAGGCAGGAGCGGAGCTGAGGCCAGGAAGGCGCCAGTGGCGTTTCCCAGCCGCGCGCAGCCTGCTCCTTCCTGGGCACTACGATTAGCGGCCAGGCAAACCTGGGCAAGGCTCGCCCAGAGCGCAGCAGCCTCGCGCCAGGAACTATGCCAGATCGGGCCTCTGAGCAGAGCTGAAGCTCTGCCTTACTGGAGACGCACTAGGCTCCCCCCAACCAGGGCTGGCAGCTGCAGGCAATTGGGCTGCCTCATCTTCCCCCAAGGAGGCTCGCTTCCGTGCATGCTGTGCACTCGCCTTCCAGGCGGTGCCGCCCCTCGCCTCCTGCAGGTCTTGGCTCAGGGGCTACTTCCCACGAGCTGGGACTGTGGGCAGGATCCCAGACACGCAGGGGCAGGCCCCAACCACCTGCACACATCTCTGCTGGGGAGGAGAGTGCTAGGGAACCTAGGTCTGTCAGGCACCTGCTGGGCGCCCACGGAGTGTGTCTCCGGGTCTGGGGGCTGCAAACGCCAGCCAGGGTCCCTGGCTGCCTGGTGCTCTCCGTGTGGCGCTGAGTCTGGGCAGTCAAGATACAGCTGAAGGAGCTCTGCAGTTGCCCTTCCCTTCCCTCTGACAGAGATCTCATTGCTGGAGCCCTTCTGAGTCTGGAACCCACCGGCCCCTAACCCCTCCACAACGACGCCTGGGGCCTAGGTGCAAAGTAAAGGCAGGAGGGGAGCTGAGGCCAGGAAGGCGCCAGTGGCGTCTCCAAGCCTCGCGCAGCCTGCTCCTTCCTGGGAAGGAAGCCTAGCCGCGAGGCAAGTCTGGCCAAAGCTCGCCCAGGGCAGAGCAGCCTCGCGCCAGGACCTCTGCCAGATCGGGCCTCTGAGCACAGCTGGAGCTCTGCCGTACTGGAGGCGCACTCGGTTCCGTCCAAGCAGGGCTTGCAGCCACACGCGGCTGGGCTGCCTAGTCTTCCCCCGAGGAGGCTCGCCTCCCCGCTTGCTGTGCACTCGCTTCCAGCCGGGGACGCCCCGCGCCTCCTGCAGGTCTTGGCTCAGGGGCTGCTTCCTCGGAGCTGGGACTGTGGGCGGGATCCCAGACACGCAGGGGCAGGCCCCAGCCACTGGCACACGTCTCTGCTGGGGAGGAGAGCTCTAGGGAACCTACGTCTGTAAGGCCCCTGCTGGGCGCCCACAGAGTCAGCCTCTGGGAGTGCGGAGCCGCAGACCCCAGCCAGGGGCCCTGGGAGCCTGGTGCTCTCCGTGCAGCGCTGAGTCTGGGTGGCCAAGCAACCGCTGGAGGAGCCCTGCACTTGCCCTTCCCTTTCCTCTGACAGAGCTGGTACTGCTGGAGCCCTTGGCTGTGTGGCACTTACTAGCCCCTCACCGCGACTCCAAACCCCGAAGTCGACCCTGACCTCAAAACCCTATATCCCGAACCCGTAAACTAAACGCCGAGCTCCAATCCCCAAACCGTGAACCTGAACCGTGATACCGTAACCCTAACCCAACCCCAAACCCCAACACCGACCCTTAAAGCCCAAACCCAAACTTCAATCTCCAAACCCAAATCCCAAACCACAAACCTCTAACCCCTAAGCCGAATCCCAACCGCCAAACCCCTAAGCTGAACCTTGAACCCCTAATCGGAACCCCAAACCCCAAACTAGAACCACGAACCCCTAACCCCAAACCCTGAACGCCAAACCCCAAACACGAACCCTGAATCCGAATCCGAACCCTAAGAAGAGAGGGGATTCCCCGAACCCGAACTCTGATCCTGAACCCTAACAAGTTGGGGGGATGCCGGAACCCTAAACCTAACCCTCACAATAAAACTCTCAAATAAAAATAAACTTTTCTGGTCTAAGCCCTGCCTCTTGCGGTCCCCCGCCCCCTAAAAGCGAAAGGGTTAAATGGGGGACTTGAACTCCTGACTCGCAGGCCACAATCTGCCTGCTCACCAGCCCACGTAACCACTACGCTACAGAGGCTTGCTCTTGCTGACAGGGCTCCCGGCCCCTCTTCAAGCCTCTGCCCGCCAGGGTCTGGTTCTGTAGAATATCATGGCTGTCCTAGGTCATCTTTGCTTTCTGTAGTCATAGTTTTATCCCAAAATCATAGACAGATCAGCTGAGAAAAAGCTTGGATTGGCTCGGTGGGGTGGATTTGCTTGTCCTGTGTTTCACCTGGAGGCAGTCGCGGTCCCGCCGGCCCGTCCTGGAAGGGGGCGTGGGGGCGGGGCGAACCTGGGCGGCTGGTCAGGAGCGCGGCTCACGTGAGCGGGTCTGGGGCGGGATGACCATGGCGGCGCGTCGGGGCCAGGGGTTCCCGGTTGTGCTCTCAGGGCTCGCCATCGCAGCTGGGAATGCTCGTTTCGTGGGCTCCTGGGTCCCCGTCGATCGGCAGCCAGCGAGCAGAGCGGAGGGCTGTGGACCACAGGTAAGGGAACTCGGACTCGGCGGAGCAGGGAACCATGCATTCTGCCCTCTTTGTTTGCAGTCTCGGAGCCGACTAACATGGCGGTCGCAGAAAAGCCTCGCCTTTGGGGCCAACGGTTTTACCGCTTTACCCCTTTGCATAAAGCTTAGACCCGCGCGGTTTTCCCAAGCAGCCTATGTATTGCTTCCTACACGCCTGGAGAGGATACCAGGCAGGAAGGCCAGGGGTCTCCAGACAGAGAAGATAGACTGCAAGTGTCAGACGTTTTTTTCTCTCTCTTAAGAGGCAGGAGGAGACAAAAGAGTGTTGCATTTTTTTTTCTCCATCTTGATACAAATTTAAAAAGAGGTTTCTCTGAAAATTCTGTGTTGCCATGACAACTGGCTCCACCTGAATGTCACTTTTCTCAAACCTTGAACTAAGCAATGCCTTTTCCTTATGGAAACGTTTGTCTTAAGGTATGTTAATGTACTAGGTATTCACCCAAGGCTCTGTCTTCAGGTCAGTTCCCCCTAAAGCCTCAGAAACGACTTGACAAACCAGCATGTTTTACTCATACCTTGTTCTCTTAATCTATGTGAATGAAACTATATGTGTGCTTGGAAATCTGCCTTTCTTCAAGATTCATGTCCATCATTTTATGGCCTGGGATGACTCATCTGCTGCCAGTGTTATCTCAATGCATGCTGTGGGTGAGGGGCCTGGTGCCATTCTCTGAGACATTGTCTTTCTTTCATTAGCAGACTGCTAGTGGCTGTATAACATCTGGCTAAAGACTAGCAGGGGGTCCTCTTTCTTCCCCCTTTTAATGTCTACGTCAGCAGCTCTCTCGATCTCTTTTATACTTTAATAAAACTTTATAACAGAAAACCTCTGAGCCATCAAGCTTCCTCACTTGCCCTGGATGGAATTCTCCTCTGGAGGCCAAGAATGCTGGCATCTTTTGTGGTTTAGTAACCACCTTTCAGCCTTTTGTAATTCATATTGAATCTTCATTTCAGATTGAAGATGCATTCCACGGTATTGCCAACTGAAGTCTTCTCATCGCTATGGAGTATCTGTCCATGTCTTTAGGGTATTTTTCAGCAATCATGTATCATTTCCAGTGTGCCAGTCTTGTCATCCTCATTCCGTCCATAGCAAAGTCCTTTATTAATGCTGACATGATTGAAAGGGAATTGTTTGTTTAAATTCCTTTTCAGATTGTTATTTTGCTGGTGTATACAGATAACACTGTGTCATCATTCATTTGTATCAGTTTGGACAGCTTGTTAGTTGTCTTTAGTTTCTTTAATTTCTCATAATTTAAGATGACCCTGGCTCATATATTTACAGTCTCACCCCTAGTCTCAGTCATTTCTTCAAAGAACTGTCCTTTTTTTTTTTTAAACATTACATTATTTTTGACTGTGCTGGGTCTTTATTGCTGGTTTGTCTAGTTGTAGTGAGCAGAGGCTACCCCCTAGTTAGTTGCTGTGCCATGGCTTCTCATTGCAGTGCTTTCTCTGTTTGCAGAACTTGGGCTCTGGAGCATGCAAACTTCAAGAGTTGTTCAAGGGCTTCGTTGCCCCTGGGCGTGTGGAATCTTCTACACAGGAATTGAACCCGTGTTCCCTGCATCGGTAGGCAGATTCTTTACCACCGGGCCATCGGAGATGTTTTCTGTTCCCTTTTATTAGAGAATGATATTTAAAACATACATGTAGGAGCTCAATATGCTCAGCTGACAATACATGGATATATATATACATGTATTCCAGCTCGCCTTTGAACTTATTCAGTTAAAGGTAATTTGTGATGATGTCTCCAACCCGATCCGCCACGACATGGGCAGTGTAACGTGTCCTTTTGTTTATCTGTAACTTTGCATTCCAATGGTAAGAAACCTGGCTTCCACCGCTTGTCATACCCAGAATTCAGTGCTTGTCCCACGTGGTTACTGAAAAAAAACTGTCAGATTGTCTTTCAAAGGGGGCTCTGCGTGCATGGCACCAGTATCTTGAAGATGTTTTTGTATGATAGTTTACTATCAGTATACCCTCAGTGGCCAGGTGTCTATTTCAGTCACTACCAGTTATGAATGGGCCCGTTTGCTCTAGTGTTCTTGGACAATTCGAGTACAGTTTCTTTGTCAGATATGCATTTTTTTAGGAAAACAGTTTTATTTATTGTTGGCTGTGTTGCATCTTTGTGTGAGGGCTTTTCTCTAGTTTTGGTGAGCATGGGCCATAACTAGTGGTTTGCAGGCTTCTCACTGCAGTGTCTCCTCTTGTTGAGGGGCACCGGCTCACGGGCTTCAGTGGCTGCAGCATGTGAACTCGGCATCGTGGCTTCCAGGATGTAGAGCACAGGCTGGGCAGTTGTGGCACACGGGCTCCAGAGGATATGGGATCTTCCCATCCTAGGGATCGCACATGCATCTCCAGCACTGGCAGGTGGATTCTTTACTATGGAACCACCAGGGCATATTCTAGATTCTCGTTTTCCACACATGTATCTAGTGAAAGAGGCCAGGATCAAGAGGCATGGCAGCTGGGAATCCTCAGCCACAGCTCTGGTGTGCTATCCAAAGCTCTGGGGCCTTTGGTGAGCAGCTCAGCTTCCCTGGGACTGTTTCCTGCCGTCAGAAATGCCCTGCTTTTGGACTGTAGCCCACCAAGCTCCTCTGTCCCTGGGATTTGTGAGACCAGAGTACTGCAGGTGGTGCCATTTCCTTCTCTGCTGCTGCTGCTGCGTCGCTTCAGTCGTGCCTGACTCTGCGCGACCCCAGAGACAGCAGCCTACCAGGCTCCTCTGTCCCTGGGATTCTCCAGGCAAGAACCCTGGAGCGGGTTGCCATGTCCTTCTCCAGTGCAGGAAAGTGAAAAGTGAAAGTGAAGTCACTCAGTGAAGTCGTGTCCGACTCTTAGTGACCCCGGGGTTGCAGCCTACCAGGCTCCTGTATCCGTGGGATTCTCCAGGCAATGGTACTGGAGCGGGCTGCCATTGCCTTCTCTGATTTCCTTCTCTGCAAGATAGCGTTTTGAAGATATTTTCTCCTGGATATTGCTTTTGATGAAGGAAGGGGGATCCCTTCCAGGGCTTGAGAGTGAGTTCTTGTCTGACACTGGGCAATGAGTTGCCTGAGGAGAGGAGTGCTGTCCAAGCAAGAGGCTTTCTTGGGAAGGGCTGCCGGGGTGGAGGGCAGGAGGGTGAGGGAAACGGAGAGAACCACTCCGTCACGTGGCTCACAGTCTCAGGTTTTATGCTCATCGGGTTCATTTCTGGTTTGTCTCTTGCCAGGCACTCTGAACTGGGATCCTTCTTGGGGGCACACGCATCATTCAGCTGAGATGGATTCCAGCGAAGTGGATCCTGGGAGGTTGGTAGGACCTCTGAACTGGAGCCTCCCATCTCCTGACCTCTCCAGAATTCTGGTTGGTGGTAGCTTGTTCGTTCCTTGTTCCTTCCCAGGACCTCCTGTTGTAAGATGACTCCTGCAAGTGTTTTCTTTTCTCTGTCGCCTGGCCAGGGTGGGTGGTCTGTGGTTCATTTAACCGTTTGTTTTTGGTTCTCTCGAGTAAGGTCCTCCACAGGGTAAATGTATGAAATGATAAAAGGCAATGTTTTAAATAATTTATATTCATAATTTGGTAAGTTGGCTTTTTTTGTGTATGTTAGACCTGATCCCCAGACCGAAGGTCATGTAGAACTTTTGTAGTTTTCTGAAATTTCTATAGTTTTTTAAATGGAATTACCTTGTTGCAAAGTTTGTGTTTATGTTCATATTTTTTTAAACAGTTATTTCTTTTTAGTTCATTGATCCTTGCTTTACAATATTGGTTGGATGTGTCATACATCCACATGAATTAACCATAGGTGTACCTATGTCCTCTTGCTCTTGAATCTCCCTCCCACCTCGCACCCATTCCCACCTCTCTAGGTTACTCCTGAGCCCCACTTTGAGTTCCCTGAATCATACAGCAAATTCCCATTGGTTGTCTATTTACAAATGTTGGTGTACCTGCATCCATGCTGCTCTCTCCATTCAGCTCACTCTCTCCCTCTTGTTCCCCACCCTCGTCTGTAAGTCTGTTCCCTATGTCTGCACCTCCATTGCTGCTCTGTGAACAGACTCGTCAGTACCATCCTTCTAGATTCCATGTTTTTCTCTCTTTGACTGACTTCCCTCCCCTTTATTAGAACAGACTCAAATGTGTTCCTTTTTATGGCTGCATTCCATACAGGCTCTGATTGTTCCTTAGCCATGTTTTGCGGAGGGTCATGGGGCTATTCTGCTCCATTTCAGTTTGGGCTTCCAGTCTGAGTGCTCGCAGCAGAGCTGCTTCTGGGTGAGCCCTCTGAGGTCTGTGAGCGCCGGGCTGCCCGCTCTTCTCTTGTGGCCCGCAGGGGGCGCCAAACCCCCCTCTGACCCGCGGGCGCAGGACGCTTTGCCTTTAGACTCTGCTCTGTGAGCAGCTGGCGGGAGCTTTGTCTCCTCAGGACCATCAGGGCTCAGGCTTCTGGATAACAGGGCTGCATCCAGGCTGAGAGGAGCAGGGTTGCCTCAGTGCCCACCAGCAGGGAGGCGCTGCCAGAGCGAAAAATGAGGACCGAGTAGACGTTTCCTGTGTCCAGCTGAGGGCTGACTGGAGGTCCATCTCAGAGGACTCAGGGGGAAAGAGCTCCGTGTGCAAAACGGTGGGTTTTTAGTTAGATTTGCGTTAGATGATGTAGAGGATGAACACTGATGTTCTTCCGTGTAGGTGGCCGTTTTCCTGTCACTGTTTCTTGAGAAGACTGTCCTTTCCTTTTCGCTCGTTCCTGGTTTGATTTTCAGGAATTGACCATGTACACGTGGGTTCGTTTCTGGGCTCTCTCTTCTCTTCCTGGAGTCCATGTGTCTGTGTTCCTGCCAGTTCCTCACTGTGGTGGTCACTCCAGGTCCGTGATGTAGTTTGAAGAGGGATAGGAAGATGCCTCCAGCTGTGTTCCTCTTTCTCAGAGTCTTTTTGGCCGTTTAAGGTCCTGTTCAACATTAGCAGGCTAATATTAGGACTATTTCTATTTCTGTGAAAAATGCCATTGAATATTATTTTGTGATTGCAGTCAGTGTATTTGTTGATGACTTTGGTTGGAATGGACCTTTTAATTCCTCACTGTTCCAGTGCATGAGCATGGAATAGTTTTCTGTGTATTTGTGTTTTCTTTGGTTTCTTTATCAGTGCTTTCTAGTTTTCTGACTACTGGTCTTTTATGTTCTTGATTAAGTTTGTTGCTAGATGTTTTATTTAAGTGGGATTTTCTTAATTTTTTTTTTCTGATTGTTATTAGTGTATAGAAATGCAAGTGATTTTTGGACTGTAAATGGTAGTATTTTATAGGATTGTAAATTGATCCGAAATGATTCAGCTTTACTGAATGTAGTCTAACAACTTTTTGTGAAGTTATGTGGAACATTTTATCTGTCAAATCTGTTTCTCCTGCAGTAGGTCATCCAGAGGACCCAAGACATGGTGGTTACTAATAGACTTCCCACAGTACTTCTTCATTCCACGTGGACTCCTTCAAGGGCAGTGAGCATCGCAGCTTCCCTTGAACTTCGTCTGGGTAAGTCTTGGCCTGTGTAAGAAAGTTTCCTGCCTGTCTACTCTAAATGTCTTTTGTGGTATTGGCATGGTTGTTTTGAAACCTAGTATACTTTCCAGTCATTTAAAATGTACAGAAAATGCCTAGCAATGGGAACAAGTGCTAGCATTTGCCACATCATCTAAAATACTCTCTGTCTTTTATCCAAAATGGGTACCTTCTGCAGAACCAGCACATAATCTCCAAAATCAGGAAATCATATGGTATCTACATTATAATGTAATCCACAGCCCCGCTTCCACTTTTAGCAATTGTTCAAGTGTATGAATATATCTTTTGTTTCCATCTTCATCCTTTTTCCTTTATTTAGAGTGTTACTGAGATTTTCGGTTATTTGGACAAACTTGATGGATTGAAAGCAGACATGGTGAACAAGGGTTCTGGGTGGCCTTTTCTTTGTGGATTTTTTTTTTTCACTGAAGATGGCTTTAATATTTCTTCATGTTGTAACATGTATGAATCCTGCATTCTTTCTCCCCCCATAGTAAATAAATAATATGCCATTTACCATTGAGATATTTGTAAGCATACAGTGTTGTAGCAGACAACCTTTTCTTGTTTTGCAAACCAGTTTATTAATGTGCACCTTGTGCGTGCTTTGGAGAAACTCAGGAAACTGAGTCAGTGACTGAAATGGCCCAAGATATCACCTTAGATTCCATCTTCATCTAAAAACAAAACAGGCACTTCCTGGTGGTCCAGTGGCTGAGACTGGACACTCCCAAAGAAGGAGGCCCGGGTTCATTCCCTGCTCCAAGAAGTAGATCTCCCATGCCACAATGGAGAATTTGCATGCTGTAGCTAAATATCTGGCTTGCCTCAAGGAAGGTTGACCTGGCGCAGCCAAATTAAAAAAGAAACAAATATTTTAAAAATACAACCAAAGGAAAGGAAGGGTATGGTTGTTGTGCAGATTTACGGCTTAGCTTTCCCTATGGATAGAAAAGAAAAAAGAGTTTCAGAAGACTGTGTCTCATCCTTCTATCTGGCATATAGAGAGGATTCCTTTGAAATGAGATTTCTGTAGTAAATGTGACTCACAGAAGAGTTGTCTTGAACTTGGGTTTCAGAGATGATCATGTGTCCTCTAAAAAAATAAAAGTTAATTGGGTCCAACTAATTCTCATGCTGAGGTGGTATATTTTGTGGTAGCACTTGCTCCCCTTCACTTTGGATGTATCCCCATTTGTTTACACTGTCATCTACTGAAGACATCCTGATCTTTGAAAGTGTTTAGTTATTACAAGTAGAGCTGTTGTATATAATCATGCGATATGTTTTGTCTGGACGTTTGCAAAGCTGTTTAGTAAGTGCTAGACATGTAGTATTCAGGTCAGAGGTGAGCCTTGCTTAGCTGTGGAAAAATCCAGCTATGTTTCTCTGTGGCATGTGGGATCTTCTGGGGTAAGGGATCGAACTAGAGTGTCTTGCAGCCACCGGAGAAGCTGTGCCCTACCCCCTTTTTTTGAGTTTACTGGATCTAATAGGTGTGCAGTGCTACCTCACTATTGTTTTAGTTTGTCATTTCCTCGTGATATGTGATTTTGAGTCTTTTTGATAGGCTTATTTACTATCTTGATATTTTTGTAGGCCAGGTGTTTAGGTGTATACATTGTTTACGAGATTGTTCTAGGTTTTTTGGTATATTTAGAGTACAATCCTTTATCAGATATGTATTTTATAGATATATTTTCCTGTGGCTTGTGTTTAAGTTTGTGAATAAGGTTTTTCACGGTTTAAATTTCTAATTGTTTAAAGTTGATGTGATATATGTTTTATATCCTTTTTTGGATAGACTTTACTGTGTTGTTGCTGTTGTTACATTTTAAAAGCAGAAGTGAGTTACTATAGATACAGTTTCAAGCTAAGCTGAGGTACCATAGATACAGTTTTGCCTTTTGTCTGTTGAGAAGTTTCAGTGAGTTTGGTGTACACTGTAACATTACGTCTACGTTCATTTGACTGGATATAGCTTCCAATTATTTGCCTAATTGGTTTTGGAGATATCACAGGAAGTCAGTTTTTCCAAGGGAAACTGAGGTGCATGAAACATGAACTCTCTTCGATCGGTCGGAATCACTTTCTGCTATTTCTGACGGATTTGACTCGTTTGGATATCTCATATGAGTGGAATCACAGAACGTTTGTCTTTTTCTTGGTCTGGTTTATTTCACTTAATCTAATGACCATAAGGTTTGTCCACATTGTCGCATTGTCAGAATTACTGACTTTGAAGGGCCGAATCAGATTCCATTGTGGGTATACCACAGTTTGTTTATGGAATTGGCTGCCATGGACACTTAGATTACTTCTGTTTGTTTGCCAGTGTGAATCATGCTGTTGTCAGTATGACTGAAGAAGTATCCATTTTTTCAGCCCCCTTTCTCAATCCTTTTGGGTACATAGCATGAATTGGAATCGAACTATGTATTTATTCCATGTGTTCCTTTTGGAGTCATTTCTGTAATGTCTTGCAGAGTGGCAGCACCATTTCATGTACTTTTTTGTATGGTGGAATACCGTTCAAGCTTCTGAATATACCTTGTGTGGCATATTCAGTCTCCCACCAACGGACACTTGAATGAGTTCTACCTTTGAGCTATTGTGAATGTCACTGTGAATATCTGTGTACCAGTTTTTGTTTGAATTATGAACAAATACATTCCTATATGTAAAAGAAGCCACAAGGACCTACTGTACAGTTTAGGAAACTATTAAATATCTTATGATAATGTATCATGGAAGAGAATCTCAAAAGGAATATATGAAAAGCACATAGTAAGCATGATATTTATTGTGCCAACACTATGAGTTATCATAGCACCACTCAACGTGTATTTATACATGTCACTAAAATATCCACATCTGTAAGGATGTTATAAAAAATTATATAAAAAATCAAGAATTCAAACAGAGAATAAATAAACTTCCTGCCATTGCTCCTCCTCCTTTATACACTAATACTACCTGTAACGCTCATCGTATAAGTGCTGGACTAGCAGTTGACATTCTTGTAAACCGAGAGATTGTGAAGGTGTAAGGAAATGTAACTCATTGAATTCCTTAATGAAGGATTGTAGAACTCTATGTCCATGAAGCGAATGAAATTCCGTTTTATTGAGCCACATTCTTACTAGAGTGATGAGCTTCCACCCCACCCAACGTTAGTTCACAATGAAACCCTGCCGTCCTCTGGCCTCAATGTCTGCTTCCTGCTACCGAGAAAGAAAAGATGAGGAAGTCCTGACCAAACCGATGCTATTTTTCTTTTTCTGATTTGTATTTTATAGCAGGGCTTGGCAAAAAGAGGGCCCAACCTGTTTTCAGAGTTCCATCCCGAGGGTTCCTCCGGCATGTTCCCTGTGTTGACAAACTGCTGATTATTTTCAACAAAGGACAATGATCTGCACTTCACTATCTGTTGCTTGAGCTGGAATAGCAGGCGTCCCTTGCAGTGCAGTCCTTCATGCTGAAGTAGGCATCCCTGAAGCAATAGTGTAAGAGGAACACATTTATCATGTAGACATCGCATCCCATGCATTTGTAGTAATTTTTCAGTTATACCCATCATCATCGGAGGAACTGACTTGTCCGAGTAATAATGAGAGTACCCCGTATAACAGTTCCTTGACTTACGAGTACTTCCTATGAGTACCCTTTTGAGTACTTCTTCCAATGTTGTTTCTCCTACTTTGGTCATGAACAGTAGAAGCTGATGGCAGTGGTCCTTGAAATGTATGTCGATTCCCAGGTGGCGCAGTTGATAAATAAATAATCTGCCTACCAGTGCAGGAGGTGGAAGTGATGTGGGTTTGATCCCTGTTTCAGGAAGGTAACAATTCATACACATGTTTTATGTGAACAAGTTTGATACTCAGGAGTTTTTTTCCTCTGTATACAGAAAAACAAATGCTGTTCAAGGACACTGAAAGAACCCTGATTTCGAAAATCAGATTTGTATTGTGAGCAATGCTTAGATATCCATGAGTCGAAGCATAGTATTATGCCTATCATCCTTGTATTTCCCTCAGTGAAATATGTTGAGGAAAACTCTTCATTCATGGTCTAGATTCACGAAGAAGCTAAATAGCATTCATCCTTTACGTTGACAACTGTGAATTTAAATCTCCTGTGAATCCTATGTGACAACCACACATACCAACATGAGTTATTAGTATTATATCAATATTTTTAGTCCTATTGTATGTCAACTAAAAAAATCACTGTATAATTGTACATGAAGTCAAAACATAAAATCAGTGCAAATACAAAATGTTCCATCCTTTGAGAAAGGGAGAAAAACATCTCTGTGCTTAGCCTATTGCATTTTTATGTATTAGATCCGTAAGTAGTTTATTCACCACACCCTATGAATGATTCACAGATCTTCAGAGAAGAAAGGATCATTTCTCTTTAACAATGAGTAGTTCAACTCTTCTCAAATCAAAGTCATAAGTGAGTCTAATTTTGTGTGAGACCACAAAAACTCAGTGTTTTCATTATGCTTGTGCTTATGATGGGAGGAGGTCTGAGAAGGCACTTCTGAAGGTTTCTTCATACCAGTCGTTCTCATATGTATCGAGTCTTTAAAGGTCGAATCACCGAGGTGTTGCTTCTACACTTGGACTAGGCTGAGTAGCAACATTCCCTTTCTCCCTAAGTGCAGTAGACGTGTTCCCAACCTGTCTGTCTTCTGTCCTCTGGAGTATGTATTGCTTGAGCTCACCACAGCCTAGTAGATGGAAATCGTCAGGATATTCTGGAAACCCTTTTTATTTCAGTCTGTTCAGGAGGTTACCACTGCTGCAAACCTCTGGATTTTACCATGCACTTTTAACAACCTGAGATGAAGGATCCAAGTCAATAGTCATGACAGCCACGGGCTTCCATGGCCTATCCATGATTGTTGGCTTTGCTTTCATAATCATCCTGTTTCTTATACCAACTAAACTGTCAGTGTATTTTTTTATTACCATTCTATCTGTGATGGGTTTTCGATCTATTATAGATTTTCCTATATATCTTCACTTATCGGTGAGGGTCTTATGTTAGTAGTAGTTACGACAACTGACTTCCAGTCAGTTAGCTGTGGCAGAATAGAAAAAAGAATGACCCAGTGTATATTATTAATATTATGTATCAATATATTATTCGTTTTATTGTTTGCAGTCATCCACTTCCAAGTTTCTGAAATAAACTGTCAGAAAAATCACATCCTTTTGAATGTCCGTTTGACTGAGTAGGAGCACGGAAATGTTATTCCATAAAATTGTTTACAGTTTCCATTCCGTTCCTCCTGTTTGATGTAGATATTGGCCTTTTGTTCTATCACTAGCTTTGCAAGTAAAAGAAAATTAATTAGAGCCCGTATGGTAATTTTACTGTTAGCAATAAGTTTAGCATAAAATGAACACAGAAGAGGTTACAGTAGACCAAATATGAAAGTCAGTTTAAAAGAAAACGTCGTGTTGAATGTTTACAGTAGGAATATAGTTATGAAGTTCCTTTATTATTATTCTATCCTTTCCGTCTCTTTTGCAGGGGTGTGAATGTAATAGTATCATTATTCTTGAGAGCAACTCTACTAAGTTTTCATGCTCATGTCACTCAAGGTTTTTTAATAGCTATTATGTTAGTCGTGTTTGTAGTTTGTGAAGTCACATAAGTTGCATTCATTCAAGCAATAGTATCAAACAGCTATGGCATCAATT
This sequence comes from Capricornis sumatraensis, assembly GCF_032405125.1. NCBI lineage: Eukaryota > Metazoa > Chordata > Mammalia > Artiodactyla > Bovidae > Capricornis > Capricornis sumatraensis. Next base: position 16,074,506 of record NW_027184612.1, read on the forward strand.
ATAGATGTGACTCGATAGTGAATGTGAATCCATTTCACTGTGACAAGTTATTATTGTAGATATTCTATTCATGCCAGTAACAAAGCTGTGCAGAAATCATACAATGTTTATTAAGAAAATAAGATTTACTAATTTGTTGTATTATTCTATTTCTTTTAAACAGATTGAATGACAACAGGCTCAACTTTTCATTCACTTGTATGACTATGAGCAGTTTGACCAAGTTGAAGAAGAGTTAGAGCTCTGATCCCAAGAGTCCATGTAGAAGCTCCCCCTGAGAAATGTATCGTTTTTGCACCAATGCTACTGAAATGTGTGAATGTGGCATACCACGTATCCCAATAAGTGTAAACAGCTTCACATGCTACTTACTTGAAACGACCAGTACTCATGACATTCCATTCATCTGAGGACTAAATATAGCCAACTTAGGCTGTGTTTGCCAAATAGACTTTGAAGCATTCTTCACACAGTCCTTCATCGATGCCAGTTTTCAGATCGAAGAAACCCTTGCTCCGTGAAGTTTGTGAACACATATACTCATGTTTTGTTTGAGATTTTAAAGTCATTCTTCAGTTTTGTTGGAGGAATGTTTCTGTATATGCCCAGTGGGGCTTCCCCGGTGGTTCTAGTGGTAAAGAACATGCGGAACATACCCATGCAGGAGACATAGGAGATATGGATTCGATCCCTGGGGCAGGAAGATCTCCTGAGGGAGAGCATGGCAACCCACTCCAGTATCCTTGCCTAGAGAATCTCATGGAGAGAGGAGCCTGGTGGGGCCTAGTCCATATGATCCCAAAGAGTTGGACACAATGTAAGTGACTTAGCACAGCACATGCTTCATTGTCATAGCTAATATAATGGAGATGACATAAAAAGAAGCACCAGTGGGCGAAAGTCAATATCCATCACTTTTCAACTTTGGAATGTATTGTGATATTTTAGGTCCATATTTGTATGACTTGATAGTTGGTGAATCGATGCATATGAAGGCCTGATTGTGTTATATGTATGTTGAGGGAAGATATATTTTTATGTGGTTTGACATATGGGTCCCATTTCATTCGTAGACATCTGCATACTCATCACTTATCATCATTTTTTTTTTGAAAAGACCATTGCTTTTAAAGGTTGTTGTCTAACCAGGAAAGATGCTTGAATTCTTGGGCTCCTTAGAGGAAGAATTCAACCCGGGGCCAGAGATGAGGCTTGATCACTCAGATCTTTTGTGTCGCAACGTTTTATGAAAGTATAAAAGAGAGAAAGCTTCTGACATAGACATCAGAAGGGGGCAGAAAGAGTGCCCCCCTACTCATCTTTAGCTGGATGTTATCTAGCTACTAGCAGTCTACTCATTAGAGAAAGGAATGGCAGCAGACCCCTCACCCACAAGATATATGGAGATGACCGTGGCACCAGGTCAGTCATCCTGGGCCATAAAATGATTGATATGAGCAAATAGATAGCTTCATTCACATAGATCAGGAGAACCATGTATGAGTAAAGCTAATTGGTTTGTCAAGTCAGTTCTGAGCCTTTAGGCAGAACCTCCTTGAAGATAGAGTCTAGGGTAAATACATAGTACATTCACATAGCTTAAGGCAAACCTTTCCATAAGAAAAATGCCTTGGTCAGCTCAAAGTATGAGAAAAGTGAAGTTCAGGTGGAACCAGGTGTCATTATAGCAACACAGAATTGTAAGAGAAAACCTCTTTTTAAATTTGTATCGAGAAGGGGAAGAAAGAACAGCCTGTTTCCTCCTGCTTCGGAAGTGACAGATAACAACTGTCTGACACTTGCACCCCGTTTCCTCCCTTTGGAGACCCCTGGCCTTCCTTGCGGTTACCCTCTCAGTTTCATTCATTGAGTGTTTTCTGCCTTGTGAAACATTGGGCATAGAAGTATGTGTTAATTTAGGGGTATTTCATCCAATTTCATGTAAATGCATATGTGAATTAGAAAGTTTGACATGCCGTTGCTTTGTATACCGATTGGGAAATGTGAGTCTCCAAGTTTAATTTAGTTTTTCATGTTCATTTTTCTTTTTAGGGGTACAAAGAAAAATAATATGACTGTTAAGATCAGCTTTCGTATATTTTGCCAAATATGAATTGAGATCACATCGATCGGAGATGAGTCTGTGCATGAAAGCCCTAATAACTAATGTTAATTGACTTCACTACCATGGGATGTTTTCCTATCTATTGAGGATTTACTTCATGTATTTCGATTTTAACTTTCTGTCTTACAGCCTTGTTTGTAGATCAAAGCTATTTGAAATTGTCATCTGGTTTTCAATGGCTTGTGAGGTTATTCATGAGTGGTTTATAAAACCGAATGGATTGTACATAGCCATACTTTGTTGTCATTTTATGAATTTGAAGAATGTCTGAAGCATGTCTACAGTTATGCCTTAAAGATTCACACAATTGATGTCCAATATTTATCTCAATAGACTTGCTTTCAATGTGTAGTTTCCTATGCGTACGTCTCTCCTTATGGATTTGGGTAGAACTTGTATTGGAACACTGAAAAATCTGTGATATCAACCGTGCTGACCTTCTTTCTGGTGGTCATCATTAAGATTTTCACGCTCACTGTCACTTTGTGCAATGATATGGATCCTAGTGGAAACAGGTGCTGTTCATCCTACTTTTGTGAAGATTGAATTCATCGTAGAAAGTGGAATGTGTTGAAATATTTATGGTATAAATATATCTTGTGTATATAATTACCCAGATTACTGCTGCGTATTTGATTGCTAAGTTATGAAATGTATGAGATAGATGTGATCCATCAATGGCGATTGGATACGTGGTGGAGAGGTATTTTGGTGATGCAAGAGATTTAAATGATGTGATCAGAGTATGTATATTCTTTTTATGTGGATAATGGGTCTTGGATCCATGTTTGAAACATTACGACCTTGTCTTTTGTTATGCATGGGAAGTGTCAAAAATGAAGATGAGGTGGGTACGTGCTTCAAGGGTAAGTATAGGGTTGAGGGCGTGACTATGATGTGGGTTAGGTTTAGGATGTGGATAGGGTGTCGGGTTAGGGTAGGGTGCCGGGGGCCAGCGTGAGGAACTCCGCCCATGGCAAAGGTCATGAGGAAGAAGGCTTGGCATATGCAAAGGCGTGATCAAGCCTCAGGAAACCCCCTGTTCCTGAGCATCTACCCCAAAACCAGACTCTGTTTTATGCTCTCACCTACACCTCTGACTTTACAGGGGGCTCTCCCCAATAACCGTTTCTCTCAGAGAAGGAGTAAACGTGCAGCTCCAAGGCAATACAAATTCTTGGGCGTGACAAGAGTGTTTCAGCTTACGGACTGCTCTGAAGGTTATCTAGCCCACCTGTATAGGTTAGTCCGGCCACATGTGAATTACAGCCTCCCAATCTGAGAGGCACGAGATGTTTTAGACTTACTAAAGGCAAATTATTTTGGGGAGTTAGAAATTATTAGTATAATGGGTTGGTTAGGAATTATATTGGTGAAGTGTTTTTTCATTTGTTGTGTCAATAATTGCTGCTAATTCCCTGCTCTGGGTGGGACAAGGATGTCTCAGGTCAAACCTCTCTGCTGACAGACTAGCTTGTGTGACAGGATTATCCATACTCCTGCCACATGATTGTTTACTACCTCTTAACCATAAACAGCACAGAGTTTTGGAGAGTCTTAATTAGCATAGGGCTTTTTCTTGTTGAGTCAATGATTGCCGCCAGGCCTCCATATCCTTAGGCACTTGGGAATATATTAATCAATGTATTTGGAATATAGAAAAGGAAATACAGTAGTTTTTGATGTTAGCAATACTAGACTTTTTAGCTAAAGGATTTTCTCTTTTGTAATAGACCACTGGACTTTGCTATAAATCACTGTATCCTTGCTATGTAAGAATGTAACTTTATCATATCTTAAGACTAAATAGATCTTAAGGGGAGCATTGGTGAAAGGATTTTCATTTGTTGGGCTGATGTTTGCTGCTAAATCTCCATGTTCCCTACCCTTCTAATGAATATAACTAACATATAGGAGAAATAAGTATTAACCTTTAAGATGAATCCTGTTAACCTTGGGTTAAGTAAATTCCTTTCTTGATTGTAACTCACTACACCCACACCCTATAGGAATGCAGCTTTATTTGGAGGGTGGTGCCTGGTTTGAGAAAAAACACACTTGGAAAAAATAAGTTTTTTGGTTATCAGAAAGAAAGGATCATAAAATGTCAGCAGGTCTCACTCATGGCCAGAAGATGATGTAATATCCCTAAGACCTTTTTTTATACATTTATGTGAAGCACGTGATTTTGATAAAGGTCAGGACTGCTGACCCCCACGTGACACTGTATTCATCCCTATGTGTAACAAAAGGTATATAAGCAAACCCAAAAATAAAGAAATCGGATCAGTTTCCGGAAAGACTGATTCCCCCATGTCACTTCTTTCTTGCTCCCATTTTTCTGGCTGAATTCCCATCTGGAGCATGGATGCTATTCCACGTAATCTAAGTTATTCAGCCTCCTTTTCTCCACTAATCTTCCTACTGCATTAACCATTTCTAATCTCTCTATATCTGTGATTAAATATGTATTTTTCTAAAGATGCCGGCTCTGCCCCCAACTTCAAATCACCCTGGATCCACCGGGGCTGGACCCCGGCAGTAGGATTAAGGTTAGAGTTTGGGGAAGAGCCCCCCAACGTGTTAGGGTGAGGGGTGAGGCGTGAGGGTTCAGGGTCAGGGTTCGGGGTGAGGGTTCAGGCTGAGGGTGTGGGCCTCATATCTGATAAAGGATTGTACTCCAAATATACCCTTCGCTTCCCTCGAACAGAGCTCTCACTGCTGGAGCCCTTGGCAGTGTGAAACACACCAGCCCCTAAAACCTCCACAAGGATGCCTGGGGCCTAGGTGCAAAGGCAAGGCAGGAGCGGAGCTGAGGCCAGGAAGGCGCCAGTGGTGTCTCCGAGCCTCGCGCAGCCTGCTCCTTCCTGGGAACTAACGTTAGCAGCGAGGCAAGTCTGGGCAACGCTCGCCCAGAGCAGAGCACCCTCACGCCAGGAACTCTGCCAGATCGGGCCTCTGAGCAGAGCTGCAGCTCTGCAGTAGTGGAGGCGCACTCGACTCCGCCCAAACTGGGCTTGCAGCTGCACGCGGTTGGGCTGCCTCATTTCCCCCGAGGAGGCTCGTTTCCCCTCATGCTGCGCACTCGGCTTCCAGGCAGGGGCCTCCTGCTTCTCCTACAGGTCTTACCTCAGGGGCTGCTTCCCCTGAGCTGGGGCTGTGGGCGGGAGCCCAGACACGCAGGGGCAGGCCCCAACCACCTGCACACGACTCTGCTGGGGACGAGAGCGCTAGGGAATATACATCTGTCAGGCACTTGTTGGGCGCCCACGGAGTGAGTCTCCGAGTCTGGGGACTGCAGATCCCAGCCAGGGGCCCTGGGTGTATGGTGCTCTCCGTGCGGCACATGTCTGGGCAGCCAAGCAACAACTGAAGGAGCCCAGCAGTTGCCCTTCCATTCCCTCTGACAGAGCTCTTACTGCTCTAGCCCATGGCAATGTGAAACCCACCGGCCCCTAACTCGTCCCCAAGAACGCCAGGGGCCTACCTGCAAAGGCAAGGCAGGATCAGAGCTGAGGCAAGGAAAGCGTCCGTGGGGTATACCAGCCCCGCACAGCCTGCTCCTTTATGGGCAAGAGCCTAGCAGCGAGGCACGTCTCGGCAAGGCTCGCCCAGGGCAGAGCAGCCTCGCTCCAGGAACTCTGCCATATCGGGCCTCTGAGTAGACCTGGAGATATACCCTAGAGGAGGCGCACTTGACTCTCACCAACCAGGGCTTGTAGCGGCAGGCGGCTGTGCTGCCTCATCTACCTCCGAGGAGGCTCCATTCCCCACATGCTGTGCACTCCGATTCCAGGCGAGCCGACCCTCGCTTCCTGCAGGTTTGGCATATGGTCTGCATTCCCTGAGCTGGGTTGTGGGCAGGACCTCAGAGACGCAAGTGCAGGCCCCAACGACCTGCACACCTCTCTGCTGGGGAGGAGAGCACAAGGAAATGACATCTGTCAGGCACCTTCTGGGCGCTCACAGAGTTCGCCTGCGGTGTGTGGGGCTGCAGGCCGCAGCCACGGGCCCTGTGAGCCTTGTGCTCTCTGTGCTGTGCCGACCGGCAACTAAGCCCTCCACAGGAACGCCTGGGGACAAGGTGCAAAGGCAAGGCAGGAATGGAGCTGAGGCCAGGAAGGCGCCAGTAGCATCTCCCAGTCTCGCGCAGCCTGCTCCTTCCTGGACTGGAAGCCTAGCCGCGAGGCAAATCTGGGCAAGTCTCCCAGGGCAGAGCAGCCTCACGCCAGCAACTCTGCCTGATCGGGCCTCTGAGCAGAGCTGGAGCTCTGCCGTACTGGAGGCGCACTCGGCTCCGCCAAAGCAGTGAATGCAGCCGCACACAGCAGGGCTGCCTCCTCTTCTCCCTAGGAGGCTCGCTTCCTGCATGCTGTAAACTAGGCTTCCAGGCAGCGCTCCCTGCGCCTCCCACAGGTCTTGGCTCAGGAGCTGCTTCCCTGAGCTGGGGCTGTAGAAGGGAGTCCAGACACGCAGGGGCAGGCCCCAACCACCTGCGCACGTCTCTGCTGGGGAGGAGAGCACTAGGGAAATGACGTCTGTCAGGCACCTTCTGGGCGCTCACCGAGTCAGCCTCCGCGTGTGTGGGGCTGCAGACCCCAGCCAGGGGCCCTGTGAGCCTTGTGCTCTCCGTGCTGTGCTGAGTCTGGGCGGTCAAGTAACCGTAAGAATAGACTTCCAGTTGCCCTCACTTTGCCTCTAATAGAGCCCTCAAGCTGGAGCGCTTGGCAGTGTGCAACCCACTGGCAACTAAGCCCTCCACAAGAACGCCTGTGGACTAGGTGCAAAGGCAAGGCAGGAGTGGAGCTGAGGCCAGGAAGGCGCCAGTAGCATCTCCCAGTCTCGCGCAGCCCGCTCCATTCTGGACTAGAAGCCTAGCCGCGAGGCAAGTCTGGGCAAGGCTCGCCCAGGGCAGAGCAGCCTCACGCCAGCACTCTGCCAGATCGGGCCTCTGAGCAGAGCTGGAGCTCTGCCTTACTGGAGGTGCACCCGGCTCCACCAAAGCAGTGATTGCAGCCGCACGCATCTGGGCTGTCTCTTCTTCTCCTAAGGAGGCTCGCATCCCGCATGCTGTGCACTAGGCTTCCAGGCGGGGGCGCCCCGCGCCTCCCACAGGTCTTGGCTGAGGAGCTGCTTCCCTGAGCTGGGGCTGTGGACGGGAGCCCAGACACGCAGGGTCAGGAACAAACCAACTGCACACGTATCTGCTGGGGAGGAGAGCACTAGGGAAATGACGTCTGTCAGGCACCTTCTGGGCGCTCACCGAGTCACCGTCCGCGTGTGTGGGGCTGCCGACCCCAGCCAGGGGCCCTGTGAGCCTTGTGCTCTCCGTGCTGTGCTGAGTCTGGGCGGTCAAGCAACCGCTGAAGGAGCCCTGCAGTTGCCCTCCCATTGCCTCTAATAGAGTCCTCACTGCTGGAGCGCTTGGCAGTGTGCAACCCACCGGCAACTAAGCCCTCCACAAGAACGCCTGGGGACTAGGTGCAAAGGCAAGGCAGGAGTGGAGCTGAGGCCAGGAAGGCGCCACTAGCATCTCCCAGTATCGCGCAGCCTGCTCCTTCCTGGACTGGAAGCCTAGCCGAGAGGCAAGTCTGGGTAAGGCTCGCCCAGGGTAGAGCAGCCTCACGCCAGCAACTCTGCCAGATCGGGCCTCTGAGCAGAGCTGGAGCTCTGCCGTACTGGAGGCGCACTCGGCTCCGCCAAAGCAGTGAGTGCAGCCGCACACAGCAGGGCTGCCTTCTCTTCTCCCGAGGAGGCTCGCTTCCCGCATGCTGTAAACTAGGCTTCCAGGCGGGGCCCCCTGCGCCTCCCACAGGTCTTGGCTCAGGAGCTGCTTCCCTGAGTTGGGGCTGTGGACGGGAGCCCAGACACGCAGGGGCAGGCCCCAACCACCTGCACACGTCTCTGCTGGGGAGGAGAGCACTAGGGAAATGACGTCTGTCAGGCACCTTCTGGGCGCTCACCGAGTCAGCCTCCGCGTGTGTGGGGCTGCAGACCCCAGCCAGGGGCCCTGTGAGCCTTGTGCTCTCCGTGCTGTGCTGAGTCTGGGCGGTCAAGTAACCGTAAGAATAGACTTCCAGTTGCCCTCACTTTGCCTCTAATAGAGCCCTCAAGCTGGAGCGCTTGGCAGTGTGCAACCCACTGGCAACTAAGCCCTCCACCAGAACGCCTGGGGACTAGGTGCAAAGGCAAGGCAGGAGTGGAGCTGAGGCCAGGAAGGCGCCAGTAGCATCTCCCAGTCTCGCGCAGCCCGCTCCTTTCTGGACTAGAAGCCTAGCCGCGAGGCAAGTCTGGGCAAGGCTCGCCCAGGGCAGAGCAGCCTCACGCAAGCACTCTGCCAGATCGGGCCTCTGAGCAGAGCTGGAGCTCTGCCGTACTGGAGGTGCACTTGGCTCCACCAAAGCAGTGATTGCAGCCGCATGCATCTGGGCTGCCTCCTCTTCTCCCAAGGAGGCTCGCTTCCCGCATGCTGTAAACTAGGCTTCCAGGCGGGGCCCCCCGCGCCTCCTACAGGTCTTGGCTGAGAAGCTGCTTCCCTGAGCTGGGGCTGTGGACGGGAGCCCAGACACGCAGGGGCAGGCCCCAACTACCTGCACACGTCTCTGCTGGGGAGGAGAGCTCTAGGGAAATGACGTCTGTCAGGCACCTACTGGGCGCTCACCGAGTCAGCCTCCGCGTGTGTGGGGCTGCAGACCCCAGCCAGGGGCCCTGTGAGCCTTGTGCTCTCTGTGCTGTGCTGAGTCTGGGCGGTCAAGCAACCGCTGGAGGAGCCCTGCAGTTGCCCTCCCATTGCCTCTAATGGAGTCCTCACTGCTGGAGCGCTTGGCAGTGTGCAACCCACCGGCAACTAAGCCCTCCACAAGAACGCCTGGGGACTAGGTGCAAAGGCAAGGCAGGAGTGGAGCTGAGGACAGGAAGGCGCCAGTAGCATCTCCCAGTCTTGCGCTGCCTGCTCCTTCCTGGACTGGAAGCCTAGCCGCGAGGCAAGTCTGGGCAAGGCTCGCCCAGGGAAGAGGAGCCTCACGCCAGCACTCTGCCAGATCGGGCCTCTGAGCAGAGCTGGAGCTCTGCCGTACTGGAGGTGCACTTGGCTCCACCAAAGCAGTGATTGCAGCCGCACGCATCTGGGCTGCCTCCTCTTCTCCCAAGGAGGCTCGCTTCCCGCATGCTGTGCACTAGGCTTCCAGGCGGGGGCGCCCCGCGCCTCCTACAGGTCTTGGCTGAGGAGCTGCTTCCCTGAGCTGGGCCTGTGGACGGGAGCCCAGACACGCAGGGTCAGGAACAAACCATCTGCACACGTCTCTGCTGGGGAGGAGAGCTCTAGGGAAATGACGTCTGTCAGGCACCTTCTGGGCGCTCACCGAGTCAGCCTCCGCGTGTGTGGGGCTGCAGACCCCAGCCAGGGGCCCTGTGAGCCTTGTGCTCTCCGTGCTGTGCTGAGTCTGGGCGGTCAAGCAACCGTAAGAATAGACTTCCAGTTGCCCTCACTTTGCCTCTAATAGAGCCCTCAAGCTGGAGCGCTTGGCAGTGTGCAACCCACTGGCAACTAAGCCCTCCACAAGAACGCCTGGGGAATAGGTGCAAAGGCAAGGCAGGAGTTGAGCTGAGGCCAGGAAGGCGCCAGTAGCATCTCCCAATCTCGCGCAGCCTGCTCCTTCCTGGACTGGAAGCCTAGCCACGAGGCAAGTCTGGGCAAGGCTCGCCCAGGGCAAAGCAGCCTCACGCCAGCAACTCTGCCAGATCGGGCCTCTGAGCAGAGCTGGAGCTCTGCCGTACTGCAGGCGCACTCGGCTCCGCCAAAGCAGTGAATGCAGCCGCACACAACAGGGCTGCCTTCTCTTCTCCCAAGGAGGCTCGCTTCCGGCATGCTGTAAACTAGGCTTCCAGGCGGGGCCCCCTGCGCCTCCCACAGGTCTTGGCTGAGGAGCTGCTTCCCTGAGCTGGGGCTGTGGACGGGAGCCCAGACACGCAGGGGCAGGCCCCAACCACCTGCACACGTCTCTGCTGGGGAGGAGAGCACTAGGGAAATGACGTCTGTCAGGCACCTTCTGGGCACTCACCGAGTCAGCCTCCACGTGTGTGGGGCTGCAGACCCCAGCCAGGGGCCCTGTGAGCCTTGTGCTCTCCGTGCTGTGCTGAGTCTGGGCGGTCAAGCAACCGTAAAAATAGACTTCCAGTTGCCCTCACTTTGCCTCTAATAGAGCCCTCAAGCTGGAGCGCTTGGCAGTGTGCAACCCACCGGCAACTAAGCCCTCCACAAGAACGCCTGGAGACTAGGTGCAAAGGCAAGGCAGGAGTGGAGCTGAGGCCAGGAAGGCGCTAGTAGCATCTCCCAGTCTTGCGCAGCCTGCTCCTTCCTGGACCTGAAGCCTAGCCGCGAGGCAAGTCTGGGCAAAGCTCGCCCAGGGCAGAGCAGCCTCACGCCAGCACTCTGCCAAATCGGGCCTCTGAGCAGAGCTGGAGCTCTGCCGTACTGGAGGTGCACTCGGCTCCACCAAAGCAGTGATTGCATCCGCACGCATCTGTGCTGCCACCTCTTCTCCCAAGGAGGCTTGCTTCCCGCATGCTGTGCACTAGGCTTCCAGGGGGGGCGTCCCGCGCCTCCTACAGGTCTTGGCTGGTAAGCTGCTTCCCTGAGCTGGGGCTGTGGACGGGAGCCCAGACACGCAGGGGCAGGCCCAAACCACCTGCACACGTCTCTGCTGGGGAGGAGAGCACTCGGGAAATGACGTCTGTCAGGCACCTTCTGGGCTCTCACCGAGTCAGCCTCCGCGTGTGTGGGGCTGCAGACCCAAGCCAGGGGCCCTGTGAGCCTTGTGCTCTCCGTGCTGTGCTGAGTCTGGGCGGTCAAGCAACCGTAAGAATAGACTTCCAGTTGCCCTCACTTTGCCTCTAATAGAGCCCTCAAGCTGGAGCGCTTGACAGTGTGCAATCCCCCGGCAACGAAGCCCTCCACAATAACGCCTGGGAACTAGGTGCAAAGGTAAGGCAGGAGTGGAGCTGAGGCCAGGAAGCCGCCAGTAGCATCTCCCAGTCTCGCGCAGCCCGCTCCTTTCTGGACTGGAAGCCTAGCCGCGAGGCAAGTCTGGGCAAGGCTCGCCCAGGGCTGAGCAGCCTCACGCCAGCACTCTGCCAGATCGGGCCTCTGAGCAGAGCTGGAGCTCTGCCGTACTGGAGGCGCACTCAGCTCCGCCAAAGCAGTGAATGCAGCCGCACTCAGCAGGGCTGCCTTCTCTTCTCCCGAGGAGGCTCGCTTCCCGCATGCTGTAAACTAGGCTTCCAGGCGGGGCCCCCTGCGCCTCCCACAGGTCTTGGCTCAGGAGCTGCTTCCTGAGCTGGGGCTGTGGATGGGAGCCCAGGCACGCAGGGGCAGGCCCCAACCACCTGCACACGTCTCTGCTGGGGAGGAGAGCACTAGGGAAATGACGTCTGTCAGGCACCTTCTGGGCGCTCACCGAGTCAGCCTCCGCTTGTGTGGGGCTGCAGACCCCAGCCAGGGGCCCTGTGAGCCTTGTGCTCTCCGTGCTGTGCTGAGTCTGGGCGGTCAAGCAACCGCTGGAGGAGCCCTGCAATTGCCCTCCCATTGCCTCTACTAGAGTCCTCACTGCTGGAGCGCTTGGCAGTGTGCAACCCACCGGCAACTAAGCCCTCCACAAGAACGCCTGGGGACTAGGTGCAAAGGCAAGGCAGGAGTGGAGCTGAGGCCAGGAAGGCGCCAGTAGCATCTCCCAGTCTCGCGCAGCCCGCTCCTTTCTGGACTAGAAGCCTAGCCGCGAGGCAAGTCTGGGCAAGGCTCGCCCAGGGCAGAGGAGCCTCACGCCAGCACTCTGCCAGATCGGGCCTCTGAGCAGAGCTGGAGCTCTGCCGTACTGGAGGTGCACTTGGCTCCACCAAAGCAGTGATTGCAGCCGCATGCATCTGGGCTGCCTCCTCTTCTCCCAAGGAGGCTCGCTTCCCGCATGCTGTGCACTAGGCGTCCAGGCGGGGGCGCCCCGCGCCTCCTACAGGTCTTGGCTGAGAAGCTGCTTCCCTGAGCTGGGGCTGTGGACGGGAGCCCAGACACGCAGGGGCAGGCCCCAACTACCTGCACACGTCTCTGCTGGGGAGGAGAGCTCTAGGGAAATGACGTCTGTCAGGCACCTACTGGGCGCTCACCGAGTCAGCCTCCGCGTGTGTGGGGCTGCAGACCCCAGCCAGGGGCCCTGTGAGCCTTGTGCTCTCTGTGCTGTGCTGAGTCTGGGCGGTCAAGCAACCGCTGGAGGAGCCCTGCAGTTACCCTCCCATTGCCTCTAATGGAGTCCTCACTGCTGGAGCGCTTGGCAGTGTGCAACCCACCGGCAACTAAGCCCTCCACAAGAACGCCTGGGGACTAGGTGCAAAGGCAAGGCAGGAGTGGAGCTGAGGCCAGGAAGGCGCCAGTAGCATCTCCCAGTCTTGCGCTGCCTGCTCCTTCCTGGACTGGAAGCCTAGCCGCGAGGCAAGTCTGGGCAAGGCTCGCCCAGGGCAGAGGAGCCTCACGCTAGAACTCTGCCAGATCGGGCCTCTGAGCAGAGCTGGAGCTCTGCCGTACTGGAGGTGCACTTGGCTCCACCAAAGCAGTGATTGCAGCCGCACGCATCTGGGCTGCCTCCTCTTCTCCCAAGGAGGCTCGCTTCCCGCATGCTGGGCACTAGGCTTCCAGGCGGGGGCGCCCCGCGCCTCCTACAGGTCTTGGCTGAGGAGCTGCTTCCCTGAGCTGGGCCTGTGGACGGGAGCCCAGACACGCAGGGTCAGGAACAAACCATCTGCACACGTCTCTGCTGGGGAGGAGAGCACTAGGGAAATGACGTCTGTCAGGCACCTTCTGGGCGCTCACCGAGTCAGCCTCCGCGTGTGTGGGGCTGCAGACCCCAGCCAGGGGCCCTGTGAGCCTTGTGCTCTCCGTGCTGTGCTGAGTCTGGGCGGTCAAGCAACCGTAAGAATAGACTTCCAGTTGCCCTCACTTTGCCTCCAATAGAGCCCTCAAGCTGGAGCGCTTGGCAGTGTGCAACCCACTGGCAACTAAGCCCTCCACAAGAACGCCTGGGGACTAGGTGCAAAGGCAAACCAGGAGTTGAGCTGAGGCCAGGAAGGCGCGAGTAGCATCTCCCAATCTCGCGCAGCCTGCTCCTTCCTGGACTGGAAGCCTATCCACGAGGCAAGTCTGGGCAAGGCTCGCCCAGGGCAAAGCAGCCTCACGCCAGCAACTCTGCCAGATCGGGCCTCTGAGCAGAGCTGGAGCTCTGCCGTACTGGAGGCGCACTCGGCTCCGCCAAAGCAGTGAATGCAGCCGCACACAGCAGGGCTGCCTTCTCTTCTCCCAAGGAGGCTCGCTTCCGGCATGCTGTAAACTAGGCTTCCAGGCGGGGCCCCCTGCGCCTCCCACAGGTCTTGGCTGAGGAGCTGCTTCCCTGAGCTGGGGCTGTGGACGGGAGCCCAGACACGCAGGGGCAGGCCCCAACCACCTGCACACGTCTCTGCTGGGGAGGAGAGCACTAGGGAAATGACGTCTGTCAGGCACCTTCTGGGCGCTCACCGAGTCAGCCTCCGCGTGTGTGGGGCTGCAAACCCCAGCCACGGGCCCTGTGAGCCTTGTGTTCTCCGTGCTGTGCTGAGTCTGGGCGGTCAAGCAACCGTAAAAATAGACTTCCAGTTGCCCTCACTTTGCCTCTAATAGAGCCCTCAAGCTGGAGCGCTTGGCAGTGTGCAACCCACCGGCAACTAAGCCCTCCACAAGAACGCCTGGGGACTAGGTGCAAAGGCAAGGCAGGAGTGGAGCTGAGGCCAGGAAGGCGCTAGTAGCATCTCCCAGTCTTGCGCAGCCTGCTCCTTCCTGGACCTGAAGCCTAGCCGCGAGGCAAGTCTGGGCAAAGCTCGCCCAGGGCAGAGCAGCCTCCCGCCAGCACTCTGCCAAATCGGGCCTCTGAGCAGAGCTGGAGCTCTGCCGTACTGGAGGTGCACTCGGCTCCACCAAAGCAGTGATTGCATCCGCACGCATCTGTGCTGCCTCCTCTTCTCCCAAGGAGGCTCGCTTCCCGCATGCTGTGCACGAGGCTTCCAGGCGGGGGCGCCCCGCGCCTCCTACACGTCTTGGCTGAGGAGCTGCTTCCCTGAGCTGGGGCTGTGGACGGGAGCCCAGACACGCAGGGGCAGGCCCCAACCACCTGCACACGTCTCTGCTGGGGAGGAGAGCACCAGGGAAATGACGTCTGTCAGGCACCTTCTGAGCGCTCACCGAGTCAGCCTCCGCGTGTGTGGGGCTGCAGACCCAAGCCAGGGGCCCTGTGAGCCTTGTGCTCTCCGTGCTGTGCTGAGTCTGGGCGGTCAAGCAACCGTAAGAATAGACTTCCAGTTGGCCTCACTTTGCCTCTAATAGAGCCCTCAAGCTGGAGCGCTTGGCAGTGTGCAACCCACCGGCAACTAAGCCATCCACAAGAACGCCTGGGAACTAGGTGCAAAGGCAAGGCAGGATTGGAGCTGAGGCTAGGACAGCGCCAGTAGCATCTCCCAGTCTCGCGCAGCCTGCTCCTTCCTGGACTGGAAGCCTAGCCAGGAGGCAAGTCTGGGCAAGGCTCGCCCAGGGCTGAGCAGCCTCACGCCAGCACTCTGCCAGATCGGGCCTCTGAGCAGAGCTGGAGCTCTGCCGTACTGGAGGCGCACTCAGCTCCGCCAAAGCAGTGAATGCAGCCGCACTCAGCAGGGCTGCCTTCTCTTCTCCCGAGGAGGCTCGCTTCCCGCATGCTGTAAACTAGGCTTCCAGGCGGGGCCCCCTACGCCTCCCACAGGTCTTGGCTCAGGAGCTGCTTCCTGAGCTGGGGCTGTGGATGGGAGCCCAGGCACGCAGGGGCAGGCCCCATCCACCTGCACACGTCTCTGCTGGGGAGGAGAGCACTAGGGAAATGACGTCTGTCAGGCACCTTCTGGGCGCTCACCGAGTCAGCCTCCGCGTGTGTGGGGCTGCAGACCCCAGCGAGGGGCCCTGTGAGCCTTGTGCTCTCCGTGCTGTGCTGAGTCTTGGCGGTCAAGCAACCGCTGGAGGAGCCCTGCAATTGCCCTCCCATTGCCTCTAATAGAGTCCTCACTGCTGGAGCGCTTGGCAGTGTGCAACCCACCGGCAACTAAGCCCTCCACAAGAACGCCTGGGGACTAGGTGCAAAGGCAAGGCAGGAGTGGAGCTGAGGCCAGGAAGGCGCCACTAGCATCTCCCAGTATCGCGCAGCCTGCTCCTTCCTGGACTGGAAGCCTAGCCGAGAGGCAAGTCTGGGCAAGGCTCGCCCAGGGTAGAGCAGCCTCACGCCAGCAACTCTGCCTGATCGGGCCTCTGAGCAGAGCTGGAGCTCTGCCGTACTGGAGGCGCACTCGGCTCCGCCAAAGCAGTGAATGCAGCCGCACACAGCAGGGCTGCCTTCTCTTCTCCCGAGGAGGCTCGCTTCCCGCATGCTGTAAACTAGGCTTCCAGGCGGGGCCCCCTGCGCCTCCCACAGGTCTTGGCTCAGGAGCTGCTTCCCTGAGTTGGGGCTGTGGACGGGAGCCCAGACACGCAGGGGCAGGCCCCAACCACCTGCACACGTCTCTGCTGGGGAGGAGAGCACTAGGGAAATGACGTCTGTCAGGCACCTTCTGGGCGCTCACCGAGTCAGCCTCCGCGTGTGTGGGGCTGCAGACCCCAGCCAGGGGCCCTGTGAGCCTTGTGCTCTCCGTGCTGTGCTGAGTCTGGGCGGTCAAGCAACCGCTGCAGGAGCCCTGCAGTTGCCCTACCATTGCCTCTAATAGAGCCCTCACTGCTGGAGCGCTTGGCAGTGTGCAACCCACCGGCAACTAAGCCCTTCACAAGAAGGCCTGGGGACTAGGTGCAAAGGCAAGGCAGGAGTGGAGCTGAGGCCAGGAAGGCGCCAGTAGCATCTCCCAGTCTCGCGCAGCCTGCTCCTTCCTTGACTGGAAGCCTAGCCTCGAGGCAAGTCTGGGCAAGGCTCGCCCAGGGCAGAGCAGCCTCACGCCAGCAACTCTGCCAGATAGGGCCTCTGAGCAGAGCTGGAGCTCTGCTGTACTGGAGGCGCACTCGGCTCCGCCAAAGCAGTGAATGCAGCCGCACACAGCAGGGCTGCCTTCTCTTCTCCCGAGGAGGCTCGCTTCCCGCATGCTGTAAACTAGGCTTCCACGCGGGTCCCCCTGCACCTCCCACAGGTCTTATTTCAGGAGCTGCTTCCCTGAGCTGGGGCTGTGGACGGGAACCCAGACACGCAGGTGCAGGCCCAAAACACCTGCACACGTCTCTGCTGGGGAGGTGAGCACTAGAGAAATGACGTCTGTCAGACACCTTCTGGGCGCTCACCGAGTCAGCCTCCGTGTGTGTGGGGCTGCAGACCCCAGCCAGGGGCCCTGTGAGCCTTGTGGTCTCCGTGCTGTGCTGAGTCTGGGCGGTCAAGCAACCGCTGGAGGAGCCCTGCAGTTGCCCTCCCATTGCCTCTAATGGAGTCCTCACTGCTGGAGCGCTTGGCAGTGTGCAACCCACCGGCAACTAAGCCCTCCACAATAACGCCTGGGAACTAGGTGCAAAGGCAAGGCAGGAGTGGAGCTGAGGCCAGGAAGGCGCCAGTAGCATCTCACAGTCTCGCGCAGCCTGCTCCTTCCTGGACTGGAAGCCTAGCCACGAGGCAAGTCTGGGCAAGGCTCGCCCAGGGCAAAGCAGCCTCACGCCAGCAACTCTGCCAGATCGGGCCTCTGAGCAGAGCTGGAGCTCTGCCGTACTGGAGGCGCACTCGGCTCCGCCCAAGCAGTGATTGCAGCCCCACGCATCTGGGCTGCCTCCTCTTCTCCCAAGGAGGCTCGCTTCCCGCATGCTGTAAACTAGGCTTCCACGCGGGTCGCCCTGCACCTCCCACAGGTCTAATTTCAGGAGCTGCTTCCCTGAGCTGGGGCTGTGGACGGGAACCCAGACACGCAGGTGCAGGCCCAAAACACCTGCACACGTCTCTGCTGGGGAGGTGAGCACTAGAGAAATGACGTCTGTCAGACACCTTCTGGGCGCTCACCGAGTCAGCCTCCGTGTGTGTGGGGCTGCAGACCCCAGCCAGGGGCCCTGTGAGCCTTGTGGTCTCCGTGCTGTGCTGAGTCTGGGCGGTCAAGCAACCGTAAGAATAGACTTCCAGTTGCCCTCACTTTGCCTCTAACAGAACCCTCAAGCTGGAGCGCTTGGCAGTGTGCAACCCAGTGGCAACTAAGCCCTCCACAACAATGCCTGGGGACTAGGTGCAAAGGCAAGGCAGGAGTGGAGCTGAGGCCAGGAAGGCGCCAGTAGCATCTCCCAGTCTCGCGCAGCCCGCTCCTTTCTGGACTGGAAGCCTAGCCACGAGGCAAGTCTGGGCAAGGCTCGCCCAGGGCAAAGCAGCCTCACGCCAGCAACTCTGCCAGATCGGGCCTCTGAGCAGAGCTGGAGCTCTGCCGTACTGGAGGCGCACTCGGCTCCGCCAAAGCAGTGAATGCAGCCGCACACAGCAGGGCTGCCTCCTCTTCTCCCAAGGAGGCTCGCTTCCCGCATGCTGTGCACGAGGCTTCCAGGCGGGGGCGCCCCGCGCCTCCTACACGTCTTGGCTGAGGAGCTGCTTCCCTGAGCTGGGGCTGTGGACGGGAGCCCAGACACGCAGGGGCAGGCCCCAACCACCTGCACACGTCTCTGCTGGGGAGGAGAGCACCAGGGAAATGACGTCTGTCAGGCACCTTCTGAGCGCTCACCGAGTCAGCCTCCGCGTGTGTGGGGCTGCAGACCCAAGCCAGGGGCCCTGTGAGCCTTGTGCTCTCCGTGCTGTGCTGGGTCTGGACGGTCAAGCAACCGTAAGAATAGACTTCCAGTTGGCCTCACTTTGCCTCTAATAGAGCCCTCAAGCTGGAGCGCTTGGCAGTGTGCAACCCACCGGCAACTAAGCCCTCCACAAGAACGCCTGGGGACTAGGTGCAAAGGCAAGGCAGGAGTGGAGCTGAGGCCAGGAAGGTGCCAGTAGCATCTCCCAGTCTTGCGCAGCCTGCTCCTTCCTGGGCCTGAAGCCTAGCCGCGAGGCAAGTCTGGGCAAAGCTCGCCCAGGGCAGAGCAGCCTCACGCCAGCACTCTGCCAGATCGGGCCTCTGAGCAGAGCTAGAGCTCTGCCGTACTGGAGGCGCACTCCGCTCCACCAAAGCAGTGATTGCATCCGCACGCATCTGTGCTGCCTCCTCTTCTCCCAAGGAGGCTTGCTTCCCGCATGCTGTGCACTAGGCTTCCTGGCGGGGGCGCCCTGCGCCTCCTACAGGTCTTGGCTGGTAAGCTGCTTCCCTGAGCTGGGGCTGTGGACGGGAGCCCAGACACGCAGGGGCAGGCCCCAACCACCTGCACACGTCTCTGCTGGGGAGGAGAGCACTAGGGAAATGACGTCTGTCAGGCACCTTCTGGGCGCTCACCGAGTCAGCCTCCGCGTGTGTGGGGCTGCAGACCACAGCCAGGGGCCCTGTGAGCCTTGTGCTCTCCGTGCTGTGCTGAGTCTGGGCGGTCAAGCAACCGCTGCAGGAGCCCTGCAGTTGCCCTCCCATTGCCTCTAATAGAGCCCTCACTTCTGGAGCGCTTGGCAGTGTGCAACCCACCGGCAACTAAGCCCTCCACAAGAAGGCCTGGGGACTAGGTGCAAAGGCAAGGCAGGAGTGGAGCTGAGGCCAGGAAGGCGCCAGTAGCATCTCCCAGTCTCGCGCAGCCTGCTCCTTCCTTGACTGGAAGCCTAGCCTCGAGGCAAGTCTGGGCAAGGCTCGCCCAGGGCAGAGCAGCCTCACGCCAGCAACTCTGCCAGATCGGGCCTCTGAGCAGAGCTGGAGCTCTGCTGTACTGGAGGCGCACTCGGCTCCGCCAAAGCAGTGAATGCAGCCGCACACAGCAGGGCTGCCTTCTCTTCTCCCGAGGAGGCTCGCTTCCCGCATGCTGTAAACTAGGCTTCCACGCGGGTCCCCCTGCACCTCCCACAGGTCTTATTTCAGGAGCTGCTTCCCTGAGCTGGGGCTGTGGACGGGAACCCAGACACGCAGGTGCAGGCCCAAAACACCTGCACACGTCTCTGCTGGGGAGGTGAGCACTAGAGAAATGACGTCTGTCAGACACCTTCTGGGCGCTCACCGAGTCAGCCTCCGTGTGTGAGGGGCTGCAGACCCCAGCCAGGGGCTCTGTGAGCCTTGTGGTCTCCGTGCTGTGCTGAGTCTGGGCGGTCAAGCAACCGTAAGAATAGACTTCCAGTTGCCCTCACTTTGCCTCTAATAGAGCCCTCAAGCTGGAGCGCTTGGCAGTGTGCAACCCAGTGGCAACTAAGCCCTCCACAACAACGCCTGGGGACTAGGTGCAAAGGCAAGGCAGGAGTGGAGCTGAGGCCAGGAAGGCGCCAGTAGCATCTCCCAGTCTCGCGCAGCCTGCTCCTTCCTGGACTGGAAGCCTAGCCGCGAGGCAAGTCTGGGCAAGGCTCGCCCAGGGCAGAGCAGCCTCACGCCAGCAACTCTGCCAGATCGGGCCTCTGAGCAGAGCTGGAGCTCTGCCCTACTGGAGGGGCACTCGGTTCCTCCAAAGCAGTGATTGCAGCCGCACGCATCTGGGCTGCCTCCTCTTCTCCCAAGGAGGCTTGCTTCCCGCATGCTGTACACTAGGCTTCCAGGCGGGGGCGCCCCGCGCCTCCTACAGGTCTTGGCTGAGGAGCTGCTTCCCTGAGCTGGGGCTGTGGACGGGAGCCCAGACACGCAGGGTCAGGAACAAACCAACTGCACACGTCTCTGCTGGGGAGGAGAGCACTAGGGAAATGACGTCTGTCAGGCACCTTCTGGGCGCTCACCGAGTCAGCCTCCGCGTGTGTGGGGCTGCAGACCCTAGCCAGGGGCCTTGTGAGCATTGTGCTCTCCGTGCTGTGCTGAGTCTGGGCGGTCAAACAACCGCTGGAGGAGCCCTGCAGTTGCCCTCGCATTGCCTCTAATGGAGCCCTCACTGCTGCAGCGCTTGGCAGTGTGCAACCCACCGGCAACTAAGCCATCCACAAGAACGCCGGGGGACTAGGTGAAAAGGCAAGGCAGGAGTGGAGCTGAGGCCAGGAAGGCGCCAGTAGCATCTCCCAGTCTCGCGCAGCCTGCTCCTTCCTGGACTGGAAGCCTAGCCGCGAGGCAACTCTGGGCAAGGCTCGCCCAGGGCAGAGCAGCCTCACGCCAGCAACTCTGCCAGATCGGGCCTCTGAGCAGAGCTGGAGCTCTGCCGTACTGGAGGGGCACTCGGTTCCTCCAAAGCAGTGATTGCAGCCGCACGCATCTGGGCTGCCTCCTCTTCTCCCAAGGAGGCTTGCTTCCCGCATGCTGTACACTAGGCTTCCAGGCGGGGGCGCCCCGCGCCTCCTACAGGTCTTGGCTGAGGAGCTGCTTCCCTGAGCTGGGGCTGTGGACGGGAGCCCAGACACGCAGGGTCAGGAACAAACCAACTGCACACGTCTCTGCTGCGGAGGAGAGCACTAGGGAAATGACGTCTGTCAGGCACCTTCTGGGCGCTCACCGAGTCAGCCTCCGCGTGTGTGGGGCTGCAGACCCCAGCCAGGGGCCCTGTGAGCCTTGTGCTCTCCGTGCTGTGCTGGGTCTGGACGGTCAAGCAACCGTAAGAATAGACTTCCAGTTGCCCTCACTTTGCCTCTAATAGAGCCCTCAAGCTGGAGCGCTTGGAGGTGTGCAACCCACCGGCAACGAAGCCCTCCACAAGAACGCCTGGGGACTAGGTGCAAAGGCAAGGCAGGAGTGGAGCTGAGGCCAGGAAGGCGCCAGTAGCATCTCCCATTCTCGCGCAGCCCGCTCCTTTCTGGACTAGAAGCCTAGCCGCGAGGCAAGTCTGGGCAAGGCTCGCCCAGGGCAGAGCAGCCTCACGCCAGCACTCTGCCAGATCAGGCCTCTGAGCAGAGCTGGAGCTCTGCCGTACTGGAGGTGCACTCGGCTCCACCAAAGCAGTGATTGCAGCCGCACGCATCTGGGCTGCCTCCTCTTCTCCCAAGGAGGCTCGCTTCCCGCATGCTGTGCACTAGGCTTCCAGGCGGGGGCTCCCCGCGCCTCCTACAGGTTTTGGCTGAGAAGCTGATTCCCTGAGCTGGGGCTGTGGACGGGAGCCCAGACACGCAGGGGCAGGCCCCAACCACCTGCACACGTCTCTGCTGGGGAGGAGAGCACTAGGGAAATGACGTCTGTCAGGCACCTTCTGGGCGCTCACCGAGTCAGCCTCCGCGTGTGTGGGGCTGCAGACCCCAGCCAGGGGCCCTGTGAGCCTTGTGCTCTCTGTGCTGTGCTGAGTCTGGGCGGTCAAGCAACCGCTGGAGGAGCCCTGCAGTTGCCCTCCCATTGCCTCTAATGGAGCCCTCACTGCTTGAGCCCTTGGCAGTGTGCAACCCACCGGCAACTAAGCCCTCCACAAGAAGGCCTGGGGACTAGGTGCAAAGGCAAGGCAGGAGTGGAGCTGAGGCCAGGAAGGCGCCAGTAGCATCTCCCACTCTCGCGCAGCCTGCTCCTTCCTGGACTGGAAGCCTAGCCGCGAGGCAAGTCTGGGCAAGGCTCGCCCAGGGCCGAGCAGCCTCACGCCAGCACTCTGCCAGATCGGGCCTCTGAGCAGAGCTGGAGCTCTGCCATACTGGAGGGGCACTCGGCTCCACCAAAGCAGTGATTGCAGCCGCACGCATCTGAGCTGCCTCCTCTTCTCCCAAGGAGGCTTGCTTCCCGCATGCTGTGCACTAGGCTTCCAGGCGGGGGCGCCCCGCGCCTCCTACAGGTCTTGGTTGAGAAGCTGGTTCCCTGAGCTGGGGCTGTGGACGGGAGCCCAGACACGCAGGGGTAGGCCCAAACCACCTGCACACGTCTCTGCTGGGGAGGAGAGCACTAGGAAAATGACGTCTGTCAGGCACCTACTGGGCGCTCACCGAGTCAGACTCCGCGTGTGTGGGGCTGCATACCCCAGCCAGGGGCCCTGTTAGCCTTGTGCTCTCCGTGCTGTGCTGAGTCTGGGCGGTCAAACAACCGCTGGAGGAGCCCTGCAGTTGCCCTCCCATTGCCTCTAATAGAGCCCTCACTGCTGGAGCGCTTGGCAGTGTGCAACCCACCGGCAACTAAGCCCTCCACAAGAACGCCTGGGGACTAGGTGAAAAGGCAAGGCAGGAGTGGAGCTGAGGCCAGGAAGGCGCCAGTAGCATCTCCCAGTCTCGCGCAGCCTGCTCCTTCCTGGACTGGAAGCCTAGCCGCGAGGCAAGTCTGGGCAAGGCTCGCCCAGGGCCGAGCAGCCTCACGCCAGCAACTCTGCCAGATCGGGCCTCTGAGCAGAGCTGGAGCTCTGCCGTACTGGCGGCGCACTCAGCTCCGCCAAAGCAGTGAATGCAGCCGCACTCAGCAGGGCTGCCTCCTCTTCTCCCAAGGAGGCTAGCTTCCCGCATGCTGTACACTAGGCTTCCAGGCGGGGGCGCCCCGCGCCTCCTACAGGTCTTGGCTGAGGAGCTGCTTCCCTGAGCTGGGGCTGTGGACGGGAGCCCAGACAGGCAGGGTCAGGAACAAACCAACTGCACACGTCTCTGCTGGGGAGGAGAGCACTAGGGAAATGACGTCTGTCAGGCACCTTCTGGGCGCTCACCGAGTCAGCCTCCGCGTGTGTGGGGCTGCAGACCCCAGCCAGGGGCCCTGTGAGCCTTGTGCTCTCCGTGCTGTGCTGGGTCTGGACGGTCAAGCAACCGTAAGAATAGACTTCCAGTTGCCCTCACTTTGCCTCTAATAGAGCCCTCAAGCTGGAGCGCTTGGAGGTGTGCAACCCACCGGCAACGAAGCCCTCCACAAGAACGCCTGGGGACTAGGTGCAAAGGCAAGGCAGGAGTGGAGCTGAGGCCAGGAAGGCGCCAGTAGCATCTCCCAGTCTCGCGCAGCCCGCTCCTTTCTGGACTAGAAGCCTAGCCGCGAGGCAAGTCTGGGCAAGGCTCGCCCAGGGCAGAGCAGCCTCACGCCAGCACTCTGCCAGATCAGGCCTCTGAGCAGAGCTGGAGCTCTGCCGTACTGGAGGTGCACTCGGCTCCACCAAAGCAGTGATTGCAGCCGCACGCATCTGGGCTGCCTCCTCTTCTCCCAAGGAGGCTCGCTTCCCGCATGCTGTGCACTAGGCTTCCAGGCGTGGGCTCCCCGCGCCTCCTACAGGTTTTGGCTGAGAAGCTGCTTCCCTGAGCTGGGGCTGTGGACGGGAGCCCAGACACGCAGGGGCAGGCCCCAACCACCTGCACACGTCTCTGCTGGGGAGGAGAGCACTAGGGAAATGACGTCTGTCAGGCACCTTCTGGGCGCTCACCGAGTCAGCCTCCGCGTGTGTGGGGCTGCAGACCCCAGCCAGGGGCCCTGTGAGCCTTGTGCTCTCTGTGCTGTGCTGAGTCTGGGCGGTCAAGCAACCGCTGGAGGAGCCCTGCAGTTGCCCTCCCATTGCCTCTAATGGAGCCCTCACTGCTGGAGCCCTTGGCAGTGTGCAACCCACCGGCAACTAAGCCCTCCACAAGAAGGCCTGGGGACTAGGTGCAAAGGCAAGGCAGGAGTGGAGCTGAGGCCAGGAAGGCGCCAGTAGTATCTCCCAGTCTCGCGCAGCCTGCTCCTTCCTGGACTGGAAGCCTAGCCGCGAGGCAATTCTGGGCAAGGCTCGCCCTGGGCAGAGCAGCCTCACGCCAGCACTCTGCCAGATCGGGCCTCTGAGCAGAGCTGGAGCTCTGCCATACTGGAGGGGCACTCGGCTCCACCAAAGCAGTGATTGCAGCCGCACGCATCTGGGCTGCCTCCTCTTCTCCCAAGGAGGCTTGCTTCCCGCATGCTGTGCACTAGGCTTCCAGGCGGGGGCGCCCCGCGCCTCCTACAGGTCTTGGTTGAGAAGCTGGTTCCCTGAGCTGGGGCTGTGGACGGGAGCCCAGACACGCAGGGGTAGGCCCAAACCACCTGCACACGTCTCTGCTGGGGAGGAGAGCACTAGGAAAATGACGTCTGTCAGGCACCTACTGGGCGCTCACCGAGTCAGACTCCGCGTGTGTGGGGCTGCATACCCCAGCCAGGGGCCCTGTTAGCCTTGTGCTCTCCGTGCTGTGCTGAGTCTGGGCGGTCAAACAACCGCTGGAGGAGCCCTGCAGTTGCCCTCCCATTGCCTCTAATAGAGCCCTTACTGCTGGAGCGCTTGGCAGTGTGCAACCCACCGGCAACTAAGCCCTCCACAAGAACGCCTGGGGACTAGGTGAAAAGGCAAGGCAGGAGTGGAGCTGAGGCCAGGAAGGCGCCAGTAGCATCTCCCAGTCTCGCGCAGCCTGCTCCTTCCTGGACTGGAAGCCTAGCCGCGAGGCAAGTCTGGGCAAGGCTCGCCCAGGGCCGAGCAGCCTCACGCCAGCAACTCTGCCAGATCGGGCCTCTGAGCAGAGCTGGAGCTCTGCCGTACTGGAGGCGCACTCGGCTCCGCCAAAGCAGTGAATGCAGCCGCACTCAGCAGGGCTGCCTTCTCTTCTCCCGTGAGGCTCGCTTCCCGCATGCAGTAAACTAGGCTTCCAGGCGGGTCCCCCTGCACCTCCCACAGGTCTTGGCTCAGGAGCTGCTTCCCTGAGCTGGGGCTGTGGACGGGAGCCCAGACACGCAGGGGCAGGCCCAAAACACCTGCAGACGTCTCTGCTGGGGAGGAGAGCACTAGGGACATGACGTCTGTTCAGGCACCTTCTGGGCGCTCACCGAGTCAGCCTCCGCGTGTGTGGGGCTGCAGACCCCAGCCAGGGGCCCTGTGAGCCTTGTGCTCTCCGTGCTGTGCTGAGTCTGGGAGGTCAAGCAACCGTCAGAATAGACTTCCAGTTGCCCTCACTTTGCCTCTAATAGAGCCCTCAAGCTGGAGCGCTTGGCAGTGTGCAACCAACCGGCTACTATGCCCTCCACAAGAACGCCTGGGGACTAGGTGCAAAGGCAAGGCAGGAGTGGAGCTGAGGCCAGGAAGGCGCCAGTAGCATCTCCCAGTCTCGCGCGGCCTGTTCCTTCCTGGAGTGGAAGCCTAGCCGCGAGGCAAGTCTGGGCAAGGCTCGCCCAGGGCAGAGCAGCCTCACGCCAGCACTCTGCTAGATCGGACCTCTGAGCAGAGCTGGAGCTCTGCCGTACTGGAGGTGCACTCGGCTCCGCCAAAGCAGTGAATGCAGCCGCACACAGCAGGGCTGCCTTCTCCTCTCCCAAGGAGGCTCGCTTCCCGCATGCTGTAAACTAGGCTTCCAGGCGGGGCCCCCTGCGCCTCCCACAAGTCTTGGCTCAGGAGCTGCTTCCCTGAGCTAGGGCTGTGGACGGGAGCCCAGACACGCAGGGGCAGGCCCCAACCACCTGCAGACGTCTCTGCTGGGGAGGAGAGCACTAGGGAAATGACGTCTCTCAGGCACCTTCTGGGCGCACACCGAGTCAGCCTCCGCGTGTGTGGGGCTGCAGACCCCAGCCAGGGGCCCTGTGAGCCTTGTGCTCTCTGTGCGGTGCTGAGTTTGGGCGGGCAAGCAACCGCTGGAGGAGCCCTGCAGTTGCCCTCCCATTGCCTCTAATGGAGCCCTCACTGCTGGAGCGTTTGGCAGTGTGCAACCCACCGGCAACTAAGCCCTCCACAAGAACGCCTGGGGACTAGGTGCAAAGGCAAGGCAGGAGTGGAGCTGAGGCCAGGAAGGCGCCAGTAGCATCTCCCAGTCTTGCGCAGCCTGCTCCTTCCTGGACTGGAAGCCTAGCCGCGAGGCAAGTCTGGGCAAGGCTCGCCCAGGGCAGAGCAGCCTCACGCCAGCACTCTGCCAGATCGGACCTCTGAGCAGAGCTGGAGCTCTGCCTTACTGGAGGTGCACTCGGCTCCACCAAAGCAGTGATTGCAGCCGCACGCATCTGGGCTGCCTCCTCTTCTCCCAAGGAGGCTTGCTTCCCGCATGCTGTGCACTAGGCTTCCAGGCGGGGGCGCCCCGCGCCTCCTACAGGTCTTGGCTGAGAAGCTGCTTCCCTGTGCTGGGGCTGTGGACGGGAGCCCAGACACGCAGGGGCAGGCCCAAACCACCTGCACACGTCTCTGCTGGGGAGGAGAGCACTAGGGAAATGACGTCTGTCAGGCACCTTCTGTTCGCTCACCGAGTCAGCCTCCGCGTGTGTGGGGCTGCAGACCCCAGCCAGGGGCCCTGTGAGCCTTGTGCTCTCCGTGCTGTGCTGCATCTGGGCGGTCAAGCAACCGTAAGAATAGACTTCCAGTTGCCCTCACTTTGCCTCTAATAGAGCCCTCAAGCTGGAGCGCTTGGCAGTGTTCAACCCACCGGCATCTAAGCCCTCCACCAGAAGGCTGGGGACTAGGTGCAAAGGCAAGGCAGGAGTGGAGCTGAGGCCAGGAAGGCGCCAGTAGCATCTCCCAGTCTCGCGCAGCCCGCTCCTATCTGGACTGGAAGCCTAGCCGCGAGGCAAGTCTGGGCAAGGCTCGCCCAGGGCAGAGCAGCCTCACGCAAGCACGCTGCCAGATCGGGCCTCTGAGCAGAGCTGGAGCTCTGCCGTACAGGAGGCGCTCTCGGCTCCGCCCAAGCAGTGATTGCAGCCACACGCATCTGGGCTGCCTCCTCTTCTCCCAAGGAGGCTCGCTTCCCGCATGCTGTGCACGAGACTTCCAGGCGGGGGCGCCCCGCGCCTCCTACAGGTCTTGGCTGAGGAGCTGCTTCCCTGAGCTGGGGCTGTGGACGGGAGCCCAGACACGCAGGGGCAGGCCCAAACCACCTGCACACGTCTCTGCTGAGGAGGAGAGCACTAGGGAAATGACGTCTGTCAGGCACCTTCTGGGCGCTCACCGAGTCAGACTTCGCGTGTGTGGGGCTGCAGACCCAAGCCAGGGGCCCTGTGAGCCTTGTGCTCTCCGTGCTGTGCTGAGTCTGGGCGGTCAAGCAACCGTAAGAATAGACTTCCAGTTGCCCTCACTTTGCCTCTAATAGAGCCCTCAAGCTGGAGCGCTTGACAGTGTGCAATCCCCCGGCAACTAAGCCCTCCACAATAACCCCTGGGAACTAGGTGCAAAGGCAAGGCAGGAGTGGAGCTGAGGTCAGGAAACCGCCAGTAGCATCTCCCAGTCTCGCGCAGCCTGCTCCTTTCTGGACTGAAAGCCTAGCCGCGAGGCAAGTCTGGGCAAGGCTCGCCCAGGGCCGAGCAGCCTCACGCCAGCAACTCTGCCAGATCGGGCCTCTGAGCAGAGATGGAGCTCTGCCGTACTGGAGGCGCACTCAGCTCCGCCAAAGCAGTGAATGCTGCCGCACTCAGCAGGGCTGCCTTCTCTTCTCCCGAGGAGGCTCGCTTCCCGCATGCTGTAAACTAGGCTTCCAGGCGGGGCCCCCTGCGCCTCCCACAGGTCTTGGCTCAGGAGCTGCTTCCCTGAGCTGGGGCTGTGGACGGGAGCCCAGACACGCAGGGGCAGGCCCCAACCACCTGCACACGTCTCTGCTGGGGAGGAGAGCACTAGGGAAATGACGTCTGTCAGGCACCTTCTGGGCGCTCACCGAGTCAGCCTCCGCGTGTGTGGGCCTGCAGACCCCAGCCAGGGGCCCTGTGAGCCTTGTGCTCTCCGTGCTGTGCTGAGTCTGGGCGGTAAGGAACCGTAAAATTAGACTTCCAATTGCCATCACTTTGCCTCTAATTGAGCCCTCAAGCTGGAGCGCTTGGCAGTGTGCAACCCACCGGCAACTAAGCCCTCCACAAGAACGCCTGGGCACTAGGTGCAAAGGCAAGGCAGGAGTGGAGCTGAGGCCACGAAGGCGCCAGTAGCATCTCCCAGTCTTGCGGAGCCTGCTCCTTCCTGGACTGGAAGCCTAGCCGCGAGGCAATTCTGGGCAAGGCTCGCCCAGGGCAGAGCAGCCTCACGCCAGCACTCTGCCAGATCGGACCTCTGAGCAGAGCTGGAGCTCTGCCGTACTGGAGGTGCACTCGGCTCCACCAAAGCAGTGATTGCAGCCGCACGCATCTGGGCTGCCTCCTCTTCTCCCAAGGAGGCTTGCTTCCCGCATGCTGTGCACTAGGCTTCCAGGCGGGGGCGCCCCGCACCTCCTACAGGTCTTGGCTGAGAAGCTGCTTCCCTGAGCTGGGGCTGTGGACGGGAGCCCAGACACGCAGGGGCAGGCCCAAACCACCTGCACACGTCTCTGCTGGGGAGGAGAGCACTAGGGAAATGACGTCTGTCAGGCACCTTCTGGGCGCTCACCGAGTCAGCCTCCGCGTGTGTGGGGCTGCAGACCCCAGCCAGGGGCCCTGTGAGCCTTGTGCTCTCCGTGCTGTGCTGAGTCTGGGCGGTCAAGCAACCGTAAGAATAGACTTCCAGTTGCCCTCACTTTGCCTCTAATAGAGCCCTCAAGCTGGAGCGCTTGGCAGTGTGCAACCCACCGGCAACTAAGCCCTCCACAAGAACGCCTGGGGACTAGGTGCAAAGGCAAGGCAGGAGTGGAGCTGAGGCCAGGAAGGCGCCAGTAGCATCTCCCAGTCTCGCGCAGCCTGTTCCTTCCTGGACTGGAAGCCTAGCCGCGAGGCAAGTCTGGGCAAGGCTCGCCCAGGGCAGAGCAGCCTCACGCCAGCACTCTGCCAGATCGGACCTCTGAGCAGAGCTGGAGCTCTGCCGTACTGGAGGTGCACTCGGCTCTGCCAAAGCAGTGAATAAAGCCGCACACAGCAGGGCTGCCTTCTCCTCTCCCAAGGAGGCTCGCTTCCCGCATGCTGTAAACTAGGCTTCCAGGCGGGGCCCCCTGCGCCTCCCACAGGTCTTGGCTCAGGAGCTGCTTCCCTGAGCTAGGGCTGTGGACGGGAGCCCAGACACGCAGGGGCAGGCCCCAACCACCTGCACACGTCTCTGCTGGGGAGGAGAGCACTAGGGAAATGACGTCTCTCAGGCATCTTCTGGGCGCACACCGAGTCAGCCTCCGCGGGTGTGGGGCTGCAGACCCCAGCCAGGGGCCCTGTGAGCCTTGTGCTCTCTGTGCTGTGCTGAGTTTGGGCGGTCAAGCAACCGCTGGAGGAGCCCTGCAGTTGCCCTCCCATTGCCTCTAATGGAGCCCTCACTGCTGGACCGCTTGGCAGTGTGCAACCCACCGACAACTAATCCCTCCACAAGAAGGCCTGGGGACTAGGTGCAAAGGCAAGGCAGGAGTGGAGCTGAGGCCAGGAAGGCGCCAGTAGCATCTCCCAGTCTCGCGCAGCCCGCTCCTTTCTGGACTAGAAGCCTAGCCGCGAGGCAAGTCTGGGCAAGGCTCGCCCAGGGCAGAGCAGCCTCACGCCAGCACTCTGCCAGATCGGACCTCTGAGCAGAGCTGGAACTCTGCCGTACTGGAGGTGCACTCGGCTCCACCAAAGCAGTGATTGCAGCCGCACGCATCTGGGCTGCCTCCTCTTCTCCCAAGGAGGCTCGCTTCCCGCATGCTGTGCACTAGGCTTCCAGGCGGGGGCGCCCCGCGCCTCCTACAGGTCTTGGCTGAGAAGCTGCTTCCCTGAGCTGGGGCTGTGGACGGGAGCCCAGACACGCAGGGGCAGGCCCCAACCACCTGCACACGTCTCTGCTGGGGAGGAGAGCACTAGGGAAATGACGTCTGTCAGGCACCTTCTGGGCGCTCACCGAGTCAGCCTCCGCGTGTGTGGGGCTGCAGACCCCAGCCAGGGGCCCTGTGAGCCTTGTGCTCTCCGTGCTGTGCTGAGTCTGGGCGGTCAAGCAACCGCTGGAGGAGCCATGCAGTTGCCCTCCCATTGCCTCTAATAGAGCCCTCACTGCTGGAGCGCTTGGCAGTGTGCAACCCACCGGCAACTAAGCCCTCCACAAGAAGGCCTGGGGACTAGGTGCAAAGGCAAGGCAGGAGTGGAGCTGAGGCCAGGAAGTTGCCAGTAGCATCTCCCAGTCTCGCGCAGCCCGCTCCTTTCTGGACTAGAAGCCTAGCCGCGAGGCAAGTCTGGGCAAGGCTCGCCCAGGGCAGAGCAGCCTCACGCCAGCACTCTGCCAGATCGGGCCTCTGAGCAGAGCTGGAGCTCTACCGTACTGGAGGGGCACTCGGCTCCGCCAAAGCAGTGAATGCAGCCGCACACAGCAGGGCTGCCTTCTCTTCTCCCAAGGAGGCTCGCTTCCCGCATGCTGTAAACTAGGCTTCCCGGCGGGGCCCCCTGCGCCTCCCACAGGTCTTGGCTCAGGAGCTGCTTGCCTGCGCTGGGGATGTGGACGGGAGCCCAGACACGCAGGGGCAGGCCCCAACCACCTGCACACGTCTCTGCTGGGGAGGAGAGCACTAGGGAAATGACGTCTGTCAGGCACCTTCTGGGCGGTCACCGAGTCAGCCTCCGCGTGTGTGGGGCTGCAGACCCCAGCCAGGGGCCCTGTGAGCCTTGTGCTCTCCGTGCTGTGCTGAGTCTGGGCGGTCAAACAACTGCTGGAGGAGCCCTGCAGTTGCCCTCCCATTGCCTCTAATAGAGCCCTCACTGCTGGAGCGCTTGGCAGTGTGCAACCCACCGGCAACTAAGCCCTCCACAAGAACGCCTGGGGACTAGGTGCAAAGGCAAGGCAGGAGTGGAGCTGAGGCCAGGAAGGCGCCAGTAGCATCTCCCAGTCTCGCGAAGCCCGCTCCTTTCTGGACTAGAAGCCCAGCCGCGAGGCAAGTCGGGCAAGGCTCGCCCAGGGCAGAGCAGCCTCACGCCAGCACTCTGCCAGATCGGGCCTCTGAGCAGAGCTGGAGCTCTGCCGTACTGGAGGTGCACTCGGCTCCACCAAAGCACTGATTGCAGCCGCACGCATCTGGGCTGCCTCCTCTTCTCCCAATAAGGCTCGCTTCCCGCATGCTGTGCACTAGGCTTCCAGGCGGGGGCGCCCCGTTCCTCCTACAAGTCTTGGCTGAGAAGCTGCTTACCTGAGCTGGGGCTGTGGACGGGAGCCCAGACACGCAGGGGCAGGCCCCAACCACCTGCACACGTCTCTGCTGGGGAGGAGAGCACTAGGGAAATGACGTCTGTCAGGCACCTTCTGGGCGCTCACCGAGTCAGCCTCCGCGTGTGTGGGGCTGCAGACCCCAGCCAGGGGCCCTGTGAGCCTTGTGCTCTCCGTGCTGTGCTGAGTCTGGGCGGTCAAGCAACCGCTGGAGGAGCCCTGCAGTTGCCCTCCCATTGCCTCTAATAGAGCCCTCACTTCTGGAGCGCTTGGCAGTGTGCAACCCACCGGCAACTAAGCCCTCCACAAGAAGGCCTGGGGACTAGGTGCAAAGGCAAGGCAGGAGTGGAGCTGAGGCCAGGAAGGCGCCAGTAGCATCTCCCAGTCTCGCGCATCCCGCTCCTTTCTGGACTAGAAGCCTAGCCGTGAGGCAAGTCTGGGCAAGGCTCGCCCAGGGCAGAGCAGCCTCACGCCAGCACTCTGCCAGATCGGGCCTCTGAGCAGAGCTGGAGCTCTGCCGTACTGGAGGTGCACTCGGCTCCACCAAAGCAGTGATTGCAGCCGCACGCATCTGGGCTGCCTCCTGTTCTCCCAAGGAGGCTCGATTCCCGCATGCTGTGCACTAGGATTCCAGGCGGGGGCGCCCCGCGCCTCCTACAGGTTTTGGCTGAGAAGCTGCTTACCTGAGCTGGGGCTGTGGACGGGAGCCCAGACACGCAGGGGCAGGCCCCAACCACCTGCACACGTCTCTGCTGGGGAGGAGAGCACTAGGGAAATGACGTCTGTCAGGCACCTTCTGGGCGCTCACCGAGTCAGCCTCCGCGTGTGTGGGGCTGCAGACCCCAGCCAGGGGCCCTGTGAGCCTTGTGCTCTCCGTGCTGTGCTGAGTCTGGGCGGTCAAACAACCGCTGGAGGAGCCCTGCAGTTGCCCTCCCATTGCCTCTAATAGAGCCCTCACTGCTGGAGCGCTTGGCAGTGTGCAACCCACCGGCAACTAATCCCTCCACAAGAACGCCTGGGGACTAGGTGCAAAGGCAAGGCAGGAGTGGAGCTGAGGCCAGGAAGGCGCCAGTAGCATCTCCCAGTCTCGCGCAGCCCGCTCCTTTCTGGACTAGAAGCCTAGCCGCGAGGCAAGTCTGGGCAAGGCTCACCCAGGGCAAAGCAGCCTCACGCCAGCAACTCTGCCAGATCGGGCCTCTGAGCAGAGCTGGAGCTCTGCCGTACTGGAGGCGCACTCGGCTCCGCCAAAGCAGTGAATGCAGCCGCACACAGCAG
The DNA here is from genome assembly GCF_032405125.1 of Capricornis sumatraensis. Classification (NCBI taxonomy): domain Eukaryota; kingdom Metazoa; phylum Chordata; class Mammalia; order Artiodactyla; family Bovidae; genus Capricornis; species Capricornis sumatraensis. The sequence continues at coordinate 16,106,836 of NW_027184612.1, forward strand.
GGCTGCCTTCTCTTCTCCCAAGGAGGCTCGCTTCCCGCATGCTGTAAACTAGGCTTCCAGGCGGGGCCCCCTGCGCATCCCACAGGTCTTGGCTCAGGAGCTGCTTCCCTGAGCTGGGGCTGTGGACGGGAGCCCAGACACGCAGGGGCAGGCCGCAAACACCTGCACACGTCTCTGCTGGGGAGGAAAGCACTAGGGAAATGACGTCTGTCAGGCACCTTCTGGGCGCTCACCGAGTCAGCCTCCGCGTGTGTGGGGCTGCAGACCCCAGCCAGGGGCCCTGTGAGCCTTGTGCTCTCCGTGCTGTGCTGAGTCTGGGCGGTCAAGCAACTGTAAGAATAGACTTCCAGTTGCCCTCACTTTGCCTCTAATAGAGCCCTCAAGCTGGAGCGCTTGGCAGTGTGCAACCCACCGGCAACTAAGCCCTCCACAAGAACGCCTGGGGACTAGGTGCAAAGGCAAGGCAGGAGTGGAGCTGAGGCCAGGAAGGCGCCAGTATCATCTCCCAGTCTCGCGCAGCCTGTTCCTTCCTGGACTGGAAGCCTAGCCGCGAGGCAAGTCTGGGCAAGGCTCGCCCAGGGCAGAGCAGCCTCACGCCAGCACTCTGCCAGATCGGACCTCTGAGCAGAGCTGGAGCTCTGCCGTACTGGAGGTGCACTCGGCTCCGCCAAAGCAGTGAATGCAGCCGCACACAGCAGGGCTGCCTTCTCCTCTCCCAAGGAGGCTCGCTTCCCGCATGCTGTAAACTAGGCTTCCAGGCGGGGCCCCCTGCGCCTCCCACAGGTCTTGGCTCAGGAGCTGCTTCCCTGAGCTAGGGCTGTGGACGGGAGCCCAGACACGCAGGGGCAGGCCCCAACCACCTGCAGACGTCTCTGCTGGGGAGGAGAGCACTAGGGTACTGACGTCTCTCAGGCACCTTCTGGGCGCACACCGAGTCAGCCTCCGCGTGTGTGGGGCTGCAGAACCCAGCCAGGGGCCCTGTGAGCCTTGTGCTCTCTGTGCTGTGCTGAGTTTGGGCGGTCAAGCAACCGCTGGAGGAGCCCTGCAGTTGCCCTCCCATTGCCTCTAATGGAGCCCTCACTGCTGGAGCGCTTGGCAGTGTGCAACCCACCGACAACTAAGCCCTCCACAATAAGGCCTGGGGACTAGGTGCAAAGGCAAGGCAGGAGTGGAGCTGAGGCCAGGAAGGCGCCAGTAGCATCTCCCAGTCTCGCGCAGCCCGCTCCTTTCTGGACTAGAAGCCTAGCCGCGAGGCAAGTCTGGGCAAGGCTCGCCCAGGGCAGAGTAGCCTCACGCCAGCACTCTGCCAGATCGGACCTCTGAGCAGAGCTGGAGCTCTGCCGTACTGGAGGTGCACTCGGCTCCACCAAAGCAGTGATTGCAGCCGCACGCATCTGGGCTGCCTCCTCTTCTCCCAAGGAGGCTCGCTTCCCGCATGCTGTGCACTAGGCTTCCAGGCGGGGGCGCCCCGCGCCTCCTACAGGTCTTGGCTGAGAAGCTGCTTCCCTGAGCTGGGGCTGTGGACGGGAGCCCAGACATGCAGGGGCAGGCCCAAACCACCTGCACACGTCTCTGCTGGGGAGGAGAGCACTAGGGAAATGACGTCTGTCAGGCACCTTCTGGGCGCTCACCGAGTCAGCCTCCGCGTGTGTGGGGCTGCAGACCCCAGCCAGTGGCCCTGTGAGCCTTGTGCTCTTCGTGCTGTGCTGAGTCTGGGCGGTCAAGCAACCGCTGGAGGAGCCATGCAGTTGCCCTCCCATTGCCTCTAATAGAGCCCTCACTGCTGGAGCGCTTGGCAGTGTGCAACCCACCGGCAACTAAGCCCTCCACAAGAAGGCCTGGGGACTAGGTGCAAAGGCAAGGCAGGAGTGGAGCTGAGGCCTGGAAGGCGCCAGTAGCATCTCCCAGTCTCGCGCAGCCCGCTCCTTTCTGGACTAGAAGCCTAGCCGCGAGGCAAGTCTGGGCAAGGCTCGCCCAGGGCAGAGCAGCCTCACGCCAGCACTCTGCCAGATCGGGCCTCTGAGCAGAGCTGGAGCTCTACTGTACTGGAGGGGCACTCGGCTCCGCCAAAGCAGTGAATGCAGCCGCACACAGCAGGGCTGCCTTCTCTTCTCCCAAGGAGGCTCGCTTCCCGCATGCTGTAAACTAGGCTTCCCGGCGGGGCCCCCTGCGCCTCCCACAGGTCTTGGCTCAGGAGCTGCTTGCCTGCGCTGGGGCTGTGGACGGGAGCCCAGACACGCAGGGTCAGGCCCCAACCACCTGCACACGTCTCTGCTGGGGAGGAGAGCACTAGGGAAATGACGTCTGTCAGGCACCTTCTGGGCGCTCACCGAGTCAGCCTCCGCGTGTGTGGGGCTGCAGACCCCAGCCAGGGGCCCTGTGAGCCTTGTGCTCTCCGTGCTGTGCTGAGTCTGGGCGGTCAAGCAACCGCTGGAGGAGCCCTGCAGTTGCCCTCCCATTGCCTCTAATAGAGCCCTCACTTCTGGAGCGCTTGGCAGTGTGCAACCCACCGGCAACTAAGCCCTCCACAAGAAGGCCTGGGGACTTGGTGCAAAGGCAAGGCAGGAGTGGAGCTGAGGCCAGGAAGGCGCCAGTAGCATCTCCCAGTCTCGCGCATCCCGCTCCTTTCTGGACTAGAAGCCTAGCCGTGAGGCAAGTCTGGGCAAGGCTCGCCCAGGGCAGAGCAGCCTCACGCCAGCACTCTGCCAGATCGGGCCTCTGAGCAGAGCTGGAGCTCTGCCGTACTGGAGGTGCACTCGGCTCCACCAAAGCAGTGATTGCAGCCGCACGCATCTGGGCTGCCTCCTGTTCTCCCAAGGAGGCTCGATTCCCGCATGCTGTGCACTAGGATTCCAGGCGGGGGCGCCCCGCGCCTCCTACAGGTTTTGGCTGAGAAGCTGCTTACCTGAGCTGGGGCTGTGGACGGGAGCCCAGACACGCAGGGGCAGGCCCCAACCACCTGCACACGTCTATGCTGGGGAGGAGAGCACTAGGGAAATGACGTCTGTCAGGCACCTTCTGGGCGCTCACCGAGTCAGCCTCTGCGTGTGTGGGGCTGCAGACCCCAGCCAGGGGCCCTGTGAGCCTTGTGCTCTCCGTGCTGTGCTGAGTCTGGGCGGTCAAACAACCGCTGGAGGAGCCCTGCAGTTGCCCTCCCATTTCCTCTAATAGAGCCCTCACTGCTGGAGCGCTTGGCAGTGTGCAACCCACCGGCAACTAAGCCCTCCACAAGAACGCCTGGGGACTAGGTGCAAAGGCAAGGCAGGAGTGGAGCTGAGGCCAGGAAGGCGCCAGTAGCATCTCCCAGTCTCGCGCAGCCCGCTCCTTTCTGGACTAGAAGCCTAGCCGCGAGGCAAGTCTGGGCAAGGCTAACCCAGGGCAAAGCAGCCTCACGCCAGCAACTCTGCCAGATCGGGCCTCTGAGCAGAGCTGGAGCTCTGCCGTACTGGAGGCGCACTCGGCTCCGCCAAAGCAGTGAATGCAGCCGCACACAGCAGGGCTGCCTTCTCTTCTCCCAAGGAGGCTCGCTTCCCGCATGCTGTAAACTAGGCTTCCAGGCGGGGCCACCTGCGCATCCCACAGGTCTTGGCTCAGGAGCTGCTTCCCTGAGCTGGGGCTGTGGACGGGAGCCCAGACACGCAGGGGCAGGCCGCAAACACCTGCACACGTCTCTGCTGGGGAGGAGAGCACTAGGGAAATGACGTCTGTCAGGCACCTTCTGGGCGCTCACCGAGTCAGCCTCCGCGTGTGTGGGGCTGCAGACCCCAGCCAGGGGCCCTGTGAGCCTTGTGCTCTCCGTGCTGTGCTGAGTCTGGGCGGTCAAGCAACCGCTGGAGGAGCCCTGCAGTTGCCCTCCCATTGCCTCTAATAGAGCCCTCACTTCTGGAGCGCTTGGCAGTGTGCAACCCACCGGCAACTAAGCCCTCCACAAGAAGGCCTGGGGACTAGGTGCAAAGACAAGGCAGGAGTGGAGCTGAGGCCAGGAAGGCGCCAGTAGCATCTCCCAGTCTCGCGCATCCCGCTCCTTTCTGGACTAGAAGCCTAGCCGTGAGGCAAGTCTGGGCAAGGCTCGCCCAGGGCAGAGCAGCCTCACGCCAGCACTCTGCCAGATCGGGCCTCTGAGCAGAGCTGGAGCTCTGCCGTACTCTAGGGGCACTCGGCTCCACCAAAGCAGTGATTGCAGCCTCACGCATCTGGGCTGCCTCCTCTTCTCCCAAGGAGGCTTGCTTCCCGTATGCTGTGCACTAGGCTTCCAGGCGGGGGCGCCCCGCGCCTCCTACAGGTCTTGGCTGAGAAGCTGCTTCCCTGATCTGGGGCTGTGGACTGGAGCCCAGACACGCAGGGGCAGGCCCAAACCACCTGCACACGTCTCTGCTGGGGAGGAGAGCACTAGGGAAATGACGTCTGTCAGGCACCTTCTGGGCGCTCACCGAGTCAGCCTCCGCGTGTGTGGGGCTGCAGACCCCAGCCAGGGGCCCTGTGAGCCTTGTGCTCTCTGTGCTGTGCTGAGTCTGGGCGGTCAAGTGACCGTAAGAATAGACTTCCAGTTGCCCTCACTTTGCCTCTAATAGAGCCCTCAAGCTGGAGCGCTTGGCAGTGTGCAACCCACCGGCAGCTAAGCCCTCCACAAGAAGGCCTGGGGACTAGGTGCAAAGGCAAGGCAGGAGTGGAGCTGAGGCCAGGAAGGCGCCAGTATCATCTCCCAGTCTCGCGCAGCCTGCTCCTTCCTGGACTAGAAGCCTAGCCGCGAGGCAAGTCTGGGCAAGGCTCGCCCAGGGCAGAGTAGCCTCACGCCAGCACTCTGCCAGATCGGGCCTCTGAGCAGAGCTGGAGCTCTGCCGTACTGGAGGTGCACTCGGCTCCACCAAAGCAGTGATTGCAGCCGCACGCATCTGGGCTGCCTCCTCTTCTCCCAAGAAGGCTTGCTTCCCGCATGCTGTGCACTAGGCTTCCAGGCGGGGGCGCCCCGCGCCTCCTACAGGTTTTGGCTGAGAAGCTGCTTCCGTGAGCTGGGGCTGTGGACGGGAGCCCAGACACGCAGGGGCAGGCCCCAACCACCTGCACACGTCTCTGCTGGGGAGGAGAGCACTAGGGAAATGACGTCTGTCAGGCACCTTCTGGGCGCTCACCGAGTCAGCCTCCGCGTGTGTGGGGCTGCAGACCCCAGCCAGGGGCCCTGTGAGCCTTGTGCTCTCCGTGCTGTGCTGAGTCTGGGCGGTCAAGTGACCGTAAGAATAGACTTCCAGTTGCCCTCACTTTGCCTCTAATAGAGCCCTCAAGCTGGAGCGCTTGGCAGTGTGCAACCCACCGGCAGCTAAGCCCTCCACAAGAAGGCCTGGGGACTAGGTGCAAAGGCAAGGCAGGAGTGGAGCTGAGGCCAGGAAGGCGCCAGTATCATCTCCCAGTCTCGCGCAGTCTGCTCCTTCCTGGACTAGAAGCCTAGCCGCGAGGCAAGTCTGGGCAAGGCTCGCCCAGGGCAGAGTAGCCTCACGCCAGCACTCTGCCAGATCGGGCCTCTGAGCAGAGCTGGAGCTCTGCCGTACTGGAGGTGCACTCGTCTCCACCAAAGCAGTGATTGCAGCCGCACGCATCTGGGCTGCCTCCTCTTCTCCCAAGAAGGCTCGCTTCCCGCATGCTGTGCACTAGGCTTCCAGGGGGGGGCGCCCCGCGCCTCCTACAGGTTTTGGCTGAGAAGCTGCTTCCCTGAGCTGGGGCTGTGGACGGGAGCCCAGACACGCAGGGGCAGGCCCCAACCACCTGCACACGTCTCTGCTGGGGAGGAGAGCACTAGGGAAATGACGTCTGTCAGGCACCTTCTGGGCGCTCACCGAGTCAGCCTCCGCGTGTGTGGGGCTGCAGACCCCAGCCAGCGGCCCTGTGAGCCTTGTGCTCTCCGTGCTGTGCTGAGTCTGGGCGGTCAAACAACCGCTGGAGGAGCCCTGCAGTTGCCCTCCCATTGCCTCTAATAGAGCCCTCACTGCTGGAGCGCTTGGCAGTGTGCAACACACCGGCAACTAAGCCCTCCACAAGAACGCCTGGGGACTAGGTGCAAAGGCAAGGCAGGAGTGGAGCTGAGGCCAGGAAGGCGCCAGTAGCATCTCCCAGTCTCGCGCAGCCTGCTCCTTCCTGCAGTGGAAGCCTAGCCGCGAGGCAAGTCTGGGCAAGGCTCGCCCAGGGCAGAGCAGCCTCACGCCAGCAACTCTGCCAGATCGGGGTTCTGAGCAGAGCTGGAGCTCTGCCGTACTGGAGGGACACTCGGCTCCGCCAAAGCAGTGAATGCAGCCGCACACAGCAGGGCTGCCTTCTCTTCTCCCGAGGAGGCTCGCTTCCCGCATGCTGTAAACTAGCCTTCCAGGCGGGGCCCCCTGCGCCTCCCACAGGTCTTGGCTGAGAAGCTGCTTCCCTGAGCTGGGGCTGTGGACGGGAGCCCAGACACGCAGGGGCAGGCCCAAAACACCTGCACACGTCTCTGCTGGGGAGGTGAGCACTAGGGAAATGACGTCTGTCCGGCACCTTCTGGGCGCTCGCCGAGTCAGCCTCCGTGTGTGTGGGGCTGCAGACCCCAGCCAGGGGCCCTGTGAGCCTTGTGCTCTCCGTGCTGTGCTGAGTCTGGGCGGTCAAGCAACCGCTGGAGGAGCCCTGCAGTTGCCCTCCCATTGCCTCTAATAGAGCCCTCACTTCTGGAGCGCTTGGCAGTGTGCAACCCACCGGCAACTAAGCCCTCCACAAGAACGCCTGGGGACTAGGTGCAAAGGCAAGGCAGGAGTGGAGCTGAGGCCAGGAAGGCGCCAGTAGCATCTCCCAGTCTCGCGCAGCCCGCTCCTTTCTGGACTAGAAGCCTAGCCGCGAGGCAAGTCTGGGCAAGGCTCACCCAGGGCAAAGCAGCCTCACGCCAGCAACTCTGCCAGATCGGGCCTCTGAGCAGAGCTGGAGCTCTGCCGTACTGGAGGCGCACTCGGCTCCGCCAAAGCAGTGAATGCAGCCGCACACAGCAGGGCTGCCTTCTCTTCTCCCAAGGAGGCTCGCTTCCCGCATGCTGTAAACTAGGCTTCCAGGCGGGGCCACCTGCGCATCCCACAGGTCTTGGCTCAGGAGCTGCTTCCCTGAGCTGGGGCTGTGGACGGGAGCCCAGACACGCAGGGGCAGGCCGCAAACACCTGCACACGTCTCTGCTGGGGAGGAGAGCACTAGGGAAATGACGTCTGTCAGGCACCTTCTGGGCGCTCACCGAGTCAGCCTCCGCGTGTGTGGGGCTGCAGACCCCAGCCAGGGGCCCTGTGAGCCTTGTGCTCTCCGTGCTGTGCTGAGTCTGGGCGGTCAAGTAACCGTAAGTATAGACTTCCAGTTGCCCTCACTTTGCCTCTAATGGAGCCCTCAAGCTGGAGCGCTTAGCAGTGTGCAACCCACCGGCAGCTAAGCCCTCCACAAGAAGGCCTGAGGACTAGGTGCAAAGGCAAGGCAGTAGTGGAGCTGAGGCCAGGAAGGCGCCAGTAGCATCTCCCAGTCTCGCGCAGCCTGCTCCTTCCTGGACTGGAAGCCTAGCCGCGAGGCAAGTCTGGGCAAGGCTCGCCCAGGGCAGAGCAGCCTCACGCCAGCAACTCTGCCAGATCGGGCCTCTGAGCAGAGCTGGAGCTCTGCCGTACTGGAGGCGCACTCGGATCCGCCAAATCAGTGAATGCAGCCGCACACAACAGGGCTGCCTTCTCTTCTCACGAGAAGGCTCGCTTTCCGCATGCTGTAAACTAGGCTTCCAGGCGGGGCCCCCTGTGCCTCCGACAGGTCTTGGCTCAGGAGCTGCTTTCCTGAACTGGGGCTGTGGACGGGAGCCCAGACACGCAGGGGCAGGCCCAAAACACCTGCACACGTCTCTGCTGGGGAGGTGAGCACTAGGGAAATGACGTCTGTCAGGCACCTTCTGGGCGCTCACCGAGTCAGCCTCCGTGTGTGTGGGGCTGCAGACCCCAGCCAGGGGCCCTGTGAGCCTTGTGCTCTCCGTGCTGTGCTGAGTCTGGGCGGTCAAGCAACCGCTGGAGGAGCCCTGCAGTTGCCCTCCCATTGCCTCTAATAGAGCCCTCACTGCTGGAGAGCTTGGCAGTGTGCAACCCACCGGCAACTAAGCCCTCCACAAGAACGCCTGGGGACTAGGTGCAAAGGCAAGGCAGGAGTGGAGCTGAGGCCAGGAAGGCGCCAGTAGCATCTCCCAGTCTCGCGCAGCCCGCTCCTTTCTGGACTAGAAGCCTAGCCGCGAGGCAAGTCGGGCAAGGCTCGCCCAGGGCAGAGCAGCCTCACGACAGCACTCTGCCAGATCGGGCCTCTGAGCAGAGCTGGAGCTCTGCCGTACTGGAGGTGCACTCGGCTCCACCAAAGCAGTGATTGCAGCCACACGCATCTGGGCTGCCTCCTCTTCTCCCAATAAGGCTCGCTTCCCGCATGCTGTGCACTAGGCTTCCAGGAGGGGGCGCCCCGCGCCTCCTACAGGTCTTGGCTGAGAAGCTGCTTCCCTGATCTGGGGCTGTGGACTGGAGCCCAGACACGCAGGGGCAGGCCCAAACCACCTGCACACGTCTCTGCTGGGGAGGAGAGCACTAGGGAAATGACGTCTGTCAGGCACCTTCTGGGCGCTCACCGAGTCAGCCTCCGCGTGTGTGGGGCTGCAGACCCCAGCCAGGGGCCCTGTGAGCCTTGTGCTCTCTGTGCTGTGCTGAGTCTGGGCGGTCAAGTGACCGTAAGAATAGACTTCCAGTTGCCCTCACTTTGCCTCTAATAGAGCCCTCAAGCTGGAGCGCTTGGCAGTGTGCAACCCACCGGCAGCTAAGCCCTCCACAAGAAGGCCTGGGGACTAGGTGCAAAGGCAAGGCAGGAGTGGAGCTGAGGCCAGGAAGGCGCCAGGGTCATCTCCCAGTCTCGCGCAGCCTGCTCCTTCCTGGACTAGAAGCCTAGCCGCGAGGCAAGTCTGGGCAAGGCTCGCCCAGGGCAGAGTAGCCTCACGCCAGCACTCTGCCAGATCGGGCCTCTGAGCAGAGCTGGAGCTCTGCCGTACTGGAGGTGCACTCGGCTCCACCAAAGCAGTGATTGCAGCCGCACGCATCTGGGCTGCCTCCTCTTCTCCCAAGAATGCTCGCTTCCCGCATGCTGTGCACTAGGCTTCCAGGCGGGGGCGCCCCGCGCCTCCTACAGGTTTTGGCTGAGAAGCTGCTTCCCTGAGCTGGGGCTGTGGACGGGAGCCCAGACACGCAGGGGCAGGCCCCAACCACCTGCACACGTCTCTGCTGGGGAGGAGAGCACTAGGGAAATGACGTCTGTCAGGCACCTTCTGGGCGCTCACCGAGTCAGCCTCCGCGTGTGTGGGGCTGCAGACCCCAGCCAGCGGCCCTGTGAGCCTTGTGCTCTCCGTGCTGTGCTGAGTCTGGGCGGTCAAACAACCGCTGGAGGAGCCCTGCAGTTGCCCTCCCATTGCCTCTAATAGAGCCCTCACTGCTGGAGCGCTTGGCAGTGTGCAACACACCGGCAACTAAGCCCTCCACAAGAACGCCTGGGGACTAGGTGCAAAGGCAAGGCAGGAGTGGAGCTGAGGCCAGGAAGGCGCCAGTAGCATCTCCCAGTCTCGCGCAGCCTGCTCCTTCCTGCACTGGAAGCCTAGCCGCGAGGCAAGTCTGGGCAAGGCTCGCCCAGGGCAGAGCAGCCTCACGCCAGCAACTCTGCCAGATCGGGGTTCTGAGCAGAGCTGGAGCTCTGCCGTACTGGAGGGACACTCGGCTCCGCCAAAGCAGTGAATGCAGCCGCACACAGCAGGGCTGCCTTCTCTTCTCCCGAGGAGGCTCGCTTCCCGCATGCTGTAAACTAGGCTTCCAGGCGGGGCCCCCTGCGCCTCCCACAGGTCTTGGCTGAGAAGCTGCTTCCCTGAGCTGGGGCTGTGGACGGGAGCCCAGACACGCAGGGGCAGGCCCAAAACACCTGCACACGTCTCTGTTGGGGAGGTGAGCACTAGGGAAATGACGTGTGTCCGGCACCATCTGGGCGCTCACCGAGTCAGCCTCCGTGTGTGTGGGGCTGCAGACCCCAGCCAGGGGCCCTGTGAGCCTTGTGCTCTCCGTGCTGTGCTGAGTCTGGGCGGTCAAGCAACCGCTGGAGGAGCCCTGCAGTTGCCCTCCCATTGCCTCTAATAGAGCCCTCACTTCTGGAGCGCTTGGCAGTGTGCAACCCACCGGCAACTAAGCCCTCCACAAGAACGCCTGGGGACTAGGTGCAAAGGCAAGGCAGGAGTGGAGCTGAGGCCAGGAAGGCGCCAGTAGCATCTCCCAGTCTCGCGCAGCCCGCTCCTTTCTGGACTAGAAGCCTAGCCGCGAGGCAAGTCTGGGCAAGGCTCACCCAGGGCAAAGCAGCCTCACGCCAGCAACTCTGCCAGATCGGGCCTCTGAGCAGAGCTGGAGCTCTGCCGTACTGGAGGCGCACTCGGCTCCGCCAAAGCAGTGAATGCAGCCGCACACAGCAGGGCTGCCTTCTCTTCTCCCAAGGAGGCTCGCTTCCCGCATGCTGTAAACTAGGCTTCCAGGCGGGGCCACCTGCGCATCCCACAGGTCTTGGCTCAGGAGCTGCTTCCCTGAGCTGGGGCTGTGGACGGGAGCCCAGACACGCAGGGGCAGGCCGCAAACACCTGCACACGTCTCTGCTGGGGAGGAGAGCACTAGGGAAATGACGTCTGTCAGGCACCTTCTGGGCGCTCACCGAGTCAGCCTCCGCGTGTGTGGGGCTGCAGACCCCAGCCAGGGGCCCTGTGAGCCTTGTGCTCTCCGTGCTGTGCTGAGTCTGGGCGGTCAAGTAACCGTAAGTATAGACTTCCAGTTGCCCTCACTTTGCCTCTAATGGAGCCCTCAAGCTGGAGCGCTTGGCAGTGTGCAACCCACCGGCAGCTAAGCCCTCCACAAGAAGGCCTGAGGACTAGGTGCAAAGGCAAGGCAGGAGTGGAGCTGAGGCCAGGAAGGCGCCAGTAGCATCTCCCAGTCTCGCGCAGCCTGCTCCTTCCTGGACTGGAAGCCTAGCCGCGAGGCAAGTCTGGGCAAGGCTCGCCCAGGGCAGAGCAGCCTCACGCCAGCAACTCTGCCAGATCGGGCCTCTGAGCAGAGCTGGAGCTCTGCCGTACTGGAGGCGCACTCGGATCCGCCAAATCAGTGAATGCAGCCGCACACAACAGGGCTGCCTTCTCTTCTCCCGAGAAGGCTAGCTTTCCGCATGCTGTAAACTAGGCTTCCAGGCGGGGCCCTCTGTGCCTCCGACAGGTCTTGGCTCAGGAGCTGCTTTCCTGAACTGGGGCTGTGGACGGGAGCCCAGACACGCAGGGGCAGGCCCAAAACACCTGCACACGTCTCTGCTGGGGAGGTGAGCACTAGGGAAATGACGTCTGTCAGGCACCTTCTGGGCGCTCACCGAGTCAGCCTCCGTGTGTGTGGGGCTGCAGACCCCAGCCAGGGGCCCTGTGAGCCTTGTGCTCTCCGTGCTGTGCTGAGTCTGGGCGGTCAAGCAACCGCTGGAGGAGCCCTGCAGTTGCCCTCCCATTGCCTCTAATAGAGCCCTCACTGCTGGAGAGCTTGGCAGTGTGCAACCCACCGGCAACTAAGCCCTCCACAAGAACGCCTGGGGACTAGGTGCAAAGGCAAGGCAGGAGTGGAGCTGAGGCCAGGAAGGCGCCAGTAGCATCTCCCAGTCTCGCGCAGCCCGCTCCTTTCTGGACTAGAAGCCTAGCCGCGAGGCAAGTTGGGCAATGCTCGCCCAGGGCAGAGCAGCCTCACGACAGCACTCTGCCAGATCGGGCCTCTGAGCAGAGCTGGAGCTCTGCCGTACTGGAGGTGCACTCGGCTCCACCAAAGCAGTGATTGCAGCCACACGCATCTGGGCTGCCTCCTCTTCTCCCAAGGAGGCTTGCTTCCCGCATGCTGTACACTAGGCTTCCAGGCGGGGGCGCCCCGCGCCTCCTACAGGTCTTGGCTGAGGAGCTGCTTCCCTGAGCTGGGGCTGTGGACGGGATCCCAGACACGCAGGGTCAGGAACAAACCAACTGCACACGTCTCTGCTGGGGAGGAGAGCACTAGGGAAATGACGTCTGTCAGGCACCTTCTGGGCGCTCACCGAGTCAGCCTCCGCGTGTGTGGGGCTGCAGACCCCAGCCAGGGGCCCTGTGAGCCTTGTGCTCTCCGTGCTGTGCTGAGTCTGGGCGGTCAAGCAACCGTAAGAATAGACTTCCAGTTGCCCTCACTTTGCCTCTAATAGAGCCCTCAAGCTGGAGCGCTTGGCAGTGTGCAACCCACCGGCAACTAAGCCCTCCACAAGAACGCCTGGGGACTAGGTGCAAAGGCAAGGCAGGAGTGGAGCTGAGGCCATGAAGGCGCCAGTAGCATCTCCCAGTCTCGCGCAGCCTGTTCCTTCCTGGACTGGAAGCCTAGCCGCGAGGCAAGTCTGGGCAAGGCTCGCCCAGGGCAGAGCAGCCTCACGCCAGCACTCTGCCAGATCGGACCTCTGAGCAGAGCTGGAGCTCTGCCGTACTGGAGGTGCACTCGGCTCCGCCAAAGCAGTGAATGCAGCCGCACACAGCAGGGCTGCCTTCTCCTCTCCCGAGGAGGCTCGCTTCCCGCATGCTGTAAACTAGGCTTCCAGGCGGGGCCCCCTGGCCTCCGACAGGTCTTGGCTCAGGAGCTGCTTTCCTGAACTGGGGCTGTGGACGGGAGCCCAGACACGCAGGGGCAGGCCCAAACCACCTGCACACGTCTCTGCTGGGGAGGAGAGCACTAGGGAAATGACGTCTGTCAGGCACCTTCTGGGCGCTCACCGAGTCAGCCTCCGCGTGTGTGGGGCTGCAGACCCCAGCCAGGGGCCCTGTGAGCCTTGTGCTCTCCGTGCTGTGCTGAGTCTGTGCGGTCAAACAACCGCTGGAGGAGCCCTGCAGTTGCCCTCCCATTGCCTCTAATGGAGCCCTCACTGCTGGAGCGCTTGGCAGTGTGCAACCCACCGGCAACTAAGCCATCCACAAGAACGCCTGGGGACTAGGTGCAAAGGCAAGGCAGGAGTGGAGCTGAGGCCAGGAAGGCGCCAGTACATCTCCCAGTCTCGCGCAGCCTGCTCCTTCCTGGACTGGAAGCCTAGCCGCAAGGCAAGTCTGGGCAAGGCTCGCCCAGGGCAGAGCAGCCTCACGCCAGCAACTCTGCCAGATCGGGCCTCTGAGCAGAGCTGGAGCTCTGCCGTACTGGAGGCGCACTCGGCTCCTCCAAAGCAGTGATTGCAGCCGCTCGCATCTGGGCTGCCTACTCTTCTCCCAAGGAGGCTTGCTTCCCGCATGCTGTACACTAGGCTTCCAGGCGGGGGCGCCCCGCGCCTCCTACAGGTCTTGGCTGAGGAGCTGCTTCCCTGAGCTGGGGCTGTGGACGGGAGCTCAGACACGCAGGGTCAGGAACAAAGCAACTGCACACGTCTCTGCTGGGGAGGAGAGCACTAGGGAAATGACGTCTGTCAGGCACCTTCTGGGCGCTCACCGAGTCAGACTCCGCGTGTGTGGGGCTGCAGACCCCAGCCAGGGGCCCTGTGAGCCTTGTGCTCTCCGTGCTGTGCTGGGTCTGGACGGTCAAGCAACCGTAAGAATAGACTTCCAGTTGCCCTCACTTTGCCTCTAATAGAGCCCTCAAGCTGGAGCGCTTGGCAGTGTGCAACCCAACGGCAACTAAGCCCTCCACAAGAACGCTTGGGGACTAGGTGCAAAGGCAAGGCAGGAGTGGAGCTGAGGCCAGGAAGGCGCCAGTAGCATCTCCCAGTCTTGCGCAGCCTGCTCCTTCCTGGACTGGAAGCCTAGCCGCGAGGCAAGTCTGGGCAAGGTTCGCCCAGGGCAGAGCAGCCTCACGCCAGCACTCTGCCAGATCGGACCTCTGAGCAGAGCTGGAGCTCTGCCGTACTGGAGGTGCACTCGGCTCCACCAAAGCAGTGATTGCAGCCGCACGCATCTGGGCTGCCTCCTCTTCTCCCAAGGAGGCTTGCTTCCCGCATGCTGTGCACTAGGCTTCCAGGCGGGGGCGCCCCGCGCCTCCTACAGGTCTTGGCTGAGAAGCTGCTTCCCTGAGCTGGGGCTGTGGACGGGAGCCCAGACACGCAGGGGCAGGCCCAAACCACCTGCACACGTCTCTGCTGGGGAGGAGAGCACTAGGGAAATGACGTCTGTCAGGCACCTTCTGGGCGCTCACCGAGTCAGCCTCCGCGTGTGTGGGGCTGCAGACCCCAGCCAGCGGCCCTGTGAGCGTTGTGCTCTCCGTGCTGTGCTGAGTCTGGGCGGTCAAACAACCGCTGGAGGAGCCCTGCAGTTGCCCTCCCATTGCCTCTAATGGAGCCCTCACTGCTGGAGCGCTTGGCAGTGTGCAACCCACCGGCAACTAAGCCATCCACAAGAACGCCTTGGGACTAGGTGAAAAGGCAAGGCAGGAGTGGAGCTGAGGCCAGGAAGGCGCCAGTAGCATCTCCCAGTCTCGCGCAGCCTGCTCCTTCCTGGACTGGAAGCCTAGCCGCGAGGCAAGTCTTGGCAAGGCTCGCCCAGGGCAGAGCAGCCTCACGCCAGCAACTCTGCCAGATCGGGCCTCTGAGCAGAGCTGGAGCTCTGCCGTACTGGAGGGGCACTCGGCTCCTCCAAAGCAGTGATTGCAGCCGCACGCATCTGGGCTGCCTCCTCTTCTCCCAAGGAGGCTTGCTTCCCGCATGCTGTACACTAGGCTTCCAGGCGGGGTCGCCCCGCGCCTCCTACAGGTCTTGGCTGAGGAGCTGCTTCCCTGAGCTGGGGCTGTGGACGGGAGCCCAGACACGCAGGGGCAGGCCCCAACCACCTGCACACGTCTCTGCTGGGGAGGAGAGCACTAGGGAAATGACGTCTCTCAGGCACCTTCTGGGCGCTCACCGAGTCAGCCTCCGCGTGTGTGGGGCTGCAGACCCCAGCCAGGGTCCCTGTGAGCCTTGTGCTCTCCGTGCTGTGCTGAGTCTGGGCGGTCAAGTGACCCTAAGAATAGACTTCCAGTTGCCCTCACTTTGCCTCTAATAGAGCCCTCAAGCTGGAGCGCTTGGCAGTGTGCAACCCACCGGCAGCTAATCCCTCCATAAGAAGGCCTGGGGACTAGGTGCAAAGGCAAGGCAGGAGTGGAGCTGAGGCCAGGAAGGCACCAGTATCATCTCCCAGTCTCGCGCAGCCTGCTCCTTCCTGGACTAGAAGCCTAGCCGCGAGGCAAGTCTGGGCAAGGCTCACCCAGGGCAGAGCAGCCTCACACCAGCACTCTGCCAGATCGGGCCTCTGAGCAGAGCTGGATCTCTGCCGTACTGGAGGGGCTCTCGGCTCCAACAAAGCAGTGATTGCAGCCGAATGCATCTGGGCTGCCTCCTCTTCTCCCAAGGAGGCTTGCTTCCGGCATGCTGTGCACTAGGCTGCCAGGGGGGGCGCCCCGCGCCTCCTACAGGTCTTGGCTGAGAAGCTGCTTCCATGAGCTGGGGCTGTGGACGGGAGCCCAGACACGCAGGGGCAGGCCCAAACCACCTGCACACCTCTCTGCTGGGGAGGAGAGCACTAGGGAAATGACGTCTGTCAGGCACCTTCTGGGCGCTCACCGAGTCAGCCTCCGCGTGTGTGGGGCTGCAGACCCCAGCCAGGGGTCCTGTGAGCCTTGTGCTCTTCGTGCTGTGCTGAGTCTGGGCGGTCAAACAACCGCTGGAGGAGCCATGCAGTTGCCCTCCCATTGCCTCTAATAGAGCCCTCACTGCTGTAGCGCTTGGCAGTGTGCAACCCACCGGCAACTAAGCCCTCCACAAGAACGCCTGGGGACTAGGTGCAAAGGCAAGGCAGGAGTGGAGCTGAGGCCAGGAAGTTGCCAGTAGCATCTCCCAGTCTCGCGCAGCCCGCTCCTTTCTGGACTGGAAGCCTAGCCGCGAGGCCAGTCTGGGCAAGGCTCGCCCAGGGCAGAGCAGCCTCACGCAACCACTCTGCCAGATCGGGCCTCTGAGCAGAGCTGGAGCTCTACCGTACTGGAGGGGCACTCGGCTCCGCCAAAGCAGTGAATGCAGCCGCACACAGCAGGGCTGCCTTCTCTTCTCCCAAGGAGGCTCGCTTCCCGCATGCTGTAAACTAGGCTTCCAGGCGGGGCCCCCTGCGCCTCCCACAGGTCTTGGCTCAGGAGTTGCTTGCCTGAGCTGGGGCTGTGGACGGGAGCCCAGACACGCAGGGGCAGGCCCAAACCACCTGCACACGTCTCTGCTGGGGAGGAGAGCACTAGGGAAATGACGTCTGTCAGGCACCTTCTGGGCGCTCACCGAGTCAGCCTCCGCGTGTGTGGGGCTGCAGACCCCAGCCAGGGGCCCTGTGAGCCTTGTGCTCTCCGTGCTGTGCTGAGTCCGGACGGTCAAGCAACCGTAAGAATAGACTTCCAGTTGCCCTCACTTTGCCTCTAATAGAGCCCTCAAGCTGGAGGGCTTGGCAGTGTGCAACCCACCGGCAACTAAGCCCTCCACAAGAACGCCTGGGGACTAGGTGCAAAGGCAGGCAGGAGTGGAGCTGAGGCCAGGAAGGCACCAGTAGCATCTCCCAGTCTCGCGCAGCCCGCTCCTTTCTGGACTAGAAGCCTACCCGCGAGGCAAGTCTGGGCAAGGCTCGCCGAGGGCAGAGCAGCCTCACGCCAGCACTCTGCCAGATCGGGCCTCTGAGCAGAGCTGGAGCTCTGCCGTACTGGAGGAGCACTCGGCTCCACCAAAGCAGTGATTGCAGCCGCACGCATCTGGGCTGCCTCCTCTTCTCCCAAGGAGGCTCCCTTCCCGCATGCTGCGCACTAGGCTTCCAGGCGGGGGCGCCCCGCGCCTCCTACAGGTTTTGGCTGAGAAGCTGCTTCCCTGAGCTGGGGCTGTGGACGGGAGCCCAGACACGCAGGGGCAGGCCCAAACCACCTGCACACGTCTCTGCTGGGGAGGAGAGCACTAGGGAAATGACGTCTGTCAGGCACCTTCTGGGCGCTCACCGAGTCAGCCTCCGCTTGTGTGGGGCTGCAGACCCCAGCCAGCGGCCCTGTGAGCCTTGTGCTCTCAGTGCTGTGCTGAGTCTGGGCGGTCAAGCAACCGCTGGAGGAGCCCTGCAGTTGCCCTCCCATTGCCTCTAATAGAGCCCTCACTGCTGGAGCGCTTGGCAGTGTGCAACCCACCGGCAACTAAGCCCTCCACAAGAACGCCTGGGGACTAGGTGAAAAGGCAAGGCAGGAGTGGAGCTGAGGCCAGGAAGGCGCCAGTAGCATCTCCCAGTCTCGCGCAGCCTGCTCCTTCTGGCACTGGAAGCCTAGCCGCGAGGCAAGTCTGGGCAAGGCTCGCCCAGGGCAGAGCAGCCTCACGCCGGCAACTCTGCCAGATCGGGCCTCTGAGCAGAGCTGGAGCTCTGCCGTACTGGAGGTGCACTCGGCTCCACCAAAGCAGTGATTGCAGCCGCACGCATCTGGGCTGCCTCCTCTTCTCCCAAGGAGGCTTGCTTCCCGCATGCTGTACACTAGGCTTCCAGGCGGGGGCGCCCCGCGCCTCCTACAGGTCTTGGCTGAGGAGCTGCTTCCCTGAGCTGGAGCTGTGGACGGGATCCCAGACACGCAGGATCAGGAACAAACCAACTGCACACGTCTCTGCTGGGGAGGAGAGCACTAGGGAAATGACGTCTGTCAGGCACCTTCTGGGCGCTCACCGAGTCAGCCTCCGCGTGTGTGGGGCTGCAGACCCCAGCCAGGGGCCCTGTGAGCCTTGTGCTCTCCGTGCTGTGCTGAGTCTGGGCGGTCAAGGAACCGTAAGAATAGACTTCCAGTTGCCCTCACTTTGCCTCTAATAGAGCCCTCAAGCTGGAGCGCTTGGCAGTGTGCAACCCACCGGCAACTAAGCCCTCCACAAGAACGCCTGGGGACTAGGTGCAAAGGCAAGGCAGGAGTGGAGCTGAGGCCATGAAGGCGCCAGTAGCATCTCCCAGTCTCGCGCAGCCTGTTCCTTCCTGGACTGGAAGCCTAGCCGAGAGGCAAGTCTGGGCCAGGCTCGCCCAGGGCAGAGCAGCCTCACGCCAGCACTCTGCCAGATCGGACCTCTGAGCAGAGCTGGAGCTCTGCCGTACTGGAGGTGCACTCGGCTCCGCTAAAGCAGTGAATGCAGCCGCACACAGCAGGGCTGCCTTCTCCTCTCCCGAGGAGGCTCGCTTCCCGCATGCTGTAAACTAGGCTTCCAGACGGGGCCCCCTGCGCCTCCCACAGGTCTTGGCTCAGGAGCTGCTTCCCTGAGCTAGGGCTGTGGACGGGAGCCCAGACACGCAGGGCCAGGCCCCAACCACCTGCAGACGTCTCTGCTGGGGAGGAGAGCACTAGGGAAATGACGTCTCTCAGGCACCTTCTGGGCGCACACCGAGTCAGCCTCCGCGTGTGTGGGGCTGCAGACCCCAGCCAGGGGCCCTGTGAGCCTTGTTCTCTCTGTGCTCTGCTGAGTTTGGGCGGTCAATCAACCGCTGGAGGAGCCCTGCAGTTGCCCTCCCATTGCCTCTAATGGAGCCCTCACGGCTGGAGCGCTTGGCAGTGTGCAACCCACCGGCAACTAAGCCCTCCACAAGAACGCTTGGGGACTAGGTGCAAAGGCAAGGCAGGAGTGGAGCTGAGGCCAGGAAGGCGCCAGTAGCATCTCCCAGTCTTGCGCAGCCTGCTCCTTCCTGGACTGGAAGCCTAGCCGCGAGGCAAGTCTGGGCAAGGTTCGCCCAGGGCAGAGCAGCCTCACGCCAGCACTCTGCCAGATCGGACCTCTGAGCAGAGCTGGAGCTCTGCCGTACTGGAGGTGCACTCGGCTCCACCAAAGCAGTGATTGCAGCCGCACGCATCTGGGCTGCCTCCTCTTCTCCCAAGGAGGCTTGCTTCCCGCATGCTGTGCACTAGGCTTCCAAGTGGGGGCGCCCCGCGCCTCCTACAGGTCTTGGCTGAGAAGCTACTTCCCTGAGCTGGGGCTGTGGACGGGAGCCCAGACACGCAGGGGCAGGCCCAAACCACCTGCACACGTCTCTGCTGGGGAGGAGAGCACTAGGGAAATGACGTCTGTCAGGCACCTTCTGGGCGCTCAACGAGTCAGCCTCCGCGTGTGTGGGGCTGCAGACCCCAGCCAGGGGCCCTGTGAGCCTTGTGCTCTCCGTGCTGTGCTGAGTCTGGGCGGTCAAACAACCGCTGGAGGAGCCCTGCAGTTGCCCTCCCATTGCCTCTAATGGAGCCCTCACTGCTGGAGCGCTTGGCAGTGTGCAACCCACCGGCAACTAAGCCATCCACAAGAACGCCTGGGGACTAGGTGAAAAGGCAAGGCAGGAGTGGAGCTGAGGCCAGGAAGGCGCCAGTAGCATCTCCCAGTCTCGCGCAGCCTGCTCCTTTCTGCACTGGAAGCCTAGCCGCGAGGCAAGTCTGGGCAAGGCTCGCCCAGGGCAGAGCAGCCTCACGCCAGCAACTCTGCCAGATCGGGCCTCTGAGCAGAGCTGGAGCTCTGCCGTACTGGAGGGGCACTCGGCTCCTCCAAAGCAGTGATTGCAGCCGCACGCATCTGGGCTGCCTCCTCTTCTCCCAAGGAGGCTTGCTTCCCGCATGCTGTACACTAGGCTTCCAGGCGGGGGCGCCCCGCGCCTCCTACAGGTCTTTGCTGAGGAGCTGCTTCCCTGAGCTGGGGCTGTGGACGGGAGCTCAGACACGCAGGGTCAGGAACAAACCAACTGCACACGTCTCTGCTGGGGAGGAGAGCACTAGGGAAATGACGTCTGTCAGGCACCTTCTGGGCGCTCACCGAGTCAGCCTCCGCGTGTGTGGGGCTGCAGACCCCAGCCAGGGGCCCTGTGAGCCTTGTGCTCTCCGTGCTGTGCTGGGTCTGGACGGTCAAGCAACCGTAAGAATAGACTTCCAGATGCCCTCACTTTGCCTCTAATAGAGCCCTCAAGCTGGAGCGCTTGGAGGTGTGCAACCCACCGGCAACTAAGCCCTCCACAAGAACGCCTGGGGACTAGGTGCAAAGGCAAGGCAGGAGTGGAGCTGAGGCCAGGAAGGCGCCAGTAGCATCTCCCAGTCTCGCGCAGCCCGCTCCTTTCTGGACTAGAAGCCTAGCCGCGAGGCAAGTCTGGGCAAGGCTCGCCCAGGGCAGAGCAGCCTCACGCCAGCACTCTGCCAAATCAGGCCTCTGAGCAGAGCTGGAGTTCTGCCGTACTGGAGGTGCACTCGGCTCCACCAAAGCAGTGATTGCAGCCGCACGCATCTGGGCTGCCTCCTCTTCTCCCAAGGAGGCTCGCTTCCCACATGCTGTGCACTAGGCTTCCAGGCGGGGGCGCCCCGCGCCTCCTACAGGTTTTGGCTGAGAAGCTGCTTCCCTGAGCTGGGGCTGTGGACGGGAGCCCAGACACGCAGGGGCAGGCCCCAACCACCTGCACACGTCTCTGCTGGGGAGGAGAGCACTAGGGAAATGACGTCTGTCAGGCACCTTCTGGGCGCTCACCGAGTCAGCCTCCGCGTGTGTGGGGCTGCAGACCCCAGCCAGGGGCCCTGTGAGCCTTGTGCTCTCTGTGCTGTGCTGAGTCTGGGCGGTCAAGCAACCGCTGGAGAAGCCCTGCAGTTGCCCTCCCATTGCCTCTAATGGAGCCCTCACTGCTAGAGCCCTTGGCAGTGTGCAACCCACCGGCAACTAAGCCCTCCACAAGAACGCCTGGGGACTAGGTGCAAAGGCAAGGCAGGAGTGGAGCTGAGGCCAGGAAGGCGCCAGTAGCATCTCCCAGTCTCGCGCGGCCTGCTCCTTCCTGGACTGGAAGCCTAGCCGCGAAGCAATTCTGGGCAAGGCTCGCCCAGGGCAGAGCAGCCTCACGCCAGCACTCTGCCAGATCGGGCCTCTGAGCAGAGCTGGAGCTCTGCCATACTGCAGGGGCACTCGGCTGCACCACAGCAGTGATTGCAGCCTCACGCATCTGGGCTGCCTCCTCTTTTCCCAAGGAGGCTTGCTTCCCGCATGCTGTGCACTAGGCTTCCAGGCGGGGGCGCCCCGCGCCTCCTACAGGTCTTGGTTGAGAAGCTGGTTCCCTGAGCTGGGGCTGTGGACGGGAGCCCAGACACGCAGGGGTAGGCCCAAACCACCTGCACACGTCTCTGCTGGGGAGGAGAGCACTAGGAAAATGACGTCTGTCAGGCACCTTCTGGGCGCTCACCGAGTCAGCCTCCGCGTGTGTGGGGCTGCAGACCCCAGCCAGGGGCCCTGTGAGCCTTGTGCTCTCCGTGCTGTGCTGAGTCTGGGCAGTCAAACAACCGCTGGAGGAGCCCTGCAGTTGCCCTCCCATTGCCTCTAATAGAGCCCTCACTGCTGGAGCGTTGGCAGTGTGCAACCCACCGGCAACTAAGCCCTCCCCAAGAACGCCTGGGGACTAGGTGCAAAGGCAAGGCAGGAGTGGAGCTGAGGCCATGAAGGCGCCAGTAGCATCTCCCAGTCTCGCGCAGCCTGTTCCTTCCTGGACTGGAAGCCTAGCCGCGAGGCAAGTCTGGGCAAGGCTCGCCCAGGGCAGAGCAGCCTCACGCCAGCACTCTGCCAGATCGGACCTCTGAGCAGAGCTGGAGCTCTGCCGTACTGGAGGTGCACTCGGCTCCGCCAAAGCAGTGAATGCAGCCGCACACAGCAGGGCTGCCTTCTCCTCTCCCGAGGAGGCTCGCTTCCCGCATGCTGTAAACTAGGCTTCCAGGCGGGGCCCCCTGCGCCTCCCACAGGTCTTGGCTCAGGAGCTTCTTCCCTGAGCTAGGGCTGTGGACGGGAGCCCAGACACGCAGGGGCAGGCCCCAACCACCTGCAGACGTCTGCGCTGGGGAGGAGAGCACTAGGGAAATGACGTCTCTCAGGCACCTTCTGGGCGCACACCGAGTCAGCCTCCGCGTGTGTGGGGCTGCAGACCCCAGCCAGGGGCCCTGTGAGCCTTGTTCTCTCTGTGCTGTGCTGAGTTTGGGCGGTCAATCAACCGCTGGAGGAGCCCTGCAGTTGCCCTCCCATTGCCTCTAATGGAGCCCTCCCGGCTGGAGCGCTTGGCAGTGTGCAACCCACCGGCAACTAAGCCCTCCACAAGAACGCTTGGGGACTAGGTGCAAAGGCAAGGCAGGAGTGGAGCTGAGGCCAGGAAGGCGCCAGTAGCATCTCCCAGTCTTGCGCAGCCTGCTCCTTCCTGGACTGGAAGCCTAGCCGCGAGGCAAGTCTGGGCAAGGTTCGCCCAGGGCAGAGCAGCCTCACGCCAGCACTCTGCCAGATCGGACCTCTGAGCAGAGCTGGAGCTCTGCCGTACTGGAGGTGCACTCGGCTCCACCAAAGCAGTGATTGCAGCCGCACGCATCTGGGCTGCCTCCTCTTCTCCCAAGGAGGCTTGCTTCCCGCATGCTGTGCACTAGGCTTCCAAGTGGGGGCGCCCCGCGCCTCCTACAGGTCTTGGCTGAGAAGCTGCTTCCCTGAGCTGGGGCTGTGGACGGGAGCCCAGACACGCAGGGGCAGGCCCAAACCACCTGCACACGTCTCTGCTGGGGAGGAGAGCACTAGGGAAATGACGTCTGTCAGGCACCTTCTGGGCGCTCAACGAGTCAGCCTCCGCGTGTGTGGGGCTGCAGACCCCAGCCAGGGGCCCTGTGAGCCTTGTGCTCTCCGTGCTGTGCTGAGTCTGGGCGGTCAAACAACCGCTGGAGGAGCCCTGCAGTTGCCCTCCCATTGCCTCTAATGGAGCCCTCACTGCTGGAGCGCTTGGCAGTGTGCAACCCACCGGCAACTAAGCCATCCACAAGAACGCCTGGGGACTAGGTGAAAAGGCAAGGCAGGAGTGGAGCTGAGGCCAGGAAGGCGCCAGTAGCATCTCCCAGTCTCGCGCAGCCTGCTCCTTTCTGCACTGGAAGCCTAGCCGCGAGGCAAGTCTGGGCAAGGCTCGCCCAGGGCAGAGCAGCCTCACGCCAGCAACTCTGCCAGATCGGGCCTCTGAGCAGAGCTGGAGCTCTGCCGTACTGGAGGGGCACTCGGCTCCTCCAAAGCAGTGATTGCAGCCGCACGCATCTGGGCTGCCTCCTCTTCTCCCAAGGAGGCTTGCTTCCCGCATGCTGTACACTAGGCTTCCAGGCGGGGGCGCCCCGCGCCTCCTACAGGTCTTGGCTGAGGAGCTGCTTCCCTGAGCTGGGGCTGTGGACGGGAGCTCAGACACGCAGGGTCAGGAACAAACCAACTGCACACGTCTCTGCTGGGGAGGAGAGCACTAGGGAAATGACGTCTGTCAGGAACCTTCTGGGCGCTCACCGAGTCAGCCTCCGCGTGTGTGGGGCTGCAGACCCCAGCCAGGGGCCCTGTGAGCCTTGTGCTCTCCGTGCTGTGCTGGGTCTGGACGGTCAAGCAACCGTAAGAATAGACTTCCAGATGCCCTCACTTTGCCTCTAATAGAGCCCTCAAGCTGGAGCGCTTGGAGGTGTGCAACCCACCGGCAACTAAGCCCTCCACAAGAACGCCTGGGGACTAGGTGCAAAGGCAAGGCAGGAGTGGAGCTGAGGCCAGGAAGGCGCCAGTAGCATCTCCCAGTCTCGCGCAGCCCGCTCCTTTCTGGACTAGAAGCCTAGCCGCGAGGCAAGTCTGGGCAAGGCTCGCCCAGGGCAGAGCAGCCTCACGCCAGCACTCTGCCAGATCAGGCCTCTGAGCAGAGCTGGAGCTCTGCCGTACTGGAGGTGCACTCGGCTCCACCAAAGCAGTGATTGCAGCCGCACGCATCTGGGCTGCCTCCTCTTCTCCCAAGGAGGCTCGCTTCCCGCATGCTGTGCACTAGGCTTCCAGGCGGGGGCGCCCCGCGCCTCCTACAGGTTTTGGCTGAGAAGCTGCTTCCCTGAGCTGGGGCTGTGGACGGGAGCCCAGACACGCAGGGGCAGGCCCCAACCACCTGCACACGTCTCTGCTGGGGAGGAGAGCACTAGGGAAATGACGTCTGTCAGGCACCTTCTGGGCGCTCACCGAGTCAGCCTCCGCGTGTGTGGGGCTGCAGACCCCAGCCAGGGGCCCTGTGAGCCTTGTGCTCTCTGTGCTGTGCTGAGTCTGGGCGGTCAAGCAACCGCTGGAGAAGCCCTGCAGTTGCCCTCCCATTGCCTCTAATGGAGCCCTCACTGCTAGAGCCCTTGGCAGTGTGCAACCCACCGGCAACTAAGCCCTCCACAAGAACGCCTGGGGACTAGGTGCAAAGGCAAGGCAGGAGTGGAGCTGAGGCCAGGAAGGCGCCAGTAGCATCTCCCAGTCTCGCGCGGCCTGCTCCTTCCTGGACTGGAAGCCTAGCCGCGAAGCAATTCTGGGCAAGGCTCGCCCAGGGCAGAGCAGCCTCACGCCAGCACTCTGCCAGATCGGGCCTCTGAGCAGAGCTGGAGCTCTGCCATACTGCAGGGGCACTCGGCTGCACCAAAGCAGTGATTGCAGCCTCACGCATCTGGGCTGCCTCCTCTTCTCCCAAGGAGGCTTGCTTCCCGCATGCTGTGCACTAGGCTTCCAGGCGGGGGCGCCCCGCGCCTCCTACAGGTCTTGGTTGAGAAGCTGGTTCCCTGAGCTGGGGCTGTGGACGGGAGCCCAGACACGCAGGGGTAGGCCCAAACCACCTGCACACGTCTCTGCTGGGGAGGAGAGCACTAGGAAAATGACGTCTGTCAGGCACCTTCTGGGCGCTCACCGAGTCAGCCTCCGCGTGTGTGGGGCTGCAGACCCCAGCCAGGGGCCCTGTGAGCCTTGTGCTCTCCGTGCTGTGCTGAGTCTGGGCAGTCAAACAACCGCTGGAGGAGCCCTGCAGTTGCCCTCCCATTGCCTCTAATAGAGCCCTCACTGCTGGAGCGCTTGGCAGTGTGCAACCCACCGGCAACTAAGCCCTCCACAAGAACGCCTGGGGACTAGGTGCAAAGGCAAGGCAGGAGTGGAGCTGAGGCCATGAAGGCGCCAGTAGCATCTCCCAGTCTCGCGCAGCCTGTTCCTTCCTGGACTGGAAGCCTAGCCGCGAGGCAAGTCTGGGCAAGGCTCGCCCAGGGCAGAGCAGCCTCACGCCAGCACTCTGCCAGATCGGACCTCTGAGCAGAGCTGGAGCTCTGCCGTACTGGAGGTGCACTCGGCTCCGCCAAAGCAGTGAATGCAGCCGCACACAGCAGGGCTGCCTTCTCCTCTCCCGAGGAGGCTCGCTTCCCGCATGCTGTAAACTAGGCTTCCAGGCGGGGCCCCCTGCGCCTCCCACAGGTCTTGGCTCAGGAGCTGCTTCCCTGAGCTAGGGCTGTGGACGGGAGCCCAGACACGCAGGGGCAGGCCCCAACCACCTGCAGACGTCTGCGCTGGGGAGGAGAGCACTAGGGAAATGACGTCTCTCAGGCACCTTCTGGGCGCACACCGAGTCAGCCTCCGCGTGTGTGGGGCTGCAGACCCCAGCCAGGGGCCCTGTGAGCCTTGTTCTCTCTGTGCTGTGCTGAGTTTGGGCGGTCAAGCAACCGCTGGAGGAGCCCTGCAGTTGCCCTCCCATTGCCTCTAATGGAGCCCTCACGGCTGCAGCGCTTGGCAGTGTGCAACCCACCGGCAACTAAGCCCTCCACAAGATCGCTTGGGGACTAGGTGCAAAGGCAAGGCAGGAGTGGAGCTGAGGCCAGGAAGGCGCCAGGAGCATCTCCCAGTCTTGCGCAGCCTGCTCCTTCCTGGACTGGAAGCCTAGCCGCGAGGCAAGTCTGGGCAAGGTTCGCCCAGGGCAGAGCAGCCTCACGCCAGCACTCTGCCAGATCGGACCTCTGAGCAGAGCTGGAGCTCTGCCGTACTGGAGGGGCACTCGGCTCCACCAAAGCAGTGATTGCAGCCGCACGCATCTGGGCTGCCTCCTCTTCTCCCAAGGAGGCTTGCTTCCCGCATGCTGTGCACTAGGCTTCCAAGCGGGGGCGCCCCGCGCCTCCTACAGGTCTTGGCTGAGAAGCTGCTTCCCTGAGCTGGGGCTGTGGACGGGAGCCCAGACACGCAGGGGCAGGCCCAAACCACCTGCACACGTCTCTGCTGGGGAGGAGAGCACTAGGGAAATGACGTCTGTCAGGCACCTTCTGGGCGCTCACCGAGTCAGCCTCCGCGTGTGTGGGGCTGCAGACCCCAGCCAGGGGCCCTGTGAGCCTTGTGCTCTCCGTGCTGTGCTGAGTCTGGGCGGTCAAACAACCGCTGGAGGAGCCCTGCAGTTGCCCTCCCATTGCCTCTAATGGAGCCCTCACTGCTGGAGCGCTTGGCAGTGTGCAACCCACCGGCAACTAAGCCATCCACAAGAACGCCTGGGGACTAGGTGAAAAGGCAAGGCAGGAGTGGAGCTGAGGCCAGGAAGGCGCCAGTAGCATCTCCCAGTCTCGCGCAGCCTGCTCCTTTCTGCACTGGAAGCCTAGCCGCGAGGCAAGTCTGGGCAAGGCTCGCCCAGGGCAGAGCAGCCTCACGCCAGCAACTCTGCCAGATCGGGCCTCTGAGCAGAGCTGGAGCTCTGCCGTACTGGAGGGGCACTCGGCTCCTCCAAAGCAGTGATTGCAGCCGCACGCATCTGGGCTGCCTCCTCTTCTCCCAAGGAGGCTTGCTTCCCGCATGCTGTACACTAGGCTTCCAGGCGGGGGCGCCCCGCGCCTCCTACAGGTCTTGGCTGAGGAGCTGCTTCCCTGAGCTGGGGCTGTGGACGGGAGCTCAGACACGCAGGGTCAGGAACAAACCAACTGCACACGTCTCTGCTGGGGAGGAGAGCACTAGGGAAATGACGTCTGACAGGCACCTTCTGGGCGCTCACCGAGTCAGCCTCCGCGTGTGTGGGGCTGCAGACCCCAGCCAGGGGCCCTGTGAGCCTTGTGCTCTCCGTGCTGTGCTGGGTCTGGACGGTCAAGCAACCGTAAGAATAGACTTCCAGATGCCCTCACTTTGCCTCTAATAGAGCCCTCAAGCTGGAGCGCTTGGAGGTGTGCAACCCACCGGCAACTAAGCCCTCCATAAGAACGCCTGGGGACTAGGTGCAAAGGCAAGGCAGGAGTGGAGCTGAGGCCAGGAAGGCGCCAGTAGCATCTCCCAGTCTCGCGCAGCCCGCTCCTTTCTGGACTAGAAGCCTAGCCGCGAGGCAAGTCTGGGCAAGGCTCGCCCAGGGCAGAGCAGCCTCACGCCAGCACTCTGCCAGATCAGGCCTCTGAGCAGAGCTGGAGCTCTGCCGTACTGGAGGTGCACTCGGCTCCACCAAAGCAGTGATTGCAGCCGCACGCATCTGGGCTGCCTCCTCTTCTCCCAAGGAGGCTCGCTTCCCGCATGCTGTGCACTAGGCTTCCAGGCGGGGGCGCCCCGCGCCTCCTACAGGTTTTGGCTGAGAAGCTGCTTCCCTGAGCTGGGGCTGTGGACGGGAGCCCAGACACGCAGGGGCAGGCCCCAACCACCTGCACACGTCTCTGCTGGGGAGGAGAGCACTAGGGAAATGACGTCTGTCAGGCACCTTCTGGGCGCTCACCGAGTCAGCCTCCGCGTGTGTGGGGCTGCAGACCCCAGCCAGGGGCCCTGTGAGCCTTGTGCTCTCTGTGCTGTGCTGAGTCTGGGCGGTCAAGCAACCGCTGGAGAAGCCCTGCAGTTGCCCTCCCATTGCCTCTAATGGAGCCCTCACTGCTAGAGCCCTTGGCAGTGTGCAACCCACCGGCAACTAAGCCCTCCACAAGAACGCCTGGGGACTAGGTGCAAAGGCAAGGCAGGAGTGGAGCTGAGGCCAGGAAGGCGCCAGTAGCATCTCCCAGTCTCGCGCGGCCTGCTCCTTCCTGGACTGGAAGCCTAGCCGCGAGGCAATTCTGGGCAAGGCTCGCCCAGGGCAGAGCAGCCTCACGCCAGCACTCTGCCAGATCGGGTCTCTGAGCAGAGCTGGAGCTCTGCCATACTGCAGGGGCACTCGGCTGCACCAAAGCAGTGATTGCAGCCTCACGCATCTGGGCTTCCTCCTCTTCTCCCAAGGAGGCTTGCTTCCCGCATGCTGTGCACTAGGCTTCCAGGCGGGGGCGCCCCGCGCCTCCTACAGGTCTTGGCTGAGAAGCTGGTTCCCTGAGCTGGGGCTGTGGACGGGAGCCCAGACACGCAGGGGTAGGCCCAAACCACCTGCACACGTCTCTGCTGGGGAGGAGAGCACTAGGAACATGACGTCTGTCAGGCACCTTCTGGGCGCTCACCGAGTCAGCCTCCGCGTGTGTGGGGCTGCAGACCCCAGCCAGGGGCCCTGTGAGCCTTGTGCTCTCCGTGCTGTGCTGAGTCTGGGCGGTCAAACAACCGCTGGAGGAGCCCTGCAGTTGCCCTCCCATTGCCTCTAATAGAGCCCTCACTGCTGGAGCGCTTGGCAGTGTGCAACCACTGGCAACTAAGCCCTCCACAAGAACGCCTGGGGACTAGGTGAAAAGGCAAGGCAGGAGTGGAGCTGAGGCCAGGAAGGCGCCAGTAGCATCTCCCAGTCTCGCGCAGCCTGCTCCTTCCTGGACTGGAAGCCTAGCCGCGAGGCAAGTCTGGGCAAGGCTCGCCCAGGGCAGAGCAGCCTGACGCCAGCAACTCTGCCAGATCGGGCCTCTGAGCAGAGCTGGAGCTCTGCCGTACTGGAGGGACACTCGGCTCCGCGAAAGCAGTGAATGCAGCCGCACACAGCAGGGCTGCCTTCTCTTCTCCCGAGGAGGCTCGCTTCCCGCATGCTGTAAACTAGGCTTCCAGGCGGGGCCCCCTGCGCCTCCCACAGGTCTTGGCTGAGGAGCTGCTTCCCTGAGCTGGGGCTGTGGACGGGAGCCCAGACACGCAGGGGCAGGCCCCAACCACCTGCACACGTCTCTGCTGGGGAGGTGAGCACTAGGGAAATGACGTCTGTCAGGCACTTTCTGGGCGCTCACCGAGTCAGCCTCCGCGTGTGTGGGGCTGCAGACCCCAGCCAGGGGCCCTGTGAGCCTTGTGCTCTCCGTGCTGTGCTGAGTCTGGGCGGTCAAACAACCGCTGGAGGAGCCCTGCAGTTGCCCTCCCATTGCCTCTAATGGAGCCCTCACTGCTGGAGCGCTTGGCAGTGTGCAACCCACCGGCAACTAAGCCATCCACAAGAACGCCTGGGGACTAGGTGAAAAGGCAAGGCAGGAGTGGAGCTGAGGCCAGGAAGGCGCCAGTAGCATCTCCCAGTCTCGCGCAGCCTGCTCCTTTCTGCACTGGAAGCCTAGCCGCGAGGCAAGTCTGGGCAAGGCTCGCCCAGGGCAGAGCAGCCTCACGCCAGCAACTCTGCCAGATCGGGCCTCTGAGCAGAGCTGGAGCTCTGCCGTACTGGAGGGGCACTCGGCTCCTCCAAAGCAGTGATTGCAGCCGCACGCATCTGGGCTGCCTCCTCTTCTCCCAAGGAGGCTTGCTTCCCGCATGCTGTACACTAGGCTTCCAGGCGGGGGCGCCCCGCGCCTCCTACAGGTCTTGGCTGAGGAGCTGCTTCCCTGAGCTGGGGCTGTGGACGGGAGCTCAGACACGCAGGGTCAGGAACAAACCAACTGCACACGTCTCTGCTGGGGAGGAGAGCACTAGGGAAATGACGTCTGTCAGGAACCTTCTGGGCGCTCACCGAGTCAGCCTCCGCGTGTGTGGGGCTGCAGACCCCAGCCAGGGGCCCTGTGAGCCTTGTGCTCTCCGTGCTGTGCTGGGTCTGGACGGTCAAGCAACCGTAAGAATAGACTTCCAGATGCCCTCACTTTGCCTCTAATAGAGCCCTCAAGCTGGAGCGCTTGGAGGTGTGCAACCCACCGGCAACTAAGCCCTCCACAAGAACGCCTGGGGACTAGGTGCAAAGGCAAGGCAGGAGTGGAGCTGAGGCCAGGAAGGCGCCAGTAGCATCTCCCAGTCTCGCGCAGCCCGCTCCTTTCTGGACTAGAAGCCTAGCCGCGAGGCAAGTCTGGGCAAGGCTCGCCCAGGGCAGAGCAGCCTCACGCCAGCACTCTGCCAGATCAGGCCTCTGAGCAGAGCTGGAGCTCTGCCGTACTGGAGGTGCACTCGGCTCCACCAAAGCAGTGATTGCAGCCGCACGCATCTGGGCTGCCTCCTCTTCTCCCAAGGAGGCTCGCTTCCCGCATGCTGTGCACTAGGCTTCCAGGCGGGGGCGCCCCGCGCCTCCTACAGGTTTTGGCTGAGAAGCTGCTTCCCTGAGCTGGGGCTGTGGACGGGAGCCCAGACACGCAGGGGCAGGCCCCAACCACCTGCACACGTCTCTGCTGGGGAGGAGAGCACTAGGGAAATGACGTCTGTCAGGCACCTTCTGGGCGCTCACCGAGTCAGCCTCCGCGTGTGTGGGGCTGCAGACCCCAGCCAGGGGCCCTGTGAGCCTTGTGCTCTCTGTGCTGTGCTGAGTCTGGGCGGTCAAGCAACCGCTGGAGAAGCCCTGCAGTTGCCCTCCCATTGCCTCTAATGGAGCCCTCACTGCTAGAGCCCTTGGCAGTGTGCAACCCACCGGCAACTAAGCCCTCCACAAGAACGCCTGGGGACTAGGTGCAAAGGCAAGGCAGGAGTGGAGCTGAGGCCAGGAAGGCGCCAGTAGCATCTCCCAGTCTCGCGCGGCCTGCTCCTTCCTGGACTGGAAGCCTAGCCGCGAAGCAATTCTGGGCAAGGCTCGCCCAGGGCAGAGCAGCCTCACGCCAGCACTCTGCCAGATCGGGCCTCTGAGCAGAGCTGGAGCTCTGCCATACTGCAGGGGCACTCGGCTGCACCAAAGCAGTGATTGCAGCCTCACGCATCTGGGCTGCCTCCTCTTCTCCCAAGGAGGCTTGCTTCCCGCATGCTGTGCACTAGGCTTCCAGGCGGGGGCGCCCCGCGCCTCCTACAGGTCTTGGTTGAGAAGCTGGTTCCCTGAGCTGGGGCTGTGGACGGGAGCCCAGACACGCAGGGGTAGGCCCAAACCACCTGCACACGTCTCTGCTGGGGAGGAGAGCACTAGGAAAATGACGTCTGTCAGGCACCTTCTGGGCGCTCACCGAGTCAGCCTCCGCGTGTGTGGGGCTGCAGACCCCAGCCAGGGGCCCTGTGAGCCTTGTGCTCTCCGTGCTGTGCTGAGTCTGGGCAGTCAAACAACCGCTGGAGGAGCCCTGCAGTTGCCCTCCCATTGCCTCTAATAGAGCCCTCACTGCTGGAGCGCTTGGCAGTGTGCAACCCACCGGCAACTAAGCCCTCCACAAGAACGCCTGGGGACTAGGTGCAAAGGCAAGGCAGGAGTGGAGCTGAGGCCATGAAGGCGCCAGTAGCATCTCCCAGTCTCGCGCAGCCTGTTCCTTCCTGGACTGGAAGCCTAGCCGCGAGGCAAGTCTGGGCAAGGCTCGCCCAGGGCAGAGCAGCCTCACGCCAGCACTCTGCCAGATCGGACCTCTGAGCAGAGCTGGAGCTCTGCCGTACTGGAGGTGCACTCGGCTCCGCCAAAGCAGTGAATGCAGCCGCACACAGCAGGGCTGCCTTCTCCTCTCCCGAGGAGGCTCGCTTCCCGCATGCTGTAAACTAGGCTTCCAGGCGGGGCCCCCTGCGCCTCCCACAGGTCTTGGCTCAGGAGCTGCTTCCCTGAGCTAGGGCTGTGGACGGGAGCCCAGACACGCAGGGGCAGGCCCCAACCACCTGCAGACGTCTGCGCTGGGGAGGAGAGCACTAGGGAAATGACGTCTCTCAGGCACCTTCTGGGCGCACACCGAGTCAGCCTCCGCGTGTGTGGGGCTGCAGACCCCAGCCAGGGGCCCTGTGAGCCTTGTTCTCTCTGTGCTGTGCTGAGTTTGGGCGGTCAAGCAACCGCTGGAGGAGCCCTGCAGTTGCCCTCCCATTGCCTCTAATGGAGCCCTCACGGCTGCAGCGCTTGGCAGTGTGCAACCCACCGGCAACTAAGCCCTCCACAAGATCGCTTGGGGACTAGGTGCAAAGGCAAGGCAGGAGTGGAGCTGAGGCCAGGAAGGCGCCAGGAGCATCTCCCAGTCTTGCGCAGCCTGCTCCTTCCTGGACTGGAAGCCTAGCCGCGAGGCAAGTCTGGGCAAGGTTCGCCCAGGGCAGAGCAGCCTCACGCCAGCACTCTGCCAGATCGGACCTCTGAGCAGAGCTGGAGCTCTGCCGTACTGGAGGGGCACTCGGCTCCACCAAAGCAGTGATTGCAGCCGCACGCATCTGGGCTGCCTCCTCTTCTCCCAAGGAGGCTTGCTTCCCGCATGCTGTGCACTAGGCTTCCAAGCGGGGGCGCCCCGCGCCTCCTACAGGTCTTGGCTGAGAAGCTGCTTCCCTGAGCTGGGGCTGTGGACGGGAGCCCAGACACGCAGGGGCAGGCCCAAACCACCTGCACACGTCTCTGCTGGGGAGGAGAGCACTAGGGAAATGACGTCTGTCAGGCACCTTCTGGGCGCTCACCGAGTCAGCCTCCGCGTGTGTGGGGCTGCAGACCCCAGCCAGGGGCCCTGTGAGCCTTGTGCTCTCCGTGCTGTGCTGAGTCTGGGCGGTCAAACAACCGCTGGAGGAGCCCTGCAGTTGCCCTCCCATTGCCTCTAATGGAGCCCTCACTGCTGGAGCGCTTGGCAGTGTGCAACCCACCGGCAACTAAGCCATCCACAAGAACGCCTGGGGACTAGGTGAAAAGGCAAGGCAGGAGTGGAGCTGAGGCCAGGAAGGCGCCAGTAGCATCTCCCAGTCTCGCGCAGCCTGCTCCTTTCTGCACTGGAAGCCTAGCCGCGAGGCAAGTCTGGGCAAGGCTCGCCCAGGGCAGAGCAGCCTCACGCCAGCAACTCTGCCAGATCGGGCCTCTGAGCAGAGCTGGAGCTCTGCCGTACTGGAGGGGCACTCGGCTCCTCCAAAGCAGTGATTGCAGCCGCACGCATCTGGGCTGCCTCCTCTTCTCCCAAGGAGGCTTGCTTCCCGCATGCTGTACACTAGGCTTCCAGGCGGGGGCGCCCCGCGCCTCCTACAGGTCTTGGCTGAGGAGCTGCTTCCCTGAGCTGGGGCTGTGGACGGGAGCTCAGACACGCAGGGTCAGGAACAAACCAACTGCACACGTCTCTGCTGGGGAGGAGAGCACTAGGGAAATGACGTCTGACAGGCACCTTCTGGGCGCTCACCGAGTCAGCCTCCGCGTGTGTGGGGCTGCAGACCCCAGCCAGGGGCCCTGTGAGCCTTGTGCTCTCCGTGCTGTGCTGGGTCTGGACGGTCAAGCAACCGTAAGAATAGACTTCCAGATGCCCTCACTTTGCCTCTAATAGAGCCCTCAAGCTGGAGCGCTTGGAGGTGTGCAACCCACCGGCAACTAAGCCCTCCATAAGAACGCCTGGGGACTAGGTGCAAAGGCAAGGCAGGAGTGGAGCTGAGGCCAGGAAGGCGCCAGTAGCATCTCCCAGTCTCGCGCAGCCCGCTCCTTTCTGGACTAGAAGCCTAGCCGCGAGGCAAGTCTGGG
Organism: Capricornis sumatraensis; assembly: GCF_032405125.1. Lineage (NCBI taxonomy): Eukaryota > Metazoa > Chordata > Mammalia > Artiodactyla > Bovidae > Capricornis > Capricornis sumatraensis. The sequence goes on from NW_027184612.1 coordinate 16,140,278, forward strand.
CAAGGCTCGCCCAGGGCAGAGCAGCCTCACGCCAGCACTCTGCCAGATCAGGCCTCTGAGCAGAGCTGGAGCTCTGCCGTACTGGAGGTGCACTCGGCTCCACCAAAGCAGTGATTGCAGCCGCACGCATCTGGGCTGCCTCCTCTTCTCCCAAGGAGGCTCGCTTCCCGCATGCTGTGCACTAGGCTTCCAGGCGGGGGCGCCCCGCGCCTCCTACAGGTTTTGGCTGAGAAGCTGCTTCCCTGAGCTGGGGCTGTGGACGGGAGCCCAGACACGCAGGGGCAGGCCCCAACCACCTGCACACGTCTCTGCTGGGGAGGAGAGCACTAGGGAAATGACGTCTGTCAGGCACCTTCTGGGCGCTCACCGAGTCAGCCTCCGCGTGTGTGGGGCTGCAGACCCCAGCCAGGGGCCCTGTGAGCCTTGTGCTCTCTGTGCTGTGCTGAGTCTGGGCGGTCAAGCAACCGCTGGAGAAGCCCTGCAGTTGCCCTCCCATTGCCTCTAATGGAGCCCTCACTGCTAGAGCCCTTGGCAGTGTGCAACCCACCGGCAACTAAGCCCTCCACAAGAACGCCTGGGGACTAGGTGCAAAGGCAAGGCAGGAGTGGAGCTGAGGCCAGGAAGGCGCCAGTAGCATCTCCCAGTCTCGCGCGGCCTGCTCCTTCCTGGACTGGAAGCCTAGCCGCGAGGCAATTCTGGGCACGGCTCGCCCAGGGCAGAGCAGCCTCACGCCAGCACTCTGCCAGATCGGGTCTCTGAGCAGAGCTGGAGCTCTGCCATACTGCAGGGGCACTCGGCTGCACCAAAGCAGTGATTGCAGCCTCACGCATCTGGGCTTCCTCCTCTTCTCCCAAGGAGGCTTGCTTCCCGCATGCTGTGCACTAGGCTTCCAGGCGGGGGCGCCCCGCGCCTCCTACAGGTCTTGGCTGAGAAGCTGGTTCCCTGAGCTGGGGCTGTGGACGGGAGCCCAGACACGCAGGGGTAGGCCCAAACCACCTGCACACGTCTCTGCTGGGGAGGAGAGCACTAGGAACATGACGTCTGTCAGGCACCTTCTGGGCGCTCACCGAGTCAGCCTCCGCGTGTGTGGGGCTGCAGACCCCAGCCAGGGGCCCTGTGAGCCTTGTGCTCTCCGTGCTGTGCTGAGTCTGGGCGGTCAAACAACCGCTGGAGGAGCCCTGCAGTTGCCCTCCCATTGCCTCTAATAGAGCCCTCACTGCTGGAGCGCTTGGCAGTGTGCAACCACTGGCAACTAAGCCCTCCACAAGAACGCCTGGGGACTAGGTGAAAAGGCAAGGCAGGAGTGGAGCTGAGGCCAGGAAGGCGCCAGTAGCATCTCCCAGTCTCGCGCAGCCTGCTCCTTCCTGGACTGGAAGCCTAGCCGCGAGGCAAGTCTGGGCAAGGCTCGCCCAGGGCAGAGCAGCCTGACGCCAGCAACTCTGCCAGATCGGGCCTCTGAGCAGAGCTGGAGCTCTGCCGTACTGGAGGGACACTCGGCTCCGCGAAAGCAGTGAATGCAGCCGCACACAGCAGGGCTGCCTTCTCTTCTCCCGAGGAGGCTCGCTTCCCGCATGCTGTAAACTAGGCTTCCAGGCGGGGCCCCCTGCGCCTCCCACAGGTCTTGGCTGAGGAGCTGCTTCCCTGAGCTGGGGCTGTGGACGGGAGCCCAGACACGCAGGGGCAGGCCCCAACCACCTGCACACGTCTCTGCTGGGGAGGTGAGCACTAGGGAAATGACGTCTGTCAGGCACTTTCTGGGCGCTCACCGAGTCAGCCTCCGCGTGTGTGGGGCTGCAGACCCCAGCCAGGGGCCCTGTGAGCCTTGTGCTCTCCGTGCTGTGCTGAGTCTGGGCGGTCAAACAACCGCTGGAGGAGCCCTGCAGTTGCCCTCCCATTGCCTCTAATGGAGCCCTCACTGCTGGAGCGCTTGGCAGTGTGCAACCCACCGGCAACTAAGCCATCCACAAGAACGCCTGGGGACTAGGTGAAAAGGCAAGGCAGGAGTGGAGCTGAGGCCAGGAAGGCGCCAGTAGCATCTCCCAGTCTCGCGCAGCCTGCTCCTTTCTGCACTGGAAGCCTAGCCGCGAGGCAAGTCTGGGCAAGGCTCGCCCAGGGCAGAGCAGCCTCACGCCAGCAACTCTGCCAGATCGGGCCTCTGAGCAGAGCTGGAGCTCTGCCGTACTGGAGGGGCACTCGGCTCCTCCAAAGCAGTGATTGCAGCCGCACGCATCTGGGCTGCCTCCTCTTCTCCCAAGGAGGCTTGCTTCCCGCATGCTGTACACTAGGCTTCCAGGCGGGGGCGCCCCGCGCCTCCTACAGGTCTTGGCTGAGGAGCTGCTTCCCTGAGCTGGGGCTGTGGACGGGAGCTCAGACACGCAGGGTCAGGAACAAACCAACTGCACACGTCTCTGCTGGGGAGGAGAGCACTAGGGAAATGACGTCTGTCAGGAACCTTCTGGGCGCTCACCGAGTCAGCCTCCGCGTGTGTGGGGCTGCAGACCCCAGCCAGGGGCCCTGTGAGCCTTGTGCTCTCCGTGCTGTGCTGGGTCTGGACGGTCAAGCAACCGTAAGAATAGACTTCCAGATGCCCTCACTTTGCCTCTAATAGAGCCCTCAAGCTGGAGCGCTTGGAGGTGTGCAACCCACCGGCAACTAAGCCCTCCACAAGAACGCCTGGGGACTAGGTGCAAAGGCAAGGCAGGAGTGGAGCTGAGGCCAGGAAGGCGCCAGTAGCATCTCCCAGTCTCGCGCAGCCCGCTCCTTTCTGGACTAGAAGCCTAGCCGCGAGGCAAGTCTGGGCAAGGCTCGCCCAGGGCAGAGCAGCCTCACGCCAGCACTCTGCCAGATCAGGCCTCTGAGCAGAGCTGGAGCTCTGCCGTACTGGAGGTGCACTCGGCTCCACCAAAGCAGTGATTGCAGCCGCACGCATCTGGGCTGCCTCCTCTTCTCCCAAGGAGGCTCGCTTCCCGCATGCTGTGCACTAGGCTTCCAGGCGGGGGCGCCCCGCGCCTCCTACAGGTTTTGGCTGAGAAGCTGCTTCCCTGAGCTGGGGCTGTGGACGGGAGCCCAGACACGCAGGGGCAGGCCCCAACCACCTGCACACGTCTCTGCTGGGGAGGAGAGCACTAGGGAAATGACGTCTGTCAGGCACCTTCTGGGCGCTCACCGAGTCAGCCTCCGCGTGTGTGGGGCTGCAGACCCCAGCCAGGGGCCCTGTGAGCCTTGTGCTCTCCGTGCTGTGCTGAGTCTGGGCGGTCAAGCAACCGTAAGAATAGACTTCCAGTTGCCCTCACTTTGCCTCTAATAGAGCCCTCAAGCTGGAGCGCTTGGCAGTGTGCAACCCACCGGCAACTAAGCCCTCCACAAGAACGCCTGGAGACTAGGTGCAAAGGCAAGGCAGGAGTGGAGCTGAGGCCAGGAAGGCGCCAGTAGCATCTCCCAGTCTCGCGCAGCCTGTTCCTTCCTGGACTGGAAGCCTAGCCGCGAGGCAAGTCTGGGCAAGGCTCGCCCATGGCAGAGCAGCCTCACGCCAGCACTCTGCTAGATCGGACCTCTGAGCAGAGCTGGAGCTCTGCCGTACTGGAGGTGCACTCGGCTCCGCGAAAGCAGTGAATGCAGCCGCACACAGCAGGGCTGCCTTCTCCTCTCCCAAGGAGGCTCGCTTCCCGCATGCTGTAAACTAGGCTTCCAGGCGGGGCCCCCTGCGCCTCCCACAGGTCTTGGCTCAGGAGCTGCTTCCCTGAGCTAGGGCTGTGGACGGGAGCCCAGAAACGCAGGGGCAGGCCCCAACCACCTGCACACGTCTCTGCTGGGGAGGAGAGCACTAGGGAAATGACGTCTCTCAGGCACCTTCTGGGCGCACACCGAGTCAGCCTCCGCGTGTGTGGGGCTGCAGACCCCAGCCAGGGGCCCTGTGAGCCTTGTGCTCTCTGTGCTGTGCTGAGTTTGGGTGGTCAAGCAACCGCTGGAGGAGCCCTGCAGTTGCCCTCCCATTGCCTCTAATGGAGCCCTCACTGCTGGAGCGCTTGGCAGTGTGCAACCCACCGGCAACTAAGCCCTCCACAAGAACGCCTGGGGACTAGGTGCAAAGGCAAGGCAGGAGTGGAGCTGAGGCCAGGAAGGCGCCAGTAGCATCTCCCAGTCTCGCGCAGCCTGCTCCTTCCTGGACTGGAAGCCTAGCCGCGAGGCAAGTCTGGGCAAGGCTCGCCCAGGGCAGAGCAGCCTCACGCCAGCACTCTGCCAGATCGGACCTCTGAGCAGAGCTGGAGCTATGCCGTACTGGAGGTGCACTCGGCTCCACCAAAGCAGTGATTGCAGCCGCACGCATCTGGGCTGCCTCCTCCTCTCCCAAGGAGGCTTGCTTCCCGCATGCTGTGCACTAGGATTCCAGGCGGGGGCACCCCGCGCCTCCTACAGGTCTTGGCTGAGAAGCTGCTTCCCTGAGCTGGGGCTGTGGACGGGAGCCCAGACACGCAGGGGCAGGCCCAAACCACCTGCACACGTCTCTGCTGGGGAGGAGAGCACTAGGGAAATGACGTCTGTCAGGCACCTTCTGGGCGCTCACCGAGTCAGCCTCCGCGTGTGTGGGGCTGCAGACCCCAGCCAGGGGCCCTGTGAGCCTTGTGCTCTCCGTGCTGTGCTGAGTCTGGGCGGTCAAACAACCGCTGGAGGAGCCCTGCAGTTGCCCTCCCATTGCCTCTAATGGAGCCCTCACTGCTGGAGCGCTTGGCAGTGTGCAACCCACCGGCAACTAAGCCATCCACAAGAACGCCTGGGGACTAGGTGAAAAGGCAAGGCAGGAGTGGAGCTGAGGCCAGGAAGGCGCCAGTAGCATCTCCCAGTCTCGCACAGCCTGCTCCTTCCTGGACTGGAAGCCTAGCCGCGAGGCAAGTCTGGGCAAGGCTCGCCCAGGGCAGAGCAGCCTCACGCCAGCAACTCTGCCAGATCGGGCCTCTGAGCAGAGCTGGAGCTCTGCCGTACTGGAGGGGCACTCGTCTCCTCCAAAGCAGTGATTTCAGCCGCACGCATCTGGGCTGCCTCCTCTTCTCCCAAGGAGGCTTGCTTCCCGCATGCTGTACACAAGGCTTCCAGGCGGGGGCGCCCCGCGCCTCCCAAGGTCTTGGCTGAGGAGCTGCTTCCCTGAGCTGGGGCTGTGGACGGGAGCCCAGACACGCAGGGGCAGGCCCCAACCACCTGCACACGTCTCTGCTGGGGAGGAGAGCACTAGGGAAATGACGTCTGTCAGGCACCTTCTGGGCGCTCACCGAGTCAGCCTCCGCGTGTGTGGGGCTGCAGACCCCAGCCAGGGGCCCTGTGAGCCTTGTGCTCTCCGTGCTGTGCTGAGTCTGGGCGGTCAAGTGACCGTAAGAATAGACTTCCAGTTGCCCTCACTTTGCCTCTAATAGAGCCCTCAAGCTGGAGCGCTTGGCAGTGTGCAACCAACCGGCAGCTAATCCCTCCACAAGAAGGCCTGGGGACTAGGTGCAAAGGCAAGGCAGGAGTGGAGCTGAGGCCAGGAAGGCACCAGTATCATCTCCCAGTCTCGCGCAGCCTGCTCCTTCCTGGACTAGAAGCCTAGCCGCGAGGCAAGTCTGGGCAAGGCTCACCCAGGGCAGAGCAGCCTCACGCCAGCACTCTGCCAGATCGGTCCTCTGAGCAGAGCTGGAGCTCTGCCGTACTGGAGGGGCTCTCGGCTCCAACAAAGTAGTGATTGCAGCCGAATGCATCTGGGCTGCCTCCTCTTCTCCCAAGGAGGCTTGCTTCCGGCATGCTGTGCACTAGGCTGCCAGGCGGGGGCGCCCCGCGCCTCCTACAGGTCTTGGCTGAGAAGCTGCTTCCCTGAGCTGGGGCTGTGGACGGGAGCCCAGACACGCAGGGGCAGGCCCAAACCACCTGCACACGTCTCTGCTGGGGAGGAGAGCACTAGGGAAATGACGTCTGTCAGGCACCTTCTGGGCGCTCACCGAGTCAGCCTCCGCGTGTGTGGGGCTGCAGACCCCAGCCAGGGGTCCTGTGAGCCTTGTGCTCTTCGTGCTGTGCTGAGTCTGGGCGGTCAAACAACCGCTGGAGGAGCCATGCAGTTGCCCTCCCATTGCCTCTAATAGAGCCCTCACTGCTGGAGCGCTTGGCAATGTGCAACCCACCGGCAACTAAGCCCTCCACAAGAACGCCTGGGGACTAGGTGCAAAGGCAAGGCAGGAGTGGAGCTGAGGCCAGGAAGTTGCCAGTAGCATCTCCCAGTCTCGCGCAGCCCGCTCCTTTCTGGACTGGAAGTCTAGCCGCGAGGCAAGTCTGGGCAAGGCTCGCCCAGGGCAGAGCAGCCTCACGCCAGCACTCTGCCAGATCGGGCCTCTGAGCAGAGCTGGAGCTCTACCGTACTGGAGGGGCACTCGGCTCCGCCAAAGCAATGAATGCAGCCGCACACAGCAGGGCTGCCTTCTCTTCTCCCAAGGAGGCTCGCTTCCCGCATGCTGTAAACTAGGCTTCCAGGCGGGGCCCCCTGCGCCTCCCACAGGTCTTGGCTCAGGAGTTGCTTGCCTGAGCTGGGGCTGTGGACGGGATCCCAGACACGCAGGGGCAGGCCCCAACCACCTGCACACGTCTCTGCTGGGGAGGAGAGCACTAGGGAAATGACGTCTGTCAGGCACCTTCTGGGCGCTCACCGAGTCAGCCTCCGCGTGTGTGGGGCTGCAGACCCCAGCCAGGGGCCCTGTGAGGCTTGTGCTCTCCGTGCTATGCTGAGTCTGGACGGTCAAGCAACCGTAAGAATAGACTTCCAGTTGCCCTCACTTTGCCTCTAATAGAGCCCTCAAGCTGGAGCGCTGGGCAGTGTGCAACCCACCGGCAACTAAGCCCTCCACAAGAACGCCTGGGGACTAGGTGCAAAGGCAAGGCAGGAGTGGAGCTGAGGCCAGGAAGGCGCCAGTAGCATCTCCCAGTCTCGCGCAGCCCGCTCCTTTCTGGACTTGAAGCCTACCCGCGAGGCAAGTCTGGGCAAGGCTCGCCCAGGGCAGAGCAGCCTCACGCCAGCACTCTGCCAGATCGGGCCTCTGAGCAGAGCTGGAGCTCTGCCGTACTGGAGGAGCACTCGGCTGCACCAAAGCAGTGATTGCAGCCGCACGCATCTGGGCTGCCTCCTCTTCTCCCAAGGAGGCTCGCTTCCCGCATGCTGTGCACTAGGCTTCCAGGCGGGGGCGCCCCGCGCCTCCTACAGGTTTTGGCTGAGAAGCTGCTTCCCTGCGCTGGGGCTGTGGACGGGAGCCCAGACACGCAGGGGCAGGCCCCAACCACCTGCACACGTCTCTGCTGGGGAGGAGAGCACTAGGGAAATGACGTCTGTCAGGCACCTTCTGGGCGCTCACCGAGTCAGCCTCCGCTTGTGTGGGGCTGCAGACCCCAGCCAGCGGCCCTGTGAGCCTTGTGCTCTAAGTGCTGTGCTGAGTCTGGGCGGTCAAACAACCGCTGGAGGAGCCATGCAGTTGCCCTCCCATTGCCTCTAATAGAGCCCTCACTGCTGGAGCGCTTGGCAGTGTGCAACCCACCGGCAACTAAGCCCTCCACAAGAACGCCTGGGGACTAGGTGAAAAGGCAAGGCAGGAGTGGAGCTGAGGCCAGGAATGCGCCAGTAGCATCTCCCAGTCTCGCGCAGCCTGCTCCTTCCTGCACTGGAAGCCTAGCCGCGAGGCAAGTCTGGGCAAGGCTCGCCCAGGGCAGAGCAGCCTCACGCCAGCAACTCTGCCAGATCTGGGTTCTGAGCAGAGCTGGAGCTCTGCCGTACTGGAGGGACACTCGGCTCCGCCAAAGCAGTGAATGCAGCTGCACACAGCAGGGCTGCCTTCTCTTCTCCCGAGGAGGCTCGCTTCCCACATGCTGTAAACTAGGCTTCCAGGCGGGGCCCCCTGCGCCTCCCACAGGTCTTGGCTGAGGAGCTGCTTCCCTGAGCTGGGGCTGTGGACGGGAGCCCAAAAACGCAGGGGCAGGCCCTAACCACCTGCACACGTCTCTGCTCGGGAGGAGAGCACTAGGGAAATGATGTCTGTCAGGCACCTTCTGGGCGCTCACCGAGTCAGCCTCCCCGTGTGTGGGACTGCAGACCCCAGCCAGGGGCCCTGTGAGCCTTGTGCTCTCCGTGCTGTGCTGAGTCTGGGCGGTCAAGCAACCGCTGGAGGAGCCCTGCAGTTGCCCTCCCATTACCACTAATAGAGCCCTCACTGCTGGAGCGCTTGGCAGTGTGCAACCCACCGGCAACTAAGCCCTCCACAAGAACGCCTGGGGATTAGGTGCAAAGGCAAGGCAGGAGTGGAGCTGAGGCCAGGAAGGCGCCAGTAGCATCTCGCAGTCTCACGCAACCTGCTCCTTCCTGGACTGGAAGCCTAGCCACAAGGCAAGTCTGGGCAAGGCTCGCCCAGGGCACAGCAGCCTCACGCCAGCAACTCTGCCAGATCGGGCCTTTGAGCGGAGCTGGAGCTCTGCCGTACTGGAGGGGCACTCGGCTCCGCCAAAGTACTGATTGCAGCCGCACGCAGCTGGGCTGCCTTCTCTTGTACTGAGGAGGCTCGCTTCCGGCATGCTGTAAACTAGGCTTCCGGCAGGGGCGCCCCGCGCCTCCTACAGGTCTTAGCTGAGGAGCTGCTTCCCTGAGCTGGGGCTGTGGAAGGGAGTCCAGACACTCAATGGCAGGCCCCAACCACCTGCACACGTCTCTGCTGGGGAGAAGAGCACTAGGGAAATGACGTCTGTCAGGCACCTTCTGGGCGCTCACTGAATCAGCCTCCGCGAGTGTGGGGCTGTAGACCCCAGCCAGGGGCCCTGAGAGCCTTGTGCTCTTCGTGCTGTGCTGAGTCTTGGCGGTCAAGCAACCGTAAGAATAGAATTCCAGTTGCCCTCACTTTGCCTCTAATAGAGCCCTCAAGCTGGAGCCCTTGGCACTGTGCAACCCACCGGCAACTAAGCCCTCCACAAGAACGCCTGGGGACTAGGTGCAAAGGCAAGGCAGGTGTGGAGCTGAGGCCAGGAAGGCGCCAGTAGCATCTCCCAGTCTCGCGCAGCCCGCTCCTTTCTGGACTGGAAGCCTAGCCGCGAGGCAAGTCTGAGCAAGGCTCGCCAAGGGCAGAGCAGCCTTACGCCAGCACTCTGCCAGATCGGGCCTCTGAGCAGAGCTGGAGCTCTGCCGTACTGGAGGCGCAATCGGCTCCGCCCAAGCAGTGAATGCAGCCGCACACAGCAGGGCTGCCTTCTCTTCTCCCGAGGAGGCTCGCTTCCCGCATGCTGTAAACTAGGCTTCCAGGAGGGGCCCCCTGCGCCTCCCACATGTCTTGGCTCAGGAGCTGCTTCCCTGAGCTGGGGCTGTGGACGGTAGCCCAGACACGCAGGGGCAGGCCCAAACCACCTGCACACGTCTCTGCTGGGGAGGAGAGCACTAGGAAAATGACGTCTGTCAGGCACCTTTTGGGCGCTCACCGAGTCAGCCTCCGCGTGTGTGGGGCTGCAGACCCCAGCCAGGCGCCCTGTGAGCCTTGTGCTTTCCGTGCTGTGCAGAGTCTGGGCGGTCAAGCAAACGCAAGAGGCGACTTGCAGAAGCCCTCCCTTTGCCTCTAATAGAGCCCTCACGGCTGGAGCACTTGGCAGTGTGCAACCCACCGGCAACTAAGCCGTCCACAAGAACGCCTGGGGACTAGGTGCAAAGGCAAGCAGGAGTGGAGCTGAGGACAGGAAGGCGCCAGTAGCATCTCCCAGTCTCACGCAGCCCGCTCCTATCTGGACTGGAAGCCTAACGCGAGGCAAGTCTTGGCAAGGCTCGCCCAGGGCACAGCAGCCTCACGCCAGCAACTCTGAGAGATCGGGCCTTTGAGCAGAGCTGGAGCTCTGCCGTACTGGAGGGGCACTCGGCTTCGCCAAAGTACTGATTGCAGCCGCACGCAGCTCGGCTGCCTTCTCTTGTACTGAGGAGGCTCGCTTCCGGCATGCTGTAAACTAGGCTTCCCGGCGGGGGCGCCCCGCGCCTCCTACAGGTCTTAGCTGAGGAGCTGCTTCCCTGAGCTGGGGCTGTGGAAGGGAGTCCAGACACTCAAGGGCAGGCCCCAACCACCTGCACACGTCTCTGCTGGGGAGGAGAGCACTAGGGAAATGACGTCTCTCAGGCACCTTCTGGGCGTTCCCGGAGTTCCCCTCCGGTGTGTGGGGCTGCAGACCCCAGCCAGGGACCCTGTGAGCCTTGTGCTCTCCGTGCTGTGCTGAGTCTGGGCGGTCAAGCAACCGTAAGAATAGACTTCCAGTTGCCCTCACTTTGCCTCTAATAGAGCCCTCAAGCTGAAGTTCTTGGAAGTGTGCAACCCACCGGCAACTAAGCCCTCTACAGGAACGCCTGGGGACTAGGTGCAAAGGCAAGGCAGGAGTGGAGCTGATGCCAGGCAGGCGCCAGTAGCATCTCCCTGTCTCGCGCAGCCTGCTCCTTCCTGGACTGGAAGCCTAGCCGAGAGGCAAGTCTTGGCAAGGCTCGCCCAGGACAGAGCAGCCTCACGCCAGCAACTCTGCCAGATCGGGCCTCTGAGCAAAGCTGGAGCTCTGCCGTACTGGAGGCGCACTCGGCTCCGCCAAAGCAGTGAATGCAGCCGCACACAGCAGGGCTGCCTCCTCTTCTCCCGAGGAGGCTCGCTTCCCGCATGCTGTAAACTAGGCTTCCAGGCGGCGCTCCCTGCGCCTCCCACAGGTCTTGGCTCAGGAGCTGCTTCCCTGAGCTGAGGCTGTGGACGGGATCCCAGATACGCAGGGGCAGGCCCCAACCACCTGCACACGTCTCTGCTGGGGAGGAGAGCACTAAGGAAATGACGTCTGTCAGGCACCTTCTGGGCGCTCACCGAGTCAGCATCCGCGTGTGTGGGGCTGCAGACCCCAGCCAGGGGCCCTGTGAGCCTTGTGCTCTCCGTGGTGTGTTGAGTCTGGGCGGTCAAGCAACCGCTGGAGTAGCCCTGCAGTTGCCCTCCCATTGCCTCTAATAGAGCCCTCACTGCTGGAGCGCTTGGCAGTGTGCAACCCACAGGCAACTAAGCCCTCCACAAGAACGCCTGGGGACTAGGTGCAAAGGCAAGGCAGGAGTGGAGCTGAGGCCAGGAAGGCGCCAGTAGCATCTCCCAGTCTCACGCAGCCCGCTCCGTTCTGGACTGAAGCCTAGCTGCGAGGCAAGTCTGGGCAAGGCTCGCCCAGGGCAGAGCAGCCTCACGCCAGCACTCTGCCAGATCGGGCCTCTGAGCAGAGCTGGAACTCTGCCGTAGTGGAAGGGCACTCGGCTCCGCCCAAGCAGTGATTGCAGCCTCACGGGTATGGGATGCCTCCACCTCTCCCAAGGAGGCTCGCTTCCCGCATGCTGTGCACTAGGCTTCCAGGCGGGGGCGCCCCGCGCCTCCTAAAGGTCTTGGCTGAGGAGCTGCTTCCCTGAGCTGGGGCTGTGGTCGGGAGCCCAGACACGCAGGGGCAGGCCCCAACCACCTGCACACGTCTCTGCTGGGGAGGAGAGCACTGGGAAATGACGTCTGTCAGGCACCTTCTGGGCGCTCGCGGAGTCAGCCTCCGCGTGTGTGGGGATGCAGACCCCAGCAAGGGGCCCTGTGAGTCTTTTGCTCTCCGTGCTGTGCTGAGTCTGGGCGGTCAAGAAACTGCTCGCGGACCCCTGCAGTTGCCCTCCCCTTCCCTCTAATAGAGCCCTCACTGCTGGAGCGCTTGGCAATGTGCAACCCACCGGCAACTAAGCCCTCTACAGGAACGCCTGGGGACTAGGTGCAAAGGCAAGGCAGGAGTGGAGCTGAGGCCAGGAATGCTCCAGTAGTATCTCGCAGTCTCGCGCGGCCTGCTCCTTCCTGGACAGGAAGCCTAGCCGCGAGGTAAGTTTGGACAAGGCTCGCCCAGGGCAGAGCAGCCTCACGCCAGGAACTCTGCCACATCGGGACTCTGAGCAGAGCTGGAGCTCTGCCGTACTCGAGGCGCACTCGGCTCCGCCCAAGCAGTGATTGCAGCCGCACGCAGCAGAGCTGCCTCCTCTTCTCCCGAGGAGGCTCTCTTCTCGCATGCTGTGCACTAGGCTTCCAGGCGGGTTAGCCCTGCGCCTCCTACAGGTCTTGGCTCAGGGCCTGATTCCCTGAGCTGGCGCTGTGGACGGGAGCCCAGACACGCAGGGGCAGGCCCCAACCACCTGCACACGTCTCTGCTGGGGAGGAGAGCGCTAGGGAAACTACGTCTGTCAGCCACCTTCTGGGCGCTCACGGATTCAGCCCCCGGTGTGTGGGGCTGCCAACTGCAGCCAGGGGCCCTGGGAATCTTGTGCTCCCCGCGCTGTGCTGAGTCTGGGAGGCCAAGCTACAGCTGGAGAAGCTCTGCAGTTGCCCTTCCCTTCCCTCTGACAGAGCTCGTATTGCTGGATCCCTTGGCCATGTGTCACTCACTATCCCCTAACCGCGAGTCCAAACCACGAACTCCACCCTGACTTCAAAACCCTATATCCCGAACCCAGAAACCGAATCCCGAGCTCCCGTCTCCAAACCGTGAACCTGAACCCTAACCCAACCCCGAACCCAAACACCGACCCCTAAATCCCAAACCCAAAGTCCATTCTCTAAAGCAAAACCCCAAAGCGCGAACCTCTAACTCTCAGCCGAACCCCATACCCCAAACCCCAAGCCCATAGTCAGAACCAGAAACCCCAAACTCTGAACCCCAAACCCCTAACCCAAACACCAAACCGTGTACCCCAACCCTTATACCGAATCCAAATCTCGAACCCCAAGGACCGAACTTCCAACCTGAATCAGGATCCCCTAACCCAAACCCCTAGCTGAACCCCTAATCCAAACCCGAAAACCAAGCACCAAACCCCTAACCCATAACCTGAACTGCAAACCCCTACCTTAAAACACCAACCCCAATCACTAACCCCTAACCTGATCAGCGAACCCCTAAACCGAACCCCAATCCATGAATCCCGAACCTTGAGCCCCAAACCCCAAACCCCAAAGCCTGATGCCAAACCCAAAGCGCTAACCTCTAAACTGAATCGAAACCCCAAAACCTAAACCCTTGACCCCAAACTCCTAACTCATACCCCAAAGTCCAAACTGCAAAACCCTAACCGGAACCCCATACCCCAAACAATGAACCACGTACCCCAAACCCCGAACCACATACCCCAAACATGGAACCCGAACCCCAAACCCCATACCCTGAATCCGAACCCCTATCCCAACTGCAAACCCCAAACCCCGAACCGGGAACCCCAAACCCCTAAACCGAACCGTGAACCCCTAACCCGAACCCGAACCCGAACCCTAACCCGAGCCCCAAACCCCAAACCCAAACCCCGACCCCCATACCCCAAACCGCAAACACTGATCCACGTAGCCCAAACCCCGAATCCATAACTCGAACCCCGAACCCCAAATCCAGAACCCAAACCCCGAACCCCAAACCGCTAACCCGAACCCCAAACCTAAACCCAAACCCAAACCGCACAGCCCTAATCCCTTACTGGAACCGCAAACCCCTAAACCGAACCCTAAACCCTGAACCAAAACCCCTAACCTGTACCCCACACCCCACACCCCGAACCCAAACCCAAACCCCTAACCCCAATCGCAAACCCCTAACCTGAACCCCAAAGCCCAACCGCGAACACCGAAACTGAACCCTAAAACCCGAAACCCAACCCCCAAAACCCAAACTCCAAACCCCTAACCCGAACCCCAAACCCCAAACCCCTAACCGGAACCCCAAACCTCAAACCCCAAACCGCACACCCCAAACCCCTAAGCCAAACCCCAAACCGCCAACCCCTAACTCCTAACCCGAACAGCGAAACTCTAAACTGCACCTCACACCCCCAACCCCAAACCATGAACCCAAACCCCCGAACCCCAAACCCCAAACCTCAAATCTCGACCCCCGAAACACAAACCTCACATACTGAACCCCTAATCGGAACCTCGAACCCCAATCCCCGAACCCCAAACCCAAATCCCAAAACCCCCAAACCCCAACCCTGAACCCAAATCCCAAACCCATAACAGGAACCCCAAATCGCGAACCCCTGACCCAAATCCCAAACTCCAAACCCCAAACCCCTAAACCGCGAACCCCTAACCCGAACCCCAAACCCCAAACCCTAACCGCGAACCCCTAACCCAAACCCCAAACCCTAACCGCGAACCCCTAACCCAAACCCCAAACCCCAAACCCAAACCGCGAAGCCCAAACCCCAAACCCCTAACCCGAATCCCAAACCCAAAACCCTTAACCCCAATCCCAAACCCCCAACCCAAACCACAAACCCCAAACCCCTAACCCTAACCTCAAACCCCAAACCCGAACTGCGAACCCCTAACCCAAACCAAGAACCCCTAACCTGATCCCCAAACCCCAAACCCTTAACCCGATCCTCAAATCCCAAACCCGAACCGCGAACCCCTCACCCGAACCCCAAATCCCAAGCCCCTATGCTGGACCTTGAACCCCTAATCGGAACCCCAAACCCCAAACTAGAACCGCGAAGCCCTAACCCCAAACCCTGAACTCCAAACCCCAAACACGAACCGCGTACTGCAAACCCGAACCCTGAACTCTAACCCGAACCCAAATCCAAACCCTAAGAAGAGAGGGGATTCCCCGAACCCGAACTCTGAACCTGAACCCTAACAAGTTGAGGGGATGCCGGAATCCTAACCCTAACCCTCACAATAAAACTCTAAAGTAAAAAGAAACTTTTCTGCCCTAAGCCCCGCCCCTTGCGGTCCCCCACCCTAAAGGCAGAAGAGATAAGCCTGGGCTTGAACTTCTGACCCACGGAGCCGGATTGCCTGTTTACTTGGCTGTCCACCTAACCGCTATGCTACCCAGATTCACGGGGTTAGAGGTTGCTCCCAGGCACTCTTCAAGCCTCGGCCCACCAGGGCAGGCTAATAAAGCACTATGGGCCCTATTAGCGCTCACTTTAAGCCATATCCCTAACACTAATGCCAACCCTAACTGTAACCCGAACCCTGACCCTGACCTGAACCCTAACCCAAATCCAAACTATAAGAAGAGGGGGGTCCCCGAATTCTAACCCTAACCCCGAACCCGAACCTGAACCCTAACAAGTGGGGGGGTTGCCCGAACCCTAACCCTAAACATAACAATAAACCTCTAAAATAAAAATAAACTTTTCTAGTCTAAGCCCCGCCTCTTGCGGTCCCCCGCCCCCTAAGAGCA
Source organism: Capricornis sumatraensis (assembly GCF_032405125.1). Classification (NCBI taxonomy): domain Eukaryota; kingdom Metazoa; phylum Chordata; class Mammalia; order Artiodactyla; family Bovidae; genus Capricornis; species Capricornis sumatraensis. The sequence goes on from NW_027184612.1 coordinate 16,155,509, forward strand.
AAAGGGTAACGTTGGAGACTTGAACTCCTGACTTACAGGCCACAGTCTGCCTGCTCCCCAGCCTGCCTAACCGCTACGCTACAGAGGCTTCCTGTTGCTGACAGTGCTCCCGCGCCCTCTTCAAGCCTCTGCCCGCCAGGGTCTGGTTCTGTAGAATATCATGGCTGTCCTAGGTCATCTTTGCTTTCTGTAGTCATAGTTTTATCCCAAAATCATAGACAGGTCAGCTGAGAAAAAGCTTGGATTGTCTCGGTGGGGTGGATTTGCTTGTCCTGTGTTTCACCTGGAGGCAGTCGCGGTCCCGCCGGCCCGTCCTGGAAGGGGGCGTGGGGGCGGGGCGCCCCGTGCGCGCGTCGGGGGCGGGGCGAACCTGGGCGGCTGGTCAGGAGCGCGGCTCACGTGAGCGGGTCTGGGGCGGGATGACCATGGCGGCGCGTCGGGGCCAGGGGTTCCCGGTTGTGCTCTCAGGGCTCGCCATCGCAGCTGGGAATGCTCGTTTCGTGGGCTCCTGGGTCCCCGTCGATCGGCAGCCAGCGAGCAGAGCGGAGGGCTGTGGACCACAGGTAAGGGAACTCGGACTCGGCGGAGCAGGGAACCATGTATTCTGCCCTCTTTGTTTGCAGTCTCGGAGCCGACTAACATGGCGGTCGCAGAAAAGCCTCGCCTTTGGGGCCAACGGTTTTACCGCTTTACCCCTTTGCATAAAGCTCAGACCCGCGCGGTTTTCCCAAGCAGCTTAGTGTATTGCTTCCTAAAGGCCTGGAGCGGATACCAGGCAGGAAGGCCAGGGGTCTCCAGACAGAGAAAATAGACTGCAAGTGTCAGACGTTTTTTTCTCTCTCTTAAGAGGCAGGAGGAGACAAAACAGTGTTGCATTTTTTTTTCTCCATCTTGATACAAATTTAAAAGGAGGTTTCTCGGAAAATTCTGTGTTGCCATGACAACTCCTGGCTCCACCTGAATTTAACTTTTCTCAAACCTTGAACTAAGCAATGCCTTTTTCTTATGGAAATGTTTGTCTTAAGGTATGGAAATGTTTGTCTTAAGTTATGTTAATGTACTATTTACCCAAGGCTCTGTCTTCAGGTCAGTTCCCCCTAAAGGCTCAGAAACGACTTGACAAACCAGTATGTTTACTCATACCTTGTTCTCTTAATCTATGTGAATGAAACTATATATTTGCTTGGAAATCTGCCTTTCTTCAAGATTCATGTCCATCATTTTATGGCCTGGGACGACTCATCTGCTGCCAGTGTTATCTCAATGCATGCTGTGGGTGAGGGGCCTGGTGCCATTCTCTGAGACATTGTCTTTTCTTTCATGCTAGTGGCTGTATAACATCTGGCTAAAGACTAGCAGGGGGTCCTCTTTCTTCCCCCTTTTAATGTCTACGTCAGCAGCTCTCTCGATCTCTTTTATACTTTAATAAAACTTTATAACAGAAAACCTCTGAGCCATCAAGCTTCGTCACTTGCCCTGGATTGAATTCTCCTCTGGAGGCCAAGAATGCTGGCATCTTTTGTGGTTTAGCAACCACCTTTCAGCCTTTTGTAATTCATATTGAATCTTCATTTCAGATTGAAGATGCATTCCACGGTATTGCCAACTGAAGTCTTCTCATCTCTATGGAGTATCTGTCCATGTCTTTAGGGTATTTTTCAGCAATCATGTATCATTTGCAGTGTGTCAGTCTTGTCATCCTCATTCTGTCCATAGCAAAGTCTTTTATTAATGTTGACATGATTGAAAGGGAATTGTTTGTTTAACTTCCTTTTCAGATTGTTATTTGCTGGTGTATACAGATAACACTGTGTCATCGTTCATTTTTATCAGTTTGGACAGCTTGATAGTTGTCTTTAATTTCTTTAATTTCTCATAATTTAAGATGACCCTGGCTCATATTTTTACAGTCTCACCCCTAGTCTCAGTCATTTCTTCAAAGAACTGTCCCCTTTTTTAACATTACATTATTTTTGACTGTGCTGGGTCTTTATTGCTAGTTTGTCTAGTTGTAGTGAGCAGAGGCAACCCTCTAGTTGCTGTGCCATGGCTTCTCATTGCAGTGCTTTCTCTGTTTGCAGAACTTGGGCTCTGGAGCATGCAAACTTCAAGAGTTGTTCAAAGGCTTCGTTGTCCGTGGGCGTGTGGAATCTTCTACACAGGGATTGAACCCGTGTTCCCTGCATCGGTAGGCAGATTCTTTACCACCGGGCCATCGGAGATGTTTTCTGTTCCCTTTTGTTAGAGAATGATATTTAAAACATACATGTAGGAGCTCAATATGCTCAGCTGACAATACATGGATATATATATACATGTATTCCAGCTCACCTTTGAACATATTCAGTTAAAGGTAATTTGTGATGATGTCTCCAACCCGATCCACCACGACATGGACATTGTAACGTTTCCTTTTGTTTATCTGTAACTTTGCATTCCAATGGTAAGAAACCTGGCTTCCACCGCTTGTCATACACAGAATTCAGTGCTTGTCCCACGTGGTTACTGAAAAAAAACTGTCAGATTGTCTTTCAAAGGGGGCTCTGCGTGCATGGCACCAGTATCTTGAGGATGTTTTTGTATGATAGTTTACTATCTGTATACCCTCAGTGGCCAGGTGTCTATTTCAGTCGCTACCAATTATGAATGGGCTTGTTTGCTCTAGTGTTCTTGGACAATTCGAGTACAGTTTCTTTGTCAGATATGCCTTTTTTTAGGAAAAGAGTTTTATTTATTGTTGGCTGTGTTGCATCTTTGTGTGTGGGCTTTTCTCTAGTTTTGGTGAGCATGGGCCATAACTAGTGGTTTGCAGGCTTCTCACTGCAGTGTCTCCTCTTGTTGAGGGGCACAGGCTCACGGGCTTCAGTGGCTGCAGCATGTGAACTCAGCATCGTGGCTTCCAGGATCTAGAGCACAGGCTCGGCAGTTGTGGCACACAGACTCCATTGGATGTGGGATCTTCCCATCCTAGGGATCGCACATGCATCTCCAGCACTGGCAGGTGGATTCTTTACTATGGAACCACCAGGGCATATTTTAGATTCTCATTTTCCACACATGTATCTAGTGAAAGAGGCCAGGATCAAGAGGCATGGCAGCTGGGAATCCTCAGCCACAGCTCTGGTGTGCTATCCAAAGCTCTGGGGCCTTTGGTGAGCACCTCAGCTTCCCTGGGACTGTTTCCTGCCATCAGAAATGCCCTGCTTTTGGACTGTACCCACCAAGCTCCTCTGTCCCTGGAATTTCTGAGACCAGAGTACTGCAGGTGGTGCCATTTCCTTCTCTGCTGCTGCTGCTGTGTCGCTTCAGTCGTGCCTGACTGTGCGTGACCCCATAGACAGCAGCCTACCAGGCTCCTCTGTCCCCGGGATTCTCCAGGCCAGAACCCTGGAGTGGGCTGCCATGTCCTCCTCCAGTGCAGGAAAGTGAAAAGTGAAAGTGAAGTCACTCAGTGAAGTCGTGTCCGACTCTTAGTGACCCCGGGGTTGCAGCCTACCAGGCTCCTCTGTCCATGGGATTCTCCAGGCAATGGTACTGGAGCGGCTGCCATTGCCATTTCCTTCTCTACAAGATAGCGTTTTGAAGATATTTTCTCCTGGATATTGCTTTTGATGAAGGAAGGGGGATCCCTTCCAGGGCTTGAGAGTGAGTTCTTGTCTGACACTGGGCAATGAGTTGTCTGAGGAGAGGAGTGCTGTCCAAGCGAGAGGCTTTATTGGGAAGGGCTGCCGGGGTGGAGGGCAGGAGGGTGAGGGAAACGGAGAGAACCACTCTGTCACGTGGCTCACAGTCTCAGGTTTTAAGGTCATTGGGTTCATTTCTGGTTTGTCTCTTGCCAGGCATTCTGAATTGGGATCCTTCTTGGGGGCACACCCACCACTCAGCCGAGATGGATTCCAGCGAAGTGGATCCTGGGAGGTTGGTAGGACCTCTGAACTGGAGCCTCCCATCACCTGACCTCTCCAGAATTCTCCTTGGTGGTAGCTTGTTCGTTCCTTGTTCCTTCCCAGGACCTCCTGTTGTAAGATGACTCCTGCAAGTGTTTTCTTTTCTCTGTCGCCTGGCCAGGGTGGGTGGTCCGTGGTTCATTTAACCGTTTGTTTTTGGTTCTCTCGAGTAAGGTCCTCCACAGGGTAAATGTATGAAATGATAAAAGGCAATGTTTTAAATAATTTATATTCATAATTTGGTAAGTTGGCTTTTTTTGTGTATGTTAGACCTGATCACCAGACCAAAGTTCATGTAGAACTTTTGTAGTTTTCTAAAATTTCTATAGTTTTTAAAATGGAGTTACCTTGTTGCAAAGTTTGTGTTTATGTTCATATTTTTTTAAAGAGTTATTACTTTTTAGTTGATTGATCATTGCTTTACAATATTGGTTTGATTTGTCATGCATCCACATTAGGTGTACCTATGTCCTCTTGCTCTTGAATCTCCCTCCCACTTCACACCCATTCCCACCTCTCTAGGTCACTACAGAGCCCCAGTTTGAGTTCCCTGAATCATACAGCAAATTCCCATTGGTTGTCTATTTACAAATGTTGGTGTACCTGCATCCATGCTGCGCTCTCCATTCATCTCACCCTCTCCTTCTTGTTCCCCACCCTTGTCTGTAAATCTGTTCTCCATGTCTGGATCTCCATTGCTGCTCTGTGAACAGACTCGTCAGTACCATCCTTCTAGATTCCATGTTTTTCTCTCTTTGACTGACTCCCTCCCCTTTATTAGAACAGACTCAAATGTGTTCCTTTTTATGGCTGCATTCCATACAGGCTCTGATTGTTCCTTAGCCATGTTTTGCGGAGGGTCATGGGGCTATTCTGCTCCATTTCAGTTTGGGCTTCCAGTCTGAGTGCTCGCAGCAGAGCTGCTTCTGGGTGAGCCCTCTGAGGTCTGTGAGCGCCGGGCTGCCCGCTCTTCTCTTGTGGCCCGCAGGGGGCGCCAAACCCCCTTCTGACCCGCGGGCACAGGACGCTTTGCCTTTAGCCTCTGCTCCGTGAGCAGCTGGCGGGAGCTTTGTCTCCTCAGGACCATCAGGGCTCAGGCTTCTGGATAACAGGGCTGCATCCAGGCTGAGAGGAGCAGGGTTGCCTCAGTGCCCACCAGCAGGGAGGCGCTGCCAGAGCGAAAAATGAGGACGGAGTAGACGTTTCTTGTGTCCAGCTGAGGGCTGACTGGAGGTCCATCTCAGAGGACTCAGGGGGAAAGAGCTCCGTGTGCAAAACGGTGGGTTTTTAGTTAGATTTGCGTTAGATGATGTAGAGGATGAACACTGATGTTCTTCCGTGTAGGTGGCCGTTTTCCTGTCACTGTTTCTTGAGAAGACTGTCCTTTCCTCTTCGCTCGTTCCTGGTTTGATTTTCAGGAATTGACCATGTACACGTGGGTTCGTTTCTGGGCTCTCTCTTCTCTCCTGGAGTCCATGTGTCTGTGTTCCTGCCAGTTCCTCACTGTGGTGGTCACTCCAGCTCCGTGATGTAGTTTGAAGAGGGATAGGAAGATGCCTCCAGCTGTGTTCCTCTTTCTCAGAGTCTTTTTGGCCATTTAAGGTCCTGTTCAACATTAGCAGTCTAATATTAGGACTATTTCTATTTCTGTGAAAAATGCCATCGAATATTATTTTGTGATTGCAGTCACTGTATTTGTTGATGACTTTGGTTGGAATGGACCTTTTAATTCCTCATTGTTCCAGTGCATGAGCGTGGGATAATTTTCTGTGTATTTGTGTTTTCTTTGGTTTCTTTATGAGTGCTTTCTAGTTTTCTGACTACTGGTCTTTCATGTTCTTGATTAAGTTTGTTGCTAGATGTTTTATTTAAGTGGGATTTTCTTAATTTTTTTTTCTGATTGTTATTAGTGTATAGAAATGCAAGTGATTTTTGGACTGTAAATGGTAGTATTTTATAGGATTGTAAATTGATCCGAAATGATTCAGCTTTACTGAATGTAGTCTAACAACTTTTTGTGAAGTTATGTGGAACATTTTATCTGTCAAATCTGTTTCTCCTGCAGTAGGTCATCCAGAGGACCCAAGACATGGTGGTTACTAATAGACTTCCCACAGTACTTCTTCATTCCACGTGGACTCCTTCAAGGGCAGTGAGCATCGCAGCTTCCCTTGAACTTCGTCTGGGTAAGTCTTGGCCTGTGTAAGAAAGTTTCCTGCCTGTCTACTCTAAATGTCTTTTGTGGTATTGGCATGGTTGTTTTGAAACCTAGTATACTTTCCAGTCATTTAAAATGTACAGAAAATGCCTAGCAATGGGAACAAGTGCTAGCATTTGCCACATCATCTAAAATACTCTCTGTCTTTTATCCAAAATGGGTACCTTCTGCAGAACCAGCACATAATCTCCAAAATCAGGAAATCATATGGTATCTACATTATAATGTAATCCACAGCCCCGCTTCCACTTTTAGCAATTGTTCAAGTGTATGAGTATATCTTTTGTTTCCATCTTCATCCTTTTTTCGTTATTTAGATTGTTACTGAGATTTTCAGTTATTTGGACAAACTTGATGGATTGAAAGCAGACATGGTGAATAAGGGTTCTGGGTGGCCTTTCCTATATGGATTTTTTTTCACTGAAGATGGTTTTAATATTTCTTCCTGTTGTAACATGTATGAATCCTGCATTCTTTCTCCCCCCATAGTAATTAAAAATAAATAATATGCCATTTACCGTTTAGATATTTGTAAGCATACAGTGTTGTAGCAGACAACCTTTTCTTGTTTTGCAAACCAGTTTAATAATGTGCACCTTTTGCGTGCTTTGGAGAAACTCAGGAAACTGAGTCAGTGACTGAAATGGCCCAAGATATCACCTTAGATTCCACCTTCATCTAAAAACAAAACAGGCACTTCCTGGTGGTCCAGTGGCTGAGACTGGACACTCCCAAAGAAGGAGGCCCAGGTTCATTCCCTGATCCAAGAACTAGATCTCCCATGCCACAGTGGAGAATTTGCATGCTGTAGCTAAATATCTGGCTTGCCTCAATGAAGGTTGACCTGGTGCAGGCAAATTAAAAAAGAAACAAATATTTAAAAAATACAACCAAAGGAAAGGAAGGGTATGGTTGTTGTGCAGATATATGGCTTAGCTTTCCCTATGGATAGAAAAGAAAAAAGAGTTTCAAAAGACTGTGTCTCATCCTTCTATCTGGCATATAGAGAGGATTCCTTTGAAATGAGATTTCTGTGGTAAATGTGACTCACAGAAGAGCTGTCTTGAACTTGGGTTTCAGAGACGATCATGTGTCCTCTAAACAATAAAAGTTAATTGGGTCCAACTAATTCTCATGCTGAGGTGGTATATTTTGTGGTAGCATTTGCTCCCCTTCACTTCGGATGTATCCCCATTTGTTTACACTGTCATCTACTGAAGACATCCTGATCTTTGAAAGTGTTTAGTTATTACAAGTAGAGATGTTGTATATAATCATGTGATACTTTTTTTCTGGACATGTTTTCAAAGCTGTTTAGTAAGTGCTAGACATGTAGTATTCAGATCACAGGTGAGCCTTGTTTAGCTGTGGAAAAATCCAGCTATGTTTCTCTGTGGCATGTGGGATCTTCTGGGGTAAGGGATCGAACTAGCGTGTCTTGCATTGTCAGGCAGATTCTTCACCACTGAGCCGCCGGAGAAGCTGTGCCCTACCCCCTTTTTTGAGTTTACTGGATCTAATAGGTGTGCAGTGCTACCTCCCTGTTATTTTAGTTTGTCATTTCCTCGTGATATGTGATTTTGAGTCTTTTTGATAGGCTTATTTACTATCTTGATATTTCTGTAGGCCAGGTGTTTAGGTGTATACATTGTTTACCAGATTGTTCTAGATTTTTTGGTATATTTAGAGTACAATCCTTTATCAGATATGTATTTTATCAATATATTTTCCTGTGGCTTGTGTTTAAGTTTTGTGAATAAGGTTTTTCACAGTTTAAATTTCTAATGGTTTAAAGTTGAGGTGATATATGTTTTATATCCTTTTTTGGATAGACTTTAGTGTGTTGTTGCTGTTATTACATTTTAAAAGCAGAAGTGAGGTACTGTAGATACAGTTTTAAGCTAAGCTGAAGTACCATAGATACAGTTTTGCCTTTTGTCTGTTGAGAAGTTTGAGTGAGTTTGGTGTACACTGTAACATTACGTCTACGTTCATTTGACTGGATATAGCTTCCAATTATTTGTCTAATTGGTTTTGGAGATATCACGGGAAGTCAGTTTTTCCAAGGGAAACTGAGGTCCATGAAACATGAACTCTCTTTGATCGGTCGGAATCACTTTCTGCTATTTCTGACAGATTTGACTCGTTTGGATATCTCATATGAGTGGAATCACAGAACGTTTGTCTTTTTCTTGGTCTGGTTTATTTCACTTAATCTAATGACCATAAGGTTTGTCCACATTGTCGCATTGTCAGAATTACTGACTTTGAAGGGCCGAATCAGATTCCATTGTGGGTATACCACAGTTTGTTTATGGAATTGGTTGCCATGGACGCTTAGATTACTTCTGTTTGTTTGCCAGTGTGAATCATGCTGTTGTCAGTATGACTGAAGAAGTATCCATTTTTTCAGCCCCCTTTCCCAATCCTTTTGGGTACATAGCATGAACTGGAATCAAACTATGTATTTATTCCATGTGTTCCTTTTGGAGTCATTTCTGTAATGTCTTGCAGAGTGGCAGCACCATTTCATGTACTTTTTTGTATGGTGGAATACCGTTCAAGCTTCTGAATATACCTTGTGTGGCATATTCAGTCTCCCACCAACGGACACTTGAATGAGTTCTACCTTTGAGCTATTGTGAATGTAACTGTGAATATCTGTGTACCAGTTTTTGTTTGAATTATTAACAAATACATTCCTATATATAAAAGAAGCCACAAGGACCTACTGTACAGTTTAGGAAACTATTAAATATCTTTTGATAATGTATCATGGAAGAGAATCTCAAAAGGAATATATGAAAAGCACATAGTAAGCATGATATTTATTGTGCCAACACTATGAGTTATCATAGCACTACTCAACGTGTATTTATACATGTCACTAAAATATCCACATCTGTAAGGATGTTATAAAAAATTATATAAAAAATCAAGAATTCAAACAGAGAATAAGTAAACTTCCTGCCATTGCTCCTCCTCGTTTATACACTAATACTACCTGTAACGCTCATCGTATAAGTGCTGGACTAGCAATTGACATTCTTGTAAACCAAGAGATTGTGAAGGTAGAAGGAAATATAACTTATTGAATTCCTTAATGAAGGATTGTAGAACTCTATGTCCATGAAGCGAATGAAATTCCGTTTTATTGAGCCACATTCTTACTAGAGAGATGAGCTTCCACCCCACCCAACGTTAGTTCACAATGAAACCCTGCCGTCCTCTGGCCTCAATGTCTGCTTCCTGCTACCGAGAAAGAAAAGATGAGGAAGTCCTGACCAAACCGATGCTATTTTTCTTTTTCTGATTTGTATTTTATCGCAGGGCTTGGCAAAAAGAGGGCCCAACCTGTTTTCAGAGTTCCATCCCGAGGGTTCCTCCGGCATGTTCCCTGTGTTGACAAACTGCTGATTATTTTCAACAAAGGACAATGATCTGCACTTCACTATCTGTTGCTTGAGCTGGAATAGCAGGCGTCCCTTGCAGTGCAGTCCTTCATGCTGAAGTAGGCATCCCTGAAGCAATAGTGTAAGAGGAACACATTTATCATGTAGACATCGCATCCCATGCATTTGTAGTAATTTTTCAGTTATAGCCATCATCATCGGAGGAACTGACTTGTCCGAGTAATAACGAGAGTACCCCGTATAACAGTTCCTTGACTTACGAGTACTTCCTATGAGTACCTTTTTGAGTACTTCTTCCAATGTTGTTTCTCCTACTTTGGTCATGAACAGTAGAAGCTGATGGCAGTGGTCCTTGAAATGTATGTCTATCCCCAGGTGGCACAGTCGGTAAATAATCTGCCTACCAGTGCAGGAGGTGGAAGTGATGTGGGTTTGATCCCTGGTTCAGGAAGGTAACAATTCATACACATGTTTTATGTGAACAAGTTTGATACTCAGGAGTTTTTTTCTTCTGTATACAGAAAAACAAATGCTGTTCAAGGACACTGAAAGAACCCTGATTTCGAAAATCAGATCTGTATTGTGAGCAATGCTTAGATATCCATGAGTCGAAGCATAGTATTATGCCTATCATCCTTGTATTTCCCTCAGTGAAATATGTTGAGGAAAACTCTTCATTCGTGGTCTAGATTCACGAAGAAGCTAAATAGCATTCATCCTTTACATTGACAACTGTGAATTTAAATCTCCTGTGAATCCTATGTGACAACCACACATACCAACATGAGTTATTAGTATTATATCAATATTTTTAGTCCTATTGTATGTCAACTAAAAAAATCACTGTATAATTGTACATGAAGTCAAGACATAAAATCAGTGCAAATACAAAATGTTCCGTCCTTTGAGAAAGGGAGAAAAACATCTCTGTGCTTAGCCTATTGCATTTTTATGTATTAGATCTGTAAGTAGTTTATTCACCACACCCTATGAATGATTCACAGATCTTCAGAGAAGAAAGGATCATTTCTCTTTAACAATGAGTAGTTCAACTCTTCTCAAAGCAAAGTCATAAGTGAGTCTAATTTTGCGTGAGACCATGAAAACTCAGTGTTTTCATTATGCTTGTGCTTATGATGGGAGGAGGTCTGAGAAGGCACTTCTGAAGGTTTCTTCATACCAGTCGTTCTCATATGTATCGAGTCTTTAAAGGTCGAATCACCGAGGTGTTGCTTCTACACTTGGACTAGGCTGAGTAGCAACATTCCCTTTCTCCCTAAGTGCAGTAGACGTGTTCCCAACCTGTCTGTCTTCTGTCCTCTGGAGTATGTATTGCTTGAGCTCACCACAGCCTAGTAGATGGAAATCGTCAGGATATTCTGGAAACCCTGTTTATTTCAGTCTGTTCAGGAGGTTACCACTGCTGCAAACCTCTGGATTTTACCATGCACTTTTAACAACCTGAGATGAAGGATCCAAGTCAACACTCGTGACAGCCACGGGCTTCCATGGCCTATCCATGATTGTTGGCTTTGCTTTCATAATCATCCTGTTTCTTATACCAACTAAACTGTCACTGTATTTTTTTATTACCATTCTATCTTTGATGGTTTTTGGATCTATTATGGATTTTCCTATATATCTTCACTTATCGGTGAGGGTCTTATGTTAGTAGTAGTTACGACAACTGACTTCCAGTCAGTTAGCTGTGGCAGAACAGAAAAAAGAATGACCCAGTGTATATTATTAATATTATGTATCAATATATTATTCGTTTTATTGTTTGCAGTCATCCACTTCCAAGTTTCCGAAATAAACTGTCAGAAAAATCACATCCTTTTGAATGTCTGTTTGACTGAGTAGGAGCACGGAAATGTTATTCCATAAAATTGTTTACAGTTTCCATTCCGTTCTTCCTGTTTGATGTAGATATTGGCCTTTGGTTCTATCACTAGCTTTGCAAGTAAAAAAAAATTAATTAGAGCTCGTATGGTAATTTTACTGTTAGCAATAAGTTTAGCATAAAATGAACACAGAAGAGGTTACAGTAGACCAAATATGAGAGTCAGTTTAAAAGAAAACGTCGTGTTGAATGTTTACAGTAGGAATATAGTTATGAAGTTCCTTTATTATTATTCTATCCTTTCCGTCTCTTTTGCAGGGGTGTGAATGTACAGATTCCAGTACTATGGCTGCAGTGAATAATAGTATCATTATTCTTGAGAGCAACTCTACTACGTCTTCACGCTCATGTCACTCAAGGTTTTATAATAGCTATTATGTTAGTCATGTTTGTAGTTTGTGAAGTCACATAAGTTGCATTCATTCAAGCAATAGTATCAAACAGCTATGGCATCAATTATAGATGTGACTCGATAGCGAATGTGAATCCATTTCACTGTGACAAATTATTATTGTAGATATTCTATTCATGCCAGTAACAAAGCTGTGCAGAAATCATACAATGTTTATTAAGAAAACAAGATTTACTAATTTGTTGTATTATTCTATTTCTTTTAAACAGATTGAATGACAACAGGCTCAACTTTTCATTCACCTGTATGACTATGAGCAGTTTGACCAAGTTGAAGAAGATGACTCGTTTGTAGTCTTCCTCATGAGCTCATTCCATCTACTGGCTTTAAAATCATTTAGTACAGAGCTCACCGTCTAGGTGTTCATCCAGTGTTTTGTTTGCGTATCATGCAGGATCATTTTAAAAGGAAAAGCATGTGTGTATGAGTTAGAGCTCTGATCCCAAGAGTCCATGTAGAAGCTTCCCCTGAGAAATGTATCGTTTTGGCACCAATGCTACTGAAATGTGTGAATGTGGCCTACCACGCATCCCAATAAGTGTAAACAGCTTCACATGCTACTTATTTGAAACGACCAGTACTCATGACATTCCATTCATCTGAGGACTAAATATAGCCAACTTAGGTTGTGTTTGCCAAATAGACTTGGAAGCATTCTTCACACAATCCTTCATCGATGCCAGTTTTCAGATCGAAGAAACCCTTGCTCCGTGAAGTTTGTGAACACATACACTCATGTTTTGTTTGAGATTTTAAAGTCATTCTTCAGTTTTGTTGGAGGAATGGTTCTGTATATGGCCCGTGGATCCCCAAATCCACTGATGTTCATGTGTCTTGGGGCTTCCCAGGTGGTTCTAGTGGTAAAGAGCATGCGGAACATACCCATGCAGGAGACATAGGAGATATGGATTCGATCCCTGGGGCAGGAAGATCTCCTGAGGGAGAGCATGGCAACCCACTCCAGTATCCTTGCCTAGAGAATCTCATGGAGAGAGGAGCCTGGTGGGGCCTAGTCCATATGATCCCAAAGAGTTGGACACAATGTAAGTGACTTAGCACATCACATGCTTCATTGTCATAGCTAATATAATGGAGATGACATAAAAAGAATCACCAGCGGGCGAAAGTCAATATCCATCACTTTTCAACTTTGGAATGTATTGTGATATTTTACATCCATATTTGTATGAGTTGATAGTTGGCGAATCGATGCATATGAAGGCCTGATTGTGTTATATGTATGTTGAGGGAAGATATATTTTTATGTGGTTTGACATATGGGTCCCATTTCATTCGTAGACATCTGCATACTCATCACTTATCATCATTTTTTTTTGAAAAGACCATTGTTTTTAAAGGTTGTTGTCTAACCGGGAAAGATGCTTGAATTCTTGGGCTCCTTAGAGGAAGAATTCAACCCGGGGCCAGTGATGAGGCTTGATCACTCAGAGCTTTTGTGTCGCAACGTTTTATGAAAGTATAAAAGAGAGAAAGCTTCTGACATAGACATCAGAAGGGGGCAGAAAGAGTGCCCCCTACTCATCTTTAGCTGCATGTTATCTAGCTACTAGCAGTCTACTCATTAGAGAAAGGAATGGCAGCAGACCCCTCACCCACAAGATATATGGAGATGACCGTGGCACCAGGTCAGTCATCCTGGGCCATAAAATGATTGATATGAGCAAATAGATAGCTTCATTCACATAGATCAGGAGAACCATGTATGAGTAAAGCTAATTGGTTTGTCAAGTCAGTTCTGAGCCTTTAGGCAGAACCTCCTTGAAGATAGAGTCTAGGGTAAATACATAGTACATTCACATAGCTTAAGGCAAACCTTTCCATAAGAAAAATGCCTTGGTCAGCTCAAAGTATGAGAAAAGTGAAGTTCAGGTGGAACCAGGTGTCATTATAGCAACACAGAATTGTAAGAGAAAACCTCTTTTTAAATTTGTATCGAGAAGGGGAAGAAAGAGAACAGCTTGTTTCCTCCTGCCTGGGAAGTGACAGATAACAACTGTCTGACACTTGCACCCCGTTTCCTCCCTTTGGAGACCCCTGGCCTTCCTGGCTGTTACCCTCTCAGTTTCATTCATTGAGTGTTTTCTGCCTTGTGAAACATTGGGCATAGAAGTATGTGTTAATTTAGGGGTATTTCATCCAATTTCATTTAAATGCATATGTGAATTAGAAAGTTTGACATGCCGTTGCTTTGTATACCGATTGGGAAATGTGAGTCTCCAAGTTTAATTTAGTGTTTCATGTTCATTTTTCTTTTTAGGGGTACAAAGAAAAATAATATGACTGTTAAGATCAGCTTTCGTATATTTTGCCAAATATGAATTGAGATCACATCGATCGGAAATGAGTCTGTGCATGAAAGCCCTAATAACTAATGTTAATTGACTTCACTACCATGGGATGTTTTCCTGTCTATTGAGGATTTACTTCATGTATTTCGATTTTGACTTTCTGTCTTACAGCCTTGTTTGTAGATCAAAGCTATTTGAAATTGTCATCTGGTTTTCAATGGCTTGTGAGGTTATTCATGAGTGGTTTATAAAACCGAATGGATTGTACATAGCCATACTTTGTTGTCATTTTATGAATTTGAAGAATGTCTGAAGCATGTCTGCAGTTATGCCTTAAAGATTCACACAATTGATGTCCAATATTTATCTCAATAGACTTGCTTTCAATGTGTAGTTTCCTATGCGTACGTCTCTCCTTATGGATTTGGGTAGAACTTGTATTGGAACACTGAAAAATCTGTGATATCAACCGTGCTGACCTTCTTACTGGTGGTCATCATTAAGATTTTCATGCTCACTGTCACTTTGTGCAATGATATGGATCCTAGTGGAAACAGGTGCTGTTCATCCTACTTTTGTGAAGATTGAATTCATCGTAGAAAGTGGAATGTGTTGAAATATTTATGGTATAAATATATCTTGTGTATATAATTACCCAGATTACTGCTGCGTATTTGATTGCTAAGTTATGAAATGTATGAGATAGATGTGATCCATCAATGGCGATTGGATACGTGGTGGAGAGGTATTTTGGTGATGCAAGAGATTTAAATGATGTGATCAGAGTATGTATATTCTTTTTATGTGGATAATGGGTCTTGGATCCATGTTTGAAACATTACGACCTTGTCTTTTGTTATGCATGGGAAGTGTCAAAAATGAAGATGAGGCGGGTACGTGCTTCAAGGGTAAGTATAGGGTTGAGGGCGTGACTATGATGTGGGTTAGGTTTAGGATGTGGATAGGGTGTCGGGGGCCAGCGTGAGGAACTCCGCCCATGGCAAAGGTCATGAGGAAGAAGGCTTGGCATATGCAAAGGCGTGATCAAGCCTCAGGAAACCCCCTGTTCCTGAGCATCTACCCCAAAACCAGACTCTGTTTTATGCTCTCACCTACACCTCTGACTTTACAGGGGGCTCTCCCCAATAACCGTTTCTCTCGGAGAAGGAGTAAACCTGCAGCTCCAAGGCAATAAAAATTCTTGGGCGTGACAAGAGTGTTTCAGCTTCCGGACTGCTCTGAAGGTTATCTAGCCCACCTGTTTAGGTTAGTCCAGCCACATGTGATTTACAGCCTCCCAATCTGAGAGGCACGAGATGTTTTGGACTTACTAAAGGCAAATTATTTTGGGGAGTTAGAAATTATTAGTATAATGGGTTGGTTAGGAATTATATTGGTGAAGGGTTTTTTCATTTGTTGTGTCAATAATTGCTGCTAATTCCCTGCTCTGGGTGGGACAAGGATGTCTCAGGTCAAACCTCTCTGCTGACAGACTAGCTTGTGTGACAGGATTATCCATACTCCTGCCACATGATTGTTTACTACCTCTTAACCATAAACAGCACAGAGTTTTGGAGAGTCTTAATTAGCATAGGGCTTTTTCTTCTTGTTGAGTCAATGATTGCCGCCAGGCCTCCATATCCTTAGGCACTTGGGAATATATTAATCAATGTATTTGGAATATAGAAAAGGAAATACAGTAGTTTTTGATGTTAGCAATACTAGACTTTTTAGCTAATGGATTTTCTCTTTTGTAATAGACCACTGGACTTTGCTACAAATCACTGTATCCTTGCTATGTAAGAATGTAACTTTATCATATCTTAAGACTAAATAGATTTTAAGGGGAGCATTGGTGAAAGGATTTTCACTTGTTGGGCTGATGTTTGCTGCTAAATCTCCATGTTCCCTACCCTTCTAATGAATATAACTAACATATAGGAGAAATAAGTATTAACCTTTAAGATGAATCCTGTTAACCTTGGGTTAAGTAAATTCCTTTCTTGATTGTAACTCACTACACCCACACCCTATAGGAATGCAGCTTTATTTGGAGGGTGGTGCCTGGTTTGAGAAAAAACACACTTGGAAAAAATAAGTTTTTTGGTTATCAGAAAGAAAGGATCATAGAATGTCAGCAGGTCTCACTCATGGCCAGAAGATGATGTAGTATCCCTAAGACCTTTTTTATACATTTATGTGAAGCACCTGATTTTGATAAAGGTCAGGACTGCTGACCCCCACGTGACTCTGTATTCATCCCTATGTGTAACAAAAGGTATATAAGCAAACCCAAAAATAAAGAAATCGGATCAGTTTCCGGAAAGACTGATTCCCCCATGTCACTTCTTTCTTGCTCCCATTTTTCTGGCTGAATTCCCATCTGGAGCATGGATGCTGTTCCACGTAATCTAAGTTATTCAGCCTCCTTTTCTTCACTAATCTTCCTACTGCACTAACCATTTCTAATCTCTCTATATCTGTGATTAAATATGTATTTTTCTAAAGACGCCGGCTCCGCCCCCAACTTCAAATCACCCTGGATCCACTGGGGCTGGACCCCGGCAGTAGGGTTAAGGTTAGAGTTTGGGGAAGAGCCCCCCAACTTGTTAGGGTGAGGGGTGAGGCGTGAGGGTTCAGGGTGAGGGTGTGGGTGAGGGTAAGGGTTCGGGGTGAGGGTTCAAGCTGAGGGTGTGGGCCTCATATCTGATAAAGGATTGTACTCCAAATATATCCTTCCCTTCCCTCGAACAGAGCTCTCACTGCTGGAGCCCTTGGCAGTGTGAAACACACCAGCCCCTAAAACCTCCACAAGGACGCCTGCGGCCTAGGTGCAAAGGCAAGGCAGGAGCGGAGCTGAGGCCAGGAAGGCGCCAGTGGTGTCTCCGAGCCTCGCGCAGCCTGCTCCATCCTGGGAACTAACATTAGCAGCGAGGCAAGTCTGGGCAACGCTCGCCCAGAGCAGAGCAGCCTCACGCCAGGAACTCTGCCAGATCGGGCCTCTGAGCAGAGCTGAAGCTCTGCAGTAGTGGAGGCGCACTCGACTCCGCCCAAACTGGGCTTGCAGCTGCACGCGGTTGGGCTGCCTCATTTCCCCCGAGGAGGCTCGTTTCCCCTCATGCTGCGCACTTGGCTTCCAGGCAGGGGCCTCCTGCTTCTCCTACAGGTCTTACCTCAGGGGCTGCTTCCCCTGAGCTGGGGCTGTGGGCGGGAGCCCAGACACGCAGGGGCAGGCCCCAACCACCTGCACACGTCTCTGCTGGGGACAAGAGCCCTAGGGAATATACATCTGTCAGGCACCTGCAGGGCGCCCACGGAGTGAGTCTCCGAGTCTGGGGACTGCAGATCCCAGCCAGGGGCCCTGGGTGTATGGTGCTCTCCGTGCGGCACATGTCTGGGCAGCCAAGCAACAACTGAAGGAGCCCAGCAGTTGCCCTTCCATTCCCTCTGACAGAGCTCTCACTGCTCTAGCCCGTGGCAATGTGGAACCCACCGGCCCCTAACTCCTCCCCAAGGACGCTTGGGGCCTACCTGCAAAGGCAAGGCAGGATCAGAGCTGAGGCAAGGAAGGTGCCCGTGGGATATACCAGCCTCGCACAGCCTGCTCCTTCATGGGCAAGAGCCTAGCAGCGAGGCACGTCTCGGAAAGGCTCGCCCAGGGCAGAGCAGCCTCGCTCCAGGAACTCTGCCAGATCGGGCCTCTGAGCAGACCTGGAGCTATGCCCTAGAGGAGGAGCACTTGACTCTGACCAACCAGGGCTTGTAGCACCACGCGGCTATGCTGTCTCATCTACCTCCGAGGAGGCTCGATTCCCCACATGCTGTGCACTCCACTTCCAGGCGAGCCGACCCTCGCCTCCTGCAGGTTTGGCTTAGGGTCTGCATCCCCTGAGCTGGGTTGTGGGCAGGAGCTCAGAGACGCAAGTGCAGGCCCCAACCACCTGCACAACTCTCTTCTGGGGAGGAGAGCACGAGGGAAATGACGACAGTCAGGCATCTTCTGGGCGCTCCCGAAGTTCGCCTCTGGTGTGTGGGGCTGCAGACCCCAGCCAGGGGCCCTGTGAGCCTTGTGCTCTCCGTGCTGTGCTGAGGCTGGGCGGTCAAGCAACCGCAAGAGATTTGCAGTTGCCCTGCCTTTGCCTCTAATAGAGCCCTCACTGCTGGAGCGCTTGGCAGTGTGCAACCCACAGGCAACTAAGCCCTCCACAAGAACGCCTGGGGACTAGGTGCAAAGGCAAGGCAGGAGTGGAGCTGAGGCCAGGAAGGCGCCAGTAGCATCTCCCAGTCTCGCGCAGCCCGCTCCTTTCTGGACTGGAAGCCTAACGCGAGGCAAGTCTGGGCAAGGATCGCCCAGGGCACAGCAGCCTCACGCCAGCAACTATGAGAGATCGGGCCTTTGAGCAGAGCTGGAGCTCTGCCGTACTGGAGGGGCACTCGGATCCGCCAAAGTACTGATTGCAGCCGCACGCAGCTGGGCTGCCTTCTCTTGTACTGAGGAGGCTCGCTTCCGGCATGCTATAAACTGGGCTTCCAGGCGGGGGCGCCCCGGGCCTCCTACAGGTCTTAGCTGAGGAGCTGCTTCCCTGAGCTTGGGCTGTGGAAGGGAGTCCAGACACTCAAGGGCAGGCCCCAACCACCTGCACACGTCTCTGCTGGGGAGGAGAGCACTAGGGAAATGACGTCTGTCAGGCACCTTCTGGGCGCTCCCAGAGTTCTCCTCCGGTGTGTGGGGCTGCAGACCCCAGCCAGGGGCCCTGTGAGCCTTGTGCTTTCCATGCTGTGCAGAGTCTGGGCGGTCAAGCAAACGCAAGAGGCGACTTGCAGTAGGCCTCCCTTTGCCTTTAATAGAGCCCTCACTGCTGAAGCGCTTGGCAGTGTGCAACCCACCGGCAACTAAGCCTTTCACAAAAACGCCTGGGGACTAGGTGCAAAGGCAAGGCAGGAGTGGAGCTGAGGCTAGAAAGGCGCCAGTAGCATCTCCCAGTCTCACGCAGCCCGCTCCTATCTGGACTGGAAACCTAACGTGCGGCAAGTCTGGGCAAGGCTCGCCCAGGGCAGAGCAGCCTCACGCCAGCAACTCTTCCAGATCGGGCCTCTGAGCAGAGCTGGAGCTCTGCCGTACTGGAGGCGCACTCGGCTCCGCCAAAGCAGTGAATGCAGCCGCACACACCAGGGCTGCCTTCTCTTCTCCCGAGGAGGCTCGCTTCCCGCATGCTGTAAACTAGGCTTCCAGGCGGAGCCACCTGCGCCTCCCACATGTCTTGGCTCAGGAGCTGCTTCCCTGAGCTGGGGCTGTGGACGGGAGTCCAGACACGCAGGGGCAGGCCCAAACCACCTGCACACGTCTCTGCTGGGGAGGCGAGCACTAGGGAAATGACGTCTGTCAGGCACCTTCTGGGCGCTCACTGAGTCAGCCTCCGCGTGTGTGGGGCTGCAGACCCCAGCCAGGGGCCCTGTGAGCCTTGTGCTCTCCGTGCTGTGCTGAGTCTGGGCGGTCAAGCAACCGCTGGAGGAGCCCTGCATTTGCCCTCCCATTGCCTCTAATAGAGCCCTCACTGCAGGAGCGCTTGGCAGTGTGCAACCCACCAGCAACTAAGCCCTCCACAAGAACGCCTGGGGACTAAGTGCAAAGGCAAGGAAGGAGTGGAGCTGAGGCCACGAAGGCGCCAGGAGCATCTCCCAGTCTGGCGCAGCCTGCTTCTTCCTGGACTGGAAGCCTAGCTGTGAGGCAAGTCTGGGCAAGGCTCGCCCAGGGCAGAGCAGCCTCACGCCAGCAACTCTGCCAGATCGGGCCTCTGAGCAGAGCTGGAGCTCTGCCGTACTGGAGGCGCACTCGGCTCCGCCAAAGCAGTGAATGCAGCCGCACACAGCAGGGCTGCCTTCTCTTCTCCCGAGGAGGCTCGCTTCCCGCATGCTGTAAACTAGGCTTCCAGGCGGGGCCCCCTGCGCCTCCCACAGGTCTTGGCTCAGGAGCTGCTTCCCTGAGCTGGGGCTGTGGACGGGAGCCCAGACACGCAGGGGCAGGCCCCAAGCACCGGCACACGTCTCTGCTGGGGAGGAGAGCACTAGGGAAATGACGTATGTCAGGCACCTTCTGGGCGCTCACCGAGTCAGTTTCCGCGTGTGTGGGGCTGCAGACCCCAGCCAGGGGCCCTGTGAGCCTTGGGCTCTCCGTGCTGTGCTGAGTCTGGGCGGCCAAGCAACCGCTGGAGGAGCCCTGCAGTTGGCCTCCCATTGCCTCTAATAGAGCCCTCACTGCTGGAGCGCTTGGCAGTGTGCAACCCACCGGCAGCTAAGCCCTCCACAAGAACGCCTGGGGACTAGGTGCAAAGGCAAGGCAGGAGTGAAGCTGAGGCCAGGAAGGCGCCAGTAGCATCTCCCAGTCTCGCGCAGCCTGTTCCTTCCTGGACTGGAAGCCTAGCAGCGAGGCAAGTCTGGGCAAGGCTCGCCCAGGGCCGAGCAGCCTCACGCCAGCAACTCTGCCAGATCGGGCCTCTGAGCAGAGCTGGAGCTCTGCCGTACTGGAGGCGCACTCGGCTCCGCCAAAGCAGTAAATGCAGCCGCACACAGCAGGGCTGCCTTCTCTTCTCCCGAGGAGGCTCGCTTCCCGCATGCTGTAAACTAGGCTTCCAGGCGAAGCCCCCTGCGCCTCCCACATGTCTTGGCTCAGGAGCTGCTACCCTGAGCTGGGGCTGTGGACGGGAGCCCAGACACTCAGGGGCAGGCCCCAACCACCTGCACACATCTCTGCTGGGGAGGAGAGCACTATGGAAATGACGTCTGTCAGGCACCTTCTGGGCGCTCACCGAGTCAGCCTCCGCGTGTGTGGGGCTGCAGACCCCAGCCAGGGGCCCTGTGAGCCTTGTGCTTTCCGTGCTGTGCAGAGTCTGGGCGGTCAACAAACGCAAGAGGCGACTTGCAGTAGCCCTCACTTTGCCTCTAATAGAGCCCTCACGGCTGGAGCGCTTGGCAGTGTGCAACCCACCGGCAACTAAGCCCTCCACAAGAACGCCTGGGGACTAGGTGCAAAGGCAAGGCAGGAGTGGAGCTGAGGCCAGGAAGGCGCGAGTAGCATCTCCCAGTCTCGCGCAGCCCGCTCCTTCGTGGACTGGAAGCCTATGTGTGAGGCAAGTCTGGGCAAGGCTCGCCCAGGACAGAGCAGCCTAACGCCAGCAACTCTGTCAGATCGGGCCTCTGAGCAGAGCTGGAGCTCTGCCGTACTGGAGGCGCACTCGGCTCCACCAAAGCAGTGAATGCAGCCGCACACAGCAGGGCTGCCTTCTCGTCTCCGGAGGAGGCTCGCTTTCCGCATGCTGTCAACTAGGCTTCCAGGCGGGGCCACCTGCGCCTCCCACAGGTCTTGGCTCAGGAGCTGCTTCCCTGAGCTGGGGCTGTGGACGGGAGCTCAGACACGCAGGGGCACGGCCCAAACACCTGCACACGTCTCTGCCTGGGAGAAAAGCACTAGGGAAGTGACGGCACTCAGGCACCTTCTGGGCGCTCCCGGAGTTCACCTCCGGTGTGTGGGGCTGCAGACCCCAGCCAGGGGCCCTGTGAGCTTTGTGCACTCCGTGCTGTGCTGAGTCTGTGCGGTCAAGCAACCGCTGGAGGAGCCCTGCAGTTGCCCTTCCATTGCCTCGAATAGAGCCCACACTGCTGGAGCGCTTGGCAGTGTGCAACCCACCGGCAACTAAGCCCTCCACAAGAACGCCTGGGGACTAGGTGCAAAGGCAAGGCAGGAGTGGAGCTGAGGCCAGGAAGGCGCCAGTAGCATCTCCCAGTCTCGCGCAGCCCGCTCCTTTCTGGACTGGAAGCCTAACGCGAGGCAAGTCTGGGCAAGGCTCGCCCAGGCCACAGAAGCCTCACGCCAGCAACTCTGAGAGATCGGGCCTTTGAGCAGAGCTGGAGCTCTGCCATACTGGAGGGGCACTCGGCTCCGCCAAAGTCCTGATTGCAGCCGCACGCACCTGGGCTGCCTTCTCTTGTACTGAGGAGGCTCGCTTCCGGCATGCTGTAAACTAGGCTTCCCGGCGGGGGCGCCCCGCGCCTCCTACAGGTCTTAGCTGAGGAGCTGCTTCCCTGAGCTGGGGCTGTGGAAGGGAGTCCAGACACTCAAGGGCAGGCCCCAACCACCTGCACACGTCTCTGCTGGGGAGGAGAGCACTAGGGAAATGACGTCTGTCAGGCACCTTTTGGGCGCTCCCGGAGTTCCCCTCTGGTGTGTGGGGCTGCAGACCCCAGCCAGGGGCCCTGTGAGCCTTGTACTTTCCGTGCTGTGCTGAGTCTGGGCCGTCAAGCAAACGCAAGAGGCGACTTGCAGTAGCCCTCCCTTTGCCTCTAATAGAGCCCTCACGGCTGGAGCGCTTGGCAGTGTGCAACCCACCGGCAACTAAGCCTTTCACCAGAACGCCTGGGGACTAGGTGCAAAGGCAAGGCAGGAGTGGAGCTGAGGCCAGGAAGGCGCCAGTAGCATCTCCCAGTCTCGCGCAGCCTGCTCCTTCCAGGACTGGAAGCCTAGCCGCGAGGCAAGTCTGGGCAAGGCTCGCCCAGGGCAGAGCAGCCTCACGCCAGCAACTCTGCCAGATCGGGCCTCTGAGCAGAGCTGGAGCTCTGCCGTACTGGAGGCAAACTCGGCTCCGCCAAAGCAGTGAATGCAGCCGCACACAGCAGGGCTGCCTTCTCTTCTCCCGAGGAGGCTCGCTTCCCGCATGCTGTAAACTAGGCTTCCAGGCGGGGCCCCCTGCGCCTCCCACAGGTCTTGGCTCAGGAGCTGCTTCCCTGAGCTGGGGCTGTGGACGGGAGCCCAGACACGCAGGGGCAGGCCCCAACCACCTGCACACGTCTCTGCTCGGGAGGAGAGCACTAGGGAAATGACGTCTGTCAGGCACCTTCTGGGCGCTCACCGAGTCAGCCTCCGCGTGTGTGGGGCTGCAGACCCCAGCCAGGGGTCCTGTGAGCATTGTGCTCTCCGTGCTGTGCTGAGTCTGGGCGGTCAAGCAACCGCTGGGGGAGCCCTGCAGTTGCCCTCCCATTGCCTCTAATAGAGACCTCACTGCTGGAGCGCTTGGCAGTGTGCAACCCACCGGCAACTAAGCCCTCCACAAGAACGCCTGGGGACTAGGTGCAAAGGCAAGGCAGGAGTGGAGCTGAGGCCAGGAAGGCGCCAGTACCATCTCCCAGTATCGCGCAGCCTGCTCCTTCCTGGACTGGAAGCCTATCCGCGAGGCAAGTCTGGGCAAGTCTCCCAGGGCAGAGCAGCCTCACGCCAGCAACTCTGCCAGATCGGGCCTCTGAGCAGAGCTGGAGCTCTGCCGTACTGGAGGCGCGCTCGGCTCCGCCAAAGCAGTGAAGGCAGCCGCACGCATCTGGGCTGCCTCCTCTTCTCCCAAGGAGGCTCGCTTCCCGCATGCTGTGCACTAGGCTTCCTGGCGGGGGCGCCCTCGCCTCCTACAGGTCTTGGCTGAGGAGCTGCTTCCCTGAGCTGGGGCAGTGGACGGGAGCCCAGACACTCAGGGGCAGGCCCCAACCACCTGCACACGTCTCTGCTGGGGAGGAGAGCACTAGGGAAATGACGTCTGTCAGGCACCTTCTGGGCACTCACCGAGTCAGCCTCCGTGTGTGTGGGGCTGCAGACCCCAGCCAGGGGCCCTGTGAGCCTTGTGCTCTCCGTGCTGTGCTAGTCTGGGCGGTCAAGCAACCGCTGGAAGAGCCCTGCAGTTTCCCTCCCATTGCCTCTAATAGAGCCCTCACTGCTGGAGCGATTGGCAGTGTGCAATCCACCGGCAACTAAGCCCTCCACAAGAACGCCTGGGGACTAGGTGCAAAGGCAAGGCAGTAGTGGAGCTGAGGCCAGGAAGGTGCCAGTAGCATCTCCCAGTATCGCGCAGCCTGCTCCTTCCTGGACTGGAAGCCTAGCCGCGAGGCAAGTCTGGGCAAGGCTCGCCCAGGGCAGAGCAGCCTCACGCCAGCAACTCTGCCAGATCGGGCCTCTGAGCAGAGCTGGAGCTCGGCAGTCCTGGAGGCGCACTCGGCTCCGCCAAAGCAGTGAATGCAGCCACACGCAGCAGGGCTGCCTCCTCTTCTCCCTAGGAGGCTCACTTCCCCGCATGCTGTAATCTAGGCTTCCAGGAGGTGCTCCCTGCGCCTCCCACAGGTCTTGGCTGAGGAGCTGCTTCCCTGAGCTGGGGCTGTGGACGGGAGCCCAGACACGCAGGGGCAGGCCCCAACCACCTGCACACGTCTCTGCTGGGTAGGAGAGCACTAGGGAAATGACGTCTCTCAGGCACCTTCTGGGCGCTCACCGAGTCAGCCTCCGCGTGTGTGGGGCTGCAGACCCCAGCCAGGGACTCTGTGCGCCTTGTGCTCTCCGTGCTGTGCTGAGTCTGGGCGGTCAAGCAACCGCTGGAGGAGCCCTGCAGTTGCCCTCCCATTGCCTCTAATAGAGCCCTCACTGCTGGAGCGCTTGGCAGTGTGCAACCCACCGGCAACTAAGCCCTCCACAAGAACGCCTGGGAACTAGGTGCAAAGGCAAGGCAGGAGTGGAGCTGAGCCCGGGAAGGCGCCAGTAACATCTCCCTGTCTCGCTCAGCCCGCTCCTTTCTGGACTGGAAGCCTAGCCTCGAGGCAAGTCTGGGCAAGGCTCGCCCAGGGCAGAGCAGCCTCACGCCAGCACTCTGCCAGATCAGGCCTCTGAGCAGAGCTGGAGCTATGCAGTATTGGAGGCGCACTCGGCTCCGCCCAAGCAGTGATTGCAGCCGCACGCATCTGGGCTCCCTCCTCTTCTCCCAAGGAGGCTCTCTTCTCGCATGCTGTGCACTAGGCTTCCAGGGGGGGTAGCCCTGCGCCTCCTACAGGTCTTGGCTCAGGGCCTGATTCCCTGAGCTGGGGCTGTGGACGGGAGCCCAGACACGCAGGGGCAGGCCCCAACCACCTGCACACGTCTCTGCTGGGGAGGAGAGCACTAGGGAAACTACGTCTGTCAGCCACCTTCTGGGCGCTCACGGATTCAGCCCCCGGTGTGTGGGGCTGCAGACTGCAGCCAGGGGCCCTGGGAATCTTGTGCTCTCCGCGCTGTGCTGAGTCTGGGATGCCAAGCTACAGCTGGAGAAGCCCTGCAGTTGCCCTTCCCTTCCCTCTGACAGAGCTCGTATTGCTGGATCCCTTGGCCATGTGTCACTCACTATCCCCTAACCGCGAGTCCAAACCACGAACTCCACCCTGACTTCAAAACCCTATATCCTGAAACCAGAAACCGAATCCCGAGCTCCAGTCTCCAAACCGTGAACCTGAACCCTAACCCAACCCCGAACCCAAACACCGACCCCTAAATCCCAAACCCAAAGTCCATTCTCTAAAGCAAAACCCCAAAGCGCGAACCTCTAACCCTCAGCCGAACCCCATACCCCAAACCCCAAGCCCATAGTCAGAACCAGAAACCCCAAACTCCGAACCCCAAACCCCTAACCCAAACACCAAACCGTGTACCCCAACCCTTATACCGAATCCAAATCTCGAACCCCAAGGACCGAACTTCCAACCTGAATCAGGATCCCCTAACCCAAACCCCTAGCTGAACCCCTAATCCAAACCCGAAAACCAAGCACCAAACCCCTAACCCATAACCTGAACTGCAAACCCCTACCTTAAAACACCAACCCCAATCACTAACCCCTAACCTGATCAGCGAACCCCTAAACCGAACCCCAATCCATGAATCCCGAACCTTGAGCCCCAAACCCCAAACCCCAAAGCCTGATGCCAAACCCAAAGCGCTAACCTCTAAACTGAATCGAAACCCCAAAACCTAAACCCTTGACCCTAAACTCCTAACTCATACCCCAAAGTCCAAACTGCAAAACCCTAACCGGAATCCCATACCCCAAACAATGAACCACGTACCCCAAACCCCGAACCACATACCCCAAACATGGAACCCGAACCCCAAACCCCATACCCTGAATCCGAACCCCTATCCCAACTGCAAACCCCAAACCCCGAACCGGGAACCCCATACCCCTAAACCGAACCGTGAACCCCTAACCCTAACCCGAACCCGAACCCTAACCCGAGCCCCAAACCCCAAACCCAAACCCCGACCCCCATACCCCAAACCGCAAACACTGATCCACGTAGCCCAAACCCCGAATCCATAACTCGAACCCCGAACCCCAAATCCAGAACCCAAACCCCGAACCCCAAACCGCTAACCCGAACCCCAAACCTAAACCCAAACCCAAACCGCACAGCCCTAATCCCTTACTGGAACCGCAAACCCCTAAACCGAACCCTAAACCCTGAACCAAAACCCCTAACCTGTACCCCACACCCCACACCCCGAACCCAAACCCAAACCCCTAACCCCAATCGCAAACCCCTAACCTGAACCCCAAAGCCCAACCGCGAACACCGAAACTGAACCCTAAAACCCGAAACCCAACCCCCAAAACCCAAACCTCCAAACCCAAACTCCAAACCCCTAACCCGAACCCCAAACCCCAAACCCCTAACCGGAACCCCAAACCTCAAACCCCAAACCGCACACCCCAAACCCCTAAGCCAAACCCCAAACCGCCAACCCCTAACTCCTAACCCGAACAGCGAAACTCTAAACTGCACCTCACACCCCCAACCCCAAACCATGAACCCAAACCCCCGAACCCCAAACCCCAAACCTCAAATCTCGACCCCCGAAACACAAACCTCACATACTGAACCCCTAATCGGAACCTCGAACCCCAATCCCCGAACCCCAAACCCAAATCCCAAAACCCCCAAACCCCAACCCTGAACCCAAATCCCAAACCCATAACAGGAACCCCAAATCGCGAACCCCTGACCCAAATCCCAAACTCCAAACCCCAAACCCCTAAACCGCGAACCCCTAACCCGAACCCCAAACCCCAAACCCTAACCGCGAACCCCTAACCCAAACCCCAAACCCTAACCGCGAACCCCTAACCCAAACCCCAAACCCCAAACCCAAACCGCGAAGCCCAAACCCCAAACCCCTAACCCGAATCCCAAACCCAAAACCCTTAACCCCAATCCCAAACCCCCAACCCAAACCACAAACCCCAAACCCCTAACCCTAACCTCAAACCCCAAACCCGAACTGCGAACCCCTAACCCAAACCAAGAACCCCTAACCTGATCCCCAAACCCCAAACCCCAAACCCTTAACCCGATCCTCAAATCCCAAACCCGAACCGCGAACCCCTCACCCGAACCCCAAATCCCAAGCCCCTATGCTGGACCTTGAACCCCTAATCGGAACCCCAAACCCCAAACTAGAACCGCGAAGCCCTAACCCCAAACCCTGAACTCCAAACCCCAAACACGAACCGCGTACTGCAAACCCGAACCCTGAACTCTAACCCGAACCCAAATCCAAACCCTAAGAAGAGAGGGGATTCCCCGAACCCGAACTCTGAACCTGAACCCTAACAAGTTGAGGGGATGCCGGAATCCTAACCCTAACCCTCACAATAAAACTCTAAAGTAAAAAGAAACTTTTCTGCCCTAAGCCCCGCCCCTTGCGGTCCCCCACCCTAAAGGCAGAAGAGATAAGCCTGGGCTTGAACTTCTGACCCACGGAGCCGGATTGCCTGTTTACTTGGCTGTCCACCTAACCGCTATGCTACCCAGATTCACGGGGTTAGAGGTTGCTCCCAGGCACTCTTCAAGCCTCGGCCCACCAGGGCAGGCTAATAAAGCACTATGGGCCCTATTAGCGCTCACTTTAAGCCATATCCCTAACACTAATGCCAACCCTAACTGTAACCCGAACCCTGACCCTGACCTGAACCCTAACCCAAATCCAAACTATAAGAAGAGGGGGGTCCCCGAATTCTAACCCTAACCCCGAACCCGAACCTGAACCCTAACAAGTGGGGGGGTTGCCCGAACCCTAACCCTAAACATAACAATAAACCTCTAAAATAAAAATAAACTTTTCTAGTCTAAGCCCCGCCTCTTGCGGTCCCCCGCCCCCTAAGAGCAAAAGGGTAACGTTGGAGACTTGAACTCCTGACTTACAGGCCACAGTCTGCCTGCTCCCCAGCCTGCCTAACCGCTACGCTACAGAGGCTTCCTGTTGCTGACAGTGCTCCCGCGCCCTCTTCAAGCCTCTGCCCGCCAGGGTCTGGTTCTGTAGAATATCATGGCTGTCCTAGGTCATCTTTGCTTTCTGTAGTCATAGTTTTATCCCAAAATCATAGACAGGTCAGCTGAGAAAAAGCTTGGATTGTCTCGGTGGGGTGGATTTGCTTGTCCTGTGTTTCACCTGGAGGCAGTCGCGGTCCCGCCGGCCCGTCCTGGAAGGGGGCGTGGGGGCGGGGCGCCCCGTGCGCGCGTCGGGGGCGGGGCGAACCTGGGCGGCTGGTCAGGAGCGCGGCTCACGTGAGCGGGTCTGGGGCGGGATGACCATGGCGGCGCGTCGGGGCCAGGGGTTCCCGGTTGTGCTCTCAGGGCTCGCCATCGCAGCTGGGAATGCTCGTTTCGTGGGCTCCTGGGTCCCCGTCGATCGGCAGCCAGCGAGCAGAGCGGAGGGCTGTGGACCACAGGTAAGGGAACTCGGACTCGGCGGAGCAGGGAACCATGTATTCTGCCCTCTTTGTTTGCAGTCTCGGAGCCGACTAACATGGCGGTCGCAGAAAAGCCTCGCCTTTGGGGCCAACGGTTTTACCGCTTTACCCCTTTGCATAAAGCTCAGACCCGCGCGGTTTTCCCAAGCAGCTTAGTGTATTGCTTCCTAAAGGCCTGGAGCGGATACCAGGCAGGAAGGCCAGGGGTCTCCAGACAGAGAAAATAGACTGCAAGTGTCAGACGTTTTTTTCTCTCTCTTAAGAGGCAGGAGGAGACAAAACAGTGTTGCATTTTTTTTTCTCCATCTTGATACAAATTTAAAAGGAGGTTTCTCGGAAAATTCTGTGTTGCCATGACAACTCCTGGCTCCACCTGAATTTAACTTTTCTCAAACCTTGAACTAAGCAATGCCTTTTTCTTATGGAAATGTTTGTCTTAAGGTATGGAAATGTTTGTCTTAAGTTATGTTAATGTACTATTTACCCAAGGCTCTGTCTTCAGGTCAGTTCCCCCTAAAGGCTCAGAAACGACTTGACAAACCAGTATGTTTACTCATACCTTGTTCTCTTAATCTATGTGAATGAAACTATATATTTGCTTGGAAATCTGCCTTTCTTCAAGATTCATGTCCATCATTTTATGGCCTGGGACGACTCATCTGCTGCCAGTGTTATCTCAATGCATGCTGTGGGTGAGGGGCCTGGTGCCATTCTCTGAGACATTGTCTTTTCTTTCATGCTAGTGGCTGTATAACATCTGGCTAAAGACTAGCAGGGGGTCCTCTTTCTTCCCCCTTTTAATGTCTACGTCAGCAGCTCTCTCGATCTCTTTTATACTTTAATAAAACTTTATAACAGAAAACCTCTGAGCCATCAAGCTTCGTCACTTGCCCTGGATGGAATTCTCCTCTGGAGGCCAAGAATGCTGGCATCTTTTGTGGTTTAGCAACCACCTTTCAGCCTTTTGTAATTCATATTGAATCTTCATTTCAGATTGAAGATGCATTCCACGGTATTGCCAACTGAAGTCTTCTCATCGCTATGGAGTATCTGTCCATGTCTTTAGGGTATTTTTCAGCAATCATGTATCATTTGCAGTGTGCCAGTCTTGTCATCCTCATTCTGTCCATAGCAAAGTCTTTTATTAATGTTGACATGATTGAAAGGGAATTGTTTGTTTAACTTCCTTTTCAGATTGTTATTTGCTGGTGTATACAGATAACACTGTGTCATCGTTCATTTTTATCAGTTTGGACAGCTTGATAGTTGTCTTTAATTTCTTTAATTTCTCATAATTTAAGATGACCCTGGCTCATATTTTTACAGTCTCACCCCTAGTCTCAGTCATTTCTTCAAAGAACTGTCCCTTTTTTTAACATTACATTATTTTTGACTGTGCTGGGTCTTTATTGCTGGTTTGTCTAGTTGTAGTGAGCAGAGGCAACCCTCTAGTTGCTGTGCCATGGCTTCTCATTGCAGTGCTTTCTCTGTTTGCAGAACTTGGGCTCTGGAGCATGCAAACTTCAAGAGTTGTTCAAAGGCTTCGTTGTCCGTGGGCGTGTGGAATCTTCTACACAGGGATTGAACCCGTGTTCCCTGCATCGGTAGGCAGATTCTTTACCACCGGGCCATCGGAGATGTTTTCTGTTCCCTTTTATTAGAGAATGATATTTAAAACATACATGTAGGAGCTCAATATGCTCAGCTGACAATACATGGATATATATATACATGTATTCCAGCTCACCTTTGAACATATTCAGCTAAAGGTAATTTGTGATGATGTCTCCAGCCCGAGCCACCACGACATGGACATTGTAACGTTTCCTTTTGTTTATCTGTAACTTTGCATTCCAATGGTAAGATACCTGGCTTCCACCGCTTGTCATACACAGAATTCAGTGCTTGTCCCACGTGGTTACTGAAAAAAAACTGTCAGATTGTCTTTCAAAGGGGGCTCTGCGTGCATGGCACCAGTATCTTGAGGATGTTTTTGTATGATAGTTTACTATCTGTATACCCTCAGTGGCCAGGTGTCTATTTCAGTCGCTACCAATTATGAATGGGCTTGTTTGCTCTAGTGTTCTTGGACAATTCGAGTACAGTTTCTTTGTCAGATATGCCTTTTTTTAGGAAAAGAGTTTTATTTATTGTTGGCTGTGTTGCATCTTTGTGTGTGGGCTTTTCTCTAGTTTTGGTGAGCATGGGCCATAACTAGTGGTTTGCAGGCTTCTCACTGCAGTGTCTCCTCTTGTTGAGGGGCACAGGCTCACGGGCTTCAGTGGCTGCAGCATGTGAACTCAGCATCGTGGCTTCCAGGATCTAGAGCACAGGCTCGGCAGTTGTGGCACACAGACTCCATTGGATGTGGGATCTTCCCATCCTAGGGATCGCACATGCATCTCCAGCACTGGCAGGTGGATTCTTTACTATGGAACCACCAGGGCATATTTTAGATTCTCATTTTCCACACATGTATCTAGTGAAAGAGGCCAGGATCAAGAGGCATGGCAGCTGGGAATCCTCAGCCACAGCTCTGGTGTGCTATCCAAAGCTCTGGGGCCTTTGGTGAGCACCTCAGCTTCCCTGGGACTGTTTCCTGCCATCAGAAATGCCCTGCTTTTGGACTGTACCCACCAAGCTCCTCTGTCCCTGGAATTTCTGAGACCAGAGTACTGCAGGTGGTGCCATTTCCTTCTCTGCTGCTGCTGCTGTGTCGCTTCAGTCGTGCCTGACTGTGCGTGACCCCATAGACAGCAGCCTACCAGGCTCCTCTGTCCCCGGGATTCTCCAGGCCAGAACCCTGGAGTGGGCTGCCATGTCCTCCTCCAGTGCAGGAAAGTGAAAAGTGAAAGTGAAGTCACTCAGTGAAGTCGTGTCCGACTCTTAGTGACCCCGGGGTTGCAGCCTACCAGGCTCCTCTGTCCATGGGATTCTCCAGGCAATGGTACTGGAGCGGCTGCCATTGCCATTTCCTTCTCTACAAGATAGCGTTTTGAAGATATTTTCTCCTGGATATTGCTTTTGATGAAGGAAGGGGGATCCCTTCCAGGGCTTGAGAGTGAGTTCTTGTCTGACACTGGGCAATGAGTTGTCTGAGGAGAGGAGTGCTGTCCAAGCGAGAGGCTTTATTGGGAAGGGCTGCCGGGGTGGAGGGCAGGAGGGTGAGGGAAACGGAGAGAACCACTCTGTCACGTGGCTCACAGTCTCAGGTTTTATGGTCATTGGGTTCATTTCTGGTTTGTCTCTTGCCAGGCATTCTGAATTGGGATCCTTCTTGGGGGCACACCCACCACTCAGCCGAGATGGATTCCAGCGAAGTGGATCCTGGGAGGTTGGTAGGACCTCTGAACTGGAGCCTCCCATCACCTGACCTCTCCAGAATTCTGCTTGGTGGTAGCTTGTTCGTTCCTTGTTCCTTCCCAGGACCTCCTGTTGTAAGATGACTCCTGCAAGTGTTTTCTTTTCTCTGTCGCCTGGCCAGGGTGGGTGGTCCGTGGTTCATTTAACCGTTTGTTTTTGGTTCTCTCAAGTAAGGTCCTCCACAGGGTAAATGTATGAAATGATAAAAGGCAATGTTTTAAATAATTTATATTCATAATTTGGTAAGTTGCCTTTTTGTGTGTATGTTAGACCTGATCACCAGACCAAAGTTCATGTAGAACTTTTGTAGTTTTCTAAAATTTCTATAGTTTTTAAAATGGAGTTACCTTGTTGCAAAGTTTGTGTTTATGTTCATATTTTTTTAAAGAGTTATTACTTTTTAGTTGATTGATCATTGCTTTACAATATTGGTTTGATTTGTCATGCATCCACATTAGGTGTACCTATGTCCTCTTGCTCTTGAATCTCCCTCCCACTTCACACCCATTCCCACCTCTCTAGGTCACTACAGAGCCCCAGTTTGAGTTCCCTGAATCATACAGCAAATTCCCATTGGTTGTCTATTTACAAATGTTGGTGTACCTGCATCCATGCTGCGCTCTCCATTCATCTCACCCTCTCCTTCTTGTTCCCCACCCTCGTCTGTAAGTCTGTTCCCTATGTCTGCACCTCCATTGCTGCTCTGTGAACAGACTCGTCAGTACCATCCTTCTAGATTCCATGTTTTTCTCTCTTTGACTGACTCCCTCCCCTTTATTAGAACAGACTCAAATGTGTTCCTTTTTATGGCTGCATTCCATACAGGCTCTGATTGTTCCTTAGCCATGTTTTGCGGAGGGTCATGGGGCTATTCTGCTCCATTTCAGTTTGGGCTTCCAGTCTGAGTGCTCGCAGCAGAGCTGCTTCTGGGTGAGCCCTCTGAGGTCTGTGAGCGCCGGGCTGCCCGCTCTTCTCTTGTGGCCCGCAGGGGGCGCCAAACCCCCTTCTGACCCGCGGGCACAGGACGCTTTGCCTTTAGACTCTGCTCCGTGAGCAGCTGGCGGGAGCTTTGTCTCCTCAGGACCATCAGGGCTCAGGCTTCTGGATAACAGGGCTGCATCCAGGCTGAGAGGAGCAGGGTTGCCTCAGTGCCCACCAGCAGGGAGGCGCTGCCAGAGCGAAAAATGAGGACGGAGTAGACGTTTCTTGTGTCCAGCTGAGGGCTGACTGGAGGTCCATCTCAGAGGACTCAGGGGGAAAGAGCTCCGTGTGCAAAACGGTGGGTTTTTAGTTAGATTTGCGTTAGATGATGTAGAGGATGAACACTGATGTTCTTCCGTGTAGGTGGCCGTTTTCCTGTCACTGTTTCTTGAGAAGACTGTCCTTTCCTCTTTGCTCGTTCCTGGTTTGATTTTCAGGAATTGACCATGTACATGTGGGTTCGTTTCTGGGCTCTCTCTTCTCTCCTGGAGTCCATGTGTCTGTGTTCCTGCCAGTTCCTCACTGTGGTGGTCACTCCAGGTCCGTGATGTAGTTTGAAGAGGGATAGGAAGATGCCTCCAGCTGTGTTCCTCTTTCTCAGAGTCTTTTTGGCCATTTAAGGTCCTGTTCAACATTAGCAGTCTAATATTAGGACTATTTCTATTTCTGTGAAAAATGCCGTCGAATATTATTTTGTGATTGCAGTCACTGTATTTGTTGATGACTTTGGTTGGAATGGACCTTTTAATTCCTCATTGTTCCAGTGCATGAGCGTGGGATAATTTTCTGTGTATTTGTGTTTTCTTTGGTTTCTTTATGAGTGCTTTCTAGTTTTCTGACTACTGGTCTTTCATGTTCTTGATTAAGTTTGTTGCTAGATGTTTTATTTAAGTGGGATTTTCTTAATTTTTTTTTTCTGATTGTTATTAGTGTATAGAAATGCAAGTGATTTTTGGACTGTAAATGGTAGTATTTTATAGGATTGTAAATTGATCCGAAATGATTCAGCTTTACTGAATGTAGTCTAACAACTTTTTGTGAAGTTATGTGGAACATTTTATCTGTCAAATCTGTTTCTCCTGCAGTAGGTCATCCAGAGGACCCAAGACATGGTGGTTACTAATAGACTTCCCACAGTACTTCTTCATTCCACGTGGACTCCTTCAAGGGCAGTGAGCATCGCAGCTTCCCTTGAACTTCGTCTGGGTAAGTCTTGGCCTGTGTAAGAAAGTTTCCTGCCTGTCTACTCTAAATGTCTTTTGTGGTATTGGCATGGTTGTTTTGAAACCTAGTATACTTTCCAGTCATTTAAAATGTACAGAAAATGCCTAGCAATGGGAACAAGTGCTAGCATTTGCCACATCATCTAAAATACTCTCTGTCTTTTATCCAAAATGGGTACCTTCTGCAGAACCAGCACATAATCTCCAAAATCAGGAAATCATATGGTATCTACATTATAATGTAATCCACAGCCCCGCTTCCACTTTTAGCAATTGTTCAAGTGTATGAGTATATCTTTTGTTTCCATCTTCATCCTTTTTTCGTTATTTAGAGTGTTACTGAGATTTTCAGTTATTTGGACAAACTTGATGGATTGAAAGCAGACATGGTGAATAAGGGTTCTGGGTGGCCTTTCCTATATGGATTTTTTTTAATGAAGATGGTTTTAATATTTCTTCATGTTGTAACATGTATGAATCCTGCATTCTTTCTCCCCCCATAGTAATTAAAAATAAATAATATGCCATTTACCGTTTAGATATTTGTAAGCATACAGTGTTGTAGCAGACAACCTTTTCTTGTTTTGCAAACCAGTTTAATAATGTGCACCTTTTGCGTGCTTTGGAGAAACTCAGGAAACTGAGTCAGTGACTGAAATGGCCCAAGATATCACCTTAGATTCCACCTTCATCTAAAAACAAAACAGGCACTTCCTGGTGGTCCAGTGGCTGAGACTGGACACTCCCAAAGAAGGAGGCCCAGGTTCATTCCCTGATCCAAGAACTAGATCTCCCATGCCACAGTGGAGAATTTGCATGCTGTAGCTAAATATCTGGCTTGCCTCAATGAAGGTTGACCTGGTGCAGGCAAATTAAAAAAGAAACAAATATTTAAAAAATACAACCAAAGGAAAGGAAGGGTATGGTTGTTGTGCAGATTTATGGCTTAGCTTTCCCTATGGATAGAAAAGAAAAAAGAGTTTCAAAAGACTGTGTCTCATCCTTCTATCTGGCATATAGAGAGGATTCCTTTGAAATGAGATTTCTGTGGTAAATGTGACTCACAGAAGAGCTGTCTTGAACTTGGGTTTCAGAGACGATCATGTGTCCTCTAAACAATAAAAGTTAATTGGGTCCAACTAATTCTCATGCTGAGGTGGTATATTTTGTGGTAGCATTTGCTCCCCTTCACTTCAGATGTATCCCCATTTGTTTACACTGTCATCTACTGAAGACATCCTGATCTTTGAAAGTGTTTAGTTATTACAAGTAGAGATGTTGTATATAATCATGTGATACTTTTTTTCTGGACATGTTTTCAAAGCTGTTTAGTAAGTGCTAGACATGTAGTATTCAGATCACAGGTGAGCCTTGTTTAGCTGTGGAAAAATCCAGCTATGTTTCTCTGTGGCATGTGGGATCTTCTGGGGTAAGGGATCGAACTAGCGTGTCTTGCATTGTCAGGCAGATTCTTCACCACTGAGCCGCCGGAGAAGCTGTGCCCTACCCCCTTTTTTGAGTTTACTGGATCTAATAGGTGTGCAGTGCTACCTCCCTGTTATTTTAGTTTGTCATTTCCTCATGATATGTGATTTTGAGTCTTTTTGATAGGCTTATTTACTATCTTGATATTTCTGTAGGCCAGGTGTTTAGGTGTATACATTGTTTACGAGATTGTTCTAGATTTTTTGGTATATTTAGAGTACAATCCTTTATCAGATATGTATTTTATCAATATATTTTCCTGTGGCTTGTGTTTAAGTTTTGTGAATAAGGTTTTTCACAGTTTAAATTTCTAATGGTTTAAAGTTGAGGTGATATATGTTTTATATCCTTTTTTGGATAGACTTTAGTGTGTTGTTGCTGTTATTACATTTTAAAAGCAGAAGTGAGGTACTGTAGATACAGTTTTAAGCTAAGCTGAAGTACCATAGATACAGTTTTGCCTTTTGTCTGTTGAGAAGTTTGAGTGAGTTTGGTGTACACTGTAACATTACGTCTACGTTCATTTGACTGGATATAGCTTCCAATTATTTGTCTAATTGGTTTTGGAGATATCACGGGAAGTCAGTTTTTCCAAGGGAAACTGAGGTCCATGAAACATGAACTCTCTTTGATCGGTCGGAATCACTTTCTGCTGTTTCTGACAGATTTGACTCGTTTGGATATCTCATATGAGTGGAATCACAGAACGTTTGTCTTTTTCTTGGTCTGGTTTATTTCACTTAATCTAATGACCATAAGGTTTGTCCACATTGTCGCATTGTCAGAATTACTGACTTTGAAGGGCCGAATCAGATTCCATTGTGGGTATACCACAGTTTGTTTATGGAATTGGTTGCCATGGACACTTAGATTACTTCTGTTTGTTTGCCAGTGTGAATCATGCTGTTGTCAGTATGACTGAAGAAGTATCCATTTTTTCAGCCCCCTTTCCCAATCCTTTTGGGTACATAGCATGAATTGGAATCAAACTATGTATTTATTCCATGTGTTCCTTTTGGAGTCATTTCTGTAATGTCTTGCAGAGTGGCAGCACCATTTCATGTACTTTTTTGTATGGTGGAATACCGTTCAAGCTTCTGAATATACCTTGTGTGGCATATTCAGTCTCCCACCAACGGACACTTGAATGAGTTCTACCTTTGAGCTATTGTGAATGTAACTGTGAATATCTGTGTACCAGTTTTTGTTTGAATTATTAACAAATACATTCCTATATATAAAAGAAGCCACAAGGACCTACTGTACAGTTTAGGAAACTATTAAATATCTTTTGATAATGTATCATGGAAGAGAATCTCAAAAGGAATATATGAAAAGCACATAGTAAGCATGATATTTATTGTGCCAACACTATGAGTTATCATAGCACTACTCAACGTGTATTTATACATGTCACTAAAATATCCACATCTGTAAGGATGTTATAAAAAATTATATAAAAAATCAAGAATTCAAACAGAGAATAAGTAAACTTCCTGCCATTGCTCCTCCTCGTTTATACACTAATACTACCTGTAACGCTCATCGTATAAGTGCTGGACTAGCAATTGACATTCTTGTAAACCAAGAGATTGTGAAGGTAGAAGGAAATATAACTTATTGAATTCCTTAATGAAGGATTGTAGAACTCTATGTCCATGAAGCGAATGAAATTCCGTTTTATTGAGCCACATTCTTACTAGAGAGATGAGCTTCCACCCCACCCAACGTTAGTTCACAATGAAACCCTGCCGTCCTCTGGCCTCAATGTCTGCTTCCTGCTACCGAGAAAGAAAAGATGAGGAAGTCCTGACCAAACCGATGCTATTTTTCTTTTTCTGCTTTGTATTTTATCGCAGGGCTTGGCAAAAAGAGGGCCCAACCTGATTTTAGAGTTCCATCCCGAGGGTTCCTCCGGCATGTTCCCTGTGTTGACAAACTGCTGATTATTTTCAACAAAGGACAATGATCTGCACTTCACTATCTGTTGCTTGAGCTGGAATAGCAGGCGTCCCTTGCAGTGCAGTCCTTCATGCTGGAGTAGGCATCCCTGAAGCAATAGTGTAAGAGGAACACATTTATCATGTAGACATCGCATCCCATGCATTTGTAGTAATTTTTCAGTTATAGCCATCATCATCGGAGGAACTGACTTGTCCGAGTAATAACGAGAGTACCCAGTATAACAGTTCCTTGACTTATGAGTACTTCCTATGAGTACCCTTTTGAGTACTTCTTCCAATGTTGTTTCTCCTACTTTGGTCATGAACAGTAGAAGCTGATGGCAGTGGTCCTTGAAATGTATGTCGATTCCCAGGTGGCGCAGTTGATAAATAAATAATCTGCCTACCAGTGCAGGAGGTGGAAGTGATGTGGGTTTGATCCCTGTTTCAGGAAGGTAACAATTCATACACATGTTTTATGTGAACAAGTTTGATACTCAGGAGTTTTTTTCTTCTGTATACAGAAAAACAAATGCTGTTCAAGGACACTGAAAGAACCCTGATTTCGAAAATCAGATCTGTATTGTGAGCAATGCTTAGATATCCATGAGTCGAAGCATAGTATTATGCCTATCATCCTTGTATTTCCCTCAGTGAAATATGTTGAGGAAAACTCTTCATTCGTGGTCTAGATTCACGAAGAAGCTAAATAGCATTCATCCTTTACATTGACAACTGTGAATTTAAATCTCCTGTGAATCCTATGTGACAACCACACATACCAACATGAGTTATTAGTATTATATCAATATTTTTAGTCCTATTGTATGTCAACTAAAAAAATCACTGTATAATTGTACATGAAGTCAAGACATAAAATCAGTGCAAATACAAAATGTTCCATCCTTTGAGAAAGGGAGAAAAACATCTCTGTGCTTAGCCTATTGCATTTTTATGTATTAGATCCGTAAGTAGTTTATTCACCACACCCTATGAATGATTCACAGATCTTCAGAGAAGAAAGGATCATTTCTCTTTAACAATGAGTAGTTCAACTCTTCTCAAAGCAAAGTCATAAGTGAGTCTAATTTTGCGTGAGACCATGAAAACTCAGTGTTTTCATTATGCTTGTGCTTATGATGGGAGGAGGTCTGAGAAGGCACTTCTGAAGGTTTCTTCATACCAGTCGTTCTCATATGTATCGAGTCTTTAAAGGTCGAATCACCGAGGTGTTGCTTCTACACTTGGACTAGGCTGAGTAGCAACATTCCCTTTCTCCCTAAGTGCAGTAGACGTGTTCCCAACCTGTCTGTCTTCTGTCCTCTGGAGTATGTATTGCTTGAGCTCACCACAGCCTAGTAGATGGAAATCGTCAGGATATTCTGGAAACCCTGTTTATTTCAGTCTGTTCAGGAGGTTACCACTGCTGCAAACCTCTGGATTTTACCATGCACTTTTAACAACCTGAGATGAAGGATCCAAGTCAACACTCGTGACAGCCACGGGCTTCCATGGCCTATCCATGATTGTTGGCTTTGCTTTCATAATCATCCTGTTTCTTATACCAACTAAACTGTCACTGTATTTTTTTATTACCATTCTATCTTTGATGGTTTTTGGATCTATTATGGATTTTCCTATATATCTTCACTTATCGGTGAGGGTCTTATGTTAGTAGTAGTTACGACAACTGACTTCCAGTCAGTTAGCTGTGGCAGAACAGAAAAAAGAATGACCCAGTGTATATTATTAATATTATGTATCAATATATTATTTGTTTTATTGTTTGCAGTCATCCACTTCCAAGTTTCCGAAATAAACTGTCAGAAAAATCACATCCTTTTGAATGTCTGTTTGACTGAGTAGGAGCACGGAAATGTTATTCCATAAAATTGTTTACAGTTTCCATTCCGTTCCTCCTGTTTGATGTAGATATTGGCCTTTGGTTCTATCACTAGCTTTGCAAGTAAAAAAAAATTAATTAGAGCTCATATGGTAATTTTACTGTTAGCAATAAGTTTAGCATAAAATGAACACAGAAGAGGTTACAGTGGACCAAATATGAGAGTCAGTTTAAAAGAAAACGTCGTGGTGAATGTTTACAGTAGGAATATAGTTATGAAGTTCCTTTATTATTATTCTATCCTTTCCGTTTCTTTGGCAGGGGTGTGAATGTACAGATTCCAGTACTATGGCTGCAGTGAATAATAGTATCATTATTCTTGAGAGCAACTGTACTACGTCTTCACGCTCATGTCACTCAAGGTTTTTTAATACCAATTATGTTAGTCGTGTTTGTAGTTTGTGAAGTCACATAAGTTGCATTCATTCACGCAATGGTATCAAACATCTATGGCATCAATTATAGATGTGACTCAATAGCGAATGTGAATCCATTTCACTGTGACAAGTTATTATTGTAGATATTCTATTCATGCCAGTAACAAAGCTGTGCAGAAATCATACAATGTTTATTAAGAAAATAAGATTTACTAATTTGTTTTATTATTCTATTTCTTTTAAACAGATTGAATGACAACAGGCTCAACTTTTCATTCACTTGTATGACTATGAGCAGTTTGACCAAGTTGAAGAAGATGACTCGTTTGTAGTCTTCCCCATCAGCTCATTCCATCTACTGGCTTTAAAATCATTTAGTACAGAGCTCACCGTCTAGGTGTTCATCCAGTGTTTTGTTTGCGTATCATGCAGGATCATTTTAAAAGGAAAAGTATGTGTGTATGAGTTAGAGCTCTGATCCCAAGAGTCCATGTAGAAGCTTCCCCTGAGAAATGTATCGTTTTGGCACCAATGCTACTGAAATGTGTGAATGTGGCCTACCACGCGTCCCAATAAGTGTAAACAGCTTCACATGCTACTTATTTGAAACGACCAGTATTCATGACATTCCATTCATCTGAGGACTAAATATGGCCAACTTAGGCTGTGTCTGCCAAACAGACTTGGAAGCATTCTTCACACAATCCTTCATCGATGCCAGTTTTCAGATCGAAGAAACCCTTGCTCCGTGAAGTTCGTGAACACATACACTCATGTTTTGTTTGAGATTTTAAAGTCATTCTTCAGTTTTGTTGGAGGAATGGTTCTGTATATGCCCCGTGGATCCCCAAATCCACTGATGTTCATGTGTCTTGGGGCTTCCCAGGTGGTTCCAGTGGTAAAGAGCATGCGGAACATACCCATGCAGGAGACATAGGAGATATGGATTCGATCCCTGGGGCAGGAAGATCTCCTGAGGGAGAGCATGGCAACCCACTCCAGTATCCTTGCCTAGAGAATCTCATGGAGAGAGGAGCCTGGTGGGCCCTAGTCTATATGATCCCAAAGAGTTGGACACAATGTAAGTGACTTAGCACAGCACATGATTCATTGTCAGAGCTAATATAATGGAGATGACATGAAAAGAAGCACCAGCGGGCGAAAGTCAATATCCATCACTTTTCAACTTTGGAATGTATTGTGATATTTTACATCCATATTTGTATGAGTTGATAGTTGGCGAATCGATGCATATGAAGGCCTGATTGTGTTATATGTATGTTGAGGGAAGATATATTTTTATGTGGTTTGACATATGGGTCCCATTTCATTCGTAGACATCTGCATACTCATCACTGAATCATCATTTGTTTTGAAAAGACCATTGTTTGGAAAGGTTGTTGTCTAACCATGAAAGATGCTTGAATTCTTGGGCTCCTTAGAGGAAGAATTCAAGCCGGGGCCAGTGATGAGGCTTGATCACTCAGAGCTTTTGTGTCGCAACGTTTTATTAAAGTATAAAAGAGAGAAAGCTTCTGACATAGACATCAGAAGGGGGCAGAAAGAGTGCCCCCCTACTCATCTTTAGCTGGATGTTATCTAGCTACTAGCAGTCTACTCATTAGAGAAAGGAATGGCAGCAGACCCCTCACCCACAAGACATATGGAGATGACCGTGGCACCAGGTGAGTCATCCTGGGCCATAAAACGATTGATATGAGCAAATACATAGCTTCATTCACATAGATCAGGAGAACCATGTATGAGTAAAGCATATTGGTTTGTCAAGTCAGTTCTGAGCCTTTGGGCAGAACCTACTTGAAGATAAGAGTCTAGGGTCAATACATAGTACATTCACATAGCTTAAGGCAAACCTTTCCATAAGAAAAATGCCTTGGTCAGCTCAAAGTATGAGAAAAGTGAAGTTCAGGTGGAACCAGGTGTCATTATAGCAACACAGAATTGTAAGAGAAAACCTCTTTTTAAATTTGTATCGAGAAGGGGAAAGAAGAGAACAGCTTGTTTCCTCCTGCCTCAGAAGTGACAGATAACAACTGTCTGACACTTGCACCCCGTCTCCTCCCTTTGGAGACCCCTGGCCTTCCTGGCTGTTACCCTCTCAGTTTCATTCATTGAGTGTTTTCTGCCTTGTGAAACATTGGGCATAGCAGTATGTGTTTATTTACGGGCATTTCATCCAATTTCATGTAAATGCATATGTGAATTAGAAAGTTTGACATGCTGTTGCTTTGTATACCGATTGGGAAATGTGAGCCTCCAGGTTTAATTTAGTATTTCATGTTCATTTTAGGGGTACAAAGAAAAATAATATGACTGCTAAGATCAGCTTTCATATTTTTTGCCAAATATGAATTGAGATCACATTGATCGGAGATGAGTCTGTGCATGAAAGCCCTAATAACTAAAGTTAATTGACTTCACTACCATGGGATGTTTTCCTATCTATTGAGGATTTACTTCATGTACTTCGATTTTAACTTTCTATCTTACAGCCTTGTTTGTAGATCAAAGCTATTTGAAATTGTCATCTGGTTTTCAATGGCTTGTGAGGTTATTCATGAGTGGTTTATGAAACCGAATGGAGTGTACGTAGCCATACTTTGTTGTCATTCTATGAATTTGAAGAATGTCTGAAGCATGTCTGCAGTTATGCCTTAAAGATTCACACAATTGATGTCCAATATTTATCTCAATAGACTTGCTTTCAATGTGTAGTTTCCTATGCCTACGTCTCTCCTTATGGATTTGGGTAGAACTTGTATTGGAACACTGAAAAATCTCTGATATCAACCGTGCTGACCTTCTTTCTGGTGGTCATCATTAAGATTTTCACGCTCACTGTCACTTTGTGCAATGCGATGGATCCTAGTGGAAACAGGTGCTGTTCATCCTACTTTTGTGAAGATTGAACTCATCGTAGAAAGTGGAATGTGTTGAAATATTTATGGTATAAATATATCTTGTGTATAAAATTACCCAGATTACTGCTGCGTATTTGACTGCTAAGTTATGAAATGTATGAGATAGATGTGATCCATCAATGGCGATTGGATACGTGGTGGAGAGGTATTTTGGTGATGCAAGAGATTTAAATGATGTGATCACAGTATGTATACTCCTTTTCTGTGGATAATGGGTCTTGGATCCATGTTTGAAATATTATGACCTTGTCTTTTGTTATGCAGGGGACGTGTCAAAAAAGAAGATGAGGTGGGTACGTGCTTCAAGGGTAAGTATAGGGTTGAGGGCGTGACTATGATGTGGGTTAGGTTTAGGATGTGGATAGGGTGTCGGGTTAGGGTAGGGTGAAGGTTAGAGTTTGGGGAATAGCCCCCCACCATGTTAGGGTGAGGGTGAGGGTGAGGGCAACGGTTCAGGGTGAGGGTGAGGGCCTCATCGCTGATAAAGGATTCTACTCCAAATATACCCTTCCTTTCCCTCGAACAGAGCTCTCACTGCTGGAGCCCTTGGCAGTGTGGAACACACCAGCCCCTAAAACGTCCGCAAGGACGCCTGGGGCCTAGGTGCAAAGGCAAGGCAGGAGCGGAGCTGAGGCCAGGAAGGCGCCAGTGGTGTTTCCCAGTCGCGCACAGCCTGCTCCTTTCTGGGCACTACGATTAGCGGCGAGGCAAGTCTGGGCAAGGCTCGCCCAGAGCACAGCAGCCTCGCACCAGAAACTATGCCAGCTCGGGCCTCTGAGCAGAGCTGAAGCTCTGCCTTACTGGAGGCGCACTAGGCTCCCCCCAACCAGGGCTGGCAGCCTCAGGCAATTGGGCTGCCTCATCTTCCCCCAAGGAGGCTCGCTTCCCTGCATGCTGTGCACTCTCCTTCCAGGCAGTGCCGCCCCTCGCCTCCTGCAGGTCTTGGCTCAGGGGCTACTTCCCAGGAGCTGGGACTGTGGGCGGGATCCCAGACACGCAGGGGCAGGCCCCAACCACCTGCACACATCTCTGCTGGGGAGGAGAGTGCTAGGGAACCTAGGTCTGGCAGGCCCCTGCTGGGCCCCCACGGAGTCAGCCTCTGGGAGTGCTGAGCCGCAGACCCCAGCCAGGGGCCCTGGGAGCCTGGTGCTCTCCGTGCTGCCGTGAGTCTGGGCGCCCAAGCAACCGCTGGAGGAGCCCTGCACTTGCCCTTCCCTTTCCTCTGACAGAGCTGGTACTGCTGGAGCCCTTGGCTGTGTGGCACTTACTAGCCCCTCACCGCGACTCCAAACCCCGAAGTCGACCCTGACCTCAAAACCCTATATCCCGAACCCCTAAACTAAACGCCGAGCTCCAATCCCCAAACCGTGAACCTGAACCGTGATACCGTAACCCTAACCCAACCCCAAACCCCAACACCGAATCTTAAAGCCCAAACCCAGACTTCAATCTCCAAACCCGAATCCCAAACCACAAACCTCTAACCCCTAAGCCGAATCCCAACCGCCAAACCCCTAAGCTGAACCTTAGGGGAACCCCAAACCCCAAACTAGAACCGCGAGCCCCTAGCCCCAAACCCTGAACGCCAAAGCCCAAACACGAACCCTGAACCCGAATCCGAACCCTAAGAAGAGAGGGGATTCCCCAAACCCGAACTCTGATCCTGAACCCTAACAAGTTGGGGGGATGCCGGAACCCTAAACCTAACCCTCACATAAAAATAAACTTTTCTGGTCTAAGCCCCGCCTCTTGTGGTCCCCCGCCCCCTAAAAGCCA
This sequence comes from Capricornis sumatraensis, assembly GCF_032405125.1. Lineage (NCBI taxonomy): Eukaryota > Metazoa > Chordata > Mammalia > Artiodactyla > Bovidae > Capricornis > Capricornis sumatraensis. The sequence continues at coordinate 16,200,286 of NW_027184612.1, forward strand.
AAGGGTTAGATAGGGGACTTGAACTCCTAAATCGCAGGCCACGGTCCGCCTGCTCATCAGCCTGCCTAACCGCTGGGCTACAGAGGCTTGCTGTTACTGACAGGGCTCCCGCGCCCTCTTCAAGCCTCTGCCCGCCAGGGTCTGGTTCTGTAGAATATCATGGCTGTCCTAGGTCATCTTTGCTTTCTGTAGTCATAGTTTTATCCCAAAATCATAGACAGATCAGCTGAGAAAAAGCTTGGATTGCCTTGGTGGGGTGGATTTGCTTGTCCTTGTGTTTCACCTGGAGGCAGTCGCGGTCCCGCCGGCCCGTCCTGGAAGGGGGCGTGGGGGCGGGGCGCCCCGTGCGCGCGTCGGGGGCGGGGCGAACCTGGGCGGCTGGTCAGGAGTGCGGCTCACGTGAGCGGGTCTGGGGCGGGATGAACATGGCGGCGCGTCGGGGCCAGGGGTTCCCGGTTGTGCTCTCAGGGCTCGCCATCGCAGCTGGGAATGCTCGTCTCGTGGGCTCCTGGGTCCCCGTCGATCCGCAGCCAGCGAGCAGAGCGGAGGGCTGTGGACCACAGGTAAGGGAACTCGGACTCGGCGGAGCAGGGAACCATGTATTCTGCCCTCTTTGTTTGCAGTCTCGGAGCCGACTAAGATGCCGGTCGCAGAAAAGCCTCGCCTTTGGGGCCAACGGTTTTACCGCTTTACCCCTTTGCATAAAGCTCAGACCCGCGCGGTTTTCCCAAGCAGCCTATGTCTTGCTTCCTACACGCCTGGAGAGGATACCAGGCAGGAAGGCCAGGGGTCTCCAGACAGAGAAGATAGACTGCAAGTGTCAGACGTTTCTTTCTCTCTCTTAAGAGGCAGGAGGAGACAAAAGTGTTGCATTTTTTTTTCTCCATCTTGATACAAATTTAAAGAGGTTTCTCTGAAAATTCTGTGTTGCCATGACAACTCCTGGCTCCACCTGAATGTCACTTTTCTCAAACCTTGAACTAAGCAATGCATTTTTCTTATGGAAATGTTTGTCTTAAGGTATGTTAATGTACTAGGTATTCACCCAAGGCTCTGTCTTCAGGTCAGTTCCCCCTAAAGCCTCAGAAACGACTTGACAAACCAGCATGTTTTACTCATACCTTGTTCTCTTAATCTATGTGAATGAAACTATATATGTGCTTGGAAATCTGCCTTTCTTCAAGATTCATGTCCATCATTTTATGGCCTGGGATGACTCATCTGCTGCCAGTGTTATCTCAATGCATGCTGTGGGTGAGGGGCCTGGTGCCATTCTCTGAGACATTGTCTTTCTTTCATTAGCAGACTGCTAGTGGCTGTATAACATCTGGCTAAAGACTAGCAGGGGGTCCTCTTTCTTCCCCCTTTTAATGTCTACGTCAGCAGCTCTCTCGATCTCTTTTATACTTTAATAAAACTTTTTAACAGAAAACCTCTGAGCCATCAAGCTTCCTCACTTGCCCTGGATGGAATTCTCCTCTGGAGGCCAAGAATGCTGGCATCTTTTGTGGTTTAGCAACCCCCTTTCAGCCTTTTGTAATTCATATTGAATCTTCATTTCAGATTGAAGATGCATTCCACGGTATTGCCAACTGAAGTCTTCTCATCGCTATGGAGTATCTGTCCATGTCTTCAGGGTATTTTTCAGCAATCATGTATCATTTCCAGTGAGCCATTCTTGTCATCCTCATTCCGTCCTTAGCAAAGTCTTTTATTAATGTTGACATGATTGAAAGGGAACTGTTTGTTTAAATTCCTTTTCAGATTGTTATTTGCTGGTGTATACAGATAACACTGTGTCAACATTCATTTGTATCAGTTTGGACAGCTTGTTAGTTGTCTTTAGTTTCTTTAATTTCTCATAATTTAAGATGACCCTGGCTCATATATTTACAGTCTCACCCCTAGTCTCAGTCATTTCTTCAAAGAACTGTCCTTTTTTTTTTTTTTTAAACATTACATTATTTTTGACTGTGCTGGGTCTTTATTGCTGGTTTGTCTAGTTGTAGTGAGCAGAGGCTACCCTCTAGTTAGTTGCTGTGCCATGGCTTCTCATTGCAGTGCTTTCTCTGTTTGCAGAACTTGGGCTCTGGAGCATGCAAACTTCAAGAGTTGTTCAAGGGCTTCGTTGCCCCTGGGCGTGTGGAATCCTCTACACAGGAATTGAACCCGTGTTCCCTGCATCGGTAGGCAGATTCTTTACCACCGGGCCATCGGAGATGTTTCCTGTTCCCTTTTATTAGAGAATGATATTTAAAACATACATGTAGGAGCTCAATATGCTCAGCTGACAATACATGGATATATATATGCATGTATTCCAGCTCGCCTTTGAACATATTCAGTTAAAGGTAATTTGTGATGATGTCTCCAACCCGATCCACCACGACTTGGACAGTGTAACGTGTCCTTTTGTTTATCTGTAACTTTGCATTCCAATGGTAAGAAACCTGGCTTCCACCGCTTGTCATACCCAGAATTCAGTGCTTGTCCCACGTGGTTACTGAAAAAAAACTGTCAGATTGTCTTTCAAAGGGGGCCCTGCGTGCATGGCACCAGTATCTTGAGGATGTTTTTGTATGATAGTTTACTATCAGTATACCCTCAGTGGCCAGGTGTCTATTTCAGTCACTACCAATTATGAATGGGCCCATTTGCTCTAGTGTTCTTGGACAATTCGAGTACAGTTTCTTTGCCAGATATGCATTTTTTTTAGAAAAACAGTTTTATTTATTGTTTGCTGTGTTGCATCTTTGTGTGTGGGCTTTTCTCTAGTTTTGGTGAGCATGGGCCATAACTAGTGGTTTGCAGGCTTCTCACTGCAGTGTCTCCTCTTGTTGAGGGGCACAGGCTCACGGGCTTCAGTGGCTGCAGCATGTGAACTCGGCATCGTGGCTTCCAGGATGTAGAGCACAGGCTGGGCAGTTGTGGCACACGGGCTCCAGAGGATGTGGGATCTTCCCATCCTAGGGATCGCACATGCATCTCCAGCACTGGCAGGTGGATTCTTTACTATGGAACCACCAGGGCATATTCTAGATTCTCGTTTTCCACACATGTATCTAGTGAAAGAGGCCAGGATCAAGAGGCATGGCAGCTGGGAATCCTCAGCCACAGCTCTGGTGTGCTATCCAAAGCTCTGGGGCCTTTGGTGAGCAGCTCAGCTTCCCTGGGACTGTTTCCTGCCGTCAGAAATGCCCTGCTTTTGGACTGTAGCCCACCAAGCTCCTCTGTCCCTGGGATTTGTGAGACCAGAGTACTGCAGGTGGTGCCATTTCCTTCTCTGCTGCTGCTGCTGCGTCGCTTCAGTCGTGCCTGACTCTGCGCGACCCCAGAGACAGCAGCCTACCAGGCTCCTCTGTCCCTGGGATTCTCCAGGCAAGAACCCTGGAGTGGGTTGCCATGTCCTTCTCCAGTGCAGGAAAGTGAAAAGTGAAAGTGAAGTCACTCAGTGAAGTCGTGTCCGACTCTTAGTGATCCCGGGGTTGCAGCCTACCAGGCTCCTCTGTCCGTGGGATTCTCCAGGCAATGGTACTGGAGCGGGCTGCCATTGCCTTCTCTGATTTCCTTCTCTGCAAGACAACGTTTTGAAGATATTTTCTCCTGGATATTGCTTTTGATGAAGGAAGGGGGATCCCTTCCAGGGCTTGAGAGTGAGTTCTTGTCTGACACTGGGCAATGAGTTGCCTGAGGAGAGGAGTGCTGTCCAAGCGAGAGGCTTTCTTGGGAAGGGCTGCCGGGGTGGAGGGCAGGAGGGTGAGGGAAACGGAGAGAACCACTCCGTCACGTGGCTCACAGTCTCAGGTTTTATGCTCATCGGGTTCATTTCTGGTTTGTCTCTTGCCAGGCATTCTGAATTGGGATCCTTCTTGGGGGCACACGCACCTCTCAGCTGAGATGGATTCCAGCGAAGTGGATCCTGGGAGGTTGGTAGGACCTCTGAACTGGAGCCTCCCATCTCCTGACCTCTCCAGAATTCTGGTTGGTGGTAGCTTGTTCGTTCCTTGTTCCTTCCCAGGACCTCCTGTTGTAAGATGACTCCTGCAAGTGTTTTCTTTTCTCTGTTGCCTGGCCAGGGTGGGTGGTCTGTGGTTCATTTAACCGTTTGTTTTTGGTTCTCTCGAGTAAGGTCCTCCACAGGGTAAATGTATGAAATGATAAAAGGCAATCTTTTACATAATTTATATTCATAATTTGGTAAGTTGCCTTTTTGTGTGTATGTTAGACCTGATCCCCAGACCAAAGGTCATGTAGAACTTTTGTAGTTTTCTGAAATTTCTATAGTTTTTTAAATGGAATTACCTTGTTGCAAAGTTTGTGTTTATGTTCATATTTTTTTAAACAGTTATTTCTTTTTAGTTCATTGATCCTTGCTTTACAATATTGGTTGGATGTGTCATACATCCACATGAATTAACCATAGGTGTACCTATGTCCTCTTGCTCTTGAATCTCCCTCCCACCTCGCACCCATTCCCACTTCTCTAGGTTACTCCTGAGTCCCAGTTTGAGTTCCCTGAATCATACAGCAAATTCCCATTGGTTGTCTATTTACAAATGTTGGTGTACCTGCATCCATGCTGCTCTCTCCATTCAGCTCACCCTCTCCCTCTTGTTCCCCACCCTCGTCTGTAAGTCTGTTCCCTATGTCTGCACCTCCATTGCTGCTCTGTGAACAGACTCGTCAGTACCATCCTTCTAGATTCCATGTTTTTCTCTCTTTGACTGACTTCCCTCCCCTTTATTAGAACAGACTCAAATGTGTTCCTTTTTATGGCTGCATTCCATACAGGCTCTGATTGTTCCTTAGCCATGTTTTGCGGAGGGTCATGGGGCTATTCTGCTCCATTTCAGTTTGGGCTTCCAGTCTGAGTGCTCGCAGCAGAGCTGCTTCTGGGTGAGCCCTCTGAGGTCTGTGAGCGCCGGGCTGCCCGCTCTTCTCTTGTGGCCCGCAGGGGGCGCCAAACCCCCCTCTGACCCGCGGGCGCAGGACGCTTTGCCTTTAGACTCTGCTCCGTGAGCAGCTGGCGGGAGCTTTGTCTCCTCAGGACCATCAGGGCTCAGGCTTCTGGATAACAGGGCTGCATCCAGGCTGAGAGGAGCAGGGTTGCCTCAGTGCCCACCAGCAGGGAGGCGCTGCCAGAGCGAAAAATGAGGACCGAGTAGACGTTTCCTGTGTCCAGCTGAGGGCTGACTGGAGGTCCATCTCAGAGGACTCAGGGGGAAAGAGCTCCGTGTGCAAAACGGTGGGTTTTTAGTTAGATTTGCGTTAGATGATGTAGAGGATGAACACTGATGTTCTTCCGTGTAGGTGGCCGTTTTCCTGTCACTGTTTCTTGAGAAGACTGTCCTTTCCTTTTCGCTCGTTCCTGGTTTGATTTTCAGGAATTGACCATGTACACGTGGGTTCGTTTCTGGGCTCTCTCTTCTCTCCTGGAGTCCATGTGTCTGTGTTCCTGCCAGTTCCTCACTGTGGTGGTCACTCCAGGTCCGTGATGTAGTTTGAAGAGGGATAGGAAGATGCCTCCAGCTGTGTTCCTCTTTCTCAGAGTCTTTTTGGCCGTTTAAGGTCCTGTTCAACATTAGCAGGCTAATATTAGGACTATTTCTATTTCTGTGAAAAATGCCATTGAATATTATTTTGTGATTGCAGTCAGTGTATTTGTTGATGACTTTGGTTGGAATGGACCTTTTAATTCCTCACTGTTCCAGTGCATGAGCATGGAATAGTTTTCTGTGTATTTGTGTTTTCTTTGGTTTCTTTATGAGTGCTTTCTAGTTTTCTGACTACTGGTCTTTCATGTTCTTGATTAAGTTTGTTGCTAGATGTTTTATTTAAGTGGGATTTTCTTAATTTTTTTTTTCTGATTGTTATTAGTGTATAGAAATGCAAGTGATTTTTGGACTGTAAATGGTAGTATTTTATAGGATTGTAAATTGATCCGAAATGATTCAGCTTTACTGAATGTAGTCTAACAACTTTTTGTGAAGTTATGTGGAACATTTTATCTGTCAAATCTGTTTCTCCTGCAGTAGGTCATCCAGAGGACCCAAGACATGGTGGTTACTAATAGACTTCCCACAGTACTTCTTCATTCCACGTGGACTCCTTCAAGGGCAGTGAGCATCGCAGCTTCCCTTGAACTTCGTCTGGGTAAGTCTTGGCCTGTGTAAGAAAGTTTCCTGCCTGTCTACTCTAAAAGTCTTTTGTGGTATTGACATGGTTGATTTGAAACCTAGTATACTTTCCAGTCATTTAAAATGTACAGAAAATGCCTAGCAATGGGAACAAGTGCTAGCATTTGCCACATCATCTAAAATACTCTCTGTCTTTTATCCAAAATGGGTACCTTCTGCAGAACCAGCACATAATCTCCAAAATCAGGAAATCATATGGTATCTACATTATAATGTAATCCAAAGCCCCGCTTCCACTTTTAGCAATCGTTCAAGTGTATGAATATATCTTTTGTTTCCATCTTCGTCCTTTTTCCTTTATTTAGAGTGTTACTGAGATTTTCAGTTATTTGGACAAACTTGATGGATTGAAAGCAGACATGGTGAACAAGGGTTCTGGGTGTCCTTTTCTATGTGGATTTTTTTTTTCACTGAAGATGGCTTTAATATTTCTTCATGTTGTAACATGTATGAATCCTGCATTCTTTCTCCCCCCATAGTAATTAAATAATGTGCCATTTACCATTGAGATATTTGTAAGCATACAGTGTTGTAGCAGACAACCTTTTCTTGTTTTGCAAACCAGTTTAATAATGTGCACCTTGTGCGTGCTTTGGAGAAACTCAGGAAACTGAGTCAGTGACTGAAATGGCCCAAGATATCACCTTAGATTCCATCTTCATCTAAAAACAAAACAGGCACTTCCTGGTGGTCCAATGGCTGAGACTGGACACTCCCAAAGAAGGAGGCCCAGGTTCATTCCCTGCTCCAAGAAGTAGATCTCCCATGCCACAGTGGAGAATTTGCATGCTGTAGCTAAATATCTGGCTTGCCTCAAGGAAGGTTGACTTGACGCAGCCAAATTAAAAAAGAAACAAATATTTTAAAAATGCAACCAAAGGAAAGGAAGGGTATGGTTGTTGTGCAGATTTACGGCTTAGCTTTCCCTATGGATAGAAAAGAAAAAAGAGTTTCAGAAGACTGTGTCTCATCCTTCTATCTGGCATATAGAGAGGATTCTTTTGAAATGAGATTTCTCTGGTAAATGTGACTCACAGAAGAGTTGTCTTGAACTTGGGTTTCAGAGATGATCATGTGTCCTCTAAAAAAATAAAAGTTAATTGGGTCCAACTAATTCTCATGCTGAGGTGGTATATTTTGTGGTAGCATCTGCTCCCCTTCACTTTGGATGTATCCCCATTTGTTTACACTGTCATCTACTGAAGACATCCTGATCTTTGAAAGTGTTTAGTTATTACAAGTAGAGCTGTTGTATATAATCATGCGATACGTTTTGTCTGGATGTTTTCAAAGCTGTTTAGTAAGTGCTAGACATGTAGTATTCAGGTCACAGGTGAGCCTTGTTTAGCTGTGGAAAAATCCAGCTATGTTTCTCTGTGGCATGCGGGATCTTCTGGGGTAAGGGATCGAACTAGAGTGTCTTGCAGCCACCGGAGAAGCTGTGCCCTACCCCCCCTTTTTTGAGTTTACTGGATCTAATAGGTGTGCAGTGCTACCTCCCTGTTATTTTAGTTTGTCATTTCCTCGTGATATGTGATTTTGAGTCTTTTTGATAGGCTTATTTACTATCTTGATATTTCTGTAGGCCAGGTGTTTAGGTGTATACATTGTTTACGAGATTGTTCTAGGTTTTTTGGTATATTTGGAGTACAATCCTTTATCAGATATGTATTTTATCAATATATTTTCCTGTGGCTTGTGTTTAAGTTTTGTGAATAAGGTTTTTCACAGTTTAAATTTCTAATGGTTTAAAGTTGAGGTGATATATGTTTTATATCCTTTTTGGGATAGACTTTAGTGTGTCGTTGTTGTTGTTACATTTTATAAGCAGAAGTGAGGTACTGTAGATACAGTTTTAAGCTAAGCTGAGGTACCATAGATACAGTTTTGCCTTTTGTCTGTTGAGAAGTTTGAGTGAGTTTGGTGTACACTGTAACATTATGTCTACATTCATTTGACTGGATATAGCTTCCAATTATTTGTCTAATTGGTTTTGGAGATAATCACGGGAAGTCAGTTTTTCCAAGGGAAACTGAGGTGCATGAAACATGAACTCTTTTCGATCGGTCGGAATCACTTTCTGCTATTTCTGACGGATTTGACTCGTTTGGATATCTCATATGAGTAGAATCACAGAACGTTTGTCTTTTTCTTGGTCTGGTTTATTTCACTGAATCTAATGACCATAAGGTCTGTCCACATTGTCGCATTGTCAGAATTACTGACTTAGAAGGGCCGAATCAGATTCCATTGTGTGTATACCACAGTTTGTTTATGGAATTGGCTGCCATGGACACTTAGATTACTTCTGTTTGTTTGGCAGTGTGAATCATGCCATTGTGGGTATGACTGAAGAAGAATCCATTTTTTCAGCCCCCTTTCCCAAACCATTTGGGTACATAGCATGAATAGGATTCGAACTATGTATTTATTCCGTGTGTTCCTTTTGGAGTCATTTCTGTAATGTCTTGCAGAGTGGCAGCACCATTTCATGTACTTTTTTGTATGGGGGAATACCGTTCAAGCTTCTGAATATACCTTGTGTTGCATATTCAGTCTCCCACCAACGGACACTTGAATGAGTTCTACCTTTGAGCTATTGTGAATGTCACTGTGAATATTTGTGTACCAGTTTTTGTTTGAATTATGAACAAATACATTACTATATATAAAAGAAGCCACAAGGACCTACTGTACAGTTTAGGAAACTATTAAATATCTTATGATAATGTATCATGGAAGAGAATCTCAAAAGGAATATATGAAAAGCACATAGTAAGCATGATATTTAGTGTGCCAACAGTATGAGTTATCATAGCACTGCTCAATGTGTATTTATACATGTCACTAAAATATCCACATCTGTAAGGATATTATAAAAAATTATATTAAAAATCAAGAATTCAAACAGAGAATAAATAAACTTCCTGCCATTGCTCCTCCTCGTTTATACACTAATACTACCTGTAACACTCATCGTATAAGTGCTGGACTAGCAATTGACATTCTTGTAAACCGAGAGATTGTGAAGGTGTAAGGAAATATAACTCATTGAATTCCTTAATGAAGGATTGTAGAACTCTATGTCCATGAAGCGAATGAAATTCCGTTTTATTGAGCCACATTCTTACTAGAGTGATGAGCTTCCACCCCACCCAACGTTAGTTCACAATGAAACCCTGCCGTCCTCTGGCCTCAATGTCTGCTTCCTGCTACCGAGAAAGAAAAGATGAGGAAGTCCTGACCAAACCGATGCTATTTTTCTTTTTCTGCTTTGTATTTTATCGCAGGGCTTGGCAAAAAGAGGGCCCAACCTGTTTTCAGAGTTCCATCCCGAGGGTTCCTCCGGCATGTTCCCTGTGTTGACAAACTGCTGATTATTTTCAACAAAGGACAATGATCTGCACTTCACTATCTGTTGCTTGAGCTGGAATAGCAGGCGTCCCTTGCAGTGCAGTCCTTCATGCTGAAGTAGGCATCCCTGAAGCAATAGTGTAAGAGGAACACATTTATCATGTAGACATCGCATCCCATGCATTTGTAATAATTTTTCAGTTATACCCATCATCATCGGAGGAACTGACTTGTCCCAGTAACAAGGAGAGTACCCAGTATAACAGTTCCTTGACTTATGAGTACTTCCTATGAGTACCCTTTTGAGTACTTCTTCCAATGTTGTTTCTCCTACTTTGGTCATGAACAGTAGGAGCTGATGGCAGTGGTCCTTGAAATGTATGTCGATTCCCAGGTGGCGCAGTTGATAAATAAATAATCTGCCTACCAGTGCAGGAGGTGGAAGTGATGTGGGTTTGATCCCTGGTTCAGGAAGATAACAATTCATACACATGTTTTATGTGAACAAGTTGGATACTCATGAGTTTTTCTCTTCTGTATACAGAAAAGCAAATGCCGTTCAAGGACACTGAAAGAACCCTGATTTCGAAAATCAGATCTGTATTGTGAGCAATGCTTAGATATCCATGAGTCGAAGCATAGTATTATGCCTATCATCCTTGTATTTCCCTCGGTGAAATATGTTGAGGAAAACTCTTCATTCGTGGTCTAGATTCACGAAGAAGCTAAATAGCACTCATCCTTTACGTTGACAACTGTGGATTTAAATCTCCTGTGAATCCTATGTGACAACCACACATACCAACATGAGTTATTAGTATTATTTCAATATTTTTAGTCCTATTGTATGTCAACTAAAAAAAAATCAACATATAATTGTACATGAAGTCCAGACATAAAATCAGTGCAAATACACAATGTTCCATCCTTTGAGAAAGGGAGAAAAACATCTCTGTGCTTAGCCTATTGCATTTTTATGTATTAGATCCTTAAGTAGTTTATTCACCACACCCTATGAATGATTCACAGATCTTCAGAGAAGAAAGGATCATTTCTCTTAAACAATGAGTAGTTCAACTCTTCTCAAAGCAAAGTCATAAGTGAGTCTAATTTTGCGTGAGACCATGAAAACTCAGTGTTTTCATTATGCTTGTGCTTATGATGGGAGGAGGTCTGAGAAGGCACTTCTGAAGGTTTCTTCATACCAGTCGTTCTCATATGTATCGAGTCTTTAAAGGTCGAATCACCGAGGTGTTGCTTCTACACTTGGACTAGGCTGAGTAGCAGCATTCCCTTTCTACCTAAGTGCAGTAGACGTGTTCCCAACCTGTCTGTCTTCTGTCCTCTGGAGTATGTATTGCTTGAGCTCACCACAGCCTAGTAGATGGAAATCGTCAGGATATTCTGGAAACCCTTTTTATTTCAGTCTGTTCAGGAGGTTACCACTGCTGCAAACCTCTGGATTTTACCACGCACTTTTCACAACCTCAGAGGAAGAATCCAAGTCAACACTCGTGACGGCCACGGGCTTCCATGGCCTATACATGATTGTTGGCTTTGCTTTCATAATCATCCTGTTTCTTACACCAACTAAACTGTCACTGTATTTTTTTATGATCATTTTATCTTTGATGGTTTTTAGATCTATTATGGATTTTCCTATATATCTTCACTTATCGGTGAGGGTCTTATGTTAGTAGAAGTTACGACAACTGACTTCCAGTCAGTTAGCTGTGGCAGAACAGAAAAAAGAATGACCCACTGTACGTTATTAATATTATGTATCAATATACTATTCGTTTCTATTGTTTGCAGTCATCCAATTCCAAGTTTCCGAAATAAACTTTCCGAAAAATCACATCCTTTCGAATGTCCGTTTGACTGAATAGGAGCACGGAAATGTTATTCCATAAAATTGTTTACAGTCTCCATTCCGTTCCTCCTGTTTGATGTAGATATTGGCCTTTGGTTCTATCACTAGCTTTGCAAGTAAAAACAAAAAATTAATTAGAGCTCGTATGGTAATTTTACTGTTAGCAATAAGTTTAGCATAAAATGAACACAGAAGAGGTTACAGTAGACCAAATATGAAAGTCAGTTTAAAAGAAAACGTCGTGGTGAATGTTTACAGTAGGAATATAGTTATGAAGTTCCTTTATTATTATTCTATCCTTTCCGTCTCTTTTGCAGGGGTGTGAATGTACAGATTCCAGTACTATGGCTGGAGTGAATAATAGTATCATTATTCTTGAGAGCAACTCTACTAAGTCTTCACGCTCATGTCACTCAAGGTTTTTTAATACCTATTATGTTAGTCGTGTTCGTTGTTTGTGAAGTCACATAAGTTGCATTCATTCACGCAATGGTATCAAACATCTATGGCATCAATTATAGATGTGACTCGATAGCGAATGTGAATCCATTTCACTGTGACAAGTTATTATTGTAGATATTCTATTCATGCCAGTAACAAAGCTGTGCAGAAATCATACAATGTTTATTAAGAAAATAAGATTTACTAATTTGTTTTATTATTCTATTTCTTTTAAACAGATTGAATGACAACAGGCACAACTTTTCATTCACTTGTATGACTATGAGCAGTTTGACCAAGTTGAAGAAGATGACTCGTTTGTAGTCTTCCCCATCAGCTCATTCCATCTACTGGCTTTAAAATCATTTAGTACAGAGCTCACCGTCTAGGTGTTCATCCAGTGTTTTGTTTGCGTATCATGCAGGATCATTTTAAAAGGAAAAGTATGTGTGTATGAGTTAGAGCTCTGATCCCAAGAGTCCATGTAGAAGCTTCCCCTGAGAAATGTATCATTTTGGCACCAATGCTACTGAAATGTGTGAATGTGGCCTACCACACGTCCCAATAAGTGTAAACAGCTTCACATGCTACTTATTTGAAACGACCAGTACTTATGACATTCCATTCATCTGAGGACTCAATATGGCCAACTTAGGCTGTGTTTGCCAAACAGACTTTGAAGCATTCTTCACACAGTCCTTCATCAACGCCAGTTTTCAGATCAAATAAACCCTTGCTCCGTGAAGTTTGTGAACACATACACTCATGTTTTGTTTGAGATTTTAAAGTCATTCTTCAGTTTTGTTGGAGGAATGGTTCTGTATATGCCCCGTGGATCCCCAAATCCACTGATGTTCATGTGTCTTGGGGCTTCCCAGGTGGTTCCAGTGGTAAAGAGCATGCGGAACATACCCATGCAGGAGACATAGGAGATATGGATTCGATCGCTGGGGCAGGAAGATCTCCTGAGGGAGAGCATGGCAACCCACTCCAGTATCCTTGCCTAGAGAATCTCATGGAGAGAGGAGCCTGGTGGGGCCTAGTCCATACGATCCCAAAGAGTTGGACACAATGTAAGTGAGTTAGCACAGCACACGATTCATTGTCAGAGCTAATATAATGGAGATGACATGAAAAGAAGCACCAGCGGGCGAAAGTCAATATCCATCACTTTTCAACTTTGGAATGTATTGTGATATTTTAGATCCATATTTGTATGACTTGATAGTTGGCGAATCGATGCGTATGAAGGCCTGATTGTGTTATATGTATGTTGAGGGAAGATATATTTTTATGTGGTTTGACATATGGGTCCCATTTCATTCGTAGACATCTGCATACTCATCACTGAATCATCATTTGTTTTGAAAAGACCATTGTTTGGAAAGGTTGTTGTCTAACCATGAAAGATGCTTGAATTCTTGGGCTCCTTAGAGGAAGAATTCAAGCCGGGGCCAGTGATGAGGCTTGATCACTCAGAGCTTTTGTGTCGCAACGTTTTATGAAAGTATAAAAGAGAGAAAGCTTCTGACATAGACATCAGAAGGGGGCAGAAAGAGTGCCCCCTACTCATCTTTAGCTGGATGTTATCTAGCTACTAGCAGTCTACTCATTAGAGAAAGGAATGGCAGCAGACCCCTCACCCACAAGACATATGGAGATGACCGTGGCACCAGGTGAGTCATCCTGGGCCATAAAACGATTGATATGAGCAAATACATAGCTTCATTCACATAGATCAGGAGAACCATGTATGAGTAAAGCATATTGGTTTGTCAAGTCAGTTCTGAGCCTTTGGGCAGAACCTACTTGAAGATAGAGTCTAGGGTCAATACATAGTACATTCACATAGCTTAAGGCAAACCTTTCCATAAGAAAAATGCCTTGGTCAGCTCAAAGTATGAGAAAAGTGAAGTTCAGGTGGAACCAGGTGTCATTATAGCAACACAGAATTGTAAGAGAAAACCTCTTTTTAAATTTGTATCAAGAAGGGGAAAGAAGAGAACAGCTTGTTTCCTCCTGCCTCGGAAGTGACAGATAACAACTGTCTGACACTTGCACCCCGTCTCCTCCCTTTGGAGACCCCTGGCCTTCCTTGCGGTTACCCTCTCAGTTTCATTCATTGAGTGTTTTCTGCCTTGTGAAACATTGGGCATAGCAGTATGTGTTTATTTAGGGGCATTTCATCCAATTTCATGTAAATGCGTATGTGAATTAGAAAGTTTGACATGCTGTTGCTTTGTATACCGATTGGGAAATGTGAGCCTCCAGGTTTAATTTAGTATTTCATGTTCATTTTAGGGGTACAAAGAAAAATAATATGACTGTTAAGATCAGCTTTCGTATATTTTGCCAAATATGAATTGAGATCACATCGATCGGAGATGAGTCTGTGCATGAAAGCCCTAATAACTAATGTTAATTGACTTCACTACCATGGGATGTTTTCCTATCTATTGAGGATTTACTTCATGTATTTCGATTTTAACTTTCTGTCTTACAGCCTTGTTTGTAGATCAAAGCTATTTGAAATTGTCATCTGGTTTTCAATGGCTTGTGAGGTTATTCATGAGTGGTTTATAAAACCGAATGGATTGTACATAGCCATACTTTGTTGTCATTTTATGAATTTGAAGAATGTCTGAAGCATGTCTACAGTTATGCCTTAAAGATTCACACAATTGATGTCCAATATTTATCTCAATAGACTTGCTTTCAATGTGTAGTTTCCTATGCGTACATCTCTCCTTATGGATTTGGGTAGAACTTGTATTGGAACACTGAAAAATCTGTGATATCAACCGTGCTGACCTTCTTTCTGGTGGTCATCATTAAGATTTTCACGCTCACTGTCACTTTGTGCAATGATATGGATCCTAGTGGAAACAGGTGCTGTTCATCCTACTTTTGTGAAGATTGAATTCATCGTAGAAAGTGGAAAGTGTTGAAATATTTATGGTATAAATATATCTTGTGTATATAATTACCCAGATTACTGCTGCGTATTTGATTGCTAAGTTATGAAATGTATGAGATAGATGTGATCCATCAATGGCGATTGGATACGTGGTGGAGAGGTATTTTGGTGATGCAAGAGATTTAAATGATGTGATCAGAGTATGTATATTCTTTTTATGTGGATAATGGGTCTTGGATCCATGTTTGAAACATTACGACCTTGTCTTTTGTTATGCATGGGAAGTGTCAAAAATGAAGATGAGGTGGGTACGTGCTTCAAGGGTAAGTATAGGGTTGAGGGCGTGACTATGATGTGGGTTAGGTTTAGGATGTGGATAGGGTGTCGGGTTAGGGTAGGGTGCCGGGGGCCAGCGTGAGGAACTCCGCCCATGGCAAAGGTCATGAGGAAGAAGGCTTGGCATATGCAAAGGCGTGATCAAGCCTCAGGAAACCCCCTGTTCCTGAGCATCTACCCCAAAACCAGACTCTGTTTTATGCTCTCACCTACACCTCTGACTTTACAGGGGGCTCTCCCCAATAACCGTTTCTCTCAGAGAAGGAGTAAACGTGCAGCTCCAAGGCAATACAAATTCTTGGGCGTGACAAGAGTGTTTCAGCTTACGGACTGCTCTGAAGGTTATCTAGCCCACCTGTATAGGTTAGTCCGGCCACATGTGATTTACAGCCTCCCAATCTGAGAGGCACGAGATGTTTTAGACTTACTAAAGGCAAATTATTTTGGGGAGTTAGAAATTATTAGTATAATGGGTTGGTTAGGAATTATTTTGGTGAAGTGTTTTTTCATTTGTTGTGTCAATAATTGCTGCTAATTCCCTGCTCTGGGTGGGACAAGGATGTCTCAGGTCAAACCTCTCTGCTGACAGACTAGCTTGTGTGACAGGATTATCCATACTCCTGCCACATGATTGTTTACTACCTCTTAACCATAAACAGCACAGAGTTTTGGAGAGTCTTAATTAGCATAGGGCTTTTTCTTGTTGAGTCAATGATTGCCGCCAGGCCTCCATATCCTTAGGCACTTGGGAATATATTAATCAATGTATTTGGAATATAGAAAAGGAAATACAGTAGTTTTTGATGTTAGCAATACTAGACTTTTTAGCTAAAGGATTTTCTCTTTTGTAATAGACCACTGGACTTTGCTATAAATCACTGTATCCTTGCTATGTAAGAATGTAACTTTATCATATCTTAAGACTAAATAGATCTTAAGGGGAGCATTGGTGAAAGGATTTTCATTTGTTGGGCTGATGTTTGCTGCTAAATCTCCATGTTCCCTACCCTTCTAATGAATATAACTAACATATAGGAGAAATAAGTATTAACCTTTAAGATGAATCCTGTTAACCTTGGGTTAAGTAAATTCCTTTCTTGATTGTAACTCACTACACCCACACCCTATAGGAATGCAGCTTTATTTGGAGGGTGGTGCCTGGTTTGAGAAAAAACACACTTGGAAAAAATAAGTTTTTTGGTTATCAGAAAGAAATGATCATAAAATGTCAGCAGGTCTCACTCATGGCCAGAAGATGATGTAATATCCCTAAGACCTTTTTTTATACATTTATGTGAAGCACGTGATTTTGATAAAGGTCAGGACTGCTGACCCCCACGTGACTCTGTATTCATCCCTATGTGTAACAAAAGGTATATAAGCAAACCCAAAAATAAAGAAATCGGATCAGTTTCCGGAAATACTGATTCCCCCATGTCACATCTTTCTTGCTCCCATTTTTCTGGCTGAATTCCCATCTGGAGCATGGATGCTATTCCACGTAATCTAAGTTATTCAGCCTCCTTTTCTCCACTAATCTTCCTACTGCATTAACCATTTCTAATCTCTCTATATCTGTGATTAAATATGTATTTTTCTAAAGATGCCGGCTCTGCCCCCAACTTCAAATCACCCTGGATCCACCGGGGCTGGACCCCGGCAGTAGGATTAAGGTTAGAGTTTGGGGAAGAGCCCCCCAACGTGTTAGGGTGAGGGGTGAGGCGTGAGGGTTCAGGGTCAGGGTTCGGGGTGAGGGTTCAGGCTGAGGGTGTGGGCCTCATATCTGATAAAGGATTGTACTCCAAATATACCCTTCGCTTCCCTCGAACAGAGCTCTCACTGCTGGAGCCCTTGGCAGTGTGAAACACACCAGCCCCTAAAACCTCCACAAGGATGCCTGGGGCCTAGGTGTAAAGGCAAGGCAGGAGCGGAGCTGAGGCCAGGAAGGCGCCAGTGGTGTCTCCGAGCCTCGCGCAGCCTGCTCCTTCCTGGGAACTAACGTTAGCAGCGAGGCAAGTCTGGGCAACGCTCGCCCAGAGCAGAGTACCCCCACGCCAGGAACTCTGCCAGATCGGGCCTCTTAGCAGAGCTGCAGCTCTGCAGTAGTGGAGGCGCACTCGACTCCGCCCAAACTGGGCTTGCAGCTGCACGCGGTTGGGCTGCCTCATTTCCCCCGAGGAGGCTCGTTTCCCCTCATGCTGCGCACTCGGCTTCCAGGCAGGGGCCTCCTGCTTCTCCTACAGGTCTTACCTCAGGGGCTGCTTCCCCTGAGCTGGGGCTGTGGGCGGGAGCCCAGACACGCAGGGGCAGGCCCCAACCACCTGCACACGACTCTGCTGGGGACGAGAGCGCTAGGGAATATACATCTGTCAGGCACCTGTTGGGCGCCCACGGAGTGAGTCTCCGAGTCTGGGGACTGCAGATCCCAGCCAGGGGCCCTGGGTGTATGGTGCTCTCCGTGCGGCACATGTCTGGGCAGCCAAGCAACAACTGAAGGAGCCCAGCAGTTGCCCTTCCATTCCCTCTGACAGAGCTCTTACTGCTCTAGCCCGTGGCAATGTGGAACCCACCGGCCCCTAACTCGTCCCCAAGAACGCCAGGGGCCTACCTGCAAAGGCAAGGCAGGATCAGAGCTGAGGCAAGGAAGGCGTCCGTGGGGTATACCAGCCCCGCACAGCCTGCTCCTTTATGGGCAAGAGCCTAGCAGCGAGGCACGTCTCGGCAAGGCTCGCCCAGGGAAGAGCAGCCTCGCTCCAGGAACTCTGCCATATCGGGCCTCTGAGTAGACCTGGAGATATACCCTAGAGGAGGCGCACTTGACTCTCACCAACCAGGGCTTGAAGCGGCAGGCGGCTGTGCTGCCTCATCTACCTCCGAGGAGGCTCCATTCCCCACATGCTGTGCACTCCGATTCCAGGCGAGCCGACCCTCGCTTCCTGCAGGTTTGGCATATGGTCTGCATTCCCTGAGCTGGGTTGTGGGCAGGACCTCAGAGACGCAAGTGCAGGCCCCAACGACCTGCACACCTCTCTGCTGGGGAGGAGAGCACAAGGAAATGACATCTGTCAGGCACCTTCTGGGCGCTCACAGAGTTCGACTGCGGTGTGTGGGGCTGCAGGCCGCAGCCACGGGCCCTGTGAGCCTTGTGCTCTCTGTGCTGTGCCGACCGGCAACTAAGCCCTCCACAGGAACGCCTGGGGACAAGGTGCAAAGGCAAGGCAGGAATGGAGCTGAGGCCAGGAAGGCGCCAGTAGCATCTCCCAGTCTCGCGCAACCTGCTCCTTCCTGGACTGGAAGCCTAGCCGCGAGGCAAGTCTGGGCAAGGCTCGCCCAGGGCAGAGCAGCCTCACGCCAGCAACTCTGCCAGATCGGGCCTCTGAGCAGAGCTGGAGCTCTGCCATACTGGAGGCGCACTCGGCTCCACCAAAGCAGTGAATGCAGCCGCACACAGCAGGGCTGCCTTCTCTTCTCCAAAGGAGGCTCGCTTCCCCACATGCTGTAAACTAGGCTTCCAGGCGGGGCCCCCTGCGCCTTCCACAGGTTTTGGCTCAGGAGCTGCATCCCTGAGCTGGGGCTGTGGACGGGAGCCCAGACACGCAGGGGCAGGCCCCAACCACCTGCACACGTCTCTGCTGGGGAGGAGAGCACTAGGGAAATGACGTCTGTCAGGCACCTTCTGGGCGCTCACCGAGTCAGCCTCCGCGTGTGTGGGGCTGCACACCCCAGCCAGGGGCCCTGTGAGCCTTGTGCTCTTCGTGCTGTGCTGAGTCTGGGCGGTCAAGCAACCGCTGGAGGAGCCCTGCAGTTGCCCTCCCATTGCCTCTAATAGAGCCCTCACTGCTGGAGCGCTTGGCAGTGTGCAACCCACCGGCAACTAAGCCCTCCACAAGAACGCCTGGGGACTAGGTGCAAAGGCAAGGCAGGAGTGGAGCTGAGGCCAGGAAGGCGCCAGGAGCATCTCCCAGTCTCGCGCAGCCTGCCCCTTCCTGGACTGGAAGCCTAGCCACGAGGCAAGTCTGGGCAAGGCTCGCCCAGGGCAGAGCAGCCTCACGCCAGCAACTCTGCCAGATCGGGCCTCTGAGCAGAGCTGGAGCTCTGCCATACTGGAAGCGCACTCTGCTCCGCCAAATCAGTGAATGCAGCCGCACGCATCTGGGCTGCCTCCTCTTCTCCCAAGGAGGCTCGCTTCCCGCAAGCTGTGCACTAGGCTTCCAGGCGGGGGCGCCCCGCGCCTCCTACAGGTCTTGGCTGAGGAGCTGCTTCCCTGAGCTGGGGCTGTGGTCGGGAGCCCAGACACGCAGGGGCAGGCCCAAACCACCTGCACAGGTCTCTTCTGGGGAGGAGACCACTAGGGAAATGACGTCTGTCAGGCACCTTCTGGGCACTCACCGAGTCAGCCTCCACGTGTGTGGGGCTGCAGACCCCAGCCAGGGGCCCTGTGAGCCTTGTGCTCTCCGTGCTGTACTGAGTCTGGTCGGTCAAGCAACCGCTGGAGGAGCCCGGCAGTTGCCCTCCCATTACCTCTAATAGAGCCCTCACTGCTGGAGCGCTTGGCAGTGTGCAACCCACCGGCAACTAAGCCCTCCACAGGAAAGCCTGGGGACTAGGTGCAAAGGCAAGGCAGGAGTGGAGCTGAGGCCAGGAAGGCGCCAGTAGCATCTCCCAGTCTCGCGCAGCCTACTCCTTCCTGGACTGCAAGCCTAGCCGCGAGGCAAGTCTGGGCAAAGCTCGCACAGGGCAGAGCAGCCTCACGCCAGCAACTCTGTAGAGATCGGGTCTCTGAGCAGAGCTGGAGCTCGGCAGTCCTGGAGGCGCACTCGGCTCCGCCAAAGCAGTGAATGCAGCCGCACACAGCAGGACTGCCTCCTTTTCTCCCGAGGAGGCTCGCTTCCCGCATGCTGTAAACTAGGCTTCCAGGCGGCGCTCCCTGCGCCTCCCACAGGTCTTGGCTGAGGAGCTGCTTCCCTGAGCTGGGGCTGTGGACGGGAGCCCAGACACGCAGGGGCAGGCCCCAACCACCTGCACACGTCTCTGCTGGGGAGGAGAGCACTAGGGAAATGACGTCTGTCAGGCACCTTCTGGGCGCTCACCGAGTCAGCCTCCACGTGTGTGGGGCTGCAGACCCCAGCCAGGGGCCCTGTGAGCCTTGTGCTCTCCGTGCTGTGCTGAGTCTGGGCGGTCAAGCAACCGTAAGAATAGACTTCCAGTTGCCCTCACTTTGCCTCTAATAGAGCCCTCAAGCTGGAGCGCTTGGCAGTGTGCAACCCACTGGTAACTAAGCCCTCCACAAGAACGCCTGGGGACTAGGTGCAAAGGCAAGGCAGGAGTGGAGCTGAGGCCAGGAAGGCGCCAGTAGCATCTCCCAGTCTTGCGCAGCCCGCTCCTTTCTGGACTAGAAGCCTAGCCGCGAGGCAAGTCTGGGCAAGGCTCGCCCAGGGTAGAGCAGCCTCACGCCAGCACTCTGCCAGATCGGGCCTCTGAGCAGAGCTGGAGCTCTGCCGTACTGGAGGTGCACTCGGCTCCACCAAAGCAGTGATTGCAGCCGCACGCATCTGGGCTGCCTCCTCTTCTCCTAAGGAGGCTCGCATCCCGCATGCTGTGCACTAGGCTTCCAGGCGGGGGCGCCCCGCACCTCCCACAGGTCTTGGCTGAGGAGCTGCTTCCCTGACCTGGGGCTGTGGACGGGAGCCCAGACACGCAGGGGCAGGCCCCAACCACCTGCACGCGTCTCTGCTGGGGAGGAGAGCACTAGGGAAATGACGTCTGTCAGGCACCTTCTGGGCGCTCCCGGAGTTCGCCTCCAGTGTGTGGGGCTGCAGACCCCAGCCAGGGGCCCTGTGACCCTTGTGCTCTCCGTGCTGTGCTGAGTCTGGGCGGTCAAGCAACCGCAAGAGGAGACTTGCAATTGCTCTCCTTTGCCTCTAATGGAGCCCTCACTGCTGGAGCGCTTGGCAGTGTGCAACCCACCGGCAACTAAGCCCTCCACAAGAACGCCTGGGGACTAGGTGCAAAGGCAAGGCAGGAGTGGTGCTGAGGCCAGGAAGGCGCCAGTAGCATCTCCCAGTCTCGCGCAGCCCGCTCCTTTCTGGACTGGAAGCCTAAAGTGAGGCAATTCTGGGCAAGGCTCGCCCAGGGCAGAGCAGCCTCATGCCAGCAACTCAGCCAGATCGGGCCTCTGAGCAGAGCTGGAGCTCTGCCATACTGGAGGGGCACTCGGCTCCGCCAAAGCAGTGAATGTAGCCGCACACAGCAGGGCTGCCTTCTCTTCTCCCAAGGAGGCTCGCTTCCCGCATGCTGTGCACTAGGATTTCATGCGGGGGCGCACCGCGCCTCTTTCAGGTCTTGGCTGAGGAGCTGCTTCCCTGAGCTGGGGCTGTGGACGGGAGCCCAGACACGCAGGGGCAGGCCCCACCACCTGCACACGTCTCTGTTGGGGAGGAGAGCACTAGGGAAATGACGTCTGTCAGGCACCTTCTGGGCGCTCACCGAGTCAGCCTCCACGTGTGTGGGGCTGCAGACCCCAGCGAGGGGCCCTGTGAGCCTTGTGCTCTCCGTGCTGTGCTGAGTCTGGGCGGTCAAGCAACCGTAAGAATAGAATTTCAGTTGCCCTCACATTGCCTCTACTAGAGCCCTCAAGCTGGAGCGCTTGGCAGTGTGCAACCCACCGGCAACTAAGTTCTCCACAAGAACGCCTGGGGACTAGGTGCAAAGGAAAGGCAGTAGTGGAGCTGAGGCCAGGAAGGCGCCAGTAACATCTCCCAGTCTCGCGCAGCCCGCTCCTTTCTGGACTGGAAGCCTAGCCGCGAGGCAAGTCTGGGCAAGGCTCGCCCAGGGCAGAGCAGCCTCACGCCAGCACTCTGCCAAATCGGGTCTCTGAGCAGAGCTGGAGCTCTGCCGTACTGGAGGCGCACTCGGCTCCGCCCAAGCAGTGATTGCAGCCCCACGCATCTGGGCTGCCTCCTCTTCTCCCAAGGAGGCTCGCTTCCCTCATGCTGTGCACTAGGCTTCCAGGCGGGGGCGCCCCGCGCCTCCTACAGGTCTTGGCTGAGGAGCTGCTTCCCTGAGCTGGGGCTGTGGACGGGAGCCCAGACACGCAGGGGCAGGCCCCAACCACCTGCACACGTCTCTGCTGGGGAGGAGAGCACTAGGGAAACGACGTCTGTCAGGCACCTTCTGGGCGCTCACCGAGTCAGCCTCAGCGTGTGTGGGGCTGCAGACCACAGACAGAGGCAATGTGAGCCTTGTGCTCTCCGTGCTGTGCTGAGTCTGGGCGGTCAAGCAATCGTAAGAATAGACTTCCAGTTGCCCTCACTTTGCCTCTACTAGAGCCCTCAAGCTGGAGCGCTTGGCAGTGTGCAACCCACCGGCAACTAAGCCCTCCACAAGAACGCCTGGGGACTAGGTGCAAAGGCAAGGCAGGAGTGGAGCTGAGGCCAGGAAGGCGCCAGTAGCATCTCCCAGTCTCGCGCAGCCCGCTCCTTTCTGGACTGGAAGCCTAGCCGCGAGGCAAGTTTGGGCAAGGCTCGCCCAGGGCAGAGCAGCCTCACGCCAGCCCTCTGCCAGATCGGGCCTCTGAGCAGAGCTGGAGCTCTGCCGAACTGGAGGCGCACTCGGCTCCGCCAAAGCAGTGAATGCAGCCGCACACAGCAGGGCTGCCTTCTCTTCTCCCGAGGAGGCTCGCTTCCCTCATGCTGTGCATTAGGCTTCCAGGCAGGGCCCCCTGCGCCTCCCACAGGTCTTGGCTCAGGAGCTGCTTTCCTGAGCTAGGGCTGTGGACGGGAGTCCAGACACGCAGGGGCAGGCCCCAACCACCTGCACACGTCTCTGCTGGGGAGGAGAGCACTAGGGAAATGACGCCTGTCAGGCACCTTCTGGGCGCTCACCGAGTCAGCCTCCGCGTGCGTGGGGCTGCAGACCCCAGCCAGGGGCCCTGTGAGCCTTGTGCTCTCCGTGCTGTGCTGAGTCTGGGCGGTCAAGCAACCGTAAGAATAGACTTCCAGTTGCCCTCACTTTGCCTCTACTAGAGCCCTCAAGCTGGAGCGCTTGGCAGTGTGCAACCCACCGGCAACTAAGCCTTCCACAAGAACGCCTGGGGACTAGGTGCAAAGGCAAGGCAGGAGTGGAGCTGAGGCCAGGAAGGCGCCAGTAGCATCTCCCAGTCTCGCGCAACCCGCTCCTTTCAGGACTGGAAGCCTAGCCGCGAGGCAAGTCTGGGCAAGACTCGCCCAGGGCAGAGCAGCCTCACGCCAGCCCCATGCCAGATCGGGCCTCTGAGCAGAGCTGGAGCTCTGCCGTACTGGAGGCGCACCCGGCTCCGCCCAAGCAGTGATTGCAGCCCCACGCATCTGGGCTGCCTCCTCTTCTCCCAAGGAGGCTCGCTTCCCTCATGCTGTGCACTAGGCTTCCAGGCGGGGGCGCCCCGCGCCTCCTACAGGTCTTGGCTGAGGAGCTGCTTCCCTGAGCTGGGGCTGTGGACGGGAGCCCAGACACGCAGGGGCAGGCCCCAACCACCTGCACACGTCTCTGCTGGGGAGGAGAGCACTAGGGAAATGACGTCTGTCAGGCACCTTCTGGGCGCTCACCGAGTCAGCCTCCGCGTGAGTTGGACTGCAGACCCCAGCCAGGGGCCCTGTGAGCCTTCTGGTCTCCATGCTGTGCTGAGTCTGGGCGGTCAAGCCACCGCTGGAGGAGCCCTGCAGTTGCCCTCCCATTGCCTCTAATAGAGCCCTCACTGCTGGAGCGCTTGGCAATGTGCAACCAACTGGCAACTAACCCCTCCACAAGAACTCCTGGGGACTAGGTCCAAAGGCAAGGCAGGAGTGGAGCTGAGGCCAGGAAGGCGCCCGGAGCATCTCCCAGTCTCCCGCAGCCTGCTCCTTCCTGGACTGGAAGCCTAGCCGCGAGGCAAGTCTGGGCAAGGCTCGCCCAGGGCAGAGCAGCCTCACGCCAGCAACTCTGCCAGATCGGGCCTCTGAGCAGAGCTGGAGCTCTGCCGTACTGGAGGCGCACTCGGCTCCACCAAAGCAGTGAATGCAGCCACACACAGCAGGGCTGCCTTTTCTTCTTCCGAGGAGGCTCGCTTCCCACATCCTGTAAACTAGGCTTCTAGGCGGGGCCTCCTGCGCCTCCCACAGGTCTTGGCTCAGGAGCTGCTTCCCTGAGCTGGGGCTGTGGACGGGAGCCCAGACACGCAGGGGTAGGCCCAAACCACCTGCACATGTCTCTGCTGGGGAGGAGAGCACTAGGGAAATGACGTCTGTCAGGCACCTTCTGGGCGCTCACCGAGTCAGCCTCAGCGTGTGTGGGGCTGCAGACCACAGCCAGAGGCCCTGTGAGCCTTGTGCTCTCCGTGCTGTGCTGAGTCTGGGCGGTCAAGCACCGCTGGAGGAGCCCTGCAGTTGCCCTCCCATTGCCTCTAATAGAGCCCTCAAGCTGGAGCGCTTGGCAGTGTGCAACCCACCGGCAACTAAGCCCTCCACAAGAACGCCTGAGGACTAGGTGCAAAGGCAAGGCAAGAGTGGAGCTGAGGCCAGGAAGGCGCCAGTAGCATCTCCCAGTCTCGCGCAGCCCGCTCCTTTCTGGACTGGAAGCCTAGCCTCGAGGCAAGTCTGGGCAAGGCTCCCCCAGGGCAGAGCAGCCTCACGCCAACACTCTGCCAGATCGGGCCTCTGAGCAGAGCTGGAGCTCTTCCGTACTGGAGGCGCACTCGGCTCCACCCAAGCAGTGATTGCAGCCCCACGCATCTGGGCTGCCTCCTCTTCTCCCAAGGAGGCTCGCTTCCCTCATGCTGTAAACTAGGCTGCCAGGCGGGGCCCCCTGCGCCTCCCACAGGTCTTGGCTCAGGAGCTGCTTCCCTGAGCTAGGGCTGTGGACGGGAGCCCAGACACGCAGGGGCAGGCCCCAACCACCTGCACATGTCTCTGCTGGGGAGGAGAGCACTAGGGAAATGACGTCTGTCAGGCACCTTCTGGGCGCTCACCGAGTCAGCCTCCGCGTGTGTGGGGCTGCAGACCCCAGCCAGGGGCCCTGTGAGCCTTGTGCTCTCCGTGCTGTGCTGAGTCTGGGAGGTCAAGCAACCGTAAGAATAGACTTCCAGTTGCCCTCACTTTGCCTCTAATAGAGCCCTCAAGCTGGAGCGCTTGGCAGTGTGCAACCCACCGGCAACTAAGCCCTCCACAAGAACGCCTGGGGACCAGGTGCAAAGGCAAGGCAGGAGTGGAGCTGAGGCCAGGAAGGCGCCAGAAGCATCTCCCAGTCTCGCACAGCCCGCTCCTTTCTGCACTGGAAGCCTAGCCGCGAGGCAAGTTTGGGCAAGCCTCGCCCATGGCAGAGCAGCCTCACGCCAGCAACTCTGCCAGGTCGGGCCTCTGAGCAGAGCTGGAGCTCTGCCGTACTGGAGGCGCACTCGGCTCCACCCAAGCAGTGATTGCAGCCCCACACATCTGGACTGCCTCCTCTTCTCCCAAGGAGGCTCGCTTCCCTCATGCTGTGCACTAGGCTTCCAGGCCGGGCCCCCTGCGCCTCCCACAGGTCTTGGCTCAGGAGCTGCTTCCCTGAGCTGGGGCTGTGGACGGGAGCCCAGACACGCAGGGGCATGCCCCAACCACCTGCACACGTCTCTGCTGGGGAGGAGAGCACTAGGGAAATGACGTCTGTCAGGCACCTTCTGGGCGCTCACCAAGTCAGCCTCCGCGTGTGTGGGGCTGCAGACCACAGCCAGAGGCCCTGTGAGCCTTGTGCTCTCCGTGCTGTGCTGAGTCTGGGCGGTCAAGCAACCGTAAGAATAGACTTCCAGTTGCCCTCACTTTGCCTCTACTAGAGCCCTCAAGATGGAGCGCTTGGCAGTGTGCAACCCACCGGCAACTAAGCCCTCCACAAGAACGCCTGGGGACTAGGTGCAAAGGCAAGGCAGGAGTGGAGCTGAGGCCAGGAAGGCGCCAGTAGCATCTCCCAGTCTCGCGCAGCCCGCTCCTTTCAGGATTGGAAGCCTAGCCGCGAGGCAAGTCTGGGCAAGACTAGCCCAGGGCAGAGCAGCCTCACGCCAGCCCCATGCCAGATCGGGCCTCTGAGCAGAGCTGGAGCTCTGCCGTACTGGAGGCGCACCCGGCTCCGCCCAAGCAGTGATTGCAGCCCCACGCATCTGGGCTGCCTCCTCTTCTCCCAAGGAGGCTCGCTTCCCGCAAGCTGTGCACTAGGCTTCCAGGCGGGGGCGCCCCGCGCCTCCTACAGGTCTTGGCTGAGGAGCTGCTTCCCTGAGCTGGGGCTGTGGTCGGGAGCCCAGACACGCAGGGGCAGGCCCAAACCACCTGCACAGGTCTCTTCTGGGGAGGAGACCACTAGGGAAATGACGTCTGTCAGGCACCTTCTGGGCACTCACCGAGTCAGCCTCCACGTGTGTGGGGCTGCAGACCCCAGCCAGGGGCCCTGTGAGCCTTGTGCTCTCCGTGCTGTACTGAGTCTGGTCGGTCAAGCAACCGCTGGAGGAGCCCGGCAGTTGCCCTCCCATTACCTCTAATAGAGCCCTCACTGCTGGAGCGCTTGGCAGTGTGCAACCCACCGGCAACTAAGCCCTCCACAGGAAAGCCTGGGGACTAGGTGCAAAGGCAAGGCAGGAGTGGAGCTGAGGCCAGGAAGGCGCCAGTAGCATCTCCCAGTCTCGCGCAGCCTACTCCTTCCTGGACTGCAAGCCTAGCCGCGAGGCAAGTCTGGGCAAAGCTCGCACAGGGCAGAGCAGCCTCACGCCAGCAACTCTGTAGAGATCGGGTCTCTGAGCAGAGCTGGAGCTCGGCATTCCTGGAGGCGCACTCGGCTCCGCCAAAGCAGTGAATGCAGCCGCACACAGCAGGACTGCCTCCTTTTCTCCCGAGGAGGCTCGCTTCCCGCATGCTGTAAACTAGGCTTCCAGGCGGCGCTCCCTGCGCCTCCCACAGGTCTTGGCTGAGGAGCTGCTTCCCTGAGCTGGGGCTGTGGACGGGAGCCCAGACACGCAGGGGCAGGCCCCAACCACCTGCACACGTCTCTGCTGGGGAGGAGAGCACTAGGGAAATGACGTCTGTCAGGCACCTTCTGGGCGCTCACCGAGTCAGCCTCCACGTGTGTGGGGCTGCAGACCCCAGCCAGGGGCCCTGTGAGCCTTGTGCTCTCCGTGCTGTGCTGAGTCTGGGCGGTCAAGCAACCGTAAGAATAGACTTCCAGTTGCCCTCACTTTGCCTCTAATAGAGACCTCAAGCTGGAGCGCTTGGCAGTGTGCAACCCACTGGTAACTAAGCCCTCCACAAGAACGCCTGGGGACTAGGTGCAAAGGCAAGGCAGGAGTGGAGCTGAGGCCAGGAAGGCGCCAGTAGCATCTCCCAGTCTTGCGCAGCCCGCTCCTTTCTGGACTAGAAGCCTAGCCGCGAGGCAAGTCTGGGCAAGGCTCGCCCAGGGTAGAGCAGCCTCACGCCAGCACTCTGCCAGATCGGGCCTCTGAGCAGAGCTGGAGCTCTGCCGTACTGGAGGTGCACTCGGCTCCACCAAAGCAGTGATTGCAGCCGCACGCATCTGGGCTGCCTCCTCTTCTCCTAAGGAGGCTCGCATCCCGCATGCTGTGCACTAGGCTTCCAGGCGGGGGCGCCCCGCACCTCCCACAGGTCTTGGCTGAGGAGCTGCTTCCCTGACCTGGGGCTGTGGACGGGAGCCCAGACACGCAGGGGCAGGCCCCAACCACCTGCACGCGTCTCTGCTGGGGAGGAGAGCACTAGGGAAATGACGCCTGTCAGGCACCTTCTGGGCGCTCACCGAGTCAGCCTCCGCGTGCGTGGGGCTGCAGACCCCAGCCAGGGGCCCTGTGAGCCTTGTGCTCTCCGTGCTGTGCTGAGTCTGGGCGGTCAAGCAACCGTAAGAATAGACTTCCAGTTGCCCTCACTTTGCCTCTACTAGAGCCCTCAAGCTGGAGCGCTTGGCAGTGTGCAACCCACCGGCAACTAAGCCTTCCACAAGAACACCTGGGGACTAGGTGCAAAGGCAAGGCAGGAGTGGAGCTGAGGCCAGGAAGGCGCCAGTAGCATCTCCCAGTCTCGCGCAACCCGCTCCTTTCAGGACTGGAAGCCTAGCCGCGAGGCAAGTCTGGGCAAGACTCGCCCAGGGCAGAGCAGCCTCACGCCAGCCCCATGCCAGATCGGGCCTCTGAGCAGAGCTGGAGCTCTGCCGTACTGGAGGCGCACCCGGCTCCGCCCAAGCAGTGATTGCAGCCCCACGCATCTGGGCTGCCTCCTCTTCTCCCAAGGAGGCTCGCTTCCCTCATGCTGTGCACTAGGCTTCCAGGCGGGGGCGCCCCGCGCCTCCTACAGGTCTTGGCTGAGGAGCTGCTTCCCTGAGCTGGGGCTGTGGACGGGAGCCCAGACACGCAGGGGCAGGCCCCAACCACCTGCACACGTCTCTGCTGGGGAGGAGAGCACTAGGAAAATGACGTCTGTCAGGCACCTTCTGGGCGCTCACCGAGTCAGCCTCAGCGTGTGTGGGGCTGCAGACCACAGCCAGAGGCCCTGTGAGCCTTGTGCTCTCCGTGCTGTGCTGAGTCTGGGCGGTCAAGCACCGCTGGAGGAGCCCTGCAGTTGCCCTCCCATTGCCTCTAATAGAGCCCTCAAGCTGGAGCGCTTGGCAGTGTGCAACCCACCGGCAACTAAGCCCTCCACAAGAACGCCTGAGGACTAGGTGCAAAGGCAAGGCAAGAGTGGAGCTGAGGCCAGGAAGGCGCCAGTAGCATCTCCCAGTCTCGCGCAGCCCGCTCCTTTCTGGACTGGAAGCCTAGCCTCGAGGCAAGTCTGGGCAAGGCTCGCCCAGGGCAGAGCAGCCTCACGCCAACACTCTGCCAGATCGGGCCTCTGAGCAGAGCTGGAGCTCTTCCGTACTGGAGGCGCACTCGGCTCCGGCAAAGTAGTGAATGCAGCCACACACAGCAGGGCTGCCTTCTCTTCTCCGGAGAGGCTCGCTTCCCACATGCTGTAAACTAGGCTGCCAGGCGGGGCCCCCTGCGCCTCCCACAGGTCTTGGCTCAGGAGCTGCTTCCCTGAGCTAGGGCTGTGGACGGGAGCCCAGACACGCAGGGGCAGGCCCCAACCACCTGCACATGTCTCTGCTGGGGAGGAGAGCACTAGGGAAATGACGTCTGTCAGGCACCTTCTGGGCGCTCACCGAGTCAGCCTCCGCGTGTGTGGGGCTGCAGACCCCAGCCAGGGGCCCTGTGAGCCTTGTGCTCTCCGTGCTGTGCTGAGTCTGGGAGGTCAAGCAACCGTAAGAATAGACTTCCAGTTGCCCTCACTTTGCCTCTAATAGAGCCCTCAAGCTGGAGCGCTTGGCAGTGTGCAACCCACCGGCAACTAAGCCCTCCACAAGAACGCCTGGGGACCAGGTGCAAAGGCAAGGCAGGAGTGGAGCTGAGGCCAGGAAGGCGCCAGAAGCATCTCCCAGTCTCGCACAGCCCGCTCCTTTCTGCACTGGAAGCCTAGCCGCGAGGCAAGTTTGGGCAAGCCTCGCCCATGGCAGAGCAGCCTCACGCCAGCAACTCTGCCAGGTCGGGCCTCTGAGCAGAGCTGGAGCTCTGCCGTACTGGAGGCGCACTCGGCTCCACCCAAGCAGTGATTGCAGCCCCACACATCTGGGCTGCCTCCTCTTCTCCCAAGGAGGCTCGCTTCCCTCATGCTGTGCACTAGGCTTCCAGGCCGGGCCCCCTGCGCCTCCCACAGGTCTTGGCTCAGGAGCTGCTTCCCTGAGCTGGGGCTGTGGACGGGAGCCCAGACACGCAGGGGCATGCCCCAACCACCTGCACACGTCTCTGCTGGGGAGGAGAGCACTAGGGAAATGACGTCTGTCAGGCACCTTCTGGGCGCTCACCGAGTCAGCCTCCGCGTGTGTGGGGCTGCAGACCACAGCCAGAGGCCCTGTGAGCCTTGTGCTCTCCGTGCTGTGCTGAGTCTGGGCGGTCAAGCAACCGTAAGAATAGACTTCCAGTTGCCCTCACTTTGCCTCTACTAGAGCCCTCAAGATGGAGCGCTTGGCAGTGTGCAACCCACCGGCAACTAAGCCCTCCACAAGAACGCCTGGGGACTAGGTGCAAAGGCAAGGCAGGAGTGGAGCTGAGGCCAGGAAGGCGCCAGTAGCATCTCCCAGTCTCGCGCAGCCCGCTCCTTTCAGGATTGGAAGCCTAGCCGCGAGGCAAGTCTGGGCAAGACTAGCCCAGGGCAGAGCAGCCTCACGCCAGCCCCATGCCAGATCGGGCCTCTGAGCAGAGCTGGAGCTCTGCCGTACTGGAGGCGCACCCGGCTCCGCCCAAGCAGTGATTGCAGCCCCACGCATCTGGGCTGCCTCCTCTTCTCCCAAGGAGGCTCGCTTCCCGCAAGCTGTGCACTAGGCTTCCAGGCGGGGGCGCCCCGCGCCTCCTACAGGTCTTGGCTGAGGAGCTGCTTCCCTGAGCTGGGGCTGTGGTCGGGAGCCCAGACACGCAGGGGCAGGCCCAAACCACCTGCACAGGTCTCTTCTGGGGAGGAGACCACTAGGGAAATGACGTCTGTCAGGCACCTTCTGGGCACTCACCGAGTCAGCCTCCACGTGTGTGGGGCTGCAGACCCCAGCCAGGGGCCCTGTGAGCCTTGTGCTCTCCGTGCTGTACTGAGTCTGGTCGGTCAAGCAACCGCTGGAGGAGCCCGGCAGTTGCCCTCCCATTACCTCTAATAGAGCCCTCACTGCTGGAGCGCTTGGCAGTGTGCAACCCACCGGCAACTAAGCCCTCCACAGGAAAGCCTGGGGACTAGGTGCAAAGGCAAGGCAGGAGTGGAGCTGAGGCCAGGAAGGCGCCAGTAGCATCTCCCAGTCTCGCGCAGCCTACTCCTTCCTGGACTGCAAGCCTAGCCGCGAGGCAAGTCTGGGCAAAGCTCGCACAGGGCAGAGCAGCCTCACGCCAGCAACTCTGTAGAGATCGGGTCTCTGAGCAGAGCTGGAGCTCGGCATTCCTGGAGGCGCACTCGGCTCCGCCAAAGCAGTGAATGCAGCCGCACACAGCAGGACTGCCTCCTTTTCTCCCGAGGAGGCTCGCTTCCCGCATGCTGTAAACTAGGCTTCCAGGCGGCGCTCCCTGCGCCTCCCACAGGTCTTGGCTGAGGAGCTGCTTCCCTGAGCTGGGGCTGTGGACGGGAGCCCAGACACGCAGGGGCAGGCCCCAACCACCTGCACACGTCTCTGCTGGGGAGGAGAGCACTAGGGAAATGACGTCTGTCAGGCACCTTCTGGGCGCTCACCGAGTCAGCCTCCACGTGTGTGGGGCTGCAGACCCCAGCCAGGGGCCCTGTGAGCCTTGTGCTCTCCGTGCTGTGCTGAGTCTGGGCGGTCAAGCAACCGTAAGAATAGACTTCCAGTTGCCCTCACTTTGCCTCTAATAGAGACCTCAAGCTGGAGCGCTTGGCAGTGTGCAACCCACTGGTAACTAAGCCCTCCACAAGAACGCCTGGGGACTAGGTGCAAAGGCAAGGCAGGAGTGGAGCTGAGGCCAGGAAGGCGCCAGTAGCATCTCCCAGTCTTGCGCAGCCCGCTCCTTTCTGGACTAGAAGCCTAGCCGCGAGGCAAGTCTGGGCAAGGCTCGCCCAGGGTAGAGCAGCCTCACGCCAGCACTCTGCCAGATCGGGCCTCTGAGCAGAGCTGGAGCTCTGCCGTACTGGAGGTGCACTCGGCTCCACCAAAGCAGTGATTGCAGCCGCACGCATCTGGGCTGCCTCCTCTTCTCCTAAGGAGGCTCGCATCCCGCATGCTGTGCACTAGGCTTCCAGGCGGGGGCGCCCCGCACCTCCCACAGGTCTTGGCTGAGGAGCTGCTTCCCTGACCTGGGGCTGTGGACGGGAGCCCAGACACGCAGGGGCAGGCCCCAACCACCTGCACGCGTCTCTGCTGGGGAGGAGAGCACTAGGGAAATGACGTCTGTCAGGCACCTTCTGGGCGCTCCCGGAGTTCGCCTCCAGTGTGTGGGGCTGCAGACCCCAGCCAGGGGCCCTGTGACCCTTGTGCTCTCCGTGCTGTGCTGAGTCTGGGCGGTCAAGCAACCGCAAGAGGAGACTTGCAATTGCTCTCCTTTGCCTCTAATGGAGCCCTCACTGCTGGAGCGCTTGGCAGTGTGCAACCCACCGGCAACTAAGCCCTCCACAAGAACGCCTGGGGACTAGGTGCAAAGGCAAGGCAGGAGTGGAGCTGAGGCCAGGAAGGCGCCAGTAGCATCTCCCAGTCTCGCGCAGCCCGCTCCTTTCTGGACTGGAAGCCTAAAGTGAGGCAATTCTGGGCAAGGCTCGCCCAGGGCAGAGCAGCCTCATGCCAGCAACTCAGCCAGATCGGGCCTCTGAGCAGAGCTGGAGCTCTGCCATACTGGAGGGGCACTCGGCTCCGCCAAAGCAGTGAATGTAGCCGCACACAGCAGGGCTGCCTTCTCTTCTCCCAAGGAGGCTCGCTTCCCGCATGCTGTGCACTAGGATTTCATGCGGGGGTGCACCGCGCCTCTTTCAGGTCTTGGCTGAGGAGCTGCTTCCCTGAGCTGGGGCTGTGGACGGGAGCCCAGACACGCAGGGGCAGGCCCCACCACCTGCACACGTCTCTGTTGGGGAGGAGAGCACTAGGGAAATGACGTCTGTCAGGCACCTTCTGGGCGCTCACCGAGTCAGCCTCCACGTGTGTGGGGCTGCAGACCCCAGCGAGGGGCCCTGTGAGCCTTGTGCTCTCCGTGCTGTGCTGAGTCTGGGCGGTCAAGCAACCGTAAGAATAGAATTTCAGTTGCCCTCACATTGCCTCTACTAGAGCCCTCAAGCTGGAGCGCTTGGCAGTGTGCAACCCACCGGCAACTAAGTTCTCCACAAGAACGCCTGGGGACTAGGTGCAAAGGAAAGGCAGTAGTGGAGCTGAGGCCAGGAAGGCGCCAGTAACATCTCCCAGTCTCGCGCAGCCCGCTCCTTTCTGGACTGGAAGTCTAGCCGCGAGGCAAGTCTGGGCAAGGCTCGCCCAGGGCAGAGCAGCCTCACGCCAGCACTCTGCCAAATCGGGTCTCTGAGCAGAGCTGGAGCTCTGCCGTACTGGAGGCGCACTCGGCTCCGCCCAAGCAGTGATTGCAGCCCCACGCATCTGGGCTGCCTCCTCTTCTCCCAAGGAGGCTCGCTTCCCTCATGCTGTGCACTAGGCTTCCAGGCGGGGGCGCCCCGCGCCTCCTACAGGTCTTGGCTGAGGAGCTGCTTCCCTGAGCTGGGGCTGTGGACGGGAGCCCAGACACGCAGGGGCAGGCCCCAACCACCTGCACACGTCTCTGCTGGGGAGGAGAGCACTAGGGAAACGACGTCTGTCAGGCACCTTCTGGGCGCTCACCGAGTCAGCCTCAGCGTGTGTGGGGCTGCAGACCACAGACAGAGGCCCTGTGAGCCTTGTGCTCTCCGTGCTGTGCTGAGTCTGGGCGGTCAAGCAATCGTAAGAATAGACTTCCAGTTGCCCTCACTTTGCCTCTACTAGAGCCCTCAAGCTGGAGCGCTTGGCAGTGTGCAACCCACCGGCAACTAAGCCCTCCACAAGAACGCCTGGGGACTAGGTGCAAAGGCAAGGCAGGAGTGGAGCTGAGGCCAGGAAGGCGCCAGTAGCATCTCCCAGTCTCGCGCAGCCCGCTCCTTTCTGGACTGGAAGCCTAGCCGCGAGGCAAGTTTGGGCAAGGCTCGCCCAGGGCAGAGCAGCCTCACGCCAGCCCTCTGCCAGATCGGGCCTCTGAGCAGAGCTGGAGCTCTGCCGAACTGGAGGCGCACTCGGCTCCGCCAAAGCAGTGAATGCAGCCGCACACAGCAGGGCTGCCTTCTCTTCTCCCGAGGAGGCTCGCTTCCCTCATGCTGTGCATTAGGCTTCCAGGCAGGGCCCCCTGCGCCTCCCACAGGTCTTGGCTCAGGAGCTGCTTTCCTGAGCTAGGGCTGTGGACGGGAGTCCAGACACGCAGGGGCAGGCCCCAACCACCTGCACACGTCTCTGCTGGGGAGGAGAGCACTAGGGAAATGACGCCTGTCAGGCACCTTCTGGGCGCTCACCGAGTCAGCCTCCGCGTGCGTGGGGCTGCAGACCCCAGCCAGGGGCCCTGTGAGCCTTGTGCTCTCCGTGCTGTGCTGAGTCTGGGCGGTCAAGCAACCGTAAGAATAGACTTCCAGTTGCCCTCACTTTGCCTCTACTAGAGCCCTCAAGCTGGAGCGCTTGGCAGTGTGCAACCCACCGGCAACTAAGCCTTCCACAAGAACACCTGGGGACTAGGTGCAAAGGCAAGGCAGGAGTGGAGCTGAGGCCAGGAAGGCGCCAGTAGCATCTCCCAGTCTCGCGCAACCCGCTCCTTTCAGGACTGGAAGCCTAGCCGCGAGGCAAGTCTGGGCAAGACTCGCCCAGGGCAGAGCAGCCTCACGCCAGCCCCATGCCAGATCGGGCCTCTGAGCAGAGCTGGAGCTCTGCCGTACTGGAGGCGCACCCGGCTCCGCCCAAGCAGTGATTGCAGCCCCACGCATCTGGGCTGCCTCCTCTTCTCCCAAGGAGGCTCGCTTCCCTCATGCTGTGCACTAGGCTTCCAGGCGGGGGCGCCCCGCGCCTCCTACATGTCTTGGCTGAGGAGCTGCTTCCCTGAGCTGGGGCTGTGGACGGGAGCCCAGACACGCAGGGGCAGGCCCCAACCACCTGCACACGTCTCTGCTGGGGAGGAGAGCACTAGGTAAATGACGTCTGTCAGGCACCTTCTGGGCGCTCACCGAGTCAGCCTCAGCGTGTGTGGGGCTGCAGACCACAGCCAGAGGCCCTGTGAGCCTTGTGCTCTCCGTGCTGTGCTGAGTCTGGGCGGTCAAGCACCGCTGGAGGAGCCCTGCAGTTGCCCTCCCATTGCCTCTAATAGAGCCCTCAAGCTGGAGCGCTTGGCAGTGTGCAACCCACCGGCAACTAAGCCCTCCACAAGAACGCCTGAGGACTAGGTGCAAAGGCAAGGCAAGAGTGGAGCTGAGGCCAGGAAGGCGCCAGTAGCATCTCCCAGTCTCGCGCAGCCCGCTCCTTTCTGGACTGGAAGCCTAGCCTCGAGGCAAGTCTGGGCAAGGCTCGCCCAGGGCAGAGCAGCCTCACGCCAACACTCTGCCAGATCGGGCCTCTGAGCAGAGCTGGAGCTCTTCCGTACTGGAGGCGCACTCGGCTCCGGCAAAGTAGTGAATGCAGCCACACACAGCAGGGCTGCCTTCTCTTCTCCGGAGAGGCTCGCTTCCCACATGCTGTAAACTAGGCTGCCAGGCGGGGCCCCCTGCGCCTCCCACAGGTCTTGGCTCAGGAGCTGCTTCCCTGAGCTAGGGCTGTGGACGGGAGCCCAGACACGCAGGGGCAGGCCCCAACCACCTGCACATGTCTCTGCTGGGGAGGAGAGCACTAGGGAAATGACGTCTGTCAGGCACCTTCTGGGCGCTCACCGAGTCAGCCTCCGCGTGTGTGGGGCTGCAGACCCCAGCCAGGGGCCCTGTGAGCCTTGTGCTCTCCGTGCTGTGCTGAGTCTGGGCGGTCAAGCAACCGTAAGAATAGACTTCCAGTTGCCCTCACTTTGCCTCTACTAGAGCCCTCAAGCTGGAGCGCTTGGCAGTGTGCAACCCACCGGCAACTAAGCCTTCCACAAGAACGCCTGGGGACTAGGTGCAAAGGCAAGGCAGGAGTGGAGCTGAGGCCAGGAAGGCGCCAGTAGCATCTCCCAGTCTCGCGCAACCCGCTCCTTTCAGGACTGGAAGCCTAGCCGCGAGGCAAGTCTGGGCAAGACTCGCCCAGGGCAGAGCAGCCTCACGCCAGCCCCATGCCAGATCGGGCCTCTGAGCAGAGCTGGAGCTCTGCCGTACTGGAGGCGCACCCGGCTCCGCCCAAGCAGTGATTGCAGCCCCACGCATCTGGGCTGCCTCCTCTTCTCCCAAGGAGGCTCGCTTCCCTCATGCTGTGCACTAGGCTTCCAGGCGGGGGCGCCCCGCGCCTCCTACAGGTCTTGGCTGAGGAGCTGCTTCCCTGAGCTGGGGCTGTGGACGGGAGCCCAGACACGCAGGGGCAGGCCCCAACCACCTGCACACGTCTCTGCTGGGGAGGAGAGCACTAGGGAAATGACGTCTGTCAGGCACCTTCTGGGCG
This sequence comes from Capricornis sumatraensis, assembly GCF_032405125.1. Lineage (NCBI taxonomy): Eukaryota > Metazoa > Chordata > Mammalia > Artiodactyla > Bovidae > Capricornis > Capricornis sumatraensis. The sequence continues at coordinate 16,236,557 of NW_027184612.1, forward strand.
CTCACCGAGTCAGCCTCAGCGTGTGTGGGGCTGCAGACCACAGCCAGAGGCCCTGTGAGCCTTGTGCTCTCCGTGCTGTGCTGAGTCTGGGCGGTCAAGCACCGCTGGAGGAGCCCTGCAGTTGCCCTCCCATTGCCTCTAATAGAGCCCTCAAGCTGGAGCGCTTGGCAGTGTGCAACCCACCGGCAACTAAGCCCTCCACAAGAACGCCTGAGGACTAGGTGCAAAGGCAAGGCAAGAGTGGAGCTGAGGCCAGGAAGGCGCCAGTAGCATCTCCCAGTCTCGCGCAGCCCGCTCCTTTCTGGACTGGAAGCCTAGCCTCGAGGCAAGTCTGGGCAAGGCTCCCCCAGGGCAGAGCAGCCTCACGCCAACACTCTGCCAGATCGGGCCTCTGAGCAGAGCTGGAGCTCTTCCGTACTGGAGGCGCACTCGGCTCCACCCAAGCAGTGATTGCAGCCCCACGCATCTGGGCTGCCTCCTCTTCTCCCAAGGAGGCTCGCTTCCCTCATGCTGTAAACTAGGCTGCCAGGCGGGGCCCCCTGCGCCTCCCACAGGTCTTGGCTCAGGAGCTGCTTCCCTGAGCTAGGGCTGTGGACGGGAGCCCAGACACGCAGGGGCAGGCCCCAACCACCTGCACATGTCTCTGCTGGGGAGGAGAGCACTAGGGAAATGACGTCTGTCAGGCACCTTCTGGGCGCTCACCGAGTCAGCCTCCGCGTGTGTGGGGCTGCAGACCCCAGCCAGGGGCCCTGTGAGCCTTGTGCTCTCCGTGCTGTGCTGAGTCTGGGAGGTCAAGCAACCGTAAGAATAGACTTCCAGTTGCCCTCACTTTGCCTCTAATAGAGCCCTCAAGCTGGAGCGCTTGGCAGTGTGCAACCCACCGGCAACTAAGCCCTCCACAAGAACGCCTGGGGACCAGGTGCAAAGGCAAGGCAGGAGTGGAGCTGAGGCCAGGAAGGCGCCAGAAGCATCTCCCAGTCTCGCACAGCCCGCTCCTTTCTGCACTGGAAGCCTAGCCGCGAGGCAAGTTTGGGCAAGCCTCGCCCATGGCAGAGCAGCCTCACGCCAGCAACTCTGCCAGGTCGGGCCTCTGAGCAGAGCTGGAGCTCTGCCGTACTGGAGGCGCACTCGGCTCCACCCAAGCAGTGATTGCAGCCCCACACATCTGGACTGCCTCCTCTTCTCCCAAGGAGGCTCGCTTCCCTCATGCTGTGCACTAGGCTTCCAGGCCGGGCCCCCTGCGCCTCCCACAGGTCTTGGCTCAGGAGCTGCTTCCCTGAGCTGGGGCTGTGGACGGGAGCCCAGACACGCAGGGGCATGCCCCAACCACCTGCACACGTCTCTGCTGGGGAGGAGAGCACTAGGGAAATGACGTCTGTCAGGCACCTTCTGGGCGCTCACCGAGTCAGCCTCCGCGTGTGTGGGGCTGCAGACCACAGCCAGAGGCCCTGTGAGCCTTGTGCTCTCCGTGCTGTGCTGAGTCTGGGCGGTCAAGCAACCGTAAGAATAGACTTCCAGTTGCCCTCACTTTGCCTCTACTAGAGCCCTCAAGATGGAGCGCTTGGCAGTGTGCAACCCACCGGCAACTAAGCCCTCCACAAGAACGCCTGGGGACTAGGTGCAAAGGCAAGGCAGGAGTGGAGCTGAGGCCAGGAAGGCGCCAGTAGCATCTCCCAGTCTCGCGCAGCCCGCTCCTTTCAGGATTGGAAGCCTAGCCGCGAGGCAAGTCTGGGCAAGACTAGCCCAGGGCAGAGCAGCCTCACGCCAGCCCCATGCCAGATCGGGCCTCTGAGCAGAGCTGGAGCTCTGCCGTACTGGAGGCGCACCCGGCTCCGCCCAAGCAGTGATTGCAGCCCCACGCATCTGGGCTGCCTCCTCTTCTCCCAAGGAGGCTCGCTTCCCGCAAGCTGTGCACTAGGCTTCCAGGCGGGGGCGCCCCGCGCCTCCTACAGGTCTTGGCTGAGGAGCTGCTTCCCTGAGCTGGGGCTGTGGTCGGGAGCCCAGACACGCAGGGGCAGGCCCAAACCACCTGCACAGGTCTCTTCTGGGGAGGAGACCACTAGGGAAATGACGTCTGTCAGGCACCTTCTGGGCACTCACCGAGTCAGCCTCCACGTGTGTGGGGCTGCAGACCCCAGCCAGGGGCCCTGTGAGCCTTGTGCTCTCCGTGCTGTACTGAGTCTGGTCGGTCAAGCAACCGCTGGAGGAGCCCGGCAGTTGCCCTCCCATTACCTCTAATAGAGCCCTCACTGCTGGAGCGCTTGGCAGTGTGCAACCCACCGGCAACTAAGCCCTCCACAGGAAAGCCTGGGGACTAGGTGCAAAGGCAAGGCAGGAGTGGAGCTGAGGCCAGGAAGGCGCCAGTAGCATCTCCCAGTCTCGCGCAGCCTACTCCTTCCTGGACTGCAAGCCTAGCCGCGAGGCAAGTCTGGGCAAAGCTCGCACAGGGCAGAGCAGCCTCACGCCAGCAACTCTGTAGAGATCGGGTCTCTGAGCAGAGCTGGAGCTCGGCATTCCTGGAGGCGCACTCGGCTCCGCCAAAGCAGTGAATGCAGCCGCACACAGCAGGACTGCCTCCTTTTCTCCCGAGGAGGCTCGCTTCCCGCATGCTGTAAACTAGGCTTCCAGGCGGCGCTCCCTGCGCCTCCCACAGGTCTTGGCTGAGGAGCTGCTTCCCTGAGCTGGGGCTGTGGACGGGAGCCCAGACACGCAGGGGCAGGCCCCAACCACCTGCACACGTCTCTGCTGGGGAGGAGAGCACTAGGGAAATGACGTCTGTCAGGCACCTTCTGGGCGCTCACCGAGTCAGCCTCCACGTGTGTGGGGCTGCAGACCCCAGCCAGGGGCCCTGTGAGCCTTGTGCTCTCCGTGCTGTGCTGAGTCTGGGCGGTCAAGCAACCGTAAGAATAGACTTCCAGTTGCCCTCACTTTGCCTCTAATAGAGACCTCAAGCTGGAGCGCTTGGCAGTGTGCAACCCACTGGTAACTAAGCCCTCCACAAGAACGCCTGGGGACTAGGTGCAAAGGCAAGGCAGGAGTGGAGCTGAGGCCAGGAAGGCGCCAGTAGCATCTCCCAGTCTTGCGCAGCCCGCTCCTTTCTGGACTAGAAGCCTAGCCGCGAGGCAAGTCTGGGCAAGGCTCGCCCAGGGTAGAGCAGCCTCACGCCAGCACTCTGCCAGATCGGGCCTCTGAGCAGAGCTGGAGCTCTGCCGTACTGGAGGTGCACTCGGCTCCACCAAAGCAGTGATTGCAGCCGCACGCATCTGGGCTGCCTCCTCTTCTCCTAAGGAGGCTCGCATCCCGCATGCTGTGCACTAGGCTTCCAGGCGGGGGCGCCCCGCACCTCCCACAGGTCTTGGCTGAGGAGCTGCTTCCCTGACCTGGGGCTGTGGACGGGAGCCCAGACACGCAGGGGCAGGCCCCAACCACCTGCACGCGTCTCTGCTGGGGAGGAGAGCACTAGGGAAATGACGTCTGTCAGGCACCTTCTGGGCGCTCCCGGAGTTCGCCTCCAGTGTGTGGGGCTGCAGACCCCAGCCAGGGGCCCTGTGACCCTTGTGCTCTCCGTGCTGTGCTGAGTCTGGGCGGTCAAGCAACCGCAAGAGGAGACTTGCAATTGCTCTCCTTTGCCTCTAATGGAGCCCTCACTGCTGGAGCGCTTGGCAGTGTGCAACCCACCGGCAACTAAGCCCTCCACAAGAACGCCTGGGGACTAGGTGCAAAGGCAAGGCAGGAGTGGAGCTGAGGCCAGGAAGGCGCCAGTAGCATCTCCCAGTCTCGCGCAGCCCGCTCCTTTCTGGACTGGAAGCCTAAAGTGAGGCAATTCTGGGCAAGGCTCGCCCAGGGCAGAGCAGCCTCATGCCAGCAACTCAGCCAGATCGGGCCTCTGAGCAGAGCTGGAGCTCTGCCATACTGGAGGGGCACTCGGCTCCGCCAAAGCAGTGAATGTAGCCGCACACAGCAGGGCTGCCTTCTCTTCTCCCAAGGAGGCTCGCTTCCCGCATGCTGTGCACTAGGATTTCATGCGGGGGTGCACCGCGCCTCTTTCAGGTCTTGGCTGAGGAGCTGCTTCCCTGAGCTGGGGCTGTGGACGGGAGCCCAGACACGCAGGGGCAGGCCCCACCACCTGCACACGTCTCTGTTGGGGAGGAGAGCACTAGGGAAATGACGTCTGTCAGGCACCTTCTGGGCGCTCACCGAGTCAGCCTCCACGTGTGTGGGGCTGCAGACCCCAGCGAGGGGCCCTGTGAGCCTTGTGCTCTCCGTGCTGTGCTGAGTCTGGGCGGTCAAGCAACCGTAAGAATAGAATTTCAGTTGCCCTCACATTGCCTCTACTAGAGCCCTCAAGCTGGAGCGCTTGGCAGTGTGCAACCCACCGGCAACTAAGTTCTCCACAAGAACGCCTGGGGACTAGGTGCAAAGGAAAGGCAGTAGTGGAGCTGAGGCCAGGAAGGCGCCAGTAACATCTCCCAGTCTCGCGCAGCCCGCTCCTTTCTGGACTGGAAGCCTAGCTGCGATGCAAGTCTGGGCAAGGCTCGCCCAGGGCAGAGCAGCCTCACGCCAGCACTCTGCCAAATCGGGTCTCTGAGCAGAGCTGGAGCTCTGCCGTACTGGAGGCGCACTCGGCTCCGCCCAAGCAGTGATTGCAGCCCCACGCATCTGGGCTGCCTCCTCTTCTCCCAAGGAGGCTCGCTTCCCTCATGCTGTGCACTAGGCTTCCAGGCGGGGGCGCCCCGCGCCTCCTACAGGTCTTGGCTGAGGAGCTGCTTCCCTGAGCTGGGGCTGTGGACGGGAGCCCAGACACGCAGGGGCAGGCCCCAACCACCTGCACACGTCTCTGCTGGGGAGGAGAGCACTAGGGAAACGACGTCTGTCAGGCACCTTCTGGGCGCTCACCGAGTCAGCCTCAGCGTGTGTGGGGCTGCAGACCACAGACAGAGGCCCTGTGAGCCTTGTGCTCTCCGTGCTGTGCTGAGTCTGGGCGGTCAAGCAATCGTAAGAATAGACTTCCAGTTGCCCTCACTTTGCCTCTACTAGAGCCCTCAAGCTGGAGCGCTTGGCAGTGTGCAACCCACCGGCAACTAAGCCCTCCACAAGAACGCCTGGGGACTAGGTGCAAAGGCAAGGCAGGAGTGGAGCTGAGGCCAGGAAGGCGCCAGTAGCATCTCCCAGTCTCGCGCAGCCCGCTCCTTTCTGGACTGGAAGCCTAGCCGCGAGGCAAGTTTGGGCAAGGCTCGCCCAGGGCAGAGCAGCCTCACGCCAGCCCTCTGCCAGATCGGGCCTCTGAGCAGAGCTGGAGCTCTGCCGAACTGGAGGCGCACTCGGCTCCGCCAAAGCAGTGAATGCAGCCGCACACAGCAGGGCTGCCTTCTCTTCTCCCGAGGAGGCTCGCTTCCCTCATGCTGTGCATTAGGCTTCCAGGCAGGGCCCCCTGCGCCTCCCACAGGTCTTGGCTCAGGAGCTGCTTTCCTGAGCTAGGGCTGTGGACGGGAGTCCAGACACGCAGGGGCAGGCCCCAACCACCTGCACACGTCTCTGCTGGGGAGGAGAGCACTAGGGAAATGACGCCTGTCAGGCACCTTCTGGGCGCTCACCGAGTCAGCCTCCGCGTGCGTGGGGCTGCAGACCCCAGCCAGGGGCCCTGTGAGCCTTGTGCTCTCCGTGCTGTGCTGAGTCTGGGCGGTCAAGCAACCGTAAGAATAGACTTCCAGTTGCCCTCACTTTGCCTCTACTAGAGCCCTCAAGCTGGAGCGCTTGGCAGTGTGCAACCCACCGGCAACTAAGCCTTCCACAAGAACACCTGGGGACTAGGTGCAAAGGCAAGGCAGGAGTGGAGCTGAGGCCAGGAAGGCGCCAGTAGCATCTCCCAGTCTCGCGCAACCCGCTCCTTTCAGGACTGGAAGCCTAGCCGCGAGGCAAGTCTGGGCAAGACTCGCCCAGGGCAGAGCAGCCTCACGCCAGCCCCATGCCAGATCGGGCCTCTGAGCAGAGCTGGAGCTCTGCCGTACTGGAGGCGCACCCGGCTCCGCCCAAGCAGTGATTGCAGCCCCACGCATCTGGGCTGCCTCCTCTTCTCCCAAGGAGGCTCGCTTCCCTCATGCTGTGCACTAGGCTTCCAGGCGGGGGCGCCCCGCGCCTCCTACATGTCTTGGCTGAGGAGCTGCTTCCCTGAGCTGGGGCTGTGGACGGGAGCCCAGACACGCAGGGGCAGGCCCCAACCACCTGCACACGTCTCTGCTGGGGAGGAGAGCACTAGGTAAATGACGTCTGTCAGGCACCTTCTGGGCGCTCACCGAGTCAGCCTCAGCGTGTGTGGGGCTGCAGACCACAGCCAGAGGCCCTGTGAGCCTTGTGCTCTCCGTGCTGTGCTGAGTCTGGGCGGTCAAGCACCGCTGGAGGAGCCCTGCAGTTGCCCTCCCATTGCCTCTAATAGAGCCCTCAAGCTGGAGCGCTTGGCAGTGTGCAACCCACCGGCAACTAAGCCCTCCACAAGAACGCCTGAGGACTAGGTGCAAAGGCAAGGCAAGAGTGGAGCTGAGGCCAGGAAGGCGCCAGTAGCATCTCCCAGTCTCGCGCAGCCCGCTCCTTTCTGGACTGGAAGCCTAGCCTCGAGGCAAGTCTGGGCAAGGCTCGCCCAGGGCAGAGCAGCCTCACGCCAACACTCTGCCAGATCGGGCCTCTGAGCAGAGCTGGAGCTCTTCCGTACTGGAGGCGCACTCGGCTCCGGCAAAGTAGTGAATGCAGCCACACACAGCAGGGCTGCCTTCTCTTCTCCGGAGAGGCTCGCTTCCCACATGCTGTAAACTAGGCTGCCAGGCGGGGCCCCCTGCGCCTCCCACAGGTCTTGGCTCAGGAGCTGCTTCCCTGAGCTAGGGCTGTGGACGGGAGCCCAGACACGCAGGGGCAGGCCCCAACCACCTGCACATGTCTCTGCTGGGGAGGAGAGCACTAGGGAAATGACGTCTGTCAGGCACCTTCTGGGCGCTCACCGAGTCAGCCTCCGCGTGTGTGGGGCTGCAGACCCCAGCCAGGGGCCCTGTGAGCCTTGTGCTCTCCGTGCTGTGCTGAGTCTGGGAGGTCAAGCAACCGTAAGAATAGACTTCCAGTTGCCCTCACTTTGCCTCTAATAGAGCCCTCAAGCTGGAGCGCTTGGCAGTGTGCAACCCACCGGCAACTAAGCCCTCCACAAGAACGCCTGGGGACCAGGTGCAAAGGCAAGGCAGGAGTGGAGCTGAGGCCAGGAAGGCGCCAGAAGCATCTCCCAGTCTCGCACAGCCCGCTCCTTTCTGCACTGGAAGCCTAGCCGCGAGGCAAGTTTGGGCAAGCCTCGCCCATGGCAGAGCAGCCTCACGCCAGCAACTCTGCCAGGTCGGGCCTCTGAGCAGAGCTGGAGCTCTGCCGTACTGGAGGCGCACTCGGCTCCACCCAAGCAGTGATTGCAGCCCCACACATCTGGGCTGCCTCCTCTTCTCCCAAGGAGGCTCGCTTCCCTCATGCTGTGCACTAGGCTTCCAGGCCGGGCCCCCTGCGCCTCCCACAGGTCTTGGCTCAGGAGCTGCTTCCCTGAGCTGGGGCTGTGGACGGGAGCCCAGACACGCAGGGGCATGCCCCAACCACCTGCACACGTCTCTGCTGGGGAGGAGAGCACTAGGGAAATGACGTCTGTCAGGCACCTTCTGGGCGCTCACCGAGTCAGCCTCCGCGTGTGTGGGGCTGCAGACCACAGCCAGAGGCCCTGTGAGCCTTGTGCTCTCCGTGCTGTGCTGAGTCTGGGCGGTCAAGCAACCGTAAGAATAGACTTCCAGTTGCCCTCACTTTGCCTCTACTAGAGCCCTCAAGATGGAGCGCTTGGCAGTGTGCAACCCACCGGCAACTAAGCCCTCCACAAGAACGCCTGGGGACTAGGTGCAAAGGCAAGGCAGGAGTGGAGCTGAGGCCAGGAAGGCGCCAGTAGCATCTCCCAGTCTCGCGCAGCCCGCTCCTTTCAGGATTGGAAGCCTAGCCGCGAGGCAAGTCTGGGCAAGACTAGCCCAGGGCAGAGCAGCCTCACGCCAGCCCCATGCCAGATCGGGCCTCTGAGCAGAGCTGGAGCTCTGCCGTACTGGAGGCGCACCCGGCTCCGCCCAAGCAGTGATTGCAGCCCCACGCATCTGGGCTGCCTCCTCTTCTCCCAAGGAGGCTCGCTTCCCGCAAGCTGTGCACTAGGCTTCCAGGCGGGGGCGCCCCGCGCCTCCTACAGGTCTTGGCTGAGGAGCTGCTTCCCTGAGCTGGGGCTGTGGTCGGGAGCCCAGACACGCAGGGGCAGGCCCAAACCACCTGCACAGGTCTCTTCTGGGGAGGAGACCACTAGGGAAATGACGTCTGTCAGGCACCTTCTGGGCACTCACCGAGTCAGCCTCCACGTGTGTGGGGCTGCAGACCCCAGCCAGGGGCCCTGTGAGCCTTGTGCTCTCCGTGCTGTACTGAGTCTGGTCGGTCAAGCAACCGCTGGAGGAGCCCGGCAGTTGCCCTCCCATTACCTCTAATAGAGCCCTCACTGCTGGAGCGCTTGGCAGTGTGCAACCCACCGGCAACTAAGCCCTCCACAGGAAAGCCTGGGGACTAGGTGCAAAGGCAAGGCAGGAGTGGAGCTGAGGCCAGGAAGGCGCCAGTAGCATCTCCCAGTCTCGCGCAGCCTACTCCTTCCTGGACTGCAAGCCTAGCCGCGAGGCAAGTCTGGGCAAAGCTCGCACAGGGCAGAGCAGCCTCACGCCAGCAACTCTGTAGAGATCGGGTCTCTGAGCAGAGCTGGAGCTCGGCATTCCTGGAGGCGCACTCGGCTCCGCCAAAGCAGTGAATGCAGCCGCACACAGCAGGACTGCCTCCTTTTCTCCCGAGGAGGCTCGCTTCCCGCATGCTGTAAACTAGGCTTCCAGGCGGCGCTCCCTGCGCCTCCCACAGGTCTTGGCTGAGGAGCTGCTTCCCTGAGCTGGGGCTGTGGACGGGAGCCCAGACACGCAGGGGCAGGCCCCAACCACCTGCACACGTCTCTGCTGGGGAGGAGAGCACTAGGGAAATGACGTCTGTCAGGCACCTTCTGGGCGCTCACCGAGTCAGCCTCCACGTGTGTGGGGCTGCAGACCCCAGCCAGGGGCCCTGTGAGCCTTGTGCTCTCCGTGCTGTGCTGAGTCTGGGCGGTCAAGCAACCGTAAGAATAGACTTCCAGTTGCCCTCACTTTGCCTCTAATAGAGACCTCAAGCTGGAGCGCTTGGCAGTGTGCAACCCACTGGTAACTAAGCCCTCCACAAGAACGCCTGGGGACTAGGTGCAAAGGCAAGGCAGGAGTGGAGCTGAGGCCAGGAAGGCGCCAGTAGCATCTCCCAGTCTTGCGCAGCCCGCTCCTTTCTGGACTAGAAGCCTAGCCGCGAGGCAAGTCTGGGCAAGGCTCGCCCAGGGTAGAGCAGCCTCACGCCAGCACTCTGCCAGATCGGGCCTCTGAGCAGAGCTGGAGCTCTGCCGTACTGGAGGTGCACTCGGCTCCACCAAAGCAGTGATTGCAGCCGCACGCATCTGGGCTGCCTCCTCTTCTCCTAAGGAGGCTCGCATCCCGCATGCTGTGCACTAGGCTTCCAGGCGGGGGCGCCCCGCACCTCCCACAGGTCTTGGCTGAGGAGCTGCTTCCCTGACCTGGGGCTGTGGACGGGAGCCCAGACACGCAGGGGCAGGCCCCAACCACCTGCACGCGTCTCTGCTGGGGAGGAGAGCACTAGGGAAATGACGTCTGTCAGGCACCTTCTGGGCGCTCCCGGAGTTCGCCTCCAGTGTGTGGGGCTGCAGACCCCAGCCAGGGGCCCTGTGACCCTTGTGCTCTCCGTGCTGTGCTGAGTCTGGGCGGTCAAGCAACCGCAGGAGGAGACTTGCAATTGCTCTCCTTTGCCTCTAATGGAGCCCTCACTGCTGGAGCGCTTGGCAGTGTGCAACCCACCGGCAACTAAGCCCTCCACAAGAACGCCTGGGGACTAGGTGCAAAGGCAAGGCAGGAGTGGAGCTGAGGCCAGGAAGGCGCCAGTAGCATCTCCCAGTCTCGCGCAGCCCGCTCCTTTCTGGACTGGAAGCCTAAAGTGAGGCAATTCTGGGCAAGGCTCGCCCAGGGCAGAGCAGCCTCATGCCAGCAACTCAGCCAGATCGGGCCTCTGAGCAGAGCTGGAGCTCTGCCATACTGGAGGGGCACTCGGCTCCGCCAAAGCAGTGAATGTAGCCGCACACAGCAGGGCTGCCTTCTCTTCTCCCAAGGAGGCTCGCTTCCCGCATGCTGTGCACTAGGATTTCATGCGGGGGTGCACCGCGCCTCTTTCAGGTCTTGGCTGAGGAGCTGCTTCCCTGAGCTGGGGCTGTGGACGGGAGCCCAGACACGCAGGGGCAGGCCCCACCACCTGCACACGTCTCTGTTGGGGAGGAGAGCACTAGGGAAATGACGTCTGTCAGGCACCTTCTGGGCGCTCACCGAGTCAGCCTCCACGTGTGTGGGGCTGCAGACCCCAGCGAGGGGCCCTGTGAGCCTTGTGCTCTCCGTGCTGTGCTGAGTCTGGGCGGTCAAGCAACCGTAAGAATAGAATTTCAGTTGCCCTCACATTGCCTCTACTAGAGCCCTCAAGCTGGAGCGCTTGGCAGTGTGCAACCCACCGGCAACTAAGTTCTCCACAAGAACGCCTGGGGACTAGGTGCAAAGGAAAGGCAGTAGTGGAGCTGAGGCCAGGAAGGCGCCAGTAACATCTCCCAGTCTCGCGCAGCCCGCTCCTTTCTGGACTGGAAGCCTAGCTGCGATGCAAGTCTGGGCAAGGCTCGCCCAGGGCAGAGCAGCCTCACGCCAGCACTCTGCCAAATCGGGTCTCTGAGCAGAGCTGGAGCTCTGCCGTACTGGAGGCGCACTCGGCTCCGCCCAAGCAGTGATTGCAGCCCCACGCATCTGGGCTGCCTCCTCTTCTCCCAAGGAGGCTCGCTTCCCTCATGCTGTGCACTAGGCTTCCAGGCGGGGGCGCCCCGCGCCTCCTACAGGTCTTGGCTGAGGAGCTGCTTCCCTGAGCTGGGGCTGTGGACGGGAGCCCAGACACGCAGGGGCAGGCCCCAACCACCTGCACACGTCTCTGCTGGGGAGGAGAGCACTAGGGAAACGACGTCTGTCAGGCACCTTCTGGGCGCTCACCGAGTCAGCCTCAGCGTGTGTGGGGCTGCAGACCACAGACAGAGGCCCTGTGAGCCTTGTGCTCTCCGTGCTGTGCTGAGTCTGGGCGGTCAAGCAATCGTAAGAATAGACTTCCAGTTGCCCTCACTTTGCCTCTACTAGAGCCCTCAAGCTGGAGCGCTTGGCAGTGTGCAACCCACCGGCAACTAAGCCCTCCACAAGAACGCCTGGGGACTAGGTGCAAAGGCAAGGCAGGAGTGGAGCTGAGGCCAGGAAGGCGCCAGTAGCATCTCCCAGTCTCGCGCAGCCCGCTCCTTTCTGGACTGGAAGCCTAGCCGCGAGGCAAGTTTGGGCAAGGCTCGCCCAGGGCAGAGCAGCCTCACGCCAGCCCTCTGCCAGATCGGGCCTCTGAGCAGAGCTGGAGCTCTGCCGAACTGGAGGCGCACTCGGCTCCGCCAAAGCAGTGAATGCAGCCGCACACAGCAGGGCTGCCTTCTCTTCTCCCGAGGAGGCTCGCTTCCCTCATGCTGTGCATTAGGCTTCCAGGCAGGGCCCCCTGCGCCTCCCACAGGTCTTGGCTCAGGAGCTGCTTTCCTGAGCTAGGGCTGTGGACGGGAGTCCAGACACGCAGGGGCAGGCCCCAACCACCTGCACACGTCTCTGCTGGGGAGGAGAGCACTAGGGAAATGACGCCTGTCAGGCACCTTCTGGGCGCTCACCGAGTCAGCCTCCGCGTGCGTGGGGCTGCAGACCCCAGCCAGGGGCCCTGTGAGCCTTGTGCTCTCCGTGCTGTGCTGAGTCTGGGCGGTCAAGCAACCGTAAGAATAGACTTCCAGTTGCCCTCACTTTGCCTCTACTAGAGCCCTCAAGCTGGAGCGCTTGGCAGTGTGCAACCCACCGGCAACTAAGCCTTCCACAAGAACACCTGGGGACTAGGTGCAAAGGCAAGGCAGGAGTGGAGCTGAGGCCAGGAAGGCGCCAGTAGCATCTCCCAGTCTCGCGCAACCCGCTCCTTTCAGGACTGGAAGCCTAGCCGCGAGGCAAGTCTGGGCAAGACTCGCCCAGGGCAGAGCAGCCTCACGCCAGCCCCATGCCAGATCGGGCCTCTGAGCAGAGCTGGAGCTCTGCCGTACTGGAGGCGCACCCGGCTCCGCCCAAGCAGTGATTGCAGCCCCACGCATCTGGGCTGCCTCCTCTTCTCCCAAGGAGGCTCGCTTCCCTCATGCTGTGCACTAGGCTTCCAGGCGGGGGCGCCCCGCGCCTCCTACAGGTCTTGGCTGAGGAGCTGCTTCCCTGAGCTGGGGCTGTGGACGGGAGCCCAGACACGCAGGGGCAGGCCCCAACCACCTGCACACGTCTCTGCTGGGGAGGAGAGCACTAGGAAAATGACGTCTGTCAGGCACCTTCTGGGCGCTCACCGAGTCAGCCTCAGCGTGTGTGGGGCTGCAGACCACAGCCAGAGGCCCTGTGAGCCTTGTGCTCTCCGTGCTGTGCTGAGTCTGGGCGGTCAAGCACCGCTGGAGGAGCCCTGCAGTTGCCCTCCCATTGCCTCTAATAGAGCCCTCAAGCTGGAGCGCTTGGCAGTGTGCAACCCACCGGCAACTAAGCCCTCCACAAGAACGCCTGAGGACTAGGTGCAAAGGCAAGGCAAGAGTGGAGCTGAGGCCAGGAAGGCGCCAGTAGCATCTCCCAGTCTCGCGCAGCCCGCTCCTTTCTGGACTGGAAGCCTAGCCTCGAGGCAAGTCTGGGCAAGGCTCGCCCAGGGCAGAGCAGCCTCACGCCAACACTCTGCCAGATCGGGCCTCTGAGCAGAGCTGGAGCTCTTCCGTACTGGAGGCGCACTCGGCTCCGGCAAAGTAGTGAATGCAGCCACACACAGCAGGGCTGCCTTCTCTTCTCCGGAGAGGCTCGCTTCCCACATGCTGTAAACTAGGCTGCCAGGCGGGGCCCCCTGCGCCTCCCACAGGTCTTGGCTCAGGAGCTGCTTCCCTGAGCTAGGGCTGTGGACGGGAGCCCAGACACGCAGGGGCAGGCCCCAACCACCTGCACATGTCTCTGCTGGGGAGGAGAGCACTAGGGAAATGACGTCTGTCAGGCACCTTCTGGGCGCTCACCGAGTCAGCCTCCGCGTGTGTGGGGCTGCAGACCCCAGCCAGGGGCCCTGTGAGCCTTGTGCTCTCCGTGCTGTGCTGAGTCTGGGAGGTCAAGCAACCGTAAGAATAGACTTCCAGTTGCCCTCACTTTGCCTCTAATAGAGCCCTCAAGCTGGAGCGCTTGGCAGTGTGCAACCCACCGGCAACTAAGCCCTCCACAAGAACGCCTGGGGACCAGGTGCAAAGGCAAGGCAGGAGTGGAGCTGAGGCCAGGAAGGCGCCAGAAGCATCTCCCAGTCTCGCACAGCCCGCTCCTTTCTGCACTGGAAGCCTAGCCGCGAGGCAAGTTTGGGCAAGCCTCGCCCATGGCAGAGCAGCCTCACGCCAGCAACTCTGCCAGGTCGGGCCTCTGAGCAGAGCTGGAGCTCTGCCGTACTGGAGGCGCACTCGGCTCCACCCAAGCAGTGATTGCAGCCCCACACATCTGGGCTGCCTCCTCTTCTCCCAAGGAGGCTCGCTTCCCTCATGCTGTGCACTAGGCTTCCAGGCCGGGCCCCCTGCGCCTCCCACAGGTCTTGGCTCAGGAGCTGCTTCCCTGAGCTGGGGCTGTGGACGGGAGCCCAGACACGCAGGGGCATGCCCCAACCACCTGCACACGTCTCTGCTGGGGAGGAGAGCACTAGGGAAATGACGTCTGTCAGGCACCTTCTGGGCGCTCACCGAGTCAGCCTCCGCGTGTGTGGGGCTGCAGACCACAGCCAGAGGCCCTGTGAGCCTTGTGCTCTCCGTGCTGTGCTGAGTCTGGGCGGTCAAGCAACCGTAAGAATAGACTTCCAGTTGCCCTCACTTTGCCTCTACTAGAGCCCTCAAGATGGAGCGCTTGGCAGTGTGCAACCCACCGGCAACTAAGCCCTCCACAAGAACGCCTGGGGACTAGGTGCAAAGGCAAGGCAGGAGTGGAGCTGAGGCCAGGAAGGCGCCAGTAGCATCTCCCAGTCTCGCGCAGCCCGCTCCTTTCAGGATTGGAAGCCTAGCCGCGAGGCAAGTCTGGGCAAGACTAGCCCAGGGCAGAGCAGCCTCACGCCAGCCCCATGCCAGATCGGGCCTCTGAGCAGAGCTGGAGCTCTGCCGTACTGGAGGCGCACCCGGCTCCGCCCAAGCAGTGATTGCAGCCCCACGCATCTGGGCTGCCTCCTCTTCTCCCAAGGAGGCTCGCTTCCCGCAAGCTGTGCACTAGGCTTCCAGGCGGGGGCGCCCCGCGCCTCCTACAGGTCTTGGCTGAGGAGCTGCTTCCCTGAGCTGGGGCTGTGGTCGGGAGCCCAGACACGCAGGGGCAGGCCCAAACCACCTGCACAGGTCTCTTCTGGGGAGGAGACCACTAGGGAAATGACGTCTGTCAGGCACCTTCTGGGCACTCACCGAGTCAGCCTCCACGTGTGTGGGGCTGCAGACCCCAGCCAGGGGCCCTGTGAGCCTTGTGCTCTCCGTGCTGTACTGAGTCTGGTCGGTCAAGCAACCGCTGGAGGAGCCCGGCAGTTGCCCTCCCATTACCTCTAATAGAGCCCTCACTGCTGGAGCGCTTGGCAGTGTGCAACCCACCGGCAACTAAGCCCTCCACAGGAAAGCCTGGGGACTAGGTGCAAAGGCAAGGCAGGAGTGGAGCTGAGGCCAGGAAGGCGCCAGTAGCATCTCCCAGTCTCGCGCAGCCTACTCCTTCCTGGACTGCAAGCCTAGCCGCGAGGCAAGTCTGGGCAAAGCTCGCACAGGGCAGAGCAGCCTCACGCCAGCAACTCTGTAGAGATCGGGTCTCTGAGCAGAGCTGGAGCTCGGCATTCCTGGAGGCGCACTCGGCTCCGCCAAAGCAGTGAATGCAGCCGCACACAGCAGGACTGCCTCCTTTTCTCCCGAGGAGGCTCGCTTCCCGCATGCTGTAAACTAGGCTTCCAGGCGGCGCTCCCTGCGCCTCCCACAGGTCTTGGCTGAGGAGCTGCTTCCCTGAGCTGGGGCTGTGGACGGGAGCCCAGACACGCAGGGGCAGGCCCCAACCACCTGCACACGTCTCTGCTGGGGAGGAGAGCACTAGGGAAATGACGTCTGTCAGGCACCTTCTGGGCGCTCACCGAGTCAGCCTCCACGTGTGTGGGGCTGCAGACCCCAGCCAGGGGCCCTGTGAGCCTTGTGCTCTCCGTGCTGTGCTGAGTCTGGGCGGTCAAGCAACCGTAAGAATAGACTTCCAGTTGCCCTCACTTTGCCTCTAATAGAGACCTCAAGCTGGAGCGCTTGGCAGTGTGCAACCCACTGGTAACTAAGCCCTCCACAAGAACGCCTGGGGACTAGGTGCAAAGGCAAGGCAGGAGTGGAGCTGAGGCCAGGAAGGCGCCAGTAGCATCTCCCAGTCTTGCGCAGCCCGCTCCTTTCTGGACTAGAAGCCTAGCCGCGAGGCAAGTCTGGGCAAGGCTCGCCCAGGGTAGAGCAGCCTCACGCCAGCACTCTGCCAGATCGGGCCTCTGAGCAGAGCTGGAGCTCTGCCGTACTGGAGGTGCACTCGGCTCCACCAAAGCAGTGATTGCAGCCGCACGCATCTGGGCTGCCTCCTCTTCTCCTAAGGAGGCTCGCATCCCGCATGCTGTGCACTAGGCTTCCAGGCGGGGGCGCCCCGCACCTCCCACAGGTCTTGGCTGAGGAGCTGCTTCCCTGACCTGGGGCTGTGGACGGGAGCCCAGACACGCAGGGGCAGGCCCCAACCACCTGCACGCGTCTCTGCTGGGGAGGAGAGCACTAGGGAAATGACGTCTGTCAGGCACCTTCTGGGCGCTCCCGGAGTTCGCCTCCAGTGTGTGGGGCTGCAGACCCCAGCCAGGGGCCCTGTGACCCTTGTGCTCTCCGTGCTGTGCTGAGTCTGGGCGGTCAAGCAACCGCAAGAGGAGACTTGCAATTGCTCTCCTTTGCCTCTAATGGAGCCCTCACTGCTGGAGCGCTTGGCAGTGTGCAACCCACCGGCAACTAAGCCCTCCACAAGAACGCCTGGGGACTAGGTGCAAAGGCAAGGCAGGAGTGGAGCTGAGGCCAGGAAGGCGCCAGTAGCATCTCCCAGTCTCGCGCAGCCCGCTCCTTTCTGGACTGGAAGCCTAAAGTGAGGCAATTCTGGGCAAGGCTCGCCCAGGGCAGAGCAGCCTCATGCCAGCAACTCAGCCAGATCGGGCCTCTGAGCAGAGCTGGAGCTCTGCCATACTGGAGGGGCACTCGGCTCCGCCAAAGCAGTGAATGTAGCCGCACACAGCAGGGCTGCCTTCTCTTCTCCCAAGGAGGCTCGCTTCCCGCATGCTGTGCACTAGGATTTCATGCGGGGGTGCACCGCGCCTCTTTCAGGTCTTGGCTGAGGAGCTGCTTCCCTGAGCTGGGGCTGTGGACGGGAGCCCAGACACGCAGGGGCAGGCCCCACCACCTGCACACGTCTCTGTTGGGGAGGAGAGCACTAGGGAAATGACGTCTGTCAGGCACCTTCTGGGCGCTCACCGAGTCAGCCTCCACGTGTGTGGGGCTGCAGACCCCAGCGAGGGGCCCTGTGAGCCTTGTGCTCTCCGTGCTGTGCTGAGTCTGGGCGGTCAAGCAACCGTAAGAATAGAATTTCAGTTGCCCTCACATTGCCTCTACTAGAGCCCTCAAGCTGGAGCGCTTGGCAGTGTGCAACCCACCGGCAACTAAGTTCTCCACAAGAACGCCTGGGGACTAGGTACAAAGGAAAGGCAGTAGTGGAGCTGAGGCCAGGAAGGCGCCAGTAACATCTCCCAGTCTCGCGCAGCCCGCTCCTTTCTGGACTGGAAGCCTAGCCGCGAGGCAAGTCTGGGCAAGGCTCGCCCAGGGCAGAGCAGCCTCACGCCAGCACTCTGCCAAATCGGGTCTCTGAGCAGAGCTGGAGCTCTGCCGTACTGGAGGCGCACTCGGCTCCGCCCAAGCAGTGATTGCAGCCCCACGCATCTGGGCTGCCTCCTCTTCTCCCAAGGAGGCTCGCTTCCCTCATGCTGTGCACTAGGCTTCCAGGCGGGGGCGCCCCGCGCCTCCTACAGGTCTTGGCTGAGGAGCTGCTTCCCTGAGCTGGGGCTGTGGACGGGAGCCCAGACACGCAGGGGCAGGCCCCAACCACCTGCACACGTCTCTGCTGGGGAGGAGAGCACTAGGGAAACGACGTCTGTCAGGCACCTTCTGGGCGCTCACCGAGTCAGCCTCAGCGTGTGTGGGGCTGCAGACCACAGACAGAGGCCCTGTGAGCCTTGTGCTCTCCGTGCTGTGCTGAGTCTGGGCGGTCAAGCAATCGTAAGAATAGACTTCCAGTTGCCCTCACTTTGCCTCTACTAGAGCCCTCAAGCTGGAGCGCTTGGCAGTGTGCAACCCACCGGCAACTAAGCCCTCCACAAGAACGCCTGGGGACTAGGTGCAAAGGCAAGGCAGGAGTGGAGCTGAGGCCAGGAAGGCGCCAGTAGCATCTCCCAGTCTCGCGCAGCCCGCTCCTTTCTGGACTGGAAGCCTAGCCGCGAGGCAAGTTTGGGCAAGGCTCGCCCAGGGCAGAGCAGCCTCACGCCAGCCCTCTGCCAGATCGGGCCTCTGAGCAGAGCTGGAGCTCTGCCGAACTGGAGGCGCACTCGGCTCCGCCAAAGCAGTGAATGCAGCCGCACACAGCAGGGCTGCCTTCTCTTCTCCCGAGGAGGCTCGCTTCCCTCATGCTGTGCATTAGGCTTCCAGGCAGGGCCCCCTGCGCCTCCCACAGGTCTTGGCTCAGGAGCTGCTTTCCTGAGCTAGGGCTGTGGACGGGAGTCCAGACACGCAGGGGCAGGCCCCAACCACCTGCACACGTCTCTGCTGGGGAGGAGAGCACTAGGGAAATGACGCCTGTCAGGCACCTTCTGGGCGCTCACCGAGTCAGCCTCCGCGTGCGTGGGGCTGCAGACCCCAGCCAGGGGCCCTGTGAGCCTTGTGCTCTCCGTGCTGTGCTGAGTCTGGGCGGTCAAGCAACCGTAAGAATAGACTTCCAGTTGCCCTCACTTTGCCTCTACTAGAGCCCTCAAGCTGGAGCGCTTGGCAGTGTGCAACCCACCGGCAACTAAGCCTTCCACAAGAACACCTGGGGACTAGGTGCAAAGGCAAGGCAGGAGTGGAGCTGAGGCCAGGAAGGCGCCAGTAGCATCTCCCAGTCTCGCGCAACCCGCTCCTTTCAGGACTGGAAGCCTAGCCGCGAGGCAAGTCTGGGCAAGACTCGCCCAGGGCAGAGCAGCCTCACGCCAGCCCCATGCCAGATCGGGCCTCTGAGCAGAGCTGGAGCTCTGCCGTACTGGAGGCGCACCCGGCTCCGCCCAAGCAGTGATTGCAGCCCCACGCATCTGGGCTGCCTCCTCTTCTCCCAAGGAGGCTCGCTTCCCTCATGCTGTGCACTAGGCTTCCAGGCGGGGGCGCCCCGCGCCTCCTACATGTCTTGGCTGAGGAGCTGCTTCCCTGAGCTGGGGCTGTGGACGGGAGCCCAGACACGCAGGGGCAGGCCCCAACCACCTGCACACGTCTCTGCTGGGGAGGAGAGCACTAGGTAAATGACGTCTGTCAGGCACCTTCTGGGCGCTCACCGAGTCAGCCTCAGCGTGTGTGGGGCTGCAGACCACAGCCAGAGGCCCTGTGAGCCTTGTGCTCTCCGTGCTGTGCTGAGTCTGGGCGGTCAAGCACCGCTGGAGGAGCCCTGCAGTTGCCCTCCCATTGCCTCTAATAGAGCCCTCAAGCTGGAGCGCTTGGCAGTGTGCAACCCACCGGCAACTAAGCCCTCCACAAGAACGCCTGAGGACTAGGTGCAAAGGCAAGGCAAGAGTGGAGCTGAGGCCAGGAAGGCGCCAGTAGCATCTCCCAGTCTCGCGCAGCCCGCTCCTTTCTGGACTGGAAGCCTAGCCTCGAGGCAAGTCTGGGCAAGGCTCGCCCAGGGCAGAGCAGCCTCACGCCAACACTCTGCCAGATCGGGCCTCTGAGCAGAGCTGGAGCTCTTCCGTACTGGAGGCGCACTCGGCTCCGGCAAAGTAGTGAATGCAGCCACACACAGCAGGGCTGCCTTCTCTTCTCCGGAGAGGCTCGCTTCCCACATGCTGTAAACTAGGCTGCCAGGCGGGGCCCCCTGCGCCTCCCACAGGTCTTGGCTCAGGAGCTGCTTCCCTGAGCTAGGGCTGTGGACGGGAGCCCAGACACGCAGGGGCAGGCCCCAACCACCTGCACATGTCTCTGCTGGGGAGGAGAGCACTAGGGAAATGACGTCTGTCAGGCACCTTCTGGGCGCTCACCGAGTCAGCCTCCGCGTGTGTGGGGCTGCAGACCCCAGCCAGGGGCCCTGTGAGCCTTGTGCTCTCCGTGCTGTGCTGAGTCTGGGCGGTCAAGCAACCGTAAGAATAGACTTCCAGTTGCCCTCACTTTGCCTCTAATAGAGCCCTCAAGCTGGAGCGCTTGGCAGTGTGCAACCCACCGGCAACTAAGCCCTCCACAAGAACGCCTGGGGACCAGGTGCAAAGGCATGGCAGGAGTGGAGCTGAGGCCAGGAAGGCGCCAGAAGCATCTCCCAGTCTCGCACAGCCCGCTCCTTTCTGCACTGGAAGCCTAGCCGCGAGGCAAGTTTGGGCAAGCCTCGCCCATGGCAGAGCAGCCTCACGCCAGCAACTCTGCCAGGTCGGGCCTCTGAGCAGAGCTGGAGCTCTGCCGTACTGGAGGCGCACTCGGCTCCACCCAAGCAGTGATTGCAGCCCCACGCATCTGGGCTGCCTCCTCTTCTCCCAAGGAGGCTCGCTTCCCTCATGCTGTGCACTAGGCTTCCAGGCGGGGCCCCCTGCGCCTCCCACAGGTCTTGGCTCAGGAGCTGCTTCCCTGAGCTGGGGCTGTGGACGGGAGCCCAGACACGCAGGGGCATGCCCCAACCACCTGCACACGTCTCTGCTGGGGAGGAGAGCACTAGGGAAATGACGTCTGTCAGGCACCTTCTGGGCGCTCACCGAGTCAGCCTCCGCGTGTGTGGGGCTGCAGACCACAGCCAGAGGCCCTGTGAGCCTTGTGCTCTCCGTGCTGTGCTGAGTCTGGGCGGTCAAGCAACCGTAAGAATAGACTTCCAGTTGCCCTCACTTTGCCTCTACTAGAGCCCTCAAGATGGAGCGCTTGGCAGTGTGCAACCCACCGGCAACTAAGCCCTCCACAAGAACGCCTGGGGACTAGGTGCAAAGGCAAGGCAGGAGTGGAGCTGAGGCCAGGAAGGCGCCAGTAGCATCTCCCAGTCTCGCGCAGCCCGCTCCTTTCAGGATTGGAAGCCTAGCCGCGAGGCAAGTCTGGGCAAGACTAGCCCAGGGCAGAGCAGCCTCACGCCAGCCCCATGCCAGATCGGGCCTCTGAGCAGAGCTGGAGCTCTGCCGTACTGGAGGCGCACCCGGCTCCGCCCAAGCAGTGATTGCAGCCCCACGCATCTGGGCTGCCTCCTCTTCTCCCAAGGAGGCTCGCTTCCCTCATGCTGTGCACTAGGCTTCCAGGCGGGGGCGCCCCGCGCCTCCTACAGGTCTTGGCTGAGGATCTGCTTCCCTGAGCTGGGGCTGTGGACGGGAGCCCAGACACGCAGGGGCAGGCCCCAACCACCTGCACACGTCTCTGCTGGGGAGGAGAGCACTAGGGAAATGACGTCTGTCAGGCACCTTCTGGGCGTTCACCGATCAGCCTCAGCGTGTGTGGGGCTGCAGACCACAGCCAGAGGCCCTGTGAGCCTTGTGCTCTCAGTGCTGTGCTGAGTCTGGGCGGTCAAGCAACCGTAAGAATAGACTTCCAGTTGCCCTCACTTTGCCTCTACTAGAGCCCTCAAGCTGGAGCGCTTGGCAGTGTGCAACCCACCGGCAACTAAGCCCTCCACAAGAACGCCTGGGGACTAGGTGCAAAGGCAAGGCAGGAGTGGAGCTGAGGCCAGGAAGGCGCCAGTAGCATCTCCCAGTCTCGCGCAGCCCGCTCCTTTCTGGACTGGAAGCCTAGCCGCGAGGCAAGTTTGGCCAAGGCTCGCCCAGGGCAGAGCAGCCTCACGCCAGCAACTCTGCCAGATCGGGCCTCTGAGCAGAGCTGGAGCTCTGCCGAACTGGAGGCGCACTCGGCTCCGCCAAAGCAGTGAATGCAGCCGCACACAGCAGAGCTGCCTTCTCTTCTCCCGAGGAGGCTCGCTTCCGTCATGCTGTGCATTAGGCTTCCAGGCAGGGCCCCCTGCGCCTCCCACAGGTCTTGGCTGAGGAGCTGCTTTCCTGAGCTAGGGCTGTGGACGGGAGCCCAGACACGCAGGGGCAGGCCCCAACCACCTGCACACGTCTCTGCTGGGGAGGAGAGCACTAGGGAAATGACGCCTGTCAGGCACCTTCTGGGCGCTCACCGAGTCAGCCTCAGCGTGTGTGGGGCTGCAGACCACAGCCAGAGGCCCTGTGAGCCTTGTGCTCTCCGTGCTGTGCTGAGTCTGGGCGGTCAAGCAACCGCTGGAGGAGCCCTGCGGTTGCACTCCCATTGCCTCTAATAGAGCCCTCTCTTGTGGATCGCTTGGCAGTGTGCAACCCACCGGCAACTAAGCCCTCCACAAGAACGCCTGAGGCCTAGGTGCAAAGGTAAGGCAGGAGTGGTGCTGAGGCCAGTAAGGCGCCAGTAGCATCTCCCAGTCTCCCGCAGCCCGCTCCTTTCTGGACTGGAAGCCTAGCCGCGAGGCAAGTCTGGGCAAGGCTCGCCAAGGGCAGAGCAGCCTCACGCCAGCACTCTGCCAGATCGGGCCTCTGAGCAGAGCTGGAGCTCTGCTGTACTGGAGGCGCACTCGGCTCCGCCAAAGCAGTGAATGCAGCCGCACACAGAGGGCTGCCTTCTCTTATACCGAGGAGGCTCGCTTCCCGCATGCTGTAAACTAAGCTTCCAGGCGGGGCCCCCTGCGCCCTCCACAGGTCTTGGCTCAGTAGCTGCTTCCCTGAGCTGGGGCTGTGGACGGGAGCCCAGACACACAGGGGCAGGCCCCAACCACCTGCACACGTCTCTGCTGGGGAGGAGAGCACTAGGGAAATGACGTCTGTCAGGCACCTACTGGGCGCTCACCGAGTCAGCCTCCGCGTGTGTGGGGCTGCAGACCCCAGCCAGGGGCCCTGTGAGCCTTGTGCTCTCCATGCTGTGCTGAGTCTGGGCGGTCAAGCAACCGTAAGAATAGACTTCCAGTTGCCCTCACTTTGCCTCTAATAGAGCCCTCAAGCTGGAGCGCTTGGCAGTGTGCAACCCACCGGCAACTAAGCCCTCCACAAGAACGCCTGGGGACTAGGTGCAAAGGCAAGGCAGGAGTGGAGCTGAGGCCAGGAAGGCGCCAGTAGCATCTCCCAGTCTCGCGCAGCCCCCTCCTTTCTGCACTGGAAGCCTAGCCGCGAGGCAAGTTTGGGCAAGCCTCGCCCATGGCAGAGCAGCCTCACGCCAGCAACTCTGCCAGGTCGGGCCTCTGAGCAGAGCTGGAGCTCTGCCGTACTGGAGGCGCACTCGGCTCCACCCAAGCAGTGATTGCAGCCCCACGCATCTGGGCTGCCTCCTCTTCTCCCAAGGAGGCTCGCTTCCCTCATGCTGTGCACTAGGCTTCCAGGCGGGGCCCCCTGCGCCTCCCACAGGTCTTGGCTCAGGAGCTGCTTCCCTGAGCTGGGGCTGTGGACGGGAGCCCAGACACGCAGGGGCAGGCCCCAACCACCTGCACACGTCTCTGCTGGGGAGGAGAGCACTAGGGAAATGACGTCTGTCAGGCACCTTCTGGGCGCTCACCGAGTCAGCCTCCGCGTGTGTGGGGCTGCAGACCACAGCCAGAGGCCCTGTGAGCCTTGTGCTCTCCGTGCTGTGCTGAGTCTGGGCGGTCAAGCAACCGTAAGAATAGACTTCCAGTTGACCTCACTTTGCCTCTACTAGAGCCCTCAAGCTGGAGCGCTTGGCAGTGTGCAACCCACCGGCAACTAAGCCCTCCACAAGAACTCCTGAGGCCTAGGTGCAAAGGTAAGGCAGGAGTGGTGCTAAGGCCAGTAAGGCGCCAGTAGCATCTCCCAGTCTCCCGCAGCCCGCTCCTTTCTGGACTGGAAGCCTAGCCGGGAGGCAAGTCTGGGCAAGGCTCGCCAAAGGCAGAGCAGCCTCACGCCAGCACTCTGCCAGATCGGGCCTCTGAGCAGAGCTGGAGCTCTGCCGTACTGGAGGCGCACTCGGCTCCGCCAAAGCAGTGAATGCAGCCGCACACAGCAGGGCTGCCTTCTCTTCTCCCGAGGAGGCTCGCTTCCCACATGCTGTGCACTAGGCTTCCAGGCGGGGGCGCCCCGCGCCTCCTACAGGTCTTGGCTGAGGAGCTGCTTCCCTGAGCTGGGGCTGTGGACGGGAGCCCAGACACGCAGGGGCAGGCCCCAACCACCTGCACACGTCTCTGCAGGGGAGGAGAGCACTAGGGAAATGACGTCTGTCAGGCACCTTCTGGGCGCTCACCGAGTCAGCCTCAGCGTGTGTGGGGCTGCGGACCACAGCCAGAGGCCCTGTGAGCCTTGTGCTCTCCGTGCTGTGCTGAGTCTGGGCGGTCAAGCAACGGCTGGAGGAGCCCTGCAGTTGCCCTCCCATTGCCTCTAATAGAGCCCTCAAGCTGGAGCGCTTGGCAGTGTGCAACCCACCGGCAACTAAGCCCTCCACAAGAACGCCTGAGGACTAGGTGCAAAGGCAAGGCAAGAGTGGAGCTGAGGCCAGGAAGGCGCCAGTAGCATCTCCCAGTCTCGCGCAGCCCGCTCCTTTCTGGACTGGAAGCCTAGCCGCGAGGCAAGTCTGGGCAAGGCTCGCCCAGGGCAGAGCAGCCTCACGCCAGCACTCTGCCAGATCGGGCCTCTGAGCAGAGCTGGAGCTCTGCCGTACTGGAGGCGCACACAGCTCCGGCAAAGTAGTGAATGCAGCCACAAACAGCAGGGCTGCCTTCTCTTCTCCCGAGGAGGCTCGCTTCCCACATGCTGTAAACTAGGCTTCCAGGCGGGGCCCCCTGCGCCTCCCACAGTTCGTGGCTCAGGAGCTGCTTCCCTGAGCTGGGGCTGTGGACGGGAGCCCAGACACGCAGGGGCAGGCCCCAACCACCTGCACACGTCTCTGCTCGGGAGGAGAGCACTAGGGAAATGACGTCTGTCAGGCACCTTCTGGGCGCTCACCGAGTCAGCCTCCGCGTGTGTGGGGCTGCAGACCCCAGCCAGGGGCCCTGTGAGCCTTGTGCTCTCCGTGCTGTGCTGAGTCTGGGCGGTCAAGCAACCGTAAGAATAGACTTCCAGTTGCCCTCACTTTGCCTCTAATAGAGCCCTCAAGCTGGAGCGCTTGGCAGTGTGCAACCCACCGGCAACTAAGCCCTCCACAAGAACGCCTGGGGACTAGGTGCAAAGGCAAGGCAGGAGTGGAGCTGAGGCCAGGAAGGCGCCAGTAGCATCTCCCAGTCTCGCGCAGCCCGCTCCTTTCTGGACTGGAAGCCTAGCCGCGAGGCAAGTTTGGGCAAGGCTCGCGCAATGCAGAGCAGCCTCACG
Organism: Capricornis sumatraensis; assembly: GCF_032405125.1. Classification (NCBI taxonomy): domain Eukaryota; kingdom Metazoa; phylum Chordata; class Mammalia; order Artiodactyla; family Bovidae; genus Capricornis; species Capricornis sumatraensis. Next base: position 16,261,373 of record NW_027184612.1, read on the forward strand.
CCAGCAACTCTGCCAGATCGGGCCTCTGAGCAGAGCTGGAGCTCTGCCGTACTGGAGGCGCACTCGGCTCCGCCAAAGCAGTGAATGCAGCCGCACACAGCAGGGCTGCCTTCTCTTCTCCCGAGGAGGCTCGCTTCCCACATGCTGTGCACTAGGCTTCCAGGCGGGGGCGCCCCGCGCCTCCTACAGGTCTTGGCTGAGGAGCTGCTTCCCTGAGCTGGGGCTGTGGACGGGAGCCCAGACACGCAGGGGCAGGCCCCAACCACCTGCACACGTCTCTGCAGGGGAGGAGAGCACTAGGGAAATGACGTCTGTCAGGCACCTTCTGGGCGCTCACCGAGTCAGCCTCAGCGTGTGTGGGGCTGCGGACCACAGCCAGAGGCCCTGTGAGCCTTGTGCTCTCCGTGCTGTGCTGAGTCTGGGCGGTCAAGCAACGGCTGGAGGAGCCCTGCAGTTGCCCTCCCATTGCCTCTAATAGAGCCCTCAAGCTGGAGCGCTTGGCAGTGTGCAACCCACCGGCAACTAAGCCCTCCACAAGAACGCCTGAGGACTAGGTGCAAAGGCAAGGCAAGAGAGGAGCTGAGGCCAGGAAGGCGCCAGTAGCATCTCCGAGTCTCGCCCAGCCCGCTCCTTTCTGGACTGGAAGCCTAGCCGCGAGGCAAGTCTGGGCAAGGCTCGCCCAGGGCAGAGCAGCCTCACGCCAGCACTCTGCCAGATCGGGCCTCTGAGCAGAGCTGGAGCTCTGCCGTACTGGAGGCGCACTCAGCTCCGCCAAAGTAGTGAATGCAGCCACAAACAGCAGGGCTGCCTTCTCTTCTCCCGAGGAGGCTCGCTTCCCACATGCTGTAAACTAGGCTGCCAGGCGGGGCCCCCTGCGCCTCCCACAGGTCGTGGCTCAGGAGCTGCTTCCCTGAGCTAGGGCTGTGGACGGGAGCCCAGACACGCAGGGGCAGGCCCCAACCACCTGCACACGTCTCTGCTCGGGAGGAGAGCACTAGGGAAATGACGTCTGTCAGGCACCTTCTGGGCGCTCACCGAGTCAGCCTCCGCGTGTGTGGGGCTGCAGACCCCAGCCAGGGGCCCTGTGAGCCTTGTGCTCTCCGTGCTGTGCTGAGTCTGGGCGGTCAAGCAACCGTAAGAATAGACTTCCAGTTGCCCTCACTTTGCCTCTAATAGAGCCCTCAAGCTGGAGCGCTTGGCAGTGTGCAACCCACCGGCAACTAAGCCCTCCACAAGAACGCCTGGGGACTAGGTGCAAAGGCAAGGCAGGAGTGGAGCTGAGGCCAGGAAGGCGCCAGTAGCATCTCCCAGTCTCGCGCAGCCCGCTCCTTTCTGGACTGGAAGCCTAGCCGCGAGGCAAGTCTGGGCAAGGCTCGCCCAGGGCAGAGCAGCCTCACGACAGCACTCTGCCAGATCGGGCCTCTGAGCAGAGCTGGAGCTCTGCCGTACTGGAGGGGCACTCGGCTCCGCCAAAGCAGTGAATGCAGCCGCACACAGCAGGGCTGCCTTCTCTTCTCCCGAGGAGGCTCGCTTCCCACATGCTGTAAACTAGGCTGCCAAGCGAGGCCCCCTGCGCCTCCCACAGGTCTTGGCTCAGGAGCTGCTTTCCTGAGCTGGGGCTGTGGACGGGAGCCCAGACACGCAGAGGCAGGCCCCAACCACCTGCACACGTCTCTGCTGGGGAGGAGAGCACTAGGGAAATGACGTCTGTCAGGCACCTTCTGGGCGCTCACCGAGTCAGCCTCAGCGTGTGTGCGGTTGCAGACCCCAGCCAGAGGCCCTGTGAGCCTTGTGCTCTCCGTGCTGTGCTGAGTCTGGGCGGTCAGGCAACCGTAAGAATAGAATTTCAGTTGCCCTCACTTTGCCTCTACTAGAGCCCTCAAGCTGGTGCGCTTGGCAGTGTGCAACCCACCGGCAACTAAGCCCTCCACAAGAACGCCTGGGGACTAGTTGCAAAGGCAAGGCAGGAGTGGAGGTGAGGCCAGGAAGGCGCCAGTAGCATCTCCCAGTCTCGCGCAGCCCGCTCCTTTCTGGACTGGAAGCCTAGCCGCGAGGCAAGTCTGGGCAAGGCTCGCCCAGGGCAGAGCAGCCTCACGCCACCACTATGCCAGATCGGGCCTCTGAGCAGAGCTGGAGCTCTTCCGTACTGGAGGCGCACTCGGCTCCGCCCAAGCAGTGATTGCAGCCCCACGCATCTGGGCTGCCTCCTCTTCTCCCAAGGAGGCTCGCTTACCTCATGCTGTGCACTAGGCTTCCAGGCGGGGGCGCCCCGCGCCTCCTACAGGTCTTGGCTGAGGAGCTGCTTCCCTGAGCTGGGGCTGTGGACGGGAGCCCAGACACGCAGGGGCAGGCCCCAACCACCTGCACACGTCTCTGCTGGGGAGGAGAGCACTAGGGAAATGACGTCTGTCAGGCACCTTCTGGGCGCTCACCGAGTCAGCCTCCGCGTGCGTGGGGCTGCAGACCCCAGCCAGGGGCCCTGTGAGCCTTGTGCTCTCCGTGCTGTGCTGAGTCTGGGCGGTCAAGCAACCGTAAGAATAGACTTCCAGTTGCCCTCACTTTGCCTCTACTAGAGCCCTCAAGCTGGAGCGCTTGGCAGTGTGCAACCCACCGGCAACTAAGCCCTCCACAAGAACGTCTGAGGACTAGGTGCAAAGGCAAGGCAAGAGTGGAGCTGAGGCCAGGAAGGCGCCAGTAGCATCTCCCAGTCTCGCGCAGCCCGCTCCTTTCTGGACTGGAAGCCTAGCCGCGAGGCAAGTCTGGGCAAGGCTCGCCCAGGGCAGAGCAGCCTCACGCCAGCACTCTGCCAGATCGGGCCTCTGAGCAGAGCTGGAGCTCTGCCGTACTGGAGGCGCACACAGCTCCGGCAAAGTAGTGAATGCAGCCACAAACAGCAGGGCTGCCTTCTCTTCTCCCGAGGAGGCTCGCTTCCCACATGCTGTAAACTAGGCTTCCAGGCGGGGCCCCCTGCGCCTCCCACAGGTCGTGGCTCAGGAGCTGCTTCCCTGAGCTGGGGCTGTGGACGGGAGCCCAGACACGCAGGGGCAGGCCCCAACCACCTGCACACGTCTCTGCTCGGGAGGAGAGCACTAGGGAAATGACGTCTGTCAGGCACCTTCTGGGCGCTCACCGAGTCAGCCTCCGCGTGTGTGGGGCTGCAGACCCCAGCCAGGGGCCCTGTGAGCCTTGTGCTCTCCGTGCTGTGCTGAGTCTGGGCGGTCAAGCAACCGTAAGAATAGACTTCCAGTTGCCCTCACTTTGCCTCTAATAGAGCCCTCAAGCTGGAGCGCTTGGCAGTGTGCAACCCACCGGCAACTAAGCCCTCCACAAGAACGCCTGGGGACTAGGTGCAAAGGCAAGGCAGGAGTGGAGCTGAGGCCAGGAAGGCGCCAGTAGCATCTCCCAGTCTCGCGCAGCCCGCTCCTTTCTGGACTGGAAGCCTAGCCGCGAGGCAAGTCTGGGCAAGGCTCGCCCAGGGCAGAGCAGCCTCACGACAGCACTCTGCCAGATCGGGCCTCTGAGCAGAGCTGGAGCTCTGCCGTACTGGAGGGGTACTCGGCTCCGCCAAAGCAGTGAATGCAGCCGCACACAGCAGGGCTGCCTTCTCTTCTCCCGAGGAGGCTCGCTTCCCACATGCTGTAAACTAGGCTGCCAAGCGAGGCCCCCTGCGCCTCCTACAGGTCTTGGCTCAGGAGCTGCTTTCCTGAGCTGGGGCTGTGGACGGGAGCCCAGACACGCAGAGGCAGGCCCCAACCACCTGCACACGTCTCTGCTGGGGAGGAGAGCACTAGGGAAATGACGTCTGTCAGGCACCTTCTGGGCGCTCACCGAGTCAGCCTCAGCGTGTGTGCGGTTGCAGACCCCAGCCAGAGGCCCTGTGAGCCTTGTGCTCTCCGTGCTGTGCTGAGTCTGGGCGGTCAAGCAACCGTAAGAATAGAATTTCAGTTGCCCTCACTTTGCCTCTACTAGAGCCCTCAAGCTGGTGCGCTTGGCAGTGTGCAACCCACCGGCAACTAAGCCCTCCACAAGAACGCCTGGGGACTAGTTGCAAAGGCAAGGCAGGAGTGGAGCTGAGGCCAGGAAGGCGCCAGTAGCATCTCCCAGTCTCGCGCAGCCCGCTCCTTTCTGGACTGGAAGCCTAGCCGCGAGGCAAGTCTGGGCAAGGCTCGCCCAGGGCAGAGCAGCCTCACGCCAGCACTATGCCAGATCGGGCCTCTGAGCAGAGCTGGAGCTCTTCCGTACTGGAGGCGCACTCGGCTCCGCCCAAGCAGTGATTGCAGCCCCACGCATCTGGGCTGCCTCCTCTTCTCCCAAGGAGGCTCGCTTACCTCATGCTGTGCACTAGGCTTCCAGGCGGGGGCGCCCCGCGCCTCCTACAGGTCTTGGCTGAGGAGCTGCTTCCCTGAGCTGGGGCTGTGGACGGGAGCCCAGACACGCAGGGGCAGGCCCCAACCACCTGCACACGTCTCTGCTGGGGAGGAGAGCACTAGGGAAATGACGTCTGTCAGGCACCTTCTGGGCGCTCACCGAGTCAGACTCAGCGTGTGTGGGGCTGCAGACCACAGCCAGAGGCCCTGTGAGCCTTGTGCTCTCCGTGCTGTGCTGAGTCTGGGCGGTCAAGCAATCGTAAGAATAGACTTTCAGTTGCCCTCACTTTGCCTCTACTAGAGCCCTCAAGCTGGAGCGCTTGGCAGTGTGCAACCCACCGGCAGCTAAGCCCTCCACAAGAACGCCTGGGGACTAGGTGCAAAGGCAAGGCAGGAGTGGAGCTGAGGCCAGGAAGGCGCCAGTAGCATCTCCCAGTCTCGCGCAGCCCGCTCCTTTCTGGACTGGAAGCCTAGCCGCGAGGCATGTCTGGGCAAGGCTCGCCCAGGGCAGAGCAGCCTCACGCCAGCCCTCTGCCAGATCGGGCCTCTGAGCAGAGCTGGAGCTCTGCCGTACTGGAGGCGCACTCGGCTCCGCCCAAGCAGTGATTGCAGCCCCACGCATCTGGGCTGCCTCCTCTTCTCCCAAGGAGGCTCGCTTCCTTCATGCTGTGCACTAGGCTTCCAGGCGGGGGCGCCCCGCGCCTCCTACAGGTCTTGACTCAGGAGCTGCTTCCCTGAGCTGGGGCTGTGGACGGGAGCCCAGACACGCAGGGGCAGGCCCCAACCACCTGCACACGTCTCTGCTGGGGAGGAGAGCACTAGGGAATTGACGTCTGTCAGGCACCTTCTGGGCGCTCACCTAGTCAGCCTCAGCGTGTGTGGGGCTGCAGACCACAGCCAGAGGCCCTGTGAGCATTGTGCTCTCCGTGCTGTGCTGAGTCTGGGCGGTCAAACAACCGCTGGAGGAGCCCTGCAGTTGCCCTCCCATTGCCTCTAATAGAGCCCTCTCTGCTGGAGCGCTTGGCAGTGTGCAACCCACAGGCAACTAAGCCCTCCACAAGAATGCCTGAGAACTAGGTGCAAAGGTAAGGCAGGAGTGGTGCTGAGGCCAGGAAGGTGCCAGTAGCATCTCCCAGTCTCGCGCAGCCCGCTCCTTTCTGGACTGGAAGCCTAGCCACGAGGCAAGTCTGGGCAAGGCTCGCCCAGGGCAGAGCAGCCTCACGCCAGCAACTCTGCCAGATCGGGCCTCTGAGCAGAGCTGGAGCTCTGCCGTACTGGAGGCGCACTCGGCTCCGCCAAAGCAGTGAATGCAGCCGCACACAGCAGGGCTGCCTTCTCTTCACCCGAGGAGGCTCGCTTCCCGCATGCTGGAATCTAGGCTTCCAGGCGGGGCCCCCTGCGCCCTCCACAGGTCTTGGCTCAGGAGCTGCTTCCCTGAGCTGGGGCTGTGGACGGGAGCCCAGACACGCAGGGCAGGCCCCAACCACCTGCACACGTCTCTGCTGGGGAGGAGAGCACTAGGGAAATGACGTCTGTCAGGCACCTTCTGGGCGCTCACCGAGTCAGCCTCAGCGTGTGTTGGGCTGCAGACCACAGCCAGACGCCCTGTGAGCCTTGTGCTCTCCGTGCTGTGCTGAGTCTGGGCGGTCAAGCAACCGTAAGAATAGACTTTCAGTTGCCCTCACTTTGCCTCTACTAGAGCCCTCAAGCTGGAGCGCTTGGCAGTGTGCAACCCACCGGCAACTAAGCCCTCCACAAGAACGCCTGGGGACTAGGTGCAAAGGCAAGGCAGGAGTGGAGCTGAGGCCAGGAAGGCGCCAGTAGCATCTCCCAGTATCGCGCAGCCCGCTCCTTTCTGGACTAGAACCCTAGCCGCGAGGCAAGTCTGGGCAAGGCTCGCCCAGGGCAGAGCAGCCTCACGCCAGCCCTCTGCCAGATCGGGCCTCTGAGCAGAGCTGGAGCTCTGCCGTACTGGAGGCGCACTGGGCTCCGCCCAAGTAGTGATTGCAGCCCCACGCATCTGGGCTGCCTCCTCTTCTCCCAAGGAGGCTCGCTTCCCTCATGCTGTGCACTAGGCTTCCAGGCGGGGGCGCCCCGCGCCTCCTACAGGTCTTGACTCAGGAGCTGCTTCCCTGAGGTGGGGCTGTGGACGGGAGCCCAGACACGCAGGGGCAGGCCCCAACCACCTGCACACGTCTCTGCCTGGGAGGAGAGCACTAGGGAAATGACGTCTGTCAGGCACCTTCTGGGCGCTCACCGAGTCAGCCTCAGCGTGTGTGGGGCTGCAGACCACAGCCAGAGGCCCTGTGAGCCTTGTGCTCTCCGTGCTGTGCTGAGTCTGGGCGGTCAAGCAACCGCTGGAGGAGCCCTGCAGTTGCCCTCCCATTGCCTCTAATAGAGCCCTCTCTGCTGGAGCGCTTGGCAGTGTGCAACCCACCGGCAACTAAGCCCTCCACAAGAACGCCTGAGGACTAGGTGCAAAGGTAAGGCAGGAGTGGTGCTGAGGCCAGGAAGGCGCCAGTAGCATCTCCCAGTCTCGCGCAGCCCGCTCCTTTCTGGACTGGAAGCCTAGCCGCGAGGCAAGTCTGGGCAAGGCTCGCCCAGGGCAGAGCAGCCTCACGCCAGCAACTCTGCCAGATCGGGCCTCTGAGCAGAGCTGGAGCTCTGCCGTACTGGAGGCGCACTCGGCTCCGCCAAAGCAGTGAATGCAGCCGCACACAGCAGGGCTGCCTTCTCTTCACCCGAGGAGGCTCGCTTCCCGCATGCTGGAAACTAGGCTTCCAGGCGGGGCCCCCTGCGCCCTCCACAGGTCTTGGCTCAGGAGCTGCTTCCCTGAGCTGGGGCTGTGGACGGGAGCCCAGACACGCAGGGGCAGGCCCCAACCACCTGCACACGTCTCTGCTGGGGAGGAGAGCACTAGGGAAATGACGTCTGTCAGGCACCTTCTGGGCGCTCACCGAGTCAGCCTCAGCGTGTGTTGGGCTGCAGACCACAGCCAGAGGCCCTGTGAGCCTTGTGCTCTCCGTGCTGTGCTGAGTCTGGGCGGTCAAGCAACCGTAAAAATAGACTTTCAGTTGCCCTCACTTTGCCTCTACTAGAGCCCTCAAGCTGGAGCGCTTGGCAGTGTGCAACCCACCGGCAACTAAGCCCTCCAAAAGAACGCCTGGGGACTAGGTGCAAAGGCAAGGCAGGAGTGGAGCTGAGGCCAGGAAGGCGCCAGTAGCATCTCCCAGTCTCGCGCAGCCCGCTCCTTTCTGGACTGGAAGCCTAGCCGCGAGGCAAGTTTGGGCAAGGCTCGCCCATGGCAGAGCAGCCTCACGCCAGCAACTCTGCCAGATCGGGCCTCTGAGCAGAGCTGGAGCTCTGCCGTACTGGAGGCGCACTCGGCTCCGCCAAAGCAGTGAATGCAGCTGCACACAGCAGGGATGCCTTCTCTTCTCCCGAGGAGGCTCGCTTCCCACATGCTGTATACTAGGCTGCCAGGCGGGGCCCCCTGCGCCTCCCACAGGTCTTGGCTCAGGAGCTGCTTCCCTGAGCTCGGGCTGTGGACGGGAGCCCAGACACGCAGAGGCAGGCCCCAACCACCTGCACACGTCTCTGCTGGGGAGGAGAGCACTAGGCAAATGACGTCTGTCAGGCACCTTCTGGAAGCTCACCGAGTCAGCCTCAGCTTGTGTGGGGTTGCAGACCACAGCCAGAGGCCCTGTGAGCCTTGTGCTCTCCGTGCTGTGCTGAGTCTGGGCGGTCAAGCAACCGTAAGAAAAGAATTTCAGTTGCCCTCACTTTGCCTCTACTAGAGCCCTCAAGCTGGAGCGCTTGGCAGTGTGCAACCCATCGGCAACTAAGTTCTCCACAAGAACACCTGGGGACTAGGTGCAAAGACAAGGCAGGAGTGGAGCTGAGGCCAGGAAGGCGCCAGTAGCATCTCCCAGTCTCACGCAGCCCGCTCCTTTCTGGACTGGAAGCCTAGCCGCGAGGCAAGTCTGGGCAAGGCTCGCCCAGGGCAGAGCAGCCTTACGCCAGCCCTCTGCCAGATCGGGCCTCTGAGAAGAGCTGGAGCTCTGCCGTACTGGAGGCGCACTCGGCTCCGCCCAAGCAGTGATTGCAGCCCCACGCATCTGGGCTGCCTCCTCTTCTCCCAAGGAGGCTCGCTTCCCTCATGCTGTGCACTAGGCTTCCAGGCGGGGGCGCCCCGCGCCTCCTACAGGTCTTGACTCAGGAGCTGCTTCCCTGAGCTGGGGCTGTGGATGGGAGCCCAGACACGCAGGGGCAGGCCCCAACCACCTGCACACGTCTCTGCTGGGGAGGAGAGCACTAGGGAAATGACGTCTGTCAGGCACCTTCTGGGCGCTCACCGAGTCAGCCTCAGCGTGTGTGGGGCTGCAGACCACAGCCAGAGGCCCTGTGAGCCTTGTGCTCTCCGTGCTGTGCTGAGTCTGGGCGGTCAAGCAACCGCTGGAGGAGCCCTGCAGTTGCCCTCCCATTGCCTCTAATAGAGCCCTCTCTGCTGGAGCGCTTGGCAGTGTGCAACCCACCGGCAACTAAGCCCTCCACAAGAATGCCTGAGGACTAGGTGCAAAGGTAAGGCAGGAGTGGTGCTGAGGCCAGGAAGGCGCCAGTAGCATCTCCCAGTCTCGCGCAGCCCGCTCCTTTCTGGACTGGAAGCCTAGCCGCGAGGCAAGTCTGGGCAAGGCTCGCCCAGGGCAGAGCAGCCTCACGCCAGCAACTCTGCCAGATCGGGCCTCTGAGCAGAGCTGGAGCTCTGCCGTACTGGAGGCGCACTCGGCTCCGCCAAAGCAGTGAATGCAGCCGCACACAGCAGGGCTGCCTTCTCTTCACCCGAGGAGGCTCGCTTCCCGCATGCTGGAAACTAGGCTTCCAGGCGGGGCCCCCTGCGCCCCCCACAGGTCTTGGCTGAGGAGCTGCTTCCCTGAGCTGGGGCTGTGGACGGGAGCCCAGACACGCAGGGGCAGGCCCCAACCACCTACACACGTCTCTGCTGGGGAGGAGAGCACTAGGGAAATGACGTCTGTCAGGCACCTTCTGGGCGCTCACCGAGTCAGCCTCAGCGTGTGTTGGGCTGCAGACCACAGCCAGAGGCCCTGGGAGCCTTGTGCTCTCCGTGCTGTGCTGAGTCTGGGCGGTCAAGCAACCGTAAGAATAGACTTTCAGTTGCCCTCACTTTGCCTCTACTAGAGCCCTCAAGCTGGAGCGCTTGGCAGTGTGCAACCCACCGGCAACTAAGCCCTCCACAAGAACGCCTGGGGACTAGGTGCAAAGGCAAGGCAGGAGTGGAGCTGAGGCCAGGAAGGCGCCAGTAGCATCTCCCAGTCTCGCGCAGCCCGCTCCTTTCTGGACTAGAAGCCTAGCCGCGAGGCAAGTCTGGGCAAGGCTCGCCCAGGGCAGAGCAGCCTCACGCCAGCCCTCTGCCAGATCGGGCCTCTGAGCAGAGCTGGAGCTCTGCCGTACTGGAGGCGCACTGGGCTCCGCCCAAGTAGTGATTGCAGCCCCACGCATCTGGGCTGCCTCCTCTTCTCCCAAGGAGGCTCGCTTCCCTCATGCTGTGCACTAGGCTTCCAGGCGGGGGCGCCCCGCGCCTCCTACAGGTCTTGACTCAGGAGCTGCTTCCCTGAGCTGGGGCTGTGGACGGGAGCCCAGACACGCAGGGGCAGGCCCCAACCACCTGCACACGTCTCTGCTGGGGAGGAGAGCACTAGGGAAATGACGTCTGTCAGGCAACTTCTGGGCGCTCACCGAGTCAGCCTCAGCGTGTGTGGGGCTGCAGACCACAGCCAGAGGCCCTGTGAGCCTTGTGCTCTCCGTGCTGTGCTGAGTCTGGGCGGTCAAGCAACCGCTGGAGGAGCCCTGCAGTTGCCCTCCCATTGCCTCTAATAGAGCCCTCTCTGCTGGAGCGCTTGGCAGTGTGCAACCCACCGGCAACTAAGCCCTCCAAAAGAACGCCTGGGGACTAGGTGCAAAGGCAAGGCAGGAGTGGAGCTGAGGCCAGGAAGGCGCCAGTAGCATCTCCCAGTTTCGCGCAGCCCGCTCCTTTCTGGACTGGAAGCCTAGCCGCGAGGCAAGTTTGGGCAAGGCTCGCCCATGGCAGAGCAGCCTCACGCCAGCAACTCTGCCAGATCGGGCCTCTGAGCAGAGCTGGAGCTCTGCCGTACTGGAGGCGCACTCGGCTCCGCCAAAGCAGTGAATGCAGCTGCACACAGCAGGGCTGCCTTCTCTTCTCCCGAGGAGGCTCGCTTCCCACATGCTGTATACTAGGCTGCCAGGCGGGGCCCCCTGCGCCTCCCACAGGTCTTGGCTCAGGAGCTGCTTCCCTGAGCTCGGGCTGTGGACGGGAGCCCAGACACGCAGAGGCAGGCCCCAACCACCTGCACACGTCTCTGCTGGGGAGGAGAGCACTAGGCAAATGACGTCTGTCAGGCACCTTCTGGAAGCTCACCGAGTCAGCCTCAGCTTGTGTGGGGTTGCAGACCACAGCCAGAGGCCCTGTGAGCCTTGTGCTCTCCGTGCTGTGCTGAGTCTGGGCGGTCAAGCAACCGTAAGAATAGAATTTCAGTTGCCCTCACTTTGCCTCTACTAGAGCCCTCAAGCTGGAGCGCTTGGCAGTGTGCAACCCATCGGCAACTAAGTTCTCCACAAGAACACCTGGGGACTAGGTGCAAAGACAAGGCAGGAGTGGAGCTGAGGCCAGGAAGGCGCCAGTAGCATCTCCCAGTCTCGCGCAGCCCGCTCCTTTCTGGACTGGAAGCCTAGCCGCGAGGCAAGTCTGGGCAAGGCTCGCCCAGGGCAGAGCAGCCTCACGCCAGCCCTCTGCCAGATCGGGCCTCTGAGCAGAGCTGGAGCTCTGCCGTACTGGAGGCGCACTCGGCTCCGCCCAAGCAGTGATTGCAGCCCCACGCATCTGGGCTGCCTCCTCTTCTCCCAAGGAGGCTTGCTTCCCTCATGCTGTGCACTAGGCTTCCAGGCGGGGGCGCCCCGCGCCTCCTACAGGTCTTGACTCAGGAGCTGCTTCCCTGAGCTGGGGCTGTGGATGGGAGCCCAGACACGCAGGGGCAGGCCCCAACCACCTGCACACGTCTCTGCTGGGGAGGAGAGCACTAGGGAAATGACGTCTGTCAGGCACCTTCTGGGCGCTCACCGAGTCAGCCTCAGCGTGTGTGGGGCTGCAGACCACAGCCAGAGGCCCTGTGAGCCTTGTGCTCTCCGTGCTGTGCTGAGTCTGGGCGGTCAAGCAACCGCTGGAGGAGCCCTGCAGTTGCCCTCCCATTGCCTCTAATAGAGCCCTCTCTGCTGGAGCGCTTGGCAGTGTGCAACCCACCGGCAACTAAGCCCTCCACAAGAATGCCTGAGGACTAGGTGCAAAGGTAAGGCAGGAGTGGTGCTGAGGCCAGGAAGGCGCCAGTAGCATCTCCCAGTCTCGCGCAGCCCGCTCCTTTCTGGACTGGAAGCCTAGCCGCGAGGCAAGTCTGGGCAAGGCTCGCCCAGGGCAGAGCAGCCTCACGCCAGCAACTCTGCCAGATCGGGCCTCTGAGCAGAGCTGGAGCTCTGCCGTACTGGAGGCGCACTCGGCTCCGCCAAAGCAGTGAATGCAGCCGCACACAGCAGGGCTGCCTTCTCTTCACCCGAGGAGGCTCGCTTCCCGCATGCTGGAAACTAGGCTTCCAGGCGGGGCCCCCTGCGCCCCCCACAGGTCTTGGCTGAGGAGCTGCTTCCCTGAGCTGGGGCTGTGGACGGGAGCCCAGACACGCAGGGGCAGGCCCCAACCACCTACACACGTCTCTGCTGGGGAGGAGAGCACTAGGGAAATGACGTCTGTCAGGCACCTTCTGGGCGCTCACCGAGTCAGCCTCAGCGTGTGTTGGGCTGCAGACCACAGCCAGAGGCCCTGGGAGCCTTGTGCTCTCCGTGCTGTGCTGAGTCTGGGCGGTCAAGCAACCGTAAGAATAGACTTTCAGTTGCCCTCACTTTGCCTCTACTAGAGCCCTCAAGCTGGAGCGCTTGGCAGTGTGCAACCCACCGGCAACTAAGCCCTCCACAAGAACGCCTGGGGACTAGGTGCAAAGGCAAGGCAGGAGTGGAGCTGAGGCCAGGAAGGCGCCAGTAGCATCTCCCAGTCTCGCGCAGCCCGCTCCTTTCTGGACTAGAAGCCTAGCCGCGAGGCAAGTCTGGGCAAGGCTCGCCCAGGGCAGAGCAGCCTCACGCCAGCCCTCTGCCAGATCGGGCCTCTGAGCAGAGCTGGAGCTCTGCCGTACTGGAGGCGCACTGGGCTCCGCCCAAGTAGTGATTGCAGCCCCACGCATCTGGGCTGCCTCCTCTTCTCCCAAGGAGGCTCGCTTCCCTCATGCTGTGCACTAGGCTTCCAGGCGGGGGCGCCCCGCGCCTCCTACAGGTCTTGACTCAGGAGCTGCTTCCCTGAGCTGGGGCTGTGGACGGGAGCCCAGACACGCAGGGGCAGGCCCCAACCACCTGCACACGTCTCTGCTGGGGAGGAGAGCACTAGGGAAATGACGTCTGTCAGGCAACTTCTGGGCGCTCACCGAGTCAGCCTCAGCGTGTGTGGGGCTGCAGACCACAGCCAGAGGCCCTGTGAGCCTTGTGCTCTCCGTGCTGTGCTGAGTCTGGGCGGTCAAGCAACCGCTGGAGGAGCCCTGCAGTTGCCCTCCCATTGCCTCTAATAGAGCCCTCTCTGCTGGAGCGCTTGGCAGTGTGCAACCCACCGGCAACTAAGCCCTCCAAAAGAACGCCTGGGGACTAGGTGCAAAGGCAAGGCAGGAGTGGAGCTGAGGCCAGGAAGGCGCCAGTAGCATCTCCCAGTTTCGCGCAGCCCGCTCCTTTCTGGACTGGAAGCCTAGCCGCGAGGCAAGTTTGGGCAAGGCTCGCCCATGGCAGAGCAGCCTCACGCCAGCAACTCTGCCAGATCGGGCCTCTGAGCAGAGCTGGAGCTCTGCCGTACTGGAGGCGCACTCGGCTCCGCCAAAGCAGTGAATGCAGCTGCACACAGCAGGGCTGCCTTCTCTTCTCCCGAGGAGGCTCGCTTCCCACATGCTGTATACTAGGCTGCCAGGCGGGGCCCCCTGCGCCTCCCACAGGTCTTGGCTCAGGAGCTGCTTCCCTGAGCTCGGGCTGTGGACGGGAGCCCAGACACGCAGAGGCAGGCCCCAACCACCTACACACGTCTCTGCTGGGGAGGAGAGCACTAGGCAAATGACGTCTGTCAGGCACCTTCTGGAAGCTCACCGAGTCAGCCTCAGCTTGTGTGGGGTTGCAGACCACAGCCAGAGGCCCTGTGAGCCTTGTGCTCTCCGTGCTGTGCTGAGTCTGGGCGGTCAAGCAACCGTAAGAATAGAATTTCAGTTGCCCTCACTTTGCCTCTACTAGAGCCCTCAAGCTGGAGCGCTTGGCAGTGTGCAACCCATCGGCAACTAAGTTCTCCACAAGAACACCTGGGGACTAGGTGCAAAGACAAGGCAGGAGTGGAGCTGAGGCCAGGAAGGCGCCAGTAGCATCTCCCAGTCTCGCGCAGCCCGCTCCTTTCTGGACTGGAAGCCTAGCCGCGAGGCAAGTCTGGGCAAGGCTCGCCCAGGGCAGAGCAGCCTCACGCCAGCCCTCTGCCAGATCGGGCCTCTGAGCAGAGCTGGAGCTCTGCCGTACTGGAGGCGCACTCGGCTCCGCCCAAGCAGTGATTGCAGCCCCACGCATCTGGGCTGCCTCCTCTTCTCCCAAGGAGGCTTGCTTCCCTCATGCTGTGCACTAGGCTTCCAGGCGGGGGCGCCCCGCGCCTCCTACAGGTCTTGACTCAGGAGCTGCTTCCCTGAGCTGGGGCTGTGGATGGGAGCCCAGACACGCAGGGGCAGGCCCCAACCACCTGCACACGTCTCTGCTGGGGAGGAGAGCACTAGGGAAATGACGTCTGTCAGGCACCTTCTGGGCGCTCACCGAGTCAGCCTCAGCGTGTGTGGGGCTGCAGACCACAGCCAGAGGCCCTCTGAGCCTTGTGCTCTCCGTGCTGTGCTGAGTCTGGGCGGTCAAGCAACCGCTGGAGGAGCCCTGCAGTTGCCCTCCCATTGCCTCTAATAGAGCCCTCTCTGCTGGAGCGCTTGGCAGTGTGCAACCCACCGGCAACTAAGCCCTCCACAAGAATGCCTGAGGACTAGGTGCAAAGGTAAGGCAGGAGTGGTGCTGAGGCCAGGAAGGCGCCAGTAGCATCTCCCAGTCTCGCGCAGCCCGCTCCTTTCTGGACTGGAAGCCTAGCCGCGAGGCAAGTCTGGGCAAGGCTCGCCCAGGGCAGAGCAGCCTCACGCCAGCAACTCTGCCAGATCGGGCCTCTGAGCAGAGCTGGAGCTCTGCCGGACTGGAGGCGCACTCGGCTCCGCCAAAGCAGTGAATGCAGCCGCACACAGCAGGGCTGCCTTCTCTTCACCCGAGGAGGCTCGCTTCCCGCATGCTGGAAACTAGGTTTCCAGGCGGGGCCCCCTGCGCCCTCCACAGGTCTTGGCTGAGGAGCTGCTTCCCTGAGCTGGGGCTGTGGACGGGAGCCCAGACACGCAGGGGCAGGCCCCAACCACCTACACACGTCTCTGCTGGGGAGGAGAGCACTAGGGAAATGACGTCTGTCAGGCACCTTCTGGGCGCTCACCGAGTCAGACTCAGCGTGTGTTGGGCTGCAGACCACAGCCAGAGGCCCTGGGAGCCTTGTGCTCTCCGTGCTGTGCTGAGTCTGGGCGGTCAAGCAACCGTAAGAATAGACTTTCAGTTGCCCTCACTTTGCCTCTACTAGAGCCCTCAAGCTGGAGCGCTTGGCAGTGTGCAACCCACCGGCAACTAAGCCCTCCACAAGAACGCCTGGGGACTAGGTGCAAAGGCAAGGCAGGAGTGGAGCTGAGGCCAGGAAGGCGCCAGTAGCATCTCCCAGTCTCGCGCAGCCCGCTCCTTTCTGGACTAGAAGCCTAGCCGCGAGGCAAGTCAGGGCAAGGCTCGCCCAGGGCAGAGCAGCCTCACGCCAGCCCTCTGCCAGATCGGGCCTCTGAGCAGAGCTGGAGCTCTGCCGTACTGGAGGCGCACTGGGCTCCGCCCAAGTAGTGATTGCAGCCCCACGCATCTGGGCTGCCTCCTCTTCTCCCAAGGAGGCTCGCTTCCCTCATGCTGTGCACTAGGCTTCCAGGCGGGGGCGCCCCGCGCCTCCTACAGGTCTTGACTCAGGAGCTGCTTCCCTGAGCTGGGGCTGTGGACGGGAGCCCAGACACGCAGGGGCAGGCCCCAACCACCTGCACACGTCTCTGCCTGGGAGGAGAGCACTAGGGAAATGACGTCTGTCAGGCAACTTCTGGGCGCTCACCGAGTCAGCCTCAGCGTGTGTGGGGCTGCAGACCACAGCCAGAGGCCCTGTGAGCCTTGTGCTCTCCGTGCTGTGCTGAGTCTGGGCGGTCAAGCAACCGCTGGAGGAGCCCTGCAGTTGCCCTCCCATTGCCTCTAATAGAGCCCTCTCTGCTGGAGCGCTTGGCAGTGTGCAACCCACCGGCAACTAAGCCCTCCACAAGAATGCCTGAGAACTAGGTGCAAAGGTAAGGCAGGAGTGGTGCTGAGGCGAGGAAGGCGCCAGTAGCATCTCCCAGTCTCGCGCAGCCCGCTCCTTTCTGGACTGGAAGCCTAGCCGCGAGGCAAGTCTGGGCAAGGCTCGCCCAGGGCAGAGCAGCCTCACGCCAGCAACTCTGCCAGATCGGGCCTCTGAGCAGAGCTGGAGCTCTGCCGTACTGGAGGCGCACTCGGCTCCGCCAAAGCAGTGAATGCAGCCGCACACAGCAGGGCTGCCTTCTCTTCACCCGAGGAGGCTCTCTTCCCGCATGCTGGAAACTAGACTTCCAGGCGGGGCCCCCTGCGCCCTCCACAGGTCTTGGCTGAGGAGCTGCTTCCCTGAGCTGGGGCTGTGGACGGGAGCCCAGACACGCAGGGGCAGGCCCCAACCACCTGCACACGTCTCTGCTGGGGAGGAGAGCACTAGGGAAATGACGTCTGTCAGGCACCTTCTGGGCGCTCACCGAGTCAGCCTCAGCGTGTGTTGGGCTGCAGACCACAGCCAGAGGCCCTGTGAGCCTTGTGCTCTCCGTGCTGTGCTGAGTCTGCGCGGTCAAGCAACCGTAAGAATAGACTTTCAGTTGCCCTCACTTTGCCTCTACTAGAGCCCTCAAGCTGGAGCGCTTGGCAGTGTGCAACCCACCGGCAACTAAGCCCTCCACAAGAACGCCTGGGGACTAGGTGCAAAGGCAAGGCAGGAGTGGAGCTGAGGCCAGGAAGGCGCCAGTAGCATCTCCCAGTCTCGCGCAGCCCACTCCTTTCTGGACTGGAAGCCTAGCCGCGAGGCAAGTCTGGGCAAGGCTCGCCCAGGGCAGAGCAGCCTCACGCCAGCCCTCTGCCAGATCGGGCCTCTGAGCAGAGCTGGAGCTCTGCCGTACTGGAGGCGCACTCAGCTCCGCCCAAGCAGTGATTGCAGCCCCACGCATCTGGGCTGCCTCCTCTTCTCCCAAGGAGGCTCGCTTCCCTCATGCTGTGCACTAGGCTTCCAGGCGGGGGCGCCCCGCGCCTCCTACAGGTCTTGACTCAGGAGCTGCTTCCCTGAGCTGGGGCTGTGGATGGGAGCCCAGACACGCAGGGGCAGGCCCCAACCACCTGCACACGTCTCTGCTGGGGAGGAGAGCACTAGGGAAATGACGTCTGTCAGGCACCTTCTGGGCGCTCACCGAGTCAGCCTCAGCGTGTGTGGGGCTGCAGACCACAGCCAGAGGCCCTGTGAGCCTTGTGCTCTCCGTGCTGTGCTGAGTCTGGGCGGTCAAGCAACCGCTGGAGGAGCCCTGCAGTTGCCCTCCCATTGCCTCTAATAGAGCCCTCTCTGCTGGAGCGCTTGGCAGTGTGCAACCCACCGGCAACTAAGCCCTCCACAAGAATGCCTGAGGACTAGGTGCAAAGGTAAGGCAGGAGTGGTGCTGAGGCCAGGAAGGCGCCAGTAGCATCTCCCAGTCTCGCGCAGCCCGCTCCTTTCTGGACTGGAAGCCTAGCCGCGAGGCAAGTCTGGGCAAGGCTCGCCCAGGGCAGAGCAGCCTCACGCCAGCAACTCTGCCAGATCGGGCCTCTGAGCAGAGCTGGAGCTCTGCCGTACTGGAGGCGCACTCGGCTCCGCCAAAGCAGTGAATGCAGCCGCACACATCAGGGCTGCCTTCTCTTCACCCGAGGAGGCTCGCTTCCCGCATGCTGGAAACTAGGCTTCCAGGCGGGGCCCCCTGCGCCCTCCACAGGTCTTGGCTGAGGAGCTGCTTCCCTGAGCTGGGGCTGTGGACGGGAGCCCAGACACGCAGGGGCAGGCCCCAACCACCTGCACACGTCTCTGCTGGGGAGGAGAGCACTAGGGAAATGACGTCTGTCAGGCACCTTCTGGGCGCTCACCGAGTCAGCCTCAGCGTGTGTTGGGCTGCAGACCACAGCCAGAGGCCCTGTGAGCCTTGTGCTCTCCGTGCTGTGCTGAGTCTGGGCGGTCAAGCAACCGTAAGAATAGACTTTCAGTTGCCCTCACTTTGCCTCTACTAGAGCCCTCAAGCTGGAGCGCTTGGCAGTGTGCAACCCACCGGCAACTAAGCCCTCCACAAGAACGCCTGGGGACTAGGTGCAAAGGCAAGGCAGGAGTGGAGCTGAGGCCAGGAAGGCGCCAGTAGCATCTCCCAGTCTCGCGCAGCCCGCTCCTTTCTGGACTGGAAGCCTAGCCGCGAGGCAAGTCTGGGCAAGGCTCGCCCAGGGCAGAGCAGCCTCACGCCAGCCCTCTGCCAGATCGGGCCTCTGAGCAGAGCTGGAGCTCTGCCGTACTGGAGGCGCACTCGGCTCCGCCCAAGCAGTGATTGCAGCCCCACGCATCTGGGCTGCCTCCTCTTCTCCCAAGGAGGCTCGCTTCCCTCATGCTGTGCACTAGGCTTCCAGGCGGGGGCGCCCCGCGCCTCCTACAGGTCTTGGCTGAGGAGCTGCTTCCCTGAGCTGGGGCTGTGGGCGGGAGCCCAGACACGCAGGGGCAGGCCCCAACCACCTGCACACGTCTCTGCCTGGGAGGAGAGCACTAGGGAAAGGACGTCTGTCAGGCACCTTCTGGGCGCTCACCGAGTCAGCCTCAGCGTGTGTGGGGCTGCAGACCACAGCCAGAGGCCCTGTGAGCCTTGTGCTCTCCGTGCTGTGCTGAGTCTGGGCGGTCAAGCAACCGCTGGAGGAGCCCTGCAGTTGCCCTCCCATTGCCTCTAATAGAGCCCTCTCTGCTGGAGCGCTTGGCAGTGTGCAACCCACCGGCAACTAAGCCCTCCACAAGAACGCCTGAGGACTAGGTGCAAAGGTAAGGCAGGAGTGGTGCTGAGGCCAGGAAGGCGCCAGTAGCATCTCCCAGTCTCGCGCAGCCCGCTCCTTTCTGGACTGGAAGCCTAGCCGCGAGGCAAGTCTGGGCAAGGCTCGCCCAGGGCAGAGCAGCCTCACGCCAGCAACTCTGCCAGATCGGGCCTCTGAGCAGAGCTGGAGCTCTGCCGTACTGGAGGCGCACTCGGCTCCGCCAAAGCAGTGAATGCAGCCGCACACAGCAGGGCTGCCTTCTCTTCACCCGAGGAGGCTCGCTTCCCGCATGCTGGAATCTAGGCTTCCAGGCGGGGCCCCCTGCGCCCTCCACAGGTCTTGGCTCAGGAGCTGCTTCCCTGAGCTGGGGCTGTGGACGGGAGCCCAGACACGCAGGGCAGGCCCCAACCACCTGCACACGTCTCTGCTGGGGAGGAGAGCACTAGGGAAATGACGTCTGTCAGGCACCTTCTGGGCGCTCACCCAGTCAGCCTCAGCGTGTGTTGGGCTGCAGACCACAGCCAGAGGCCCTGTGAGCCTTGTGCTCTCCGTGCTGTGCTGAGTCTGGGCGGTCAAGCAACCGTAAGAAGAGACTTTCAGTTGCCCTCACTTTGCCTCTACTAGAGCCCTCAAGCTGGAGCGCTTGGCAGTGTGCAACCCACCGGCAACTAAGCCCTCCACAAGAACGCCTGGGGACTAGGTGCAAAGGCAAGGCAGGAGTGGAGCTGAGGCCAGGAAGGCGCCAGTAGCATCTCCCAGTCTCGCGCAGCCCGCTCCTTTCTGGACTAGAATCCTAGCCGCGAGGCAAGTCTGGGCAAGGCTCGCCCAGGGCAGAGCAGCCTCACGCCAGCCCTCTGCCAGATCGGGCCTCTGAGCAGAGCTGGAGCTCTGCCGTACTGGAGGCGCACTGGGCTCCGCCCAAGTAGTGATTGCAGCCCCACGCATCTGGGCTGCCTCCTCTTCTCCCAAGGAGGCTCGCTTCCCTCATGCTGTGCACTAGGCTTCCAGGCGGGGGCGCCCCGCGCCTCCTACAGGTCTTGACTCAGGAGCTGCTTCCCTGAGCTGGGGCTGTGGACGGGAGCCCAGACACGCAGGGGCAGGCCCCAACCACCTGCACACGTCTCTGCCTGGGAGGAGAGCACTAGGGAAATGACGTCTGTCAGGCACCTTCTGGGCGCTCACCGAGTCAGCCTCAGCGTGTGTGGGGCTGCAGACCACAGCCAGAGGCTCTGTGAGCCTTGTGCTCTCCGTGCTGTGCTGAGTCTGGGCGGTCAAGCAACCGTAAAAATAGACTTTCAGTTGCCCTCACTTTGCCTCTACTAGAGCCCTCAAGCTGGAGCGCTTGGCAGTGTGCAACCCACCGGCAACTAAGCCCTCCAAAAGAATGCCTGGGGACTAGGTGCAAAGGCAAGGCAGGAGTGGAGCTGAGGCCAGGAAGGCGCCAGTAGCATCTCCCAGTCTCGCGCAGCCCGCTCCTTTCTGGACTGGAAGCCTAGCCGCGAGGCAAGTTTGGGCAAGGCTCGCCCATGGCAGAGCAGCCTCACGCCAGCAACTCTGCCAGATCGGGCCTCTGAGCAGAGCTGGAGCTCTGCCGTACTGGAGGCGCACTCGGCTCCGCCAAAGCAGTGAATGCAGCTGCACACAGCAGGGCTGCCTTCTCTTCTCCCGAGGAGGCTCGCTTCCCACATGCTGTATACTAGGCTGCCAGGCGGGGCCCCCTGCGCCTCCCACAGGTCTTGGCTCAGGAGCTGCTTCCCTGAGCTCGGGCTGTGGACGGGAGCCCAGACACGCAGAGGCAGGCCCCAACCACCTGCACACGTCTCTGCTGGGGAGGAGAGCACTAGGGAAATGACGTCTGTCAGGCACCTTCTGGAAGCTCACCGAGTCAGCCTCAGCTTGTGTGGGGTTGCAGACCACAGCCAGAGGCCCTGTGAGCCTTGTGCTCTCCGTGCTGTGCTGAGTCTGGGCGGTCAAGCAACCGTAAGAATAGAATTTCAGTTGCCCTCACTTTGCCTCTACTAGAGCCCTCAAGCTGGAGCGCTTGGCAGTGTGCAACCCATCGGCAACTAAGTTCTCCACAAGAACACCTGGGGACTAGGTGCAAAGACAAGGCAGGAGTGGAGCTGAGGCCAGGAAGGCGCCAGTAGCATCTCCCAGTCTCGCGCAGCCCGCTCCTTTCTGGACTGGAAGCCTAGCCACGAGGCAAGTCTGGGCAAGGCTCGCCCAGGGCAGAGCAGCCTCACGCCAGCCCTCTGCCAGATCGGGCCTCTGAGCAGAGCTGGAGCTCTGCCGTACTGGAGGCGCACTCGGCTCCGCCCAAGCAGTGATTGCAGCCCCACGCATCTGGGCTGCCTCCTCTTCTCCCAAGGAGGCTCGCTTCCCGCATGCTGGAAACTAGGCTTCCAGGCGGGGCCCCCTGCGCCCTCCACAGGTCTTGGCTCAGGAGCTGCTTCCCTGAGCTGGGGCTGTGGACGGGAGCCCAGACACGCAGGGGCAGGCCCCAACCACCTGCACAGGTCTCTGCTGGGGAGGAGAGCACTAGGGAAATGACGTCTGTCAGGCACCTTCTGGGCGCTCACCGAGTCAGCCTCAGCGTGTGTGGGGCTGCAGACCACAGCCAGAGGCCCTGTGAGCCTTGTGCTCTCCATGCTGTGCTGAGTCTGGGCGGTCAAGCAACCGTAAGAATAGACTTTCAGTTGCCCTCACTTTGCCTCTACTAGAGCCCTCAAGCTGGAGCGCTTGGCAGTGTGCAACGCACCGGCAACTAAGCCCTCCAAAAGAACGCCTGGGGACTAGGTGCAAAGGCAAGGCAGGAGTGGAGCTGAGGCCAGGAAGGCGCCAGTAGCATCTCCCAGTCTCGCGCAGCCCGCTCCTTTCTGGACTAGAAGCCTAGCCGCGAGGCAAGTCTGGGCAAGGCTCGCCCAGGGCAGAGCAGCCTCACGCCAGCCCTCTGCCAGATCGGGCCTCTGAGCAGAGCTGGAGCTCTGCCGTACTGGAGGCGCACTCGGCTCCACCCAAGCAGTGATTGCAGCCCCACGCATCTGGGCTGCCTCCTCTTCTCCCAAGGAGGCTCGCTTCCCTCATGCTGTGCACTAGGCTTCCAGGCGGGGGCGCCCCGCGCCTCCTACAGGTCTTGGCTGAGGAGCTGCTTCCCTGAGCTGGGGCTGTGGGCGGGAGCCCAGACACGCAGGGGCAGGCCCCAACCACCTGCACACGTCTCTGCTGGGGAGGAGAGCACTAGGGAAAGGACGTCTGTCAGGCACCTTCTGGGCGCTCACCGAGTCAGCCTCAGCGTGTGTGGGGCTGCAGACCACAGCCAGAGGCCCTGTGAGCCTTGTGCTCTCCGTGCTGTGCTGAGTCTGGGCGGTCAAGCAACCGCTGGAGGAGCCCTGCAGTTGCCCTCCCATTGCCTCTAATAGAGCCCTCTCTGCTGGAGCGCTTGGCAGTGTGCAACCCACCGGCAACTAAGCCCTCCACAAGAACGCCTGAGGACTAGGTGCAAAGGTAAGGCAGGAGTGGTGCTGAGGCCAGGAAGGCGCCAGTAGCATCTCCCAGTCTCGCGCAGCCCGCTCCTTTCTGGACTGGAAGCCTAGCCGCGAGGCAAGTCTGGGCAAGGCTCGCCCAGGGCAGAGCAGCCTCACGCCAGCAACTCTGCCAGATCGGGCCTCTGAGCAGAGCTGGAGCTCTGCCGTACTGGAGGCGCACTCGGCTCCGCCAAAGCAGTGAATGCAGCCGCACACAGCAGGGCTGCCTTCTCTTCACCCGAGGAGGCTCGCTTCCCGCATGCTGGAATCTAGGCTTCCAGGCGGGGCCCCCTGCGCCCTCCACAGGTCTTGGCTCAGGAGCTGCTTCCCTGAGCTGGGGCTGTGGACGGGAGCCCAGACACGCAGGGCAGGCCCCAACCACCTGCACACGTCTCTGCTGGGGAGGAGAGCACTAGGGAAATGACGTCTGTCAGGCACCTTCTGGGCGCTCACCCAGTCAGCCTCAGCGTGTGTTGGGCTGCAGACCACAGCCAGAGGCCCTGTGAGCCTTGTGCTCTCCGTGCTGTGCTGAGTCTGGGCGGTCAAGCAACCGTAAGAATAGACTTTCAGTTGCCCTCACTTTGCCTCTACTAGAGCCCTCAAGCTGGAGCGCTTGGCAGTGTGCAACCCACCGGCAACTAAGCCCTCCACAAGAACGCCTGGGGACTAGGTGCAAAGGCAAGGCAGGAGTGGAGCTGAGGCCAGGAAGGCGCCAGTAGCATCTCCCAGTCTCGCACAGCCCGCTCCTTTCTGGACTAGAAGCCTAGCCGCGAGGCAAGTCTGGGCAAGGCTCGCCCAGGGCAGAGCAGCCTCACGCCAGCCCTCTGCCAGATCGGGCCTCTGAGCAGAGCTGGAGCTCTGCCGTACTGGAGGCGCACTGGGCTCCGCCCAAGTAGTGATTGCAGCCCCACGCATCTGGGCTGCCTCCTCTTCTCCCAAGGAGGCTCGCTTCCCTCATGCTGTGCACTAGGCTTCCAGGCGGGGGCGCCCCGCGCCTCCTACAGGTCTTGACTCAGGAGCTGCTTCCCTGAGCTGGGGCTGTGGACGGGAGCCCAGACACGCAGGGGCAGGCCCCAACCACCTGCACACGTCTCTGCCTGGGAGGAGAGCACTAGGGAAATGACGTCTGTCAGGCACCTTCTGGGCGCTCACCGAGTCAGCCTCAGCGTGTGTGGGGCTGCAGACCACAGCCAGAGGCCCTGTGAGCCTTGTGCTCTCCGTGCTGTGCTGAGTCTGGGCGGTCAAGCAACCGTAAAAATAGACTTTCAGTTGCCCTCACTTTGCCTCTACTAGAGCCCTCAAGCTGGAGCGCTTGGCAGTGTGCAACCCACCGGCAACTAAGCCCTCCAAAAGAACGCCTGGGGACTAGGTGCAAAGGCAAGGCAGGAGTGGAGCTGAGGCCAGGAAGGCGCCAGTAGCATCTCCCAGTCTCGCGCAGCCCGCTCCTTTCTGGACTGGAAGCCTAGCCGCGAGGCAAGTTTGGGCAAGGCTCGCCCATGGCAGAGCAGCCTCACGCCAGCAACTCTGCCAGATCGGGCCTCTGAGCAGAGCTGGAGCTCTGCCGTACTGGAGGCGCACTCGGCTCCGCCAAAGCAGTGAATGCAGCTGCACACAGCAGGGCTGCCTTCTCTTCTCCCGAGGAGGCTCGCTTCCCACATGCTGTATACTAGGCTGCCAGGCGGGGCCCCCTGCGCCTCCCACAGGTCTTGGCTCAGGAGCTGCTTCCCTGAGCTCGGGCTGTGGACGGGAGCCCAGACACGCAGAGGCAGGCCCCAACCACCTGCACACGTCTCTGCTGGGGAGGAGAGCACTAGGGAAATGACGTCTGTCAGGCACCTTCTGGAAGCTCACCGAGTCAGCCTCAGCTTGTGTGGGGTTGCAGACCACAGCCAGAGGCCCTGTGAGCCTTGTGCTCTCCGTGCTGTGCTGAGTCTGGGCGGTCAAGCAACCGTAAGAATAGAATTTCAGTTGCCCTCACTTTGCCTCTACTAGAGCCCTCAAGCTGGAGCGCTTGGCAGTGTGCAACCCATCGGCAACTAAGTTCTCCACAAGAACACCTGGGGACTAGGTGCAAAGACAAGGCAGGAGGGGAGCTGAGGCCAGGAAGGCGCCAGTAGCATCTCCCAGTCTCGCGCAGCCCGCTCCTTTCTGGACTGGAAGCCTAGCCACGAGGCAAGTCTGGGCAAGGCTCGCCCAGGGCAGAGCAGCCTCACGCCAGCCCTCTGCCAGATCGGGCCTCTGAGCAGAGCTGGAGCTCTGCCGTACTGGAGGCGCACTCGGCTCCGCCCAAGCAGTGATTGCAGCCCCACGCATCTGGGCTGCCTCCTCTTCTCCCAAGGAGGCTCGCTTCCCGCATGCTGGAAACTAGGCTTCCAGGCGGGGCCCCCTGCGCCCTCCACAGGTCTTGGCTCAGGAGCTGCTTCCCTGAGCTGGGGCTGTGGACGGGAGCCCAGACACGCAGGGGCAGGCCCCAACCACCTGCACAGGTCTCTGCTGGGGAGGAGAGCACTAGGGAAATGACGTCTGTCAGGCACCTTCTGGGCGCTCACCGAGTCAGCCTCAGCGTGTGTGGGGCTGCAGACCACAGCCAGAGGCCCTGTGAGCCTTGTGCTCTCCATGCTGTGCTGAGTCTGGGCGGTCAAGCAACCGTAAGAATAGACTTTCAGTTGCCCTCACTTTGCCTCTACTAGAGCCCTCAAGCTGGAGCGCTTGGCAGTGTGCAACGCAGCGGCAACTAAGCCCTCCAAAAGAACGCCTGGGGACTAGGTGCAAAGGCAAGGCAGGAGTGGAGCTGAGGCCAGGAAGGCGCCAGTAGCATCTCCCAGTCTCGCGCAGCCCGCTCCTTTCTGGACTAGAAGCCTAGCCGCGAGGCAAGTCTGGGCAAGGCTCGCCCAGGGCAGAGCAGCCTCACGCCAGCCCTCTGCCAGATCGGGCCTCTGAGCAGAGCTGGAGCTCTGCCGTACTGGAGGCGCACTCGGCTCCACCCAAGCAGTGATTGCAGCCCCACGCATCTGGGCTGCCTCCTCTTCTCCCAAGGAGGCTCGCTTCCCTCATGCTGTGCACTAGGCTTCCAGGCGGGGGCGCCCCGCGCCTCCTACAGGTCTTGAATCAGGAGCTGCTTCCCTGAGCTGGGGCTGTGGACGGGAGCCCAGACACGCAGGGGCAGGCCCCAACCACCTGCACACGTCTCTGCTGGGGAGGAGAGCACTAGGGAAATGACGTCTGTCAGGCACCTTCTGGGCGCTCACCGAGTCAGCCTCCGCGTGTGTGGGGCTGCAGACCCCAGCCAGGGGCCCTGTGAGCCTTGTGCTTTCCGTGCTGTGCTGAGTCTGGGCGGTCAAGCAACCGTAAGAATAGACTTCCAGTTGCCCTCACTTTGCCTCTACTAGAGCCCTCAAGCTGGAGCGCTTGGCAGTGTGCAACCCACCGGCAACTAAGCCCTCCACAAGAACGCCTGAGGACTAGGTGCAAAGGCAAGGCAGGAGTGGAGCTGAGGCCAGGAAGGCGCCAGTAGCATCTCCCAGTCTCGCGCAGCCCGCTCCTTTCTGGACTGGAAGCCTAGCCGCGAGGCAAGTCTGGGCAAGGCTCGCCCAGGGCAGAGCAGCCTCACGCCAGCCCTCTGCCAGATCGGGCCTCTGAGCAGAGCTGGAGCTCTGCCGTACTGGAGGCGCACTCGGCTCCGCCCAAGCAGTGATTGCAGCCCCACGCATCTGGGCTGCCTCCTCTTCTCCCAAGGAGGCTCGCTTCCCTCATGCTGTGCACTAGGCTTCCAGGCGGGGGCGCCCCGCTCCTCCTACAGGTCTTGGCTGAGGAGCTGCTTCCCTGAGCTGGGGCTGTGGGCGGGAGCCCAGACACGCAGGGGCAGGCCCCAACCACCTGCACACGTCTCTGCTGGGGAGGAGAGCACTAGGGAAAGGACGTCTGTCAGGCACCTTCTGGGCGCTCACCGAGTCAGCCTCAGCGTGTGTGGGGCTGCAGACCACAGCCAGAGGCCCTGTGAGCCTTGTGCTCTCCGTGCTGTGCTGAGTCTGGGCGGTCAAGCAACCGCTGGAGGAGCCCTGCAGTTGCCCTCCCATTGCCTCTAATAGAGCCCTCTCTGCTGGAGCGCTTGGCAGTGTGCAACCCACCGGCAACTAAGCCCTCCACAAGAACGCCTGAGGACTAGGTGCAAAGGTAAGGCAGGAGTGGTGCTGAGGCCAGGAAGGCGCCAGTAGCATCTCCCAGTCTCGCGCAGCCCGCTCCTTTCTGGACTGGAAGCCTAGCCGCGAGGCAAGTCTGGGCAAGGCTCGCCCAGGGCAGAGCAGCCTCACGCCAGCAACTCTGCCAGATCGGGCCTCTGAGCAGAGCTGGAGCTCTGCCGTACTGGAGGCGCACTCGGCTCCGCCAAAGCAGTGAATGCAGCCGCACACAGCAGGGCTGCCTTCTCTTCACCCGAGGAGGCTCGCTTCCCGCATGCTGGAATCTAGGCTTCCAGGCGGGGCCCCCTGCGCCCTCCACAGGTCTTGGCTCAGGAGCTGCTTCCCTGAGCTGGGGCTGTGGACGGGAGCCCAGACACGCAGGGCAGGCCCCAACCACCTGCACACGTCTCTGCTGGGGAGGAGAGCACTAGGGAAATGACGTCTGTCAGGCACCTTCTGGGCGCTCACCGAGTCAGCCTCAGCGTGTGTTGGGCTGCAGACCACAGCCAGAGGCCCTGTGAGCCTTGTGCTCTCCGTGCTGTGCTGAGTCTGGGCGGTCAAGCAACCGTAAGAATAGACTTTCAGTTGCCCTCACTTTGCCTCTACTAGAGCCCTCAAGCTGGAGCGCTTGGCAGTGTGCAACCCACCGGCAACTAAGCCCTCCACAAGAACGCCTGGGGACTAGGTGCAAAGGCAAGGCAGGAGTGGAGCTGAGGCCAGGAAGGCGCCAGTAGCATCTCCCAGTCTCGCGCAGCCCGCTCCTTTCTGGACTAGAATCCTAGCCGCGAGGCAAGTCTGGGCAAGGCTCGCCCAGGGCAGAGCAGCCTCACGCCAGCCCTCTGCCAGATCGGGCCTCTGAGCAGAGCTGGAGCTCTGCCGTACTGGAGGCGCACTGGGCCCCGCCCAAGTAGTGATTGCAGCCCCACGCATCTGGGCTGCCTCCTCTTCTCCCAAGGAGGCTCGCTTCCCTCATGCTGTGCACTAGGCTTCCAGGCGGGGGCGCCCCGCGCCTCCTACAGGTCTTGACTCAGGAGCTGCTTCCCTGAGCTGGGGCTGTGGACGGGAGCCCAGACACGCAGGGGCAGGCCCCAACCACCTGCACACGTCTCTGCCTGGGAGGAGAGCACTAGGGAAATGACGTCTGTCAGGCACCTTCTGGGCGCTCACCGAGTCAGCCTCAGCGTGTGTGGGGCTGCAGACCACAGCCAGAGGCCCTGTGAGCCTTGTGCTCTCCGTGCTGTGCTGAGTCTGTGCGGTCAAGCAACCGTAAAAATAGACTTTCAGTTGCCCTCACTTTGCCTCTAATAGAGCCCTCAAGCTGGAGCGCTTGGCAGTGTGCAACCCACCGGCAACTAAGCCCTCCAAAAGAACGCCTGGGGACTAGGTGCAAAGGCAAGGCAGGAGTGGAGCTGAGGCCATGAAGGCGCCAGTAGCATCTCCCAGTTTCGCGCAGCCCGCTCCTTTCTGGACTGGAAGCCTAGCCGCGAGGCAAGTTTGGGCAAGGCTCGCCCATGGCAGAGCAGCCTCACGCCAGCAACTCTGCCAGATCGGGCCTCTGAGCAGAGCTGGAGCTCTGCCGTACTGGAGGCGCACTCGGCTCCGCCAAAGCAGTGAATGCAGCTGCACACAGCAGGGCTGCCTTCTCTTCTCCCGAGGAGGCTCGCTTCCCACATGCTGTATACTAGGCTGCCAGGCGGGGCCCCCTGCGCCTCCCACAGGTCTTGGCTCAGGAGCTGCTTCCCTGAGCTCGGGCTGTGGACGGGAGCCCAGACACGCAGAGGCAGGCCCCAACCACTTGCACACGTCTCTGCTGGGGAGGAGAGCACTAGGGAAATGACGTCTGTCAGGCACCTTCTGGAAGCTCACCAAGTCAGCCTCAGCTTGTGTGGGGTTGCAGACCACAGCCAGAGGCCCTGTGAGCCTTGTGCTCTCCGTGCTGTGCTGAGTCTGGGCGGTCAAGCAACCGTAAGAAAAGAATTTCAGTTGCCCTCACTTTGCCTCTACTAGAGCCCTCAAGCTGGAGCGCTTGGCAGTGTGCAACCCATCGGCAACTAAGTTCTCCACAAGAACACCTGGGGACTAGGTGCAAAGACAAGGCAGGAGTGGAGCTGAGGCCAGGAAGGCGCCAGTAGCATCTCCCAGTCTCGCGCAGCCCGCTCCTTTCTGGACTGGAAGCCTAGCCACGAGGCAAGTCTGGGCAAGGCTCGCCCAGGGCAGAGCAGCCTCACGCCAGCCCTCTGCCAGATCGGGCCTCTGAGCAGAGCTGGAGCTCTGCCGTACTGGAGGCGCACTCGGCTCCGCCCAAGCAGTGATTGCAGCCCCACGCATCTGGGCTGCCTCCTCTTCTCCCAAGGAGGCTCGCTTCCCTCATGCTGTGCACTAGGCTTCCAGGCGGGGGCGCCCCGCGCCTCCTACAGGTCTTGACTCAGGAGCTGCTTCCCTGAGCTGGGGCTGTGGATGGGAGCCCAGACACGCAGGGGCAGGCCCCAACCACCTGCACACGTCTCTGCTGGGGAGGAGAGCACTAGGGAAATGACGTCTGTCAGGCACCTTCTGGGCGCTCACCGAGTCAGCCTCAGCGTGTGTGGGGCTGCAGACCACAGCCAGAGGCCCTGTGAGCCTTGTGCTCTCCGTGCTGTGCTGAGTCTGGGCGGTCAAGCAACCGCTGGAGGAGCCCTGCAGTTGCCCTCCCATTGCCTCTAATAGAGCCCTCTCTGCTGGAGCGCTTGGCAGTGTGCAACCCACCGGCAACTAAGCCCTCCACAAGAATGCTGAGGACTAGGTGCAAAGGTAAGGCAGGAGTGGTGCTGAGGCCAGGAAGGCGCCAGTAGCATCTCCCAGTCTCGCGCAGCCCGCTCCTTTCTGGACTGGAAGCCTAGCCGCGAGGCAAGTCTGGGCAAGGCTCGCCCAGGGCAGAGCAGCCTCACGCCAGCAACTCTGCCAGATCGGGCCTCTGAGCAGAGCTGGAGCTCTGCCGTACTGGAGGCGCACTCGTCTCCGCCAAAGCAGTGAATGCAGCCGCACACAGCAGGGCTGCCTTCTCTTCACCCGAGGAGGCTCGCTTCCCGCATGCTGGAAACTAGGCTTCCAGGCAGGGCCCCCTGCGCCCTCCAGAGGTCTTGGCTGAGGAGCTGCTTCCCTGAGCTGGGGCTGTGGACGGGAGCCCAGACACGCAGGGGCAGGCCCCAACCACCTGCACACGTCTCTGCTGGGGAGGAGAGCACTAGGGAAATGACGTCTGTCAGGCACCTTCTGGGCGCTCACCGAGTCAGCCTCAGCGTGTGTTGGGCTGCAGACCACAGCCAGAGGCCCTGTGAGCCTTGTGCTCTCCGTGCTGTGCTGAGTCTGGGCGGTCAAGCAACCGTAAGAATAGACTTTCAGTTGCCCTCACTTTGCCTCTACTAGAGCCCTCAAGCTGGAGCGCTTGGCAGTGTGCAACCCACCGGCAACTAAGCCCTCCACAAGAACGCCTGGGGACTAGGTGCAAAGGCAAGGCAGGAGTGGAGCTGAGGCCAGGAAGGCGCCAGTAGCATCTCCCAGTCTCGCGCAGCCCGCTCCTTTCTGGACTAGAAGCCTAGCCGCGAGGCAAGTCTGGGCAAGGCTCGCCCAGGGCAGAGCAGCCTCACGCCAGCCCTCTGCCAGATCGGGCCTCTGAGCAGAGCTGGAGCTCTGCCGTACTGGAGGCGCACTGGGCTCCGCCCAAGTAGTGATTGCAGCCCCACGCATCTGGGCTGCCTCCTCTTCTCCCAAGGAGGCTCGCTTCCCTCATGCTGTGCACTAGGCTTCCAGGCGGGGGCGCCCCGCGCCTCCTACAGGTCTTGGCTGAGGAGCTGCTTCCCTGAGCTGGGGCTGTGGACGGGAGCCCAGACACGCAGGGGCAGGCCCCAACCACCTGCACACTTCTCTGCTGGGGAGGAGAGCACTAGGGAAAGGACGTCTGTCAGGCACCTTCTGGTCGCTCACCGAGTCAGCCTCAGCGTGTGTGGGGCTGCAGACCACAGCCAGAGGCCCTGTGAGCCTTGTGCTCTCCGTGCTGTGCTGAGTCTGGGCGGTCAAGCAACCGCTGGAGGAGCCCTGCAGTTGCCCTCCCATTGCCTCTAATAGAGCCCTCTCTGCTGGAGCGCTTGGCAGTGTGCAACCCACCGGCAACTAAGCCCTCCACAAGAACGCCTGAGGACTAGGTGCAAAGGTAAGGCAGGAGTGGTGCTGAGGCCAGGAAGGCGCCAGTAGCATCTCCCAGTCTCGCGCAGCCCGCTCCTTTCTGGACTGGAAGCCTAGCCGCGAGGCAAGTCTGGGCAAGGCTCGCCCTGGGCAGAGCAGCCTCACGCCAGCAACTCTGCCAGATCGGGCCTCTGAGCAGAGCTGGAGCTCTGCCGTACTGGAGGCGCACTCGGCTCCGCCAAAGCAGTGAATGCAGCCGCACACAGCAGGGCTGCCTTCTCTTCACCCGAGGAGGCTCGCTTCCCGCATGCTGGAATCTAGGCTTCCAGGCGGGGCCCCCTGCGCCCTACACAGGTCTTGGCTCAGGAGCTGCTTCCCTGAGCTGGGGCTGTGGACGGGAGCCCAGACACGCAGGGCAGGCCCCATCCACCTGCACACGTCTCTGCTGGGGAGGAGAGCACTAGGGAAATGACGTCTGTCAGGCACCTTCTGGGCGCTCACCGAGTCAGCCTCAGCGTGTGTTGGGCTGCAGACCACAGCCAGAGGCCCTGTGAGCCTTGTGCTCTCCGTGCTGTGCTGAGTCTGGGCGGTCAAGCAACCGTAAGAATAGACTTTCAGTTGCCTTCACTTTGCCTCTACTAGAGCCCTCAAGCTGGAGCGCTTGGCAGTGTGCAACCCACCGGCAACTAAGCCCTCCACAAGAACGCCTGGGGACTAGGTGCAAAGGCAAGGCAGGAGTGGAGCTGAGGCCAGGAAGGCGCCAGTAGCATCTCCCAGTCTCGCGCAGCCCGCTCCTTTCTGGACTAGAATCCTAGCCGCGAGGCAAGTCTGGGCAAGGCTCGCCCAGGGCAGAGCAGCCTCACGCCAGCCCTCTGCCAGATCGGGCCTCTGAGCAGAGCTGGAGCTCTGCCGTACTGGAGGCGCACTGGGCTCCGCCCAAGTAGTGATTGCAGCCCCACGCATCTGGGCTGCCTCCTCTTCTCCCAAGGAGGCTCGCTTCCCTCATGCT
Organism: Capricornis sumatraensis; assembly: GCF_032405125.1. NCBI lineage: Eukaryota > Metazoa > Chordata > Mammalia > Artiodactyla > Bovidae > Capricornis > Capricornis sumatraensis. Next base: position 16,292,976 of record NW_027184612.1, read on the forward strand.
GTGCACTAGGCTTCCAGGCGGGGGCGCCCCGCGCCTCCTACAGGTCTTGACTCAGGAGCTGCTTCCCTGAGCTGGGGCTGTGGACGGGAGCCCAGACACGCAGGGGCAGGCCCCAACCACCTGCACACGTCTCTGCCTGGGAGGAGAGCACTAGGGAAATGACGTCTGTCAGGCACCTTCTGGGCGCTCACCGAGTCAGCCTCAGCGTGTGTGGGGCTGCAGACCACAGCCAGAGGCCCTGTGAGCCTTGTGCTCTCCGTGCTGTGCTGAGTCTGGGCGGTCAAGCAACCGCTGGAGGAGCCCTGCAGTTGCCCTCCCATTGCCTCTAATAGAGCCCTCTCTGCTGGAGCGCTTGGCAGTGTGCAACCCACCGGCAACTAAGCCCTCCACAAGAACGCCTGAGGACTAGGTGCAAAGGTAAGGCAGGAGTGGTGCTGAGGCCAGGAAGGCGCCAGTAGCATCTCCCAGTCTCGCGCAGCCCGCTCCTTTCTGGACTGGAAGCCTAGCCGCGAGGCAAGTCTGGGCAAGGCTCGCCCAGGGCAGAGCAGCCTCACGCCAGCAACTCTGCCAGATCGGGCCTCTGAGCAGAGCTGGAGCTCTGCCGTACTGGAGGCGCACTCGGCTCGGCCAAAGCAGTGAATGCAGCCGCACACAGCAGGGCTGCCTTCTCTTCACCCGAGGAGGCTCGCTTCCCGCATGCTGGAAACTAGGCTTCCAGGCGGGGCCCCCTGCGCCCTCCACAGGTCTTGGCTCAGGAGCTGCTTCCCTGAGCTGGGGCTGTGGACGGGAGCCCAGACACGCAGGGGCAGGCCCCAACCACCTGCACACGTCTCTGCTGGGGAGGAGAGCACTAGGGAAATGACGTCTGTCAGGCACCTTCTGGGCGCTCACCGAGTCAGCCTCAGCGTGTGTGGGGCTGCAGACCACAGCCAGAGGCCCTGTGAGCCTTGTGCTCTCCGTGCTGTGCTGAGTCTGGGCGGTCAAGCAACCGTAAAAATAGACTTTCAGTTGCCCTCACTTTGCCTCTACTAGAGCCCTCAAGCTGGAGCGCTTGGCAGTGTGCAACCCATCGGCAACTAAGTTCTCCACAAGAAGGCCTGGGGACTAGGTGCAAAGACAAGGCAGGAGTGGAGCTGAGGCCAGGAAGGCGCCAGTAGCATCTCCCAGTCTCGCGCAGCCCGCTCCTTTCTGGACTGGAAGCCTAGCCGCGAGGCAAGTCTGGGCAAGGCTCGCCCAGGGCAGAGCAGCCTCACGCCAGCCCTCTGCCAGATCGGGCCTCTGAGCAGAGCTGGAGCTCTGCCGTACTGGAGGCGCACTCGGCTCCGCCCAAGCAGTGATTGCAGCCCCACGCATCTGGGCTGCCTCCTCTTCTCCCAAGGAGGCTCGCTTCCCTCATGCTGTGCACTAGGCTTCCAGGCGGGGGCGCCCCGCGCCTCCTACAGGTCTTGACTCAGGAGCTGCTTCCCTGAGCTGGGGCTGTGGATGGGAGCCCAGACACGCAGGGGCAGGCCCCAACCACCTGCACACGTCTCTGCTGGGGAGGAGAGCACTAGGGAAATGACGTCTGTCAGGCACCTTCTGGGCGCTCACCGAGTCAGCCTCAGCGTGTTTGGGGCTGCAGACCACAGCCAGAGGCCCTGTGAGCCTTGTGCTCTCCGTGCTGTGCTGAGTCTGTGCGGTCAAGCAACCGTAAGAATAGACTTTCAGTTGCCCTCACTTTGCCTCTACTAGAGCCCACAAGCTGGAGCGCTTGGCAGTGTGCAACCCACCGGCAACTAAGCCCTCCACAAGAACGCCTGGGGACTAGGTGCAAAGGCAAGGCAGGAGTGGAGCTGAGGCCAGGAAGGCGCCAGTAGCATCTCCCAGTCTCGCACAGCCCGCTCCTTTCTGGACTAGAAGCCTAGCCGCGAGGCAAGTCTGGGCAAGGCTCGCCCAGGGCAGAGCAGCCTCACGCCAGCCCTCTGCCAGATCGGGCCTCTGAGCAGAGCTGGAGCTCTGCCGTACCGGAGGCGCACTGGGCTCCGCCCAAGTAGTGATTGCAGCCCCACGCATCTGGGCTGCCTCCTCTTCTCCCAAGGAGGCTCGCTTCCCTCATGCTGTGCACTAGGCTTCCAGGCGGGGGCGCCCCGCGCCTCCTACAGGTCTTGACTCAGGAGCTGCTTCCCTGAGCTGGGGCTGTGGACGGGAGCCCAGACACGCAGGGGCAGGCCCCAACCACCTGCACACGTCTCTGCCTGGGAGGAGAGCACTAGGGAAATGACGTCTGTCAGGCACCTTCTGGGCGCTCACCGAGTCAGCCTCAGCGTGTGTGGGGCTGCAGACCACAGCCAGAGGCCCTGTGAGCCTTGTGCTCTCCGTGCTGTGCTGAGTCTGGGCGGTCAAGCAACCGCTGGAGGAGCCCTGCAGTTGCCCTCCCATTGCCTCTACTAGAGCCCTCTCTGCTGGAGCGCTTGGCAGTGTGCAACCCACCGGCAACTAAGCCCTCCACAAGAACGCCTGAGGACTAGGTGCAAAGGTAAGGCAGGAGTGGTGCTGAGGCCAGGAAGGCGCCAGTAGCATCTCCCAGTCTCGCGCAGCCCGCTCCTTTCTGGACTGGAAGCCTAGCCGCGAGGCAAGTCTGGGCAAGGCTCGCCCAGGGCAGAGCAGCCTCACGCCAGCAACTCTGCCAGATCGGGCCTCTGAGCAGAGCTGGAGCTCTGCCGTACTGGAGGCGCACTCGGCTCCGCCAAAGCAGTGAATGCAGCCGCACACAGCAGGGCTGCCTTCTCTTCACCCGAGGAGGCTCGCTTCCCGCATGCTGGAATCTAGGCTTCCAGGCGGGGCCCCCTGCGCCCTCCACAGGTCTTGGCTCAGGAGCTGCTTCCCTGAGCTGGGGCTGTGGACGGGAGCCCAGACACGCAGGGCAGGCCCCATCCACCTGCACACGTCTCTGCTGGGGAGGAGAGCACTAGGGAAATGACGTCTGTCAGGCACCTTCTGGGCGCTCACCGAGTCAGCCTCAGCGTGTGTTGGGCTGCAGACCACAGCCAGAGGCCCTGTGAGCCTTGTGCTCTCCGTGCTGTGCTGAGTCTGGGCGGTCAAGCAACCGTAAGAATAGACTTTCAGTTGCCTTCACTTTGCCTCTACTAGAGCCCTCAAGCTGGAGCGCTTGGCAGTGTGCAACCCACCGGCAACTAAGCCCTCCACAAGAACGCCTGGGGACTAGGTGCAAAGGCAAGGCAGGAGTGGAGCTGAGGCCAGGAAGGCGCCAGTAGCATCTCCCAGTCTCGCGCAGCCCGCTCCTTTCTGGACTAGAATCCTAGCCGCGGGGCAAGTCTGGGCAAGGCTCGCCCAGGGCAGAGCAGCCTCACGCCAGCCCTCTGCCAGATCGGGCCTCTGAGCAGAGCTGGAGCTCTGCCGTACTGGAGGCGCACTGGGCTCCGCCCAAGTAGTGATTGCAGCCCCACGCATCTGGGCTGCCTCCTCTTCTCCCAAGGAGGCTCGCTTCCCTCATGCTGTGCACTAGGCTTCCAGGCGGGGGCGCCCCGCGCCTCCTACAGGTCTTGACTCAGGAGCTGCTTCCCTGAGCTGGGGCTGTGGACGGGAGCCCAGACACGCAGGGGCAGGCCCCAACCACCTGCACACGTCTCTGCCTGGGAGGAGAGCACTAGGGAAATGACGTCTGTCAGGCACCTTCTGGGCGCTCACCGAGTCAGCCTCAGCATGTGTGGGGCTGCAGACCACAGCCAGAGGCCCTGTGAGCCTTGTGCTCTCCGTGCTGTGCTGAGTCTGGGCGGTCAAGCAACCGCTGGAGGAGCCCTGCAGTTGCCCTCCCATTGCCTCTAATAGAGCCCTCTCTGCTGGAGCGCTTGGCAGTGTGCAACCCACCGGCAACTAAGCCCTCCACAAGAACGCCTGAGGACTAGGTGCAAAGGTAAGGCAGGAGTGGTGCTGAGGCCAGGAAGGCGCCAGTAGCATCTCCCAGTCTCGCGCAGCCCGCTCCTTTCTGGACTGGAAGCCTAGCCGCGAGGCAAGTCTGGGCAAGGCTCGCCCAGGGCAGAGCAGCCTCACGCCAGCAACTCTGCCAGATCGGGCCTCTGAGCAGAGCTGGAGCTCTGCCGTACTGGAGGCGCACTCGGCTCCGCCAAAGCAGTGAATGCAGCCGCACACAGCAGGGCTGCCTTCTCTTCACCCGAGGAGGCTCGCTTCCCGCATGCTGGAAACTAGGCTTCCAGGCGGGGCCCCCTGCGCCCTCCACAGGTCTTGGCTCAGGAGCTGCTTCCCTGAGCTGGGGCTGTGGACGGGAGCCCAGACACGCAGGGGCAGGCCCCAACCACCTGCACACGTCTCTGCTGGGGAGGAGAGCACTAGGGAAATGACGTCTGTCAGGCACCTTCTGGGCGCTCACCGAGTCAGCCTCAGCGTGTGTGGGGCTGCACACCACAGCCAGAGGCCCTGTGAGCCTTGTGCTCTCCGTGCTGTGCTGAGTCTGGGCGGTCAAGCAACCGTAAAAATAGACTTTCAGTTGCCCTCACTTTGCCTCTACTAGAGCCCTCAAGCTGGAGCGCTTGGCAGTGTGCAACCCATCGGCAACTAAGTTCTCCACAAGAAGGCCTGGGGACTAGGTGCAAAGACAAGGCAGGAGTGGAGCTGAGGCCAGGAAGGCGCCAGTAGCATCTCCCAGTCTCGCGCAGCCCGCTCCTTTCTGGACTGGAAGCCTAGCCGCGAGGCAAGTCTGGGCAAGGCTCGCCCAGGGCAGAGCAGCCTCACGCCAGCCCTCTGCCAGATCGGGCCTCTGAGCAGAGCTGGAGCTCTGCCGTACTGGAGGCGCACTCGGCTCCGCCCAAGCAGTGATTGCAGCCCCACGCATCTGGGCTGCCTCCTCTTCTCCCAAGGAGGCTCGCTTCCCTCATGCTGTGCACTAGGCTTCCAGGCGGGGGCGCCCCGCGCCTCCTACAGGTCTTGACTCAGGAGCTGCTTCCCTGAGCTGGGGCTGTGGATGGGAGCCCAGACACGCAGGGGCAGGCCCCAACCACCTGCACACGTCTCTGCTGGGGAGGAGAGCACTAGGGAAATGACGTCTGTCAGGCACCTTCTGGGCGCTCACCGAGTCAGCCTCAGCGTGTTTGGGGCTGCAGACCACAGCCAGAGGCCCTGTGAGCCTTGTGCTCTCCGTGCTGTGCTGAGTCTGGGCGGTCAAGCAACCATAAGAATAGACTTTCAGTTGCCCTCACTTTGCCTCTACTAGAGCCCTCAAGCTGGAGCGCTTGGCAGTGTGCAACCCACCGGCAACTAAGCCCTCCACAAGAACGCCTGGGGACTAGGTGCAAAGGCAAGGCAGGAGTGGAGCTGAGGCCAGGAAGGCGCCAGTAGCATCTCCCAGTCTCGCACAGCCCGCTCCTTTCTGGACTAGAAGCCTAGCCGCGAGGCAAGTCTGGGCAAGGCTCGCCCAGGGCAGAGCAGCCTCACGCCAGCCCTCTGCCAGATCGGGCCTCTGAGCAGAGCTGGAGCTCTGCCGTACTGGAGGCGCACTGGGCTCCGCCCAAGTAGTGATTGCAGCCCCACGCATCTGGGCTGCCTCCTCTTCTCCCAAGGAGGCTCGCTTCCCTCATGCTGTGCACTAGGCTTCCAGGCGGGGGCGCCCCGCGCCTCCTACAGGTCTTGACTCAGGAGCTGCTTCCCTGAGCTGGGGCTGTGGACGGGAGCCCAGACACGCAGGGGCAGGCCCCAACCACCTGCACACGTCTCTGCCTGGGAGGAGAGCACTAGGGAAATGACGTCTGTCAGGCACCTTCTGGGCGCTCACCGAGTCAGCCTCAGCGTGTGTGGGGCTGCAGACCACAGCCAGAGGCCCTGTGAGCCTTGTGCTCTCCATGCTGTGCTGAGTCTGGGCGGTCAAGCAACCGTAAGAATAGACTTTCAGTTGCCCTCCCATTGCCTCTACTAGAGCCCTCAAGCTGGAGCGCTTGGCAGTGTGCAACCCACCGGCAACTAAGCCCTCCAAAAGAACGCCTGGGGACTAGGTGCAAAGGCAAGGCAGGAGTGGAGCTGAGGCCAGGAAGGCGCCAGTAGCATCTCCCAGTCTCGCGCAGCCCGCTCCTTTCTGGACTAGAAGCCTAGCCGCGAGGCAAGTCTGGGCAAGGCTCGCCCAGGGCAGAGCAGCCTCACGCCAGCCCTCTGCCAGATCGGGCCTCTGAGCAGAGCTGGAGCTCTGCCGTACTGGAGGCGCACTGGGCTCCGCCCAAGTAGTGATTGCAGCCCCACGCATCTGGGCTGCCTCCTCTTCTCCCAAGGAGGCTCGCTTCCCTCATGCTGTGCACTAGGCTTCCAGGCGGGGGCGCCCCGCGCCTCCTACAGGTCTTGAATCAGGAGCTGCTTCCCTGAGCTGGGGCTGTGGACGGGAGCCCAGACACGCAGGGGCAGGCCCCAACCACCTGCACACGTCTCTGCTGGGGAGGAGAGCACTAGGGAAATGACGTCTGTCAGGCACCTTCTGGGCGCTCACCGAGTCAGCCTCCGCGTGTGTGGGGCTGCAGACCCCAGCCAGGGGCCCTGTGAGCCTTGTGCTCTCCGTGCTGTGCTGAGTCTGGGCGGTCAAGCAACCGTAAGAATAGACTTCCAGTTGCCCTCACTTTGCCTCTACTAGAGCCCTCAAGCTGGAGCGCTTGGCAGTGTGCAACCCACCGGCAACTAAGCCCTCCACAAGAAAGCCTGGGGACTAGGTGCAAAGGCAAGGCAGGAGTGGAGCTGAGGCCAGGAAGGCGCCAGTAGCATCTCCCAGTCTCGCGCAGCCCGCTCCTTTCTGGACTGGAAGCCTAGCCGCGAGGCAAGTCTGGGCAAGGCTCGCCCAGGGCAGAGCAGCCTCACGCCAGCCCTCTGCCAGATCGGGCCTCTGAGCAGAGCTGGAGCTCTGCCGTACTGGAGGCGCACTCGGCTCCGCCCAAGCAGTGATTGCAGCCCCACGCATCTGGGCTGCCTACTCTTCTCCCAAGGAGGCTCGCTTCCCTCATGCTGTGCACTAGGCTTCCAGGCGGGGGCGTCCCGCGCCTCCTACAGGTCTTGGCTGAGGAGCTGCTTCCCTGAGCTGGGGCTGTGGACGGGAGCCCAGACACGCAGGGGCAGGCCCCAACCACCTGCACACGTCTCTGCTGGGGAGGAGAGCACTAGGGAAAGGACGTCTGTCAGGCACCTTCTGGTCGCTCACCGAGTCAGCCTCAGCGTGTGTGGGGCTGCAGACCACAGCCAGAGGCCCTGTGAGCCTTGTGCTCTCCGTGCTGTGCTGAGTCTGGGCGGTCAAGCAACCGCTGGAGGAGCCCTGCAGTTGCCCTCCCATTGCCTCTAATAGAGCCCTCTCTGCTGGAGCGCTTGGCAGTGTGCAACCCACCGGCAACTAAGCCCTCCACAAGAACGCCTGAGGACTAGGTGCAAAGGTAAGGCAGGAGTGGTGCTGAGGCCAGGAAGGCGCCAGTAGCATCTCCCAGTCTCGCGCAGCCCGCTCCTTTCTGGACTGGAAGCCTAGCCGCGAGGCAAGTCTGGGCAAGGCTCGCCCAGGGCAGAGCAGCCTCACGCCAGCAACTCTGCCAGATCGGGCCTCTGAGCAGAGCTGGAGCTCTGCCGTACTGGAGGCGCACTCGGCTCCGCCAAAGCAGTGAATGCAGCCGCACACAGCAGGGCTGCCTTCTCTTCACCCGAGGAGGCTCGCTTCCCGCATGCTGGAATCTAGGCTTCCAGGCGGGGCCCCCTGCGCCCTCCACAGGTCTTGGCTCACGAGCTGCTTCCCTGAGCTGGGGCTGTGGACGGGAGCCCAGATACGCAGGGCAGGCCCCAACCACCTGCACACGTCTCTGCTGGGGAGGAGAGCACTAGGGAAATGACGTCTGTCAGGCACCTTCTGGGCGCTCACCGAGTCAGCCTCAGCGTGTGTTGGGCTGCAGACCACAGCCAGAGGCCCTGTGAGCCTTGTGCTCTCCGTGCTGTGCTGAGTCTGGGCGGTCAAGCAACCGTAAGAATAGACTTTCAGTTGCCCTCACTTTGCCTCTACTAGAGCCCTCAAGCTGGAGCGCTTGGCAGTGTGCAACCCACCGGCAACTAAGCCCTCCACAAGAACGCCTGGGGACTAGGTGCAAAGGCAAGGCAGGAGTGGAGCTGAGGCCAGGAAGGCGCCAGTAGCATCTCCCAGTCTCGCGCAGCCCGCTCCTTTCTGGACTAGAATCCTAGCCGCGAGGCAAGTCTGGGCAAGGCTCGCCCAGGGCAGAGCAGCCTCACGCCAGCCCTCTGCCAGATCGGGCCTCTGAGCAGAGCTGGAGCTCTGCCGTACTGGAGGCGCACTGGGCTCCGCCCAAGTAGTGATTGCAGCCCCACGCATCTGGGCTGCCTCCTCTTCTCCCAAGGAGGCTCGCTTCCCTCATGCTGTGCACTAGGCTTCCAGGCGGGGGCGCCCCGCGCCTCCTACAGGTCTTGACTCAGGAGCTGCTTCCCTGAGCTGGGGCTGTGGACGGGAGCCCAGACACGCAGGGGCAGGCCCCAACCACCTGCACACGTCTCTGCCTGGGAGGAGAGCACTAGGGAAATGACGTCTGTCAGGCACCTTCTGGGCGCTCACCGAGTCAGCCTCAGCGTGTGTGGGGCTGCAGACCACAGCCAGAGGCCCTGTGAGCCTTGTGCTCTCCGTGCTGTGCTGAGTCTGGGCGGTCAAGCAACCGCTGGAGGAGCCCTGCAGTTGCCCTCCCATTGCCTCTAATAGAGCCCTCTCTGCTGGAGCGCTTGGCAGTGTGCAACCCACCGGCAACTAAGCCCTCCACAAGAACGCCTGAGGACTAGGTGCAAAGGTAAGGCAGGAGTGGTGCTGAGGCCAGGAGGCGCCAGTAGCATCTCCCAGTCTCGCGCAGCCCGCTCCTTTCTGGACTGGAAGCCTAGCCGCGAGGCAAGTCTGGGCAAGGCTCGCCCAGGGCAGAGCAGCCTCACGCCAGCAACTCTGCCAGATCGGGCCTCTGAGCAGAGCTGGAGCTCTGCCGTACTGGAGGCGCACTCGGCTCCGCCAAAGCAGTGAATGCAGCCGCACACAGCAGGGCTGCCTTCTCTTCACCCGAGGAGGCTCGCTTCCCGCATGCTGGAAACTAGGCTTCCAGGCGGGGCCCCCTGCGCCCTCCACAGGTCTTGGCTCAGGAGCTGCTTCCCTGAGCTGGGGCTGTGGACGGGAGCCCAGACACGCAGGGGCAGGCCCCAACCACCTGCACACGTCTCTGCTGGGGAGGAGAGCACTAGGGAAATGACGTCTGTCAGGCACCTTCTGGGCGCTCACCGAGTCAGCCTCAGCGTGTGTGGGGCTGCAGACCACAGCCAGAGGCCCTGTGAGCCTTGTGCTCTCCGTGCTGTGCTGAGTCTGGGCGGTCAAGCAACCGTAAGAATAGACTTTCAGTTGCCCTCACTTTGCCTCTACTAGAGCCCTCAAGCTGGAGCGCTTGGCAGTGTGCAACCCACCGGCAACTAAGCCCTCCACAAGAACGCCTGGGGACTAGGTGCAAAGGCAAGGCAGGAGTGGAGCTGAGGCCAGGAAGGCGCCAGTAGCATCTCCCAGTCTCGCACAGCCCGCTCCTTTCTGGACTAGAAGCCTAGCCGCGAGGCAAGTCTGGGCAAGGCTCGCCCAGGGCAGAGCAGCCTCACGCCAGCCCTCTGCCAGATCGGGCCTCTGAGCAGAGCTGGAGCTCTGCCGTACTGGAGGCGCACTGGGCTCCGCCCAAGTAGTGATTGCAGCCCCACGCATCTGGGCTGTCTCCTCTTCTCCCAAGGAGGCTCGCTTCCCTCATGCTGTGCACTAGGCTTCCAGGCGGGGGCGCCCCGCGCCTCCTACAGGTCTTGACTCAGGAGCTGCTTCCCTGAGCTGGGGCTGTGGACGGGAGCCCAGACACGCAGGGGCAGGCCCCAACCACCTGCACACGTCTCTGCCTGGGAGGAGAGCACTAGGGAAATGACGTCTGTCAGGCACCTTCTGGGCGCTCACCGAGTCAGCCTCAGCGTGTGTGGGGCTGCAGACCACAGCCAGAGGCCCTGTGAGCCTTGTGCTCTCCGTGCTGTGCTGAGTCTGGGCGGTCAAGCAACCGCTGGAGGAGCCCTGCAGTTGCCCTCCCATTGCCTCTAATAGAGCCCTCTCTGCTGGAGCGCTTGGCAGTGTGCAACCCACCGGCAACTAAGCCCTCCACAAGAACGCCTGAGGACTAGGTGCAAAGGTAAGGCAGGAGTGGTGCTGAGGCCAGGAAGGCGCCAGTAGCATCTCCCAGTCTCGCGCAGCCTGCTCCTTTCTGGACTGGAAGCCTAGCCGCGAGGCAAGTCTGGGCAAGGCTCGCCCAGGGCAGAGCAGCCTCACGCCAGCAACTCTGCCAGATCGGGCCTCTGAGCAGAGCTGGAGCTCTGCCGTACTGGAGGCGCACTCGGCTCCGCCAAAGCAGTGAATGCAGCCGCACACAGCAGGGCTGCCTTCTCTTCACCCGAGGAGGCTCGCTTCCCGCATGCTGGAAACTAGGCTTCCAGGCGGGGCCCCCTGCGCCCTCCACAGGTCTTGGCTCAGGAGCTGCTTCCCTGAGCTGGGGCTGTGGACGGGAGCCCAGACACGCAGGGGCAGGCCCCAACCACCTGCACACGTCTCTGCTGGGGAGGAGAGCACTAGGGAAATGACGTCTGTCAGGCACCTTCTGGGCGCTCACCGAGTCAGCCTCAGCGTGTGTGGGGCTGCAGACCACAGCCAGAGGCCCTGTGAGCCTTGTGCTCTCCGTGCTGTGCTGAGTCTGGGCGGTCAAGCAACCGTAAAAATAGACTTTCAGTTGCCCTCACTTTGCCTCTACTAGAGCCCTCAAGCTGGAGCGCTTGGCAGTGTGCAACCCATCGGCAACTAAGTTCTCCACAAGAAGGCCTGGGGACTAGGTGCAAAGACAAGGCAGGAGTGGAGCTGAGGCCAGGAAGGCGCCAGTAGCATCTCCCAGTCTCGCGCAGCCCGCTCCTTTCTGGACTGGAAGCCTAGCCGCGAGGCAAGTCTGGGCAAGGCTCGCCCAGGGCAGAGCAGCCTCACGCCAGCCCTCTGCCAGATCGGGCCTCTGAGCAGAGCTGGAGCTCTGCCGTACTGGAGGCGCACTCGGCTCCGCCCAAGCAGTGATTGCAGCCCCACGCATCTGGGCTGCCTCCTCTTCTCCCAAGGAGGCTCGCTTCCCTCATGCTGTGCACTAGGCTTCCAGGCGGGGGCGCCCCGCGCCTCCTACAGGTCTTGACTCAGGAGCTGCTTCCCTGAGCTGGGGCTGTGGATGGGAGCCCAGACACGCAGGGGCAGGCCCCAACCACCTGCACACGTCTCTGCTGGGGAGGAGAGCACTAGGGAAATGACGTCTGTCAGGCACCTTCTGGGCGCTCACCGAGTCAGCCTCAGCGTGCTTGGGGCTGCAGACCACAGCCAGAGGCCCTGTGAGCCTTGTGCTCTCCGTGCTGTGCTGAGTCTGGGCGGTCAAGCAACCGTAAGAATAGACTTTCAGTTACCCTCACTTTGCCTCTACTAGAGCCCTCAAGCTGGAGCGCTTGGCAGTGTGCAACCCACCGGCAACTAAGCCCTCCACAAGAACGCCTGGGGACTAGGTGCAAAGGCAAGGCAGGAGTGGAGCTGAGGCCAGGAAGGCGCCAGTAGCATCTCCCAGTCTCGCACAGCCCGCTCCTTTCTGGACTAGAAGCCTAGCCGCGAGGCAAGTCTGGGCAAGGCTCGCCCAGGGCAGAGCAGCCTCACGCCAGCCCTCTGCCAGATCGGGCCTCTGAGCAGAGCTGGAGCTCTGCCGTACTGGAGGCGCACTGGGCTCCGCCCAAGTAGTGATTGCAGCCCCACGCATCTGGGCTGCCTCCTCTTCTCCCAAGGAGGCTCGGTTCCCTCATGCTGTGCACTAGGCTTCCAGGCGGGGGCGCCCCGCGCCTCCTACAGGTCTTGACTCAGGAGCTGCTTCCCTGAGCTGGGGCTGTGGACGGGAGCCCAGACACGCAGGGGCAGGCCCCAACCACCTGCACACGTCTCTGCCTGGGAGGAGAGCACTAGGGAAATGACGTCTGTCAGGCACCTTCTGGGCGCTCACCGAGTCAGCCTCAGCGTGTGTGGGGCTGCAGACCACAGCCAGAGGCCCTGTGAGCCTTGTGCTCTCCGTGCTGTGCTGAGTCTGGGCGGTCAAGCAACCGCTGGAGGAGCCCTGCAGTTGCCCTCCCATTGCCTCTAATAGAGCCCTCTCTGCTGGAGCGCTTGGCAGTGTGCAACCCACCGGCAACTAAGCCCTCCACAAGAACGCCTGAGGACTAGGTGCAAAGGTAAGGCAGGAGTGGTGCTGAGGCCAGGAAGGCGCCAGTAGCATCTCCCAGTCTCGCGCAGCCCGCTCCTTTCTGGACTGGAAGCCTAGCCGCGAGGCAAGTCTGGGCAAGGCTCGCCCAGGGCAGAGCAGCCTCACGCCAGCAACTCTGCCAGATCGGGCCTCTGAGCAGAGCTGGAGCTCTGCCGTACTGGAGGCGCACTCGGCTCCGCCAAAGCAGTGAATGCAGCCGCACACAGCAGGGCTGCCTTCTCTTCACCCGAGGAGGCTCGCTTCCCGCATGCTGGAATCTAGGCTTCCAGGCGGGGCCCCCTGCGCCCTCCACAGGTCTTGGCTCAGGAGCTGCTTCCCTGAGCTGGGGCTGTGGACGGGAGCCCAGACACGCAGGGCAGGCCCCAACCACCTGCACAGGTCTCTGCTGGGGAGGAGAGCACTAGGGAAATGACGTCTGTCAGGCACCTTCTGGGCGCTCACCGAGTCAGCCTCAGCGTGTGTTGGGCTGCAGACCACAGCCAGAGGCCCTGTGAGCCTTGTGCTCTCCGTGCTGTGCTGAGTCTGGGCGGTCAAGCAACCGTAAGAATAGACTTTCAGTTGCCCTCACTTTGCCTCTACTAGAGCCCTCAAGCTGGAGCGCTTGGCAGTGTGCAACCCACCGGCAACTAAGCCCTCCACAAGAACGCCTGGGGACTAGGTGCAAAGGCAAGGCAGGAGTGGAGCTGAGGCCAGAAAGGCGCCAGTAGCATCTCCCAGTCTCGCGCAGCCCGCTCCTTTCTGGACTAGAATCCTAGCCGCGAGGCAAGTCTGGGCAAGGCTCGCCCAGGGCAGAGCAGCCTCACGCCAGCCCTCTGCCAGATCGGGCCTCTGAGCAGAGCTGGAGCTCTGCCGTACTGGAGGCGCACTGGGCTCCGCCCAAGTAGTGATTGCAGCCCCACGCATCTGGGCTGCCTCCTCTTCTCCCAAGGAGGCTCGCTTCCCTCATGCTGTGCACTAGGCTTCCAGGCGGGGGCGCCCCGCGCCTCCTACAGGTCTTGACTCAGGAGCTGCTTCCCTGAGCTGGGGCTGTGGATGGGAGCCCAGACACGCAGGGGCAGGCCCCAACCACCTGCACACGTCTCTGCTGGGGAGGAGAGCACTAGGGAAATGACGTCTGTCAGGCACCTTCTGGGCGCTCACCGAGTCAGCCTCAGCGTGTTTGGGGCTGCAGACCACAGCCAGAGGCCCTGTGAGCCTTGTGCTCTCCGTGCTGTGCTGAGTCTGGGCGGTCAAGCAACCGTAAGAATAGACTTTCAGTTGCCCTCACTTTGCCTCTACTAGAGCCCTCAAGCTGGAGCGCTTGGCAGTGTGCAACCCACCGGCAACTAAGCCCTCCACAAGAACGCCTGGGGACTAGGTGCAAAGGCAAGGCAGGAGTGGAGCTGAGGCCAGGAAGGCGCCAGTAGCATCTCCCAGTCTCGCACAGCCCGCTCCTTTCTGGACTAGAAGCCTAGCCGCGAGGCAAGTCTGGGCAAGGCTCGCCCAGGGCAGAGCAGCCTCACGCCAGCCCTCTGCCAGATCGGGCCTCTGAGCAGAGCTGGAGCTCTGCCGTACTGGAGGCGCACTGGGCTCCGCCCAAGTAGTGATTGCAGCCCCACGCATCTGGGCTGCCTCCTCTTCTCCCAAGGAGGCTCGCTTCCCTCATGCTGTGCACTAGGCTTCCAGGCGGGGGCGCCCCGCGCCTCCTACAGGTCTTGACTCAGGAGCTGCTTCCCTGAGCTGGGGCTGTGGACGGGAGCCCAGACACGCAGGGGCAGGCCCCAACCACCTGCACACGTCTCTGCCTGGGAGGAGAGCACTAGGGAAATGACGTCTGTCAGGCACCTTCTGGGCGCTCACCGAGTCAGCCTCAGCGTGTGTGGGGCTGCAGACCACAGCCAGAGGCCCTGTGAGCCTTGTGCTCTCCGTGCTGTGCTGAGTCTGGGCGGTCAAGCAACCGCTGGAGGAGCCCTGCAGTTGCCCTCCCATTGCCTCTAATAGAGCCCTCTCTGCTGGAGCGCTTGGCAGTGTGCAACCCACCGGCAACTAAGCCCTCCACAAGAACGCCTGAGGACTAGGTGCAAAGGTAAGGCAGGAGTGGTGCTGAGGCCAGGAAGGCGCCAGTAGCATCTCCCAGTCTCGCGCAGCCCGCTCCTTTCTGGACTGGAAGCCTAGCCGCGAGGCAAGTCTGGGCAAGGCTCGCCCAGGGCAGAGCAGCCTCACGCCAGCAACTCTGCCAGATCGGGCCTCTGAGCAGAGCTGGAGCTCTGCCGTACTGGAGGCGCACTCGGCTCCGCCAAAGCAGTGAATGCAGCCGCACACAGCAGGGCTGCCTTCTCTTCTCCCGAGGAGGCTCGCTTCCCGCATGCTGGAAACTAGGCTTCCAGGCGGGGCCCCCTGCGCCCTCCACAGGTCTTGGCTCAGGAGCTGCTTCCCTGAGCTGGGGCTGTGGACGGGAGCCCAGACACGCAGGGGCAGGCCCCAACCACCTGCACACGTCTCTGCTGGGGAGGAGAGCACTAGGGAAATGACGTCTGTCAGGCACCTTCTGGGCGCTCACCGAGTCAGCCTCAGCGTGTGTGGGGCTGCAGACCACAGCCAGAGGCCCTGTGAGCCTTGTGCTCTCCGTGCTGTGCTGAGTCTGGGCGGTCAAGCAACCGTAAGAATAGACTTCCAGTTGCCCTCACTTTGCCTCTACTAGAGCCCTCAAGCTGGAGCGCTTGGCAGTGTGCAACCCACCGGCAACTAAGCCCTCCACAAGAACGCCTGGGGACTAGGTGCAAAGGCAAGGCAGGAGTGGAGCTGAGGCCAGGAAGGCGCCAGTAGCATCTCCCAGTCTCGCGCAGCCCGCTCCTTTCTGGACTAGAATCCTAGCTGCGAGGCAAGTCTGGGCAAGGCTCGCCCAGGGCAGAGCAGCCTCACGCCAGCCCTCTGCCAGATCGGGCCTCTGAGCAGAGCTGGAGCTCTGCCGTACTGGAGGCGCACTGGGCTCCGCCCAAGTAGTGATTGCAGCCCCACGCATCTGGGCTGCCTCCTCTTCTCCCAAGGAGGCTCGCTTCCCTCATGCTGTGCACTAGGCTTCCAGGCGGGGGCGCCCCGCGCCTCCTACAGGTCTTGACTCAGGAGCTGCTTCCCTGAGCTGGGGCTGTGGACGGGAGCCCAGACACGCAGGGGCAGGCCCCAACCACCTGCACACATCTCTGCCTGGGAGGAGAGCACTAGGGAAATGACGTCTGTCAGGCACCTTCTGGGCGCTCACCGAGTCAGCCTCAGCGTGTGTGGGGCTGCAGACCACAGCCAGAGGCCCTGTGAGCCTTGTGCTCTCCGTGCTGTGCTGAGTCTGGGCGGTCAAGCAACCGCTGGAGGAGCCCTGCAGTTGCCCTCCCATTGCCTCTAATAGAGCCCTCTCTGCTGGAGCGCTTGGCAGTGTGCAACCCACCGGCAACTAAGCCCTCCACAAGAACGCCTGAGGACTAGGTGCAAAGGTAAGGCAGGAGTGGTGCTGAGGCCAGGAAGGCGCCAGTAGCATCTCCCAGTCTCGCGCAGCCCGCTCCTTTCTGGACTGGAAGCCTAGCCGCGAGGCAAGTCTGGGCAAGGCTCGCCCAGGGCAGAGCAGCCTCACGCCAGCAACTCTGCCAGATCGGGCCTCTGAGCAGAGCTGGAGCTCTGCCGTACTGGAGGCGCACTCGGCTCCGCCAAAGCAGTGAATGCAGCCGCACAAAGCAGGGCTGTCTTCTCTTCACCCGAGGAGGCTCGCTTCCCGCATGCTGGAAACTAGGCTTCCAGGCGGGGCCCCCTGCGCCCTCCACAGGTCTTGGCTCAGGAGCTGCTTCCCTGAGCTGGGGCTGTGGACGGGAGCCCAGACACGCAGGGGCAGGCCCCAACCACCTGCACACGTCTCTGCTGGGGAGGAGAGCACTAGGGAAATGACGTCTGTCAGGCACCTTCTGGGCGCTCACCGAGTCAGCCTCAGCGTGTGTTGGGCTGCAGACCACAGCCAGAGGCCCTGTGAGCCTTGTGCTCTCCGTGCTGTGCTGAGTCTGGGCGGTCAAGCAACCGTAAAAATAGACTTTCAGTTGCCCTCACTTTGCCTCTACTAGAGCCCTCAAGCTGGAGCGCTTGGCAGTGTGCAACCCATCGGCAAATAAGTTCTCCACAAGAAGGCCTGGGGACTAGGTGCAAAGACAAGGCAGGAGTGGAGCTGAGGCCAGGAAGGCGCCAGTAGCATCTCCCAGTCTCGCGCAGCCCGCTCCTTTCTGGACTGGAAGCCTAGCCGCGAGGCAAGTCTGGGCAAGGCTCGCCCAGGGCAGAGCAGCCTCACGCCAGCCCTCTGCCAGATCGGGCCTCTGAGCAGAGCTGGAGCTCTGCCGTACTGGAGGCGCACTCGGCTCCGCCCAAGCAGTGATTGCAGCCCCACGCATCTGGGCTGCCTCCTCTTCTCCCAAGGAGGCTCGCTTCCCTCATGCTGTGCACTAGGCTTCCAGGCGGGGGCGCCCCGCGCCTCCTACAGGTCTTGACTCAGGAGCTGCTTCCCTGAGCTGGGGCTGTGGATGGGAGCCCAGACACGCAGGGGCAGGCCCCAACCACCTGCACACGTCTCTGCTGGGGAGGAGAGCACTAGGGAAATGACGTCTGTCAGGCACCTTCTGGGCGCTCACCGAGTCAGCCTCAGCGTGCTTGGGGCTGCAGACCACAGCCAGAGGCCCTGTGAGCCTTGTGCTCTCCGTGCTGTGCTGAGTCTGGGCGGTCAAGCAACCGTAAGAATAGACTTTCAGTTGCCCTCACTTTGCCTCTACTAGAGCCCTCAAGCTGGAGCGCTTGGCAGTGTGCAACCCACCGGCAACTAAGCCCTCCACAAGAACGCCTGGGGACTAGGTGCAAAGGCAAGGCAGGAGTGGAGCTGAGGCCAGGAAGGCGCCAGTAGCATCTCCCAGTCTCGCACAGCCCGCTCCTTTCTGGACTAGAAGCCTAGCCGCGAGGCAAGTCTGGGCAAGGCTCGCCCAGGGCAGAGCAGCCTCACGCCAGCCCTCTGCCAGATCGGGCCTCTGAGCAGAGCTGGAACTCTGCCGTACTGGAGGCGCACTGGGCTCCGCCCAAGTAGTGATTGCAGCCCCACGCATCTGGGCTGCCTCCTCTTCTCCCAAGGAGGCTCGCTTCCCTCATGCTGTGCACTAGGATTCCAGGCGGGGGCGCCCCGCGCCTCCTACAGGTCTTGACTCAGGAGCTGCTTCCCTGAGCTGGGGCTGTGGACGGGAGCCCAGACACGCAGGGGCAGGCCCCAACCACCTGCACACGTCTCTGCCTGGGAGGAGAGCACTAGGGAAATGACGTCTGTCAGGCACCTTCTGGGCGCTCACCGAGTCAGCCTCAGCGTGTGTGGGGCTGCAGACCACAGCCAGAGGCCCTGTGAGCCTTGTGCTCTCCGTGCTGTGCTGAGTCTGGGCGGTCAAGCAACCGCTGGAGGAGCCCTGCAGTTGCCCTCCCATTGCCTCTAATAGAGCCCTCTCTGCTGGAGCGCTTGGCAGTGTGCAACCCACCGGCAACTAAGCCCTCCACAAGAAAGCCTGAGGACTAGGTGCAAAGGTAAGGCAGGTGTGGTGCTTAGGCCAGGAAGGCGCCAGTAGCATCTCCCAGTCTCGCGCAGCCCGCTCCTTTCTGGACTGGAAGCCTAGCCGCGAGGCAAGTCTGGGCAAGGCTCGCCCAGGGCAGAGCAGCCTCACGCCAGCAACTCTGCCAGATCGGGCCTCTGAGCAGAGCTGGAGCTCTGCCGTACTGGAGGCGCACTCGGCTCCGCCAAAGCAGTGAATGCAGCCGCACACAGCAGGGCTGCCTTCTCTTCTCCCGAGGAGGCTCGCTTCCCGCATGCTGGAAACTAGGCTTCCAGGCGGGGCCCCCTGCGCCCTCCACAGGTCTTGGCTCAGGAGCTGCTTCCCTGAGCTGGGGCTGTGGACGGGAGCCCAGACACGCAGGGGCAGGCCCCAACCACCTGCACACGTCTCTGCTGGGGAGGAGAGCACTAGGGAAATGACGTCTGTCAGGCACCTTCTGGGCGCTCACCGAGTCAGCCTCAGCGTGTGTTGGGCTGCAGACCACAGCCAGAGGCCCTGTGAGCCTTGTGCTCTCCGTGCTGTGCTGAGTCTGGGCGGTCAAGCAACCGTAAAAATAGACTTTCAGTTGCCCTCACTTTGCCTCTACTAGAGCCCTCAAGCTGGAGCGCTTGGCAGTGTGCAACCCATCGGCAACTAAGTTCTCCACAAGAAGGCCTGGGGACTAGGTGCAAAGACAAGGCAGGAGTGGAGCTGAGGCCAGGAAGGCGCCAGTAGCATCTCCCAGTCTCGCGCAGCCCGCTCCTTTCTGGACTGGAAGCCTAGCCGCGAGGCAAGTCTGGGCAAGGCTCGCCCAGGGCAGAGCAGCCTCACGCCAGCCCTCTGCCAGATCGGGCCTCTGAGCAGAGCTGGAGCTCTGCCGTACTGGAGGCGCACTCGGCTCCGCCCAAGCAGTGATTGCAGCCCCACGCATCTGGGCTGCCTCCTCTTCTCCCAAGGAGGCTCGCTTCCCTCATGCTGTGCACTAGGCTTCCAGGCGGGGGCGCCCCGCGCCTCCTACAGGTCTTGACTCAGGAGCTGCTTCCCTGAGCTGGGGCTGTGGATGGGAGCCCAGACACGCAGGGGCAGGCCCCAACCACCTGCACACGTCTCTGCTGGGGAGGAGAGCACTAGGGAAATGACGTCTGTCAGGCACCTTCTGGGCGCTCACCGAGTCAGCCTCAGCGTGTTTGGGGCTGCAGACCACAGCCAGAGGCCCTGTGAGCCTTGTGCTCTCCGTGCTGTGCTGAGCCTGGGCGATCAAGCAACCGTAAGAATAGACTTTCAGTTGCCCTCACTTTGCCTCTACTAGAGCCCTCAAGCTGGAGCGCTTGGCAGTGTGCAACCCACCGGCAACTAAGCCCTCCACAAGAACGCCTGGGGACTAGGTGCAAAGGCAAGGCAGGAGTGGAGCTGAGGCCAGGAATGCGCCAGTAGCATCTCCCAGTCTCGCACAGCCCGCTCCTTTCTGGACTGGAAGCCTAGCCGCGAGGCAAGTCTGGGCAAGGCTCGCCCAGGGCAGAGCAGCCTCACGCCAGCCCTCTGCCAGATCGGGCCTCTGAGCAGAGCTGGAGCTCTGCCGTACTGGAGGCGCACTGGGCTCCGCCCAAGTAGTGATTGCAGCCCCACGCATCTGGGCTGCCTCCTCTTCTCCCAAGGAGGCTCGCTTCCCTCATGCTGTGCACTAGGCTTCCAGGCGGGGGCGCCCCGCGCCTCCTACAGGTCTTGACTCAGGAGCTGCTTCCCTGAGCTGGGGCTGTGGACGGGAGCCCAGACACGCAGGGGCAGGCCCCAACCACCTGCACACGTCTCTGCCTGGGAGGAGAGCACTAGGGAAATGACGTCTGTCAGGCACCTTCTGGGCGCTCACCGAGTCAGCCTCAGCGTGTGTGGGGCTGCAGACCACAGCCAGAGGCCCTGTGAGCCTTGTGCTCTCCGTGCTGTGCTGAGTCTGGGCGGTCAAGCAACCGCTGGAGGAGCCCTGCAGTTGCCCTCCCATTGCCTCTAATAGAGCCCTCTCTGCTGGAGCGCTTGGCAGTGTGCAACCCACCGGCAACTAAGCCCTCCACAAGAACGCCTGAGGACTAGGTGCAAAGGTAAGGCAGGAGTGGTGCTGAGGCCAGGAAGGCGCCAGTAGCATCTCCCAGTCTCGCGCAGCCCGCTCCTTTCTGGACTGGAAGCCTAGCCGCGAGGCAAGTCTGGGCAAGGCTCGCCCAGGGCAGAGCAGCCTCACGCCAGCAACTCTGCCAGATCGGGCCTCTGAGCAGAGCTGGAGCTCTGCCGTACTGGAGGTGCACTCGGCTCCGCCAAAGCAGTGAATGCAGCCGCACACAGCAGGGCTGCCTTCTCTTCTCCCGAGGAGGCTCGCTTCCCGCATGCTGGAAACTAGGTTTCCAGGCGGGGCCCCCTGCGCCCTCCACAGGTCTTGGCTCAGGAGCTGCTTCCCTGAGCTGGGGCTGTGGACGGGAGCCCAGACACGCAGGGGCAGGCCCCAACCACCTGCACACGTCTCTGCTGGGGAGGAGAGCACTAGGGAAATGACGTCTGTCAAGCACCTTCTGGGCGCTCACCGAGTCAGCCTCAGCGTGTGTTGGGCTGCAGACCACAGCCAGAGGCCCTGTGAGCCTTGTGCTCTCCGTGCTGTGCTGAGTCTGGGCGGTCAAGCAACCGTAAGAATAGACTTCCAGTTGCCCTCACTTTGCCTCTACTAGAGCCCTCAAGCTGGAGCGCTTGGCAGTGTGCAACCCACCGGCAACTAAGCCCTCCACAAGAAAGCCTGGGGACTAGGTGCAAAGGCAAGGCAGGAGTGGAGCTGAGGCCAGGAAGGCGCCAGTAGCATCTCCCAGTCTCGCGCAGCCCGCTCCTTTCTGGACTGGAAGCCTAGCCGCGAGGCAAGTCTGGGCAAGGCTCGCCCAGGGCAGAGCAGCCTCACGCCAGCCCTCTGCCAGATCGGGCCTCTGAGCAGAGCTGGAGCTCTGCCGTACTGGAGGCGCACTCGGCTCCGCCCAAGCAGTGATTGCAGCCCCACGCATCTGGGCTGCCTCCTCTTCTCCCAAGGAAGCTCGATTCCCTCATGCTGTGCACTAGGCTTCCAGGCGGGGGCGCCCCGCGCCTCCTACAGGTCTTGGCTGAGGAGCTGCTTCCCTGAGCTGGGGCTGTGGACGGGAGCCCAGACACGCAGGGGCAGGCCCCAACCACCTGCACACGTCTCTGCCTGGGAGGAGAGCACTAGGGAAATGACGTCTGTCAGGCACCTTCTGGGCGCTCACCGAGTCAGCCTCAGCGTGTGTGGGGCTGCAGACCACAGCCAGAGGCCCTGTGAGCCTTGTGCTCTCCGTGCTGTGCTGAGTCTGGGCGGTCAAGCAACCGCTGGAGGAGCCCTGCAGTTGCCCTCCCATTGCCTCTAATAGAGCCCTCTCTGCTGGAGCGCTTGGCAGTGTGCAACCCACCGGCAACTAAGCCCTCCACAAGAACGCCTGAGGACTAGGTGCAAAGGTAAGGCAGGAGTGGTGCTGAGGCCAGGAAGGCGCCAGTAGCATCTCCCAGTCTCGCGCAGCCCGCTCCTTTCTGGACTGGAAGCCTAGCCGCGAGGCAAGTCTGGGCAAGGCTCGCCCAGGGCAGAGCAGCCTCACGCCAGCAACTCTGCCAGATCGGGCCTCTGAGCAGAGCTGGAGCTCTGCCGTACTGGAGGTGCACTCGGCTCCGCCAAAGCAGTGAATGCAGCCGCACACAGCAGGGCTGCCTTCTCTTCTCCCGAGGAGGCTCGCTTCCCGCATGCTGGAAACTAGGTTTCCAGGCGGGGCCCCCTGCGCCCTCCACAGGTCTTGGCTCAGGAGCTGCTTCCCTGAGCTGGGGCTGTGGACGGGAGCCCAGACACGCAGGGGCAGGCCCCAACCACCTGCACACGTCTCTGCTGGGGAGGAGAGCACTAGGGAAATGACGTCTGTCAGGCACCTTCTGGGCGCTCACCGAGTCAGCCTCAGCGTGTGTTGGGCTGCAGACCACAGCCAGAGGCCCTGTGAGCCTTGTGCTCTCCGTGCTGTGCTGAGTCTGGGCGGTCAAGCAACCGTAAGAATAGACTTCCAGTTGCCCTCACTTTGCCTCTACTAGAGCCCTCAAGCTGGAGCGCTTGGCAGTGTGCAACCCACCGGCAACTAAGCCCTCCACAAGAAAGCCTGGGGACTAGGTGCAAAGGCAAGGCAGGAGTGGAGCTGAGGCCAGGAAGGCGCCAGTAGCATCTCCCAGTCTCGCGCAGCCCGCTCCTTTCTGGACTGGAAGCCTAGCCGCGAGGCAAGTCTGGGCAAGGCTCGCCCAGGGCAGAGCAGCCTCACGCCAGCCCTCTGCCAGATCGGGCCTCTGAGCAGAGCTGGAGCTCTGCCGTACTGGAGGCGCACTCGGCTCCGCCCAAGCAGTGATTGCAGCCCCACGCATCTGGGCTGCCTCCTCTTCTCCCAAGGAGGCTCGCTTCCCTCATGCTGTGCACTAGGCTTCCAGGCGGGGGCGCCCCGCGCCTCCTACAGGTCTTGACTCAGGAGCTGCTTCCCTGAGCTGGGGCTGTGGATGGGAGCCCAGACACGCAGGGGCAGGCCCCAACCACCTGCACACGTCTCTGCTGGGGAGGAGAGCACTAGGGAAATGACGTCTGTCAGGCACCTTCTGGGCGCTCACCGAGTCAGCCTCAGCGTGTGTTGGGCTGCAGACCACAGCCAGAGGCCCTGTGAGCCTTGTGCTCTCCGTGCTGTGCTGAGTCTGGGCGGTCAAGCAACCGTAAGAATAGACTTCCAGTTGCCCTCACTTTGCCTCTACTAGAGCCCTCAAGCTGGAGCGCTTGGCAGTGTGCAACCCACCGGCAACTAAGCCCTCCACAAGAAAGCCTGGGGACTAGGTGCAAAGGCAAGGCAGGAGTGGAGCTGAGGCCAGGAAGGCGCCAGTAGCATCTCCCAGTCTCGCGCAGCCCGCTCCTTTCTGGACTGGAAGCCTAGCCGCGAGGCAAGTCTGGGCAAGGCTCGCCCAGGGCAGAGCAGCCTCACGCCAGCCCTCTGCCAGATCGGGCCTCTGAGCAGAGCTGGAGCTCTGCCGTACTGGAGGCGCACTCGGCTCCGCCCAAGCAGTGATTGCAGCCCCACGCATCTGGGCTGCCTCCTCTTCTCCCAAGGAGGCTCGCTTCCCTCATGCTGTGCACTAGGCTTCCAGGCGGGGGCGCCCCGCGCCTCCTACAGGTCTTGACTCAGGAGCTGCTTCCCTGAGCTGGGGCTGTGGATGGGAGCCCAGACACGCAGGGGCAGGCCCCAACCACCTGCACACGTCTCTGCTGGGGAGGAGAGCACTAGGGAAATGACGTCTGTCAGGCACCTTCTGGGCGCTCACCGAGTCAGCCTCAGCGTGTGTTGGGCTGCAGACCACAGCCAGAGGCCCTGTGAGCCTTGTGCTCTCCGTGCTGTGCTGAGTCTGGGCGGTCAAGCAACCGTAAGAATAGACTTCCAGTTGCCCTCACTTTGCCTCTACTAGAGCCCTCAAGCTGGAGCGCTTGGCAGTGTGCAACCCACCGGCAACTAAGCCCTCCACAAGAAAGCCTGGGGACTAGGTGCAAAGGCAAGGCAGGAGTGGAGCTGAGGCCAGGAAGGCGCCAGTAGCATCTCCCAGTCTCGCGCAGCCCGCTCCTTTCTGGACTGGAAGCCTAGCCGCGAGGCAAGTCTGGGCAAGGCTCGCCCAGGGCAGAGCAGCCTCACGCCAGCCCTCTGCCAGATCGGGCCTCTGAGCAGAGCTGGAGCTCTGCCGTACTGGAGGCGCACTCGGCTCCGCCCAAGCAGTGATTGCAGCCCCACGCATCTGGGCTGCCTCCTCTTCTCCCAAGGAAGCTCGATTCCCTCATGCTGTGCACTAGGCTTCCAGGCGGGGGCGCCCCGCGCCTCCTACAGGTCTTGGCTGAGGAGCTGCTTCCCTGAGCTGGGGCTGTGGACGGGAGCCCAGACACGCAGGGGCAGGCCCCAACCACCTGCACACGTCTCTGCCTGGGAGGAGAGCACTAGGGAAATGACGTCTGTCAGGCACCTTCTGGGCGCTCACCGAGTCAGCCTCAGCGTGTGTGGGGCTGCAGACCACAGCCAGAGGCCCTGTGAGCCTTGTGCTCTCCGTGCTGTGCTGAGTCTGGGCGGTCAAGCAACCGCTGGAGGAGCCCTGCAGTTGCCCTCCCATTGCCTCTAATAGAGCCCTCTCTGCTGGAGCGCTTGGCAGTGTGCAACCCACCGGCAACTAAGCCCTCCACAATAACGCCTGAGGACTAGGTGCAAAGGTAAGGCAGGAGTGGTGCTGAGGCCAGGAAGGCGCCAGTAGCATCTCCCAGTCTCGCGCAGCCCGCTCCTTTCTGGACTGGAAGCCTAGCCGCGAGGCAAGTCTGGGCAAGGCTCGCCCAGGGCAGAGCAGCCTCACGCCAGCAACTCTGCCAGATCGGGCCTCTGAGCAGAGCTGGAGCTCTGCCGTACTGGAGGCGCACTCGGCTCCGCCAAAGCAGTGAATGCAGCCGCACACAGCAGGGCTGCCTTCTCTTCACCCGAGGAGGCTCGCTTCCCGCATGCTGGAAACTAGGCTTCCAGGCGGGGCCCCCTGCGCCCTCCACAGGTCTTGGCTCAGGAGCTGCTTCCCTGAGCTGGGGCTGTGGACGGGAGCCCAGACACGCAGGGGCAGGCCCCAACCACCTGCACACGTCTCTGCTGGGGAGGAGAGCACTAGGGAAATGACGTCTGTCAGGCACCTTCTGGGCGCTCACCGAGTCAGCCTCAGCGTGTGTTGGGCTGCAGACCACAGCCAGAGGCCCTGTGAGCCTTGTGCTCTCCGTGCTGTGCTGAGTCTGGGCGGTCAAGCAACCGTAAAAATAGACTTTCAGTTGCCCTCACTTTGCCTCTACTAGAGCCCTCAAGCTGGAGCGCTTGGCAGTGTGCAACCCATCGGCAACTAAGTTCTCCACAAGAAGGCCTGGGGACTAGGTGCAAAGACAAGGCAGGAGTGGAGCTGAGGCCAGGAAGGCGCCAGTAGCATCTCCCAGTCTCGCGCAGCCCGCTCCTTTCTGGACTGGAAGCCTAGCCGCGAGGCAAGTCTGGGCAAGGCTCGCCCAGGGCAGAGCAGCCTCACGCCAGCCCTCTGCCAGATCGGGCCTCTGAGCAGAGCTGGAGCTCTGCCGTACTGGAGGCGCACTCGGCTCCGCCCAAGCAGTGATTGCAGCCCCACGCATCTGGGCTGCCTCCTCTTCTCCCAAGGAGGCTCGCTTCCCTCATGCTGTGCACTAGGCTTCCAGGCGGGGGCGCCCCGCGCCTCCTACAGGTCTTGACTCAGGAGCTGCTTCCCTGAGCTGGGGCTGTGGATGGGAGCCCAGACACGCAGGGGCAGGCCCCAACCCCCTGCACACGTCTCTGCTGGGGAGGAGAGCACTAGGGAAATGACGTCTGTCAGGCACCTTCTGGGCGCTCACCGAGTCAGCCTCAGCGTGTTTGGGGCTGCAGACCACAGCCAGAGGCCCTGTGAGCCTTGTGCTCTCCGTGCTGTGCTGAGTCTGTGCGGTCAAGCAACCGTAAGAATAGACTTTCAGTTGCCCTCACTTTGCCTCTACTAGAGCCCTCAAGCTGGAGCGCTTGGCAGTGTGCAACCCACCGGCAACTAAGCCCTCCACAAGAACGCCTGGGGACTAGGTGCAAAGGCAAGGCAGGAGTGGAGCTGAGGCCAGGAAGGCGCCAGTAGCATCTCCCAGTCTCGCACAGCCCGCTACTTTCTGGACTAGAAGCCTAGCCGCGAGGCAAGTCTGGGCAAGGCTCGCCCAGGGCAGAGCAGCCTCACGCCAGCCCTCTGCCAGATCGGGCTTCTGAGCAGAGCTGGAGCTCTGCCGTACTGGAGGCGCACTCGGCTCCGCCCAAGCAGTGATTGCAGCCCCACGCATCTGGGCTGCCTCCTCTTCTCCCAAGGAAGCTCGATTCCCTCATGCTGTGCACTAGGCTTCCAGGCGGGGGCGCCCCGCGCCTCCTACAGGTCTTGGCTGAGGAGCTGCTTCCCTGAGCTGGGGCTGTGGACGGGAGCCCAGACACGCAGGGGCAGGCCCCAACCACCTGCACACGTCTCTGCCTGGGAGGAGAGCACTAGGGAAATGACGTCTGTCAGGCACCTTCTGGGCGCTCACCGAGTCAGCCTCAGCGTGTGTGGGGCTGCAGACCACAGCCAGAGGCCCTGTGAGCCTTGTGCTCTCCGTGCTGTGCTGAGTCTGGGCGGTCAAGCAACCGCTGGAGGAGCCCTGCAGTTGCCCTCCCATTGCCTCTAATAGAGCCCTCTCTGCTGGAGCGCTTGGCAGTGTGCAACCCACCGGCAACTAAGCCCTCCACAATAACGCCTGAGGACTAGGTGCAAAGGTAAGGCAGGAGTGGTGCTGAGGCCAGGAAGGCGCCAGTAGCATCTCCCAGTCTCGCGCAGCCCGCTCCTTTCTGGACTGGAAGCCTAGCCGCGAGGCAAGTCTGGGCAAGGCTCGCCCAGGGCAGAGCAGCCTCACGCCAGCAACTCTGCCAGATCGGGCCTCTGAGCAGAGCTGGAGCTCTGCCGTACTGGAGGTGCACTCGGCTCCGCCAAAGCAGTGAATGCAGCCGCACACAGCAGGGCTGCCTTCTCTTCTCCCGAGGAGGCTCGCTTCCCGCATGCTGGAAACTAGGTTTCCAGGCGGGGCCCCCTGCGCCCTCCACAGGTCTTGGCTCAGGAGCTGCTTCCCTGAGCTGGGGCTGTGGACGGGAGCCCAGACACGCAGGGGCAGGCCCCAACCACCTGCACACGTCTCTGCTGGGGAGGAGAGCACTAGGGAAATGACGTCTGTCAGGCACCTTCTGGGCGCTCACCGAGTCAGCCTCAGCGTGTGTTGGGCTGCAGACCACAGCCAGAGGCCCTGTGAGCCTTGTGCTCTCCGTGCTGTGCTGAGTCTGGGCGGTCAAGCAACCGTAAGAATAGACTTCCAGTTGCCCTCACTTTGCCTCTACTAGAGCCCTCAAGCTGGAGCGCTTGGCAGTGTGCAACCCACCGGCAACTAAGCCCTCCACAAGAACGCCTGGGGACTAGGTGCAAAGGCAAGGCAGGAGTGGAGCTGAGGCCAGGAAGGCGCCAGTAGCATCTCCCAGTCTCGCGCAGCCCGCTCCTTTCTGGACTGGAAGCCTAGCCGCGAGGCAAGTCTGGGCAAGGCTCGCCCAGGGCAGAGCAGCCTCACGCCAGCCCTCTGCCAGATCGGGCCTCTGAGCAGAGCTGGAGCTCTGCCGTACTGGAGGCGCACTCGGCTCCGCCCAAGCAGTGATTGCAGCCCCACGCATCTGGGCTGCCTCCTCTTCTCCCAAGGAGGCTCGCTTCCCTCATGCTGTGCACTAGGCTTCCAGGCGGGGGCGCCCCGCGCCTCCTACAGGTCTTGACTCAGGAGCTGCTTCCCTGAGCTGGGGCTGTGGATGGGAGCCCAGACACGCAGGGGCAGGCCCCAACCACCTGCACACGTCTCTGCTGGGGAGGAGAGCACTAGGGAAATGACGTCTGTCAGGCACCTTCTGGGCGCTCACCGAGTCAGCCTCAGCGTGTGTTGGGCTGCAGACCACAGCCAGAGGCCCTGTGAGCCTTGTGCTCTCCGTGCTGTGCTGAGTCTGGGCGGTCAAGCAACCGTAAGAATAGACTTCCAGTTGCCCTCACTTTGCCTCTACTAGAGCCCTCAAGCTGGAGCGCTTGGCAGTGTGCAACCCACCGGCAACTAAGCCCTCCACAAGAAAGCCTGGGGACTAGGTGCAAAGGCAAGGCAGGAGTGGAGCTGAGGCCAGGAAGGCGCCAGTAGCATCTCCCAGTCTCGCGCAGCCCGCTCCTTTCTGGACTGGAAGCCTAGCCGCGAGGCAAGTCTGGGCAAGGCTCGCCCAGGGCAGAGCAGCCTCACGCCAGCCCTCTGCCAGATCGGGCCTCTGAGCAGAGCTGGAGCTCTGCCGTACTGGAGGCGCACTCGGCTCCGCCCAAGCAGTGATTGCAGCCCCACGCATCTGGGCTGCCTCCTCTTCTCCCAAGGAAGCTCGCTTCCCTCATGCTGTGCACTAGGCTTCCAGGCGGGGGCGCCCCGCGCCTCCTACAGGTCTTGGCTGAGGAGCTGCTTCCCTGAGCTGGGGCTGTGGACGGGAGCCCAGACACGCAGGGGCAGGCCCCAACCACCTGCACACGTCTCTGCTGGGGAGGAGAGCACTAGGGAAAGGACGTCTGTCAGGCACCTTCTGGTCGCTCACCGAGTCAGCCTCAGCGTGTGTGGGGCTGCAGACCACAGCCAGAGGCCCTGTGAGCCTTGTGCTCTCCGTGCTGTGCTGAGTCTGGGCGGTCAAGCAACCGCTGGAGGAGCCCTGCAGTTGCCCTCCCATTGCCTCTAATAGAGCCCTCTCTGCTGGAGCGCTTGGCAGTGTGCAACCCACCGGCAACTAAGCCCTCCACAAGAACGCCTGAGGACTAGGTGCAAAGGTAAGGCAGGAGTGGTGCTGAGGCCAGGAAGGCGCCAGTAGCATCTCCCAGTCTCGCGCAGCCCGCTCCTTTCTGGACTGGAAGCCTAGCCGCGAGGCAAGTCTGGGCAAGGCTCGCCCAGGGCAGAGCAGCCTCACGCCAGCAACTCTGCCAGATCGGGCCTCTGAGCAGAGCTGGAGCTCTGCCGTACTGGAGGCGCACTCGGCTCCGCCAAAGCAGTGAATGCAGCCGCACACAGCAGGGCTGCCTTCTCTTCTCCCGAGGAGGTTCGCTTCCCGCATGCTGGAATCTAGGCTTCCAGGCGGGGCCCCCTGCGCCCTCCACAGGTCTTGGCTCAGGAGCTGCTTCCCTGAGCTGGGGCTGTGGACGGGAGCCCAGACACGCAGGGCAAGCCCCAACCACCTGCACACGTCTCTGCTGGGGAGGAGCGCACTAGGGAAATGACGTCTGTCAGGCACCTTCTGGGCGCTCACCGAGTCAGCCTCAGCGTGTGTGGGGCTGCAGACCACAGCCAGAGGCCCTGTGAGCCTTGTGCTCTCCGTGCTGTGCTGAGTCTGGGCGGTCAAGCAACCGTAAGAATAGACTTTCAGTTGCCCTCACTTTGCCTCTACTAGAGCTCTCAAGCTGGAGCGCTTGGCAGTGTGCAACCCACCGGCAACTAAGCCCTCCACAAGAACGCCTGGGGACTAGGTGCAAAGGCAAGGCAGGAGTGGAGCTGAGGCCAGGAAGGCGCCAGTAGGATCTCCCAGTCTCGCGCAGCCCGCTCCTTTCTGGACTAGAATCCTAGCCGCGAGGCAAGTCTGGGCAAGGCTCGCCCAGGGCAGAGCAGCCTCACGCCAGCCCTCTGCCAGATCGGGCCTCTGAGCAGAGCTGGAGCTCTGCCGTACTGGAGGCGCACTGGGCTCCGCCCAAGTAGTGATTGCAGCCCCACGCATCTGGGCTGCCTCCTCTTCTCCCAAGGAGGCTCGCTTCCCTCATGCTGTGCACTAGGCTTCCAGGCGGGGGCGCCCCGCGCCTCCTACAGGTCTTGACTCAGGAGCTGCTTCCCTGAGCTGGGGCTGTGGACGGGAGCCCAGACACGCAGGGGAAGGCCCCAACCACCTGCACACGTCTCTGCCTGGGAGGAGAGCACTAGGGAAATGACGTCTGTCAGGCACCTTCTGGGCGCTCACCGAGTCAGCCTCAGCGTGTGTGGGGCTGCAGACCACAGCCAGAGGCCCTGTGAGCCTTGTGCTCTCCGTGCTGTGCTGAGTCTGGGCGGTCAAGCAACCGCTGGAGGAGCCCTGCAGTTGCCCTCCCATTGCCTCTAATAGAGCCCTCTCTGCTGGAGCGCTTGGCAGTGTGCAACCCACCGGCAACTAAGCCCTCCACAAGAACGCCTGAGGACTAGGTGCAAAGGTAAGGCAGGAGTGGTGCTGAGGCCAGGAAGGCGCCAGTAGCATCTCCCAGTCTCGCGCAGCCCGCTCCTTTCTGGACTGGAAGCCTAGCCGCGAGGCAAGTCTGGGCAAGGCTCGCCCAGGGCAGAGCAGCCTCACGCCAGCAACTCTGCCAGATCGGGCCTCTGAGCAGAGCTGGAGCTCTGCCGTACTGGAGGCGCACTCGGCTCCGCCAAAGCAGTGAATGCAGCCGCACACAGCAGGGCTGCCTTCTCTTCACCCGAGGAGGCTCGCTTCCCGCATGCTGGAAACTAGGCTTCCAGGCGGGGCCCCCTGCGCCCTCCACAGGTCTTGGCTCAGGAGCTGCTTCCCTGAGCTGGGGCTGTGGACGGGAGCCCAGACACGCAGGGGCAGGCCCCAACCACCTGCACACGTCTCTGCTGGGGAGGAGAGCACTAGGGAAATGACGTCTGTCAGGCACCTTCTGGGCGCTCACCGAGTCAGCCTCAGCGTGTGTTGGGCTGCAGACCACAGCCAGAGGCCCTGTGAGCCTTGTGCTCTCCGTGCTGTGCTGAGTCTGGGCGGTCAAGCAACCGTAAAAATAGACTTTCAGTTGCCCTCACTTTGCCTCTACTAGAGCCCTCAAGCTGGAGCGCTTGGCAGTGTGCAACCCATCGGCAACTAAGTTCTCCACAAGAAGGCCTGGGGACTAGGTGCAAAGACAAGGCAGGAGTGGAGCTGAGGCCAGGAAGGCGCCAGTAGCATCTCCCAGTCTCGCGCAGCCCGCTCCTTTCTGGACTGGAAGCCTAGCCGCGAGGCAAGTCTGGGCAAGGCTCGCCCAGGGCAGAGCAGCCTCACGCCAGCCCTCTGCCAGATCGGGCCTCTGAGCAGAGCTGGAGCTCTGCCGTACTGGAGGCGCACTCGGCTCCGCCCAAGCAGTGATTGCAGCCCCACGCATCTGGGCTGCCTCCTCTTCTCCCAAGGAGGCTCGCTTCCCTCATGCTGTGCACTAGGCTTCCAGGCGGGGGCGCCCCGCGCCTCCTACAGGTCTTGACTCAGGAGCTGCTTCCCTGAGCTGGGGCTGTGGATGGGAGCCCAGACACGCAGGGGCAGGCCCCAACCCCCTGCACACGTCTCTGCTGGGGAGGAGAGCACTAGGGAAATGACGTCTGTCAGGCACCTTCTGGGCGCTCACCGAGTCAGCCTCAGCGTGTTTGGGGCTGCAGACCACAGCCAGAGGCCCTGTGAGCCTTGTGCTCTCCGTGCTGTGCTGAGTCTGTGCGGTCAAGCAACCGTAAGAATAGACTTTCAGTTGCCCTCACTTTGCCTCTACTAGAGCCCTCAAGCTGGAGCGCTTGGCAGTGTGCAACCCACCGGCAACTAAGCCCTCCACAAGAACGCCTGGGGACTAGGTGCAAAGGCAAGGCAGGAGTGGAGCTGAGGCCAGGAAGGCGCCAGTAGCATCTCCCAGTCTCGCACAGCCCGCTACTTTCTGGACTAGAAGCCTAGCCGCGAGGCAAGTCTGGGCAAGGCTCGCCCAGGGCAGAGCAGCCTCACGCCAGCCCTCTGCCAGATCGGGCCTCTGAGCAGAGCTGGAGATCTGCCGTACTGGAGGCGCACTGGGCTCCGCCCAAGTAGTGATTGCAGCCCCACGCATCTGGGCTGCCTCCTCTTCTCCCAAGGAGGCTCGCTTCCCTCATGCTGTGCACTAGGCTTCCAGGCGGGGGCGCCCCGCGCCTCCTACAGGTCTTGACTCAGGAGCTGCTTCCCTGAGCTGGGGCTGTGGACGGGAGCCCAGACACACAGGGGCAGGCCCCAACCACCTGCACACGTCTCTGCCTGGGAGGAGAGCACTAGGGAAATGACGTCTGTCAGGCACCTTCTGGGCGCTCACCGAGTCAGCCTCAGCGTGTGTGGGGCTGCAGACCACAGCCAGAGGCCCTGTGAGCCTTGTGCTCTCCGTGCTGTGCTGAGTCTGGGCGGTCAAGCAACCGCTGGAGGAGCCCTGCAGTTGCCCTCCCATTGCCTCTAATAGAGCCCTCTCTGCTGGAGCCCTTGGCAGTGTGCAACCCACCGGCAACTAAGCCCTCCACAAGAACGCCTGAGGACTAGGTGCAAAGGTAAGGCAGGAGTGGTGCTGAGGCCAGGAAGGCGCCAGTAGCATCTCCCAGTCTCGCGCAGCCCGCTCCTTTCTGGACTGGAAGCCTAGCCGCGAGGCAAGTCTGGGCAAGGCTCGCCCAGGGCAGAGCAGCCTCACGCCAGCAACTCTGCCAGATCGGGCCTCTGAGCAGAGCTGGAGCTCTGCCTTACTGGAGGCGCACTCGGCTCCGCCAAAGCAGTGAATGCAGCCGCACACAGCAGGGCTGCCTTCTCTTCTCCCGAGGAGGCTCGCTTCCCGCATGCTGGAAACTAGTCTTCCAGGCGGGGCCCCCTGCGCCCTCCACAGGTCTTGGCTCAGGAGCTGCTTCCCTGAGCTGGGGCTGTGGACGGGAGCCCAGACACGCAGGGGCAGGCCCCAACCACCTGCACAGGTCTCTGCTGGGGAGGAGAGCACTAGGGAAATGACGTCTGTCAGGCACCTTCTGGGCGCTCACCGAGTCATCCTCAGCGTGTGTTGGGCTGCAGACCACAGCCAGAGGCCCTGTGAGCCTTGTGCTCTCCGTGCTGTGCTGAGTCTGGGCGGTCAAGCAACCGTAAGAATAGACTTTCAGTTGCCCTCACTTTGCCTCTACTAGAGCCCTCAAGCTGGAGCGCTTGGCAGTGTGCAACCCACCGGCAACTAAGCCCTCCAAAAGAACGCCTGGGGACTAGGTGCAAAGGCAAGGCAGGAGTGGAGCTGAGGCCAGGAAGGCGCCAGTAGCATCTCCCAGTCTCGCGCAGCCCGCTCCTTTCTGGACTAGAAGCCTAGCCGCGAGGCAAGTCTGGGCAAGGCTCGCCCAGGGCAGAGCAGCCTCACGCCAGCCCTCTGCCAGATCGGGCCTCTGAGCAGAGCTGGAGCTCTGCCGTACTGGAGGCGCACTCGGCTCCACCCAAGCAGTGATTGCAGCCCCACGCATCTGGGCTGCCTCCTCTTCTCCCAGGAGGCTCGCTTCCCTCATGCTGTGCACTAGGCTTCCAGGCGGGGGCGCCCCGCGCCTCCTACAGGTCTTGAATCAGGAGCTGCTTCCCTGAGCTGGGGCTGTGGACGGGAGCCCAGACACGCAGGGGCAGGCCCCAACCACCTGCACACGTCTCTGCTGGGGAGGAGAGCACTAGGGAAATGACGTATGTCAGGCACCTTCTGGGCGCTCACCGAGTCAGCCTCCGCGTGTGTGGGGCTGCAGACCCCAGCCAGGGGCCCTGTGAGCCTTGTGCTCTCCGTGCTGTGCTGAGTCTGGGCGGTCAAGCAACCGTAAGAATAGACTTCCAGTTGCCCTCACTTTGCCTCTACTAGAGCCCTCAAGCTGGAGCGCTTGGCAGTGTGCAACCCACCGGCAACTAAGCCCTCCACAAGAAAGCCTGGGGACTAGGTGCAAAGGCAAGGCAGGAGTGGAGCTGAGGCCAGGAAGGCGCCAGTAGCATCTCCCAGTCTCGCGCAGCCCGCTCCTTTCTGGACTGGAAGCCTAGCCGCGAGGCAAGTCTGGGCAAGGCTCGCCCAGGGCAGAGCAGCCTCACGCCAGCCCTCTGCCAGATCGGGCCTCTGAGCAGAGCTGGAGCTCTGCCGTACTGGAGGCGCACTCGGCTCCGCCCAAGCAGTGATTGCAGCCCCACGCATCTGGGCTGCCTCCTCTTCTCCCAAGGAGGCTCGCTTCCCTCATGCTGTGCACTAGGTTTCCAGGCGGGGGCGCCCCGAGCCTCCTACAGGTCTTGACTCAGGAGCTGCTTCCCTGAGGTGGGGCTGTGGATGGGAGCCCAGACACGCAGGGGCAGGCCCCAACCACCTGCACACGTATCTGCTGGGGAGGAGAGCACTAGGGAAATGACGTCTGTCAGGCACCTTCTGGGCCCTCACCGAGTCAGCCTCAGCGTGTTTGGGGCTGCAGACCACAGCCAGAGGCCCTGTGAGCCTTGTGCTCTCCGTGCTGTGCTGAGTCTGGGCGGTCAAGCAACCGTAAGAATAGACTTTCAGTTGCCCTCACTTTGCCTCTACTAGAGCCCTCAAGCTGGAGCGCTTGGCAGTGTGCAACCCACTGGCAACTAAGCCCTCCACAAGAACGCCTGGGGACTAGGTGCAAAGGCAAGGCAGGAGTGGAGCTGAGGCCAGGAAGGCGCCAGTAGCATCTCCCAGTCTCGCACAGCCCGCTCCTTTCTGGACTAGAAGCCTAGCCGCGAGGCAAGTCTGGGCAAGGCTCGCCCAGGGCAGAGCAGCCTCACGCCAGCCCTCTGCCAGATCGGGCCTCTGAGCAGAGCTGGAGCTCTGCCGTACTGGAGGCGCACTGGGCTCCGCCCAAGTAGTGATTGCAGCCCCACGCATCTGGGCTGCCTCCTCTTCTCCCAAGGAGGCTCGCTTCCCTCATGCTGTGCACTAGGCTTCCAGGCGGGGGCGCCCCGCGCCTCCTACAGGTCTTGACTCAGGAGCTGCTTCCCTGAGCTGGGGCTGTGGACGGGAGCCCAGACACGCAGGGGCAGGCCCCAACCACCTGCACACGTCTCTGCCTGGGAGGAGAGCACTAGGGAAATGACGTCTGTCAGGCACCTTCTGGGCGCTCACCGAGTCAGCCTCAGCGTGTGTGGGGCTGCAGACCACAGCCAGAGGCCCTGTGAGCCTTGTGCTCTCCGTGCTGTGCTGAGTCTGGGCGGTCAAGCAACCGCTGGAGGAGCCCTGCAGTTGCCCTCCCATTGCCTCTAATAGAGCCCTCTCTGCTGGAGCGCTTGGCAGTGTGCAACCCACCGGCAACTAAGCCCTCCACAAGAACGCCTGAGGACTAGGTGCAAAGGTAAGGCAGGAGTGGTGCTGAGGCCAGGAAGGCGCCAGTAGCATCTCCCAGTCTCGCGCAGCCCGCTCCTTTCTGGACTGGAAGCCTAGCCGCGAGGCAAGTCTGGGCAAGGCTCGCCCAGGGCAGAGCAGCCTCACGCCAGCCCTCTGCCAGATCGGGCCTCTGAGCAGAGCTGGAGCTCTGCCGTACTGGAGGCGCACTCGGCTCCGCCCAAGCAGTGATTGCAGCCCCACGCATCTGGGCTGCCTCCTCTTCTCCCAAGGAGGCTCGCTTCCCTCATGCTGTGCACTAGGCTTCCAGGCGGGGGCGCCCCGCGCCTCCTACAGGTCTTGACTCAGGAGCTGCTTCCCTGAGCTGGGGCTGTGGATGGGAGCCCAGACACGCAGGGGCAGGCCCCAACCACCTGCACACGTCTCTGCTGGGGAGGAGAGCACTAGGGAAATGACGTCTGTCAGGCACCTTCTGGGCGCTCACCGAGTCAGCCTCAGCGTGTGTGGGGCTGCAGACCACAGCCAGAGGCCCTGTGAGCCTTGTGCTCTCCGTGCTGTGCTGAGTCTGTGCGGTCAAGCAACCGTAAGAATAGACTTTCAGTTGCCCTCACTTTGCCTCTACTAGAGCCCTCAAGCTGGAGCGCTTGGCAGTGTGCAACCCACCGGCAACTAAGCCCTCCACAAGAACGCCTGGGGACTAGGTGCAAAGGCAAGGCAGGAGTGGAGCTGAGGCCAGGAAGGCGCCAGTAGCATCTCCCAGTCTCGCACAGCCCGCTACTTTCTGGACTAGAAGCCTAGCCGCGAGGCAAGTCTGGGCAAGGCTCGCCCAGGGCAGAGCAGCCTCACGCCAGCCCTCTGCCAGATCGGGCCTCTGAGCAGAGCTGGAGCTCTGCCGTACTGGAGGCGCACTGGGCTCCGCCCAAGTAGTGATTGCAGCCCCACGCATCTGGGCTGCCTCCTCTTCTCCCAAGGAGGCTCGCTTCCCTCATGCTGTGCACTAGGCTTCCAGGCGGGGGCGCCCCGCGCCTCCTACAGGTCTTGACTCAGGAGCTGCTTCCCTGAGCTGGGGCTGTGGACGGGAGCCCAGACACACAGGGGCAGGCCCCAACCACCTGCACACGTCTCTGCCTGGGAGGAGAGCACTAGGGAAATGACGTCTGTCAGGCACCTTCTGGGCGCTCACCGAGTCAGCCTCAGCGTGTGTGGGGCTGCAGACCACAGCCAGAGGCCCTGTGAGCCTTGTGCTCTCCGTGCTGTGCTGAGTCTGGGCGGTCAAGCAACCGCTGGAGGAGCCCTGCAGTTGCCCTCCCATTGCCTCTAATAGAGCCCTCTCTGCTGGAGCCCTTGGCAGTGTGCAACCCACCGGCAACTAAGCCCTCCACAAGAACGCCTGAGGACTAGGTGCAAAGGTAAGGCAGGAGTGGTGCTGAGGCCAGGAAGGCGCCAGTAGCATCTCCCAGTCTCGCGCAGCCCGCTCCTTTCTGGACTGGAAGCCTAGCCGCGAGGCAAGTCTGGGCAAGGCTCGCCCAGGGCAGAGCAGCCTCACGCCAGCAACTCTGCCAGATCGGGCCTCTGAGCAGAGCTGGAGCTCTGCCTTACTGGAGGCGCACTCGGCTCCGCCAAAGCAGTGAATGCAGCCGCACACAGCAGGGCTGCCTTCTCTTCTCCCGAGGAGGCTCGCTTCCCGCATGCTGGAAACTAGTCTTCCAGGCGGGGCCCCCTGCGCCCTCCACAGGTCTTGGCTCAGGAGCTGCTTCCCTGAGCTGGGGCTGTGGACGGGAGCCCAGACACGCAGGGGCAGGCCCCAACCACCTGCACAGGTCTCTGCTGGGGAGGAGAGCACTAGGGAAATGACGTCTGTCAGGCACCTTCTGGGCGCTCACCGAGTCATCCTCAGCGTGTGTTGGGCTGCAGACCACAGCCAGAGGCCCTGTGAGCCTTGTGCTCTCCGTGCTGTGCTGAGTCTGGGCGGTCAAGCAACCGTAAGAATAGACTTTCAGTTGCCCTCACTTTGCCTCTACTAGAGCCCTCAAGCTGGAGCGCTTGGCAGTGTGCAACCCACCGGCAACTAAGCCCTCCAAAAGAACGCCTGGGGACTAGGTGCAAAGGCAAGGCAGGAGTGGAGCTGAGGCCAGGAAGGCGCCAGTAGCATCTCCCAGTCTCGCGCAGCCCGCTCCTTTCTGGACTAGAAGCCTAGCCGCGAGGCAAGTCTGGGCAAGGCTCGCCCAGGGCAGAGCAGCCTCACGCCAGCCCTCTGCCAGATCGGGCCTCTGAGCAGAGCTGGAGCTCTGCCGTACTGGAGGCGCACTCGGCTCCACCCAAGCAGTGATTGCAGCCCCACGCATCTGGGCTGCCTCCTCTTCTCCCAGGAGGCTCGCTTCCCTCATGCTGTGCACTAGGCTTCCAGGCGGGGGCGCCCCGCGCCTCCTACAGGTCTTGAATCAGGAGCTGCTTCCCTGAGCTGGGGCTGTGGACGGGAGCCCAGACACGCAGGGGCAGGCCCCAACCACCTGCACACGTCTCTGCTGGGGAGGAGAGCACTAGGGAAATGACGTATGTCAGGCACCTTCTGGGCGCTCACCGAGTCAGCCTCCGCGTGTGTGGGGCTGCAGACCCCAGCCAGGGGCCCTGTGAGCCTTGTGCTCTCCGTGCTGTGCTGAGTCTGGGCGGTCAAGCAACCGTAAGAATAGACTTCCAGTTGCCCTCACTTTGCCTCTACTAGAGCCCTCAAGCTGGAGCGCTTGGCAGTGTGCAACCCACCGGCAACTAAGCCCTCCACAAGAAAGCCTGGGGACTAGGTGCAAAGGCAAGGCAGGAGTGGAGCTGAGGCCAGGAAGGCGCCAGTAGCATCTCCCAGTCTCGCGCAGCCCGCTCCTTTCTGGACTGGAAGCCTAGCCGCGAGGCAAGTCTGGGCAAGGCTCGCCCAGGGCAGAGCAGCCTCACGCCAGCCCTCTGCCAGATCGGGCCTCTGAGCAGAGCTGGAGCTCTGCCGTACTGGAGGCGCACTCGGCTCCGCCCAAGCAGTGATTGCAGCCCCACGCATCTGGGCTGCCTCCTCTTCTCCCAAGGAGGCTCGCTTCCCTCATGCTGTGCACTAGGTTTCCAGGCGGGGGCGCCCCGAGCCTCCTACAGGTCTTGACTCAGGAGCTGCTTCCCTGAGGTGGGGCTGTGGATGGGAGCCCAGACACGCAGGGGCAGGCCCCAACCACCTGCACACGTATCTGCTGGGGAGGAGAGCACTAGGGAAATGACGTCTGTCAGGCACCTTCTGGGCCCTCACCGAGTCAGCCTCAGCGTGTTTGGGGCTGCAGACCACAGCCAGAGGCCCTGTGAGCCTTGTGCTCTCCGTGCTGTGCTGAGTCTGGGCGGTCAAGCAACCGTAAGAATAGACTTTCAGTTGCCCTCACTTTGCCTCTACTAGAGCCCTCAAGCTGGAGCGCTTGGCAGTGTGCAACCCACTGGCAACTAAGCCCTCCACAAGAACGCCTGGGGACTAGGTGCAAAGGCAAGGCAGGAGTGGAGCTGAGGCCAGGAAGGCGCCAGTAGCATCTCCCAGTCTCGCACAGCCCGCTCCTTTCTGGACTAGAAGCCTAGCCGCGAGGCAAGTCTGGGCAAGGCTCGCCCAGGGCAGAGCAGCCTCACGCCAGCCCTCTGCCAGATCGGGCCTCTGAGCAGAGCTGGAGCTCTGCCGTACTGGAGGCGCACTGGGCTCCGCCCAAGTAGTGATTGCAGCCCCACGCATCTGGGCTGCCTCCTCTTCTCCCAAGGAGGCTCGCTTCCCTCATGCTGTGCACTAGGCTTCCAGGCGGGGGCGCCCCGCGCCTCCTACAGGTCTTGACTCAGGAGCTGCTTCCCTGAGCTGGGGCTGTGGACGGGAGCCCAGACACGCAGGGGCAGGCCCCAACCACCTGCACACGTCTCTGCCTGGGAGGAGAGCACTAGGGAAATGACGTCTGTCAGGCACCTTCTGGGCGCTCACCGAGTCAGCCTCAGCGTGTGTGGGGCTGCAGACCACAGCCAGAGGCCCTGTGAGCCTTGTGCTCTCCGTGCTGTGCTGAGTCTGGGCGGTCAAGCAACCGCTGGAGGAGCCCTGCAGTTGCCCTCCCATTGCCTCTAATAGAGCCCTCTCTGCTGGAGCGCTTGGCAGTGTGCAACCCACCGGCAACTAAGCCCTCCACAAGAACGCCTGAGGACTAGGTGCAAAGGTAAGGCAGGAGTGGTGCTGAGGCCAGGAAGGCGCCAGTAGCATCTCCCAGTCTCGCGCAGCCCGCTCCTTTCTGGACTGGAAGCCTAGCCGCGAGGCAAGTCTGGGCAAGGCTCGCCCAGGGCAGAGCAGCCTCACGCCAGCCCTCTGCCAGATCGGGCCTCTGAGCAGAGCTGGAGCTCTGCCGTACTGGAGGCGCACTCGGCTCCGCCCAAGCAGTGATTGCAGCCCCACGCATCTGGGCTGCCTCCTCTTCTCCCAAGGAGGCTCGCTTCCCTCATGCTGTGCACTAGGCTTCCAGGCGGGGGCGCCCCGCGCCTCCTACAGGTCTTGACTCAGGAGCTGCTTCCCTGAGCTGGGGCTGTGGATGGGAGCCCAGACACGCAGGGGCAGGCCCCAACCACCTGCACACGTCTCTGCTGGGGAGGAGAGCACTAGGGAAATGACGTCTGTCAGGCACCTTCTGGGCGCTCACCGAGTCAGCCTCAGCGTGTGTGGGGCTGCAGACCACAGCCAGAGGCCCTGTGAGCCTTGTGCTCTCCGTGCTGTGCTGAGTCTGTGCGGTCAAGCAACCGTAAGAATAGACTTTCAGTTGCCCTCACTTTGCCTCTACTAGAGCCCTCAAGCTGGAGCGCTTGGCAGTGTGCAACCCACCGGCAACTAAGCCCTCCACAAGAACGCCTGGGGACTAGGTGCAAAGGCAAGGCAGGAGTGGAGCTGAGGCCAGGAAGGCGCCAGTAGCATCTCCCAGTCTCGCACAGCCCGCTACTTTCTGGACTAGAAGCCTAGCCGCGAGGCAAGTCTGGGCAAGGCTCGCCCAGGGCAGAGCAGCCTCACGCCAGCCCTCTGCCAGATCGGGCCTCTGAGCAGAGCTGGAGCTCTGCCGTACTGGAGGCGCACTGGGCTCCGCCCAAGTAGTGATTGCAGCCCCACGCATCTGGGCTGCCTCCTCTTCTCCCAAGGAGGCTCGCTTCCCTCATGCTGTGCACTAGGCTTCCAGGCGGGGGCGCCCCGCGCCTCCTACAGGTCTTGACTCAGGAGCTGCTTCCCTGAGCTGGGGCTGTGGACGGGAGCCCAGACACACAGGGGCAGGCCCCAACCACCTGCACACGTCTCTGCCTGGGAGGAGAGCACTAGGGAAATGACGTCTGTCAGGCACCTTCTGGGCGCTCACCGAGTCAGCCTCAGCGTGTGTGGGG
Organism: Capricornis sumatraensis; assembly: GCF_032405125.1. Lineage (NCBI taxonomy): Eukaryota > Metazoa > Chordata > Mammalia > Artiodactyla > Bovidae > Capricornis > Capricornis sumatraensis. The sequence goes on from NW_027184612.1 coordinate 16,333,048, forward strand.
CTGCAGACCACAGCCAGAGGCCCTGTGAGCCTTGTGCTCTCCGTGCTGTGCTGAGTCTGGGCGGTCAAGCAACCGCTGGAGGAGCCCTGCAGTTGCCCTCCCATTGCCTCTAATAGAGCCCTCTCTGCTGGAGCCCTTGGCAGTGTGCAACCCACCGGCAACTAAGCCCTCCACAAGAACGCCTGAGGACTAGGTGCAAAGGTAAGGCAGGAGTGGTGCTGAGGCCAGGAAGGCGCCAGTAGCATCTCCCAGTCTCGCGCAGCCCGCTCCTTTCTGGACTGGAAGCCTAGCCGCGAGGCAAGTCTGGGCAAGGCTCGCCCAGGGCAGAGCAGCCTCACGCCAGCAACTCTGCCAGATCGGGCCTCTGAGCAGAGCTGGAGCTCTGCCTTACTGGAGGCGCACTCGGCTCCGCCAAAGCAGTGAATGCAGCCGCACACAGCAGGGCTGCCTTCTCTTCTCCCGAGGAGGCTCGCTTCCCGCATGCTGGAAACTAGTCTTCCAGGCGGGGCCCCCTGCGCCCTCCACAGGTCTTGGCTCAGGAGCTGCTTCCCTGAGCTGGGGCTGTGGACGGGAGCCCAGACACGCAGGGGCAGGCCCCAACCACCTGCACAGGTCTCTGCTGGGGAGGAGAGCACTAGGGAAATGACGTCTGTCAGGCACCTTCTGGGCGCTCACCGAGTCATCCTCAGCGTGTGTTGGGCTGCAGACCACAGCCAGAGGCCCTGTGAGCCTTGTGCTCTCCGTGCTGTGCTGAGTCTGGGCGGTCAAGCAACCGTAAGAATAGACTTTCAGTTGCCCTCACTTTGCCTCTACTAGAGCCCTCAAGCTGGAGCGCTTGGCAGTGTGCAACCCACCGGCAACTAAGCCCTCCAAAAGAACGCCTGGGGACTAGGTGCAAAGGCAAGGCAGGAGTGGAGCTGAGGCCAGGAAGGCGCCAGTAGCATCTCCCAGTCTCGCGCAGCCCGCTCCTTTCTGGACTAGAAGCCTAGCCGCGAGGCAAGTCTGGGCAAGGCTCGCCCAGGGCAGAGCAGCCTCACGCCAGCCCTCTGCCAGATCGGGCCTCTGAGCAGAGCTGGAGCTCTGCCGTACTGGAGGCGCACTCGGCTCCACCCAAGCAGTGATTGCAGCCCCACGCATCTGGGCTGCCTCCTCTTCTCCCAGGAGGCTCGCTTCCCTCATGCTGTGCACTAGGCTTCCAGGCGGGGGCGCCCCGCGCCTCCTACAGGTCTTGAATCAGGAGCTGCTTCCCTGAGCTGGGGCTGTGGACGGGAGCCCAGACACGCAGGGGCAGGCCCCAACCACCTGCACACGTCTCTGCTGGGGAGGAGAGCACTAGGGAAATGACGTATGTCAGGCACCTTCTGGGCGCTCACCGAGTCAGCCTCCGCGTGTGTGGGGCTGCAGACCCCAGCCAGGGGCCCTGTGAGCCTTGTGCTCTCCGTGCTGTGCTGAGTCTGGGCGGTCAAGCAACCGTAAGAATAGACTTCCAGTTGCCCTCACTTTGCCTCTACTAGAGCCCTCAAGCTGGAGCGCTTGGCAGTGTGCAACCCACCGGCAACTAAGCCCTCCACAAGAAAGCCTGGGGACTAGGTGCAAAGGCAAGGCAGGAGTGGAGCTGAGGCCAGGAAGGCGCCAGTAGCATCTCCCAGTCTCGCGCAGCCCGCTCCTTTCTGGACTGGAAGCCTAGCCGCGAGGCAAGTCTGGGCAAGGCTCGCCCAGGGCAGAGCAGCCTCACGCCAGCCCTCTGCCAGATCGGGCCTCTGAGCAGAGCTGGAGCTCTGCCGTACTGGAGGCGCACTCGGCTCCGCCCAAGCAGTGATTGCAGCCCCACGCATCTGGGCTGCCTCCTCTTCTCCCAAGGAGGCTCGCTTCCCTCATGCTGTGCACTAGGTTTCCAGGCGGGGGCGCCCCGAGCCTCCTACAGGTCTTGACTCAGGAGCTGCTTCCCTGAGGTGGGGCTGTGGATGGGAGCCCAGACACGCAGGGGCAGGCCCCAACCACCTGCACACGTATCTGCTGGGGAGGAGAGCACTAGGGAAATGACGTCTGTCAGGCACCTTCTGGGCCCTCACCGAGTCAGCCTCAGCGTGTGTGGGGCTGCAGACCACAGCCAGAGGCCCTGTGAGCCTTGTGCTCTCCGTGCTGTGCTGAGTCTGGGCGGTCAAGCAACCGTAAGAATAGACTTTCAGTTGCCCTCACTTTGCCTCTACTAGAGCCCTCAAGCTGGAGCGCTTGGCAGTGTGCAACCCACTGGCAACTAAGCCCTCCACAAGAACGCCTGGGGACTAGGTGCAAAGGCAAGGCAGGAGTGGAGCTGAGGCCAGGAAGGCGCCAGTAGCATCTCCCAGTCTCGCACAGCCCGCTCCTTTCTGGACTAGAAGCCTAGCCGCGAGGCAAGTCTGGGCAAGGCTCGCCCAGGGCAGAGCAGCCTCACGCCAGCCCTCTGCCAGATCGGGCCTCTGAGCAGAGCTGGAGCTCTGCCGTACTGGAGGCGCACTGGGCTCCGCCCAAGTAGTGATTGCAGCCCCACGCATCTGGGCTGCCTCCTCTTCTCCCAAGGAGGCTCGCTTCCCTCATGCTGTGCACTAGGCTTCCAGGCGGGGGCGCCCCGCGCCTCCTACAGGTCTTGACTCAGGAGCTGCTTCCCTGAGCTGGGGCTGTGGACGGGAGCCCAGACACGCAGGGGCAGGCCCCAACCACCTGCACACGTCTCTGCCTGGGAGGAGAGCACTAGGGAAATGACGTCTGTCAGGCACCTTCTGGGCGCTCACCGAGTCAGCCTCAGCGTGTGTGGGGCTGCAGACCACAGCCAGAGGCCCTGTGAGCCTTGTGCTCTCCGTGCTGTGCTGAGTCTGGGCGGTCAAGCAACCGCTGGAGGAGCCCTGCAGTTGCCCTCCCATTGCCTCTAATAGAGCCCTCTCTGCTGGAGCGCTTGGCAGTGTGCAACCCACCGGCAACTAAGCCCTCCACAAGAACGCCTGAGGACTAGGTGCAAAGGTAAGGCAGGAGTGGTGCTGAGGCCAGGAAGGCGCCAGTAGCATCTCCCAGTCTCGCGCAGCCCGCTCCTTTCTGGACTGGAAGCCTAGCCGCGAGGCAAGTCTGGGCAAGGCTCGCCCAGGGCAGAGCAGCCTCACGCCAGCCCTCTGCCAGATCGGGCCTCTGAGCAGAGCTGGAGCTCTGCCGTACTGGAGGCGCACTCGGCTCCGCCCAAGCAGTGATTGCAGCCCCACGCATCTGGGCTGCCTCCTCTTCTCCCAAGGAGGCTCGCTTCCCTCATGCTGTGCACTAGGCTTCCAGGCGGGGGCGCCCCGCGCCTCCTACAGGTCTTGGCTGAGGAGCTGCTTCCCTGAGCTGGGGCTGTGGACGGGAGCCCAGACACGCAGGGGCAGGCCCCAACCACCTGCACACGTCTCTGCTGGGGAGGAGAGCACTAGGGAAAGGACGTCTGTCAGGCACCTTCTGGTCGCTCACCGAGTCAGCCTCAGCGTGTGTGGGGCTGCAGACCACAGCCAGAGGCCCTGTGAGCCTTGTGCTCTCCGTGCTGTGCTGAGTCTGGGCGGTCAAGCAACCGCTGGAGGAGCCCTGCAGTTGCCCTCCCATTGCCTCTAATAGAGCCCTCTCTGCTGGAGCGCTTGGCAGTGTGCAACCCACCGGCAACTAAGCCCTCCACAAGAACGCCTGAGGACTAGGTGCAAAGGTAAGGCAGGAGTGGTGCTGAGGCCAGGAAGGCGCCAGTAGCATCTCCCAGTCTCGCGCAGCCCGCTCCTTTCTGGACTGGAAGCCTAGCCGCGAGGCAAGTCTGGGCAAGGCTCGCCCAGGGCAGAGCAGCCTCACGCCAGCAACTCTGCCAGATCGGGCCTCTGAGCAGAGCTGGAGCTCTGCCGTACTGGAGGCGCACTCGGCTCCGACAAAGCAGTGAATACAGCCGCACACAGCAGGGCTGCATTCTCTTCACCCGAGGAGGCTCGCTTCCCGCATGCTGGAATCTAGGCTTCCAGGCGGGGCCCCCTGCGCCCTCCACAGGTCTTGGCTCAGGAGCTGCTTCCCTGAGCTGGGGCTGTGGACGGGAGCCAAGACACGCAGGGCAGGCCCCAACCACCTGCACACGTCTCTGCTGGGGAGGAGCGCACTAGGGAAATGACGTCTGTCAGGCACCTTCTGGGCGCTCACCGAGTCAGCCTCAGCGTGTGTTGGGCTGCAGACCACAGCCAGAGGCACTGTGAGCCTTGTGCTCTCCGTGCTGTGCTGAGTCTGGGCGGTCAAGCAACCGTAAGAATAGACTTTCAGTTGCCCTCACTTTGCCTCTACTAGAGCCCTCAAGCTGGAGCGCTTGGCAGTGTGCAACCCACCGGCAACTAAGCCCTCCACAAGAACGCCTGGGGACTAGGTGCAAAGGCAAGGCAGGAGTGGAGCTGAGGCCAGGAAGGCGCCAGTAGCATCTCCCAGTCTCGCGCAGCCCGCTCCTTTCTGGACTAGAATCCTAGCCGCGAGGCAAGTCTGGGCAAGGCTCGCCCAGGGCAGAGCAGCCTCACGCCAGCCCTCTGCCAGATCGGGCCTCTGAGCAGAGCTGGAGCTCTGCCGTACTGGAGGCGCACTCGGCTCCGCCCAAGCAGTGATTGCAGCCCCACGCATCTGGGCTGCCTCCTCTTCTCCCAAGGAGGCTCGCTTCCCTCATGCTGTGCACTAGGCTTCCAGGCGGGGGCGCCCCGAGCCTCCTACAGGTCTTGACTCAGGAGCTGCTTCCCTGAGCTGGGGCTGTGGATGGGAGCCCAGACACGCAGGGTCAGGCCCCAACCACCTGCACACGTCTCTGCTGGGGAGGAGAGCACTAGGGAAATGACGTCTGTCAGGCACCTTCTGGCACTCACCGAGTCAGCCTCAGCGTGTTTGGGGCTGCAGACCACAGCCAGAGGCCCTGTGAGCCTTGTGCTCTCCGTGCTGTGCTGAGTCTGGGCGGTCAAGCAACCGTAAGAATAGACTTTCAGTTGCCCTCACTTTGCCTCTACTAGAGCCCTCAAGCTGGAGCGCTTGGCAGTGTGCAACCCACTGGCAACTAAGCCCTCCACAAGAACGCCTGGGGACTAGGTGCAAAGGCAAGGCAGGAGTGGAGCTGAGGCCAGGAAGGCGCCAGTAGCATCTCCCAGTCTCGCACAGCCCGCTCCTTTCTGGACTAGAAGCCTAGCCGCGAGGCAAGTCTGGGCAAGGCTCGCCCAGGGCAGAGCAGCCTCACGCCAGCCCTCTGCCAGATCGGGCCTCTGAGCAGAGCTGGAGCTCTGCCGTACTGGAGGCGCACTGGGCTCCGCCCAAGTAGTGATTGCAGCCCCACGCATCTGGGCTGCCTCCTCTTCTCCCAAGGAGGCTCGCTTCCCTCATGCTGTGCACTAGGCTTCCAGGCGGGGGCGCCCCGCGCCTCCTACAGGTCTTGACTCAGGAGCTGCTTCCCTGAGCTGGGGCTGTGGACGGGAGCCCAGACACGCAGGGGCAGGCCCCAACCACCTGCACACGTCTCTGCCTGGGAGGAGAGCACTAGGGAAATGACGTCTGTCAGGCACCTTCTGGGCGCTCACCGAGTCAGCCTCAGCGTGTGTGGGGCTGCAGACCACAGCCAGAGGCCCTGTGAGCCTTGTGCTCTCCGTGCTGTGCTGAGTCTGGGCGGTCAAGCAACCGCTGGAGGAGCCCTGCAGTTGCCCTCCCATTGCCTCTAATAGAGCCCTCTCTGCTGGAGCGCTTGGCAGTGTGCAACCCACCGGCAACTAAGCCCTCCACAAGAACGCCTGAGGACTAGGTGCAAAGGTAAGGCAGGAGTGGTGCTGAGGCCAGGAAGGCGCCAGTAGCATCTCCCAGTCTCGCGCAGCCCGCTCCTTTCTGGACTGGAAGCCTAGCCGCGAGGCAAGTCTGGGCAAGGCTCGCCCAGGGCAGAGCAGCCTCACGCCAGCAACTCTGCCAGATCGGGCCTCTGAGCAGAGCTGGAGCTCTGCCGTACTGGAGGAGCACTCGGCTCCACCAAAGCAGTGAATGCAGCCGCACACAGCAGGGCTGCCTTCTCTTCTCCCGAGGAGGCTCGCTTCCCGCATGCTGGAAACTAGGCTTCCAGGCGGGGCCCCCTGCGCCCTCCACAGGTCTTGGCTCAGGAGCTGCTTCCCTGAGCTGGGGCTGTGGACGGGAGCCCAGACACGCAGGGGCAGGCCGCAACCACCTGCACACGTCTCTGCTGGGGAGGAGAGCACTAGGGAAATGACGTCTGTCAGGCACCTTCTGGGCACTCACCGAGTCAGCCTCCGCGTGTGTGGGGCTGCAGACCCCAGCCAGGGGCCCTGTGAGCCTTGTGCTCTCCGTGCTGTGCTGAGTCTGGGCGGTCAAGCAACCGTAAGAATAGACTTCCAGTTGCCCTCACTTTGCCTCTACTAGAGCCCTCAAGCTGGAGCGCTTGGCAGTGTGCAACCCACCGGCAACTAAGCCCTCCACAAGAACGCCTGGGGACTAGGTGCAAAGGCAAGGCAGGAGTGGAGCTGAGGCCAGCAAGGCGCCAGTAGCATCTCCCAGTCTCGCGCAGCCCGCTCCTTTCTGGACTGAAGCCTAGCCGCGAGGCAAGTCTGGGCAAGGCTCGCCCAGGGCAGAGCAGCCTCACGCCAGCCCTCTGCCAGATCGGGCCTCTGAGCAGAGCTGGAGCTCTGCCGTACTGGAGGCTCACTCGGCTCCGCCCAAGCAATGATTGCAGCCCCACGCATCTGGGCTTCTTCCTCTTCTCCTAAGGAGGCTCGCTTCCCTCATTCTGTGCACAAGGCTTCCAGGCGGGGGCGCCCCGCGCCTCCTACAGGTCTTGGCTGAGGAGCTGCTTCCCTGAGCTGGGGCTGTGGACGGGAGCCCAGACACGCAGGGGCAGGCCCCAACCACCTGCACACGTCTCTGCTGGGGAGGAGAGCACTAGGGAAATGACGTCTGTCAGGCACCTTCTGGGCGCTCACCGAGTCAGCCTCCGCGTTTGTGGGGCTGCAGACCACAGCCACAGGCCCTGTGAGCCTTGTGCTCTCCGTGCTGTGCTGAGTCTGGGCGGTCAAGCAACCGTAACAATAGACTTTCAGTTGCCCTCACTTTGCCTCTACTAGAGCCCTCAAGCTGGAGCGCTTGGCAGTGTGCAACCCACCGTCAACTAAGCCCTACACAAGAACGCCTGGGGACTAGGTGCAAAGGCAAGGCAGGAGTGGAGCTGAGGCCAGGAAGTCGCCAGTAGCATCTCCCAGTCTCGCGCAGCCCGCTCCTTTCTGGACTGGAAGCCTAGCCGCGAGGCAAGTTTGGGCAAGGCTCGCCCATGGCAGAGCAGCCTCACGCCAGCAACTCTGCCAGATCGGGCCTCTGAGCAGAGCTGGAGCTCTGCCGTACTGGAGGCGCACTCGGCTCCGCCAAAGCAGTGAATGCAGCCGCACACAGCAGGGCTGCCTTCTCTTCTCCCGAGGAGGCTCGCTTCCCGCATGCTGGAAACTAGGCTTCCAGGCGGGGCCCCCTGCGCCTCCCACAGGTCTTGGCTCAGGAGCTGCTTCCCTAAGTTGGGGCTGTGGACGGGAGCCCAGACACGCAGGGGCAGGCCCCAACCACCTGCACACGTCTCTGCTGGGGAGGAGAGCACTAGGGAAATGACGTCTGTCAGGCACCTTCTGGGCGCTCACCGAGTCAGCCTCCGCGTGTGTGGGGCTGCAGACCCCAGCCATGGGCCCTGTGAGCCTTGTGCTCTCCGTGCTGTGCTGAGTCTGGGCGGTCAAGCAACCGTAAGAATAGACTTTCAGTTGCCCTCACTTTGCCTCTACTAGAGCCCTCAAGCTGGAGCGCTTGGCAGTGTGCAACCCACCGGCAACTAAGCCCTCCACAAGAACGCCTGGGGACTACGTGCAAAGGCAAGGCAGGAGTGGAGCTGAGGCCAGGAAGGCGCCAGTAGCATCTCCCAGTCTCGCGCAGCCCGCTCCTTTCTGGACTAGAAGCCTAGCCGCGAGGCAAGTCTGGGCAAGGCTCGCCCAGGGCAGAGCAGCCTCACGCCAGCCCTCTGCCAGATCGGGCCTCTGAGCAGAGCTGGAGCTCTGCCGTACTGGAGGCGCACTCGGCTCCGCCCAAGCAGTGATTGCAGCCCCACGCATCTGGGCTGCCTCCTCTTCTCCCAAGGAGGCTCGCTTCCCTCATGCTGTGCACTAGGCTTCCAGGCGGGGGCGCCTCGCGCCTCCTACAGGTCTTGGCTGAGGAGCTGCTTCCCTGAGCTGGGGCTGTGGACGGGAGCCCAGACACGCAGGGGCAGGCCCCAACCACCTGCACACGTCTCTGCTGGGGAGGAGAGCACTAGGGAAATGACGTCTGTCAGGCACCTTCTGGGCGCTCACCGAGTCAGCCTCAGCGTGTGTGGGGCTGCAGACCACAGCCAGAGGCCCTGTGAGCCTTGTGCTCTACGTGCTGTGCTGAGTCTGTGCGGTCAAGCAACCGCTGGAGGAGCCCTGCAGTTGCCCTCCCATTGCCTCTAATAGAGCCCTCTCTGCTGGATCGCTTGGCAGTGTGCAACCCACCGGCAACTAAGCCCTCCACAAGAACGCCTGAGGACTAGGTGTAAAGGTAAGGCAGGAGTGGTGCTGAGGCCAGGAAGGCGCCAGTAGCATCTCCCAGTCTCGCGCAGCCCGCTCCTTTCTGGACTGGAAGCCTAGCCGCGAGGCAAGTCTGGGCAAGGCTCGCCCAGGGCAGAGCAGCCTCACGCCAGCAACTCTGCCAGATCGGGCCTCTGAGCAGAGCTGGAGCTCTGCCGTACTGGAGGCGCACTCGGCTCCGCCAAAGCAGTGAATGCAGCCGCACACAGCAGGGCTGCCTTCTCTTCTCCCTAGGAGGCTCGCTTCCCGCATGCTGGAAACTAGGCTTCCAGGCGGGGCCCCCTGCGCCCTCCACAGGTCTTGGCTCAGGAGCTGCTTCCCTGAGCTGGGGCTGTGGACGGGAGCCCAGACACGCAGGGGCAGGCCCCAACCACCTGCACACGTCTCTGCTGGGGAGGAGAGCACTAGGGAAATGACGTCTGTCAGGCACCTTCTGGGCGCTCACCGAGTCAGCATCCGCGTGTGTGGGGCTGCAGACCCCAGCCAGGGGCCCTGTGAGCCTTGTGCTCTCCGTGCTGTGCTGAGTCTCGGCGGTCAAGCAACCGTAAGAATAGACTTCCAGTTGCCCTCACTTTGCCTCTACTAGAGCCCTCAAGCTGGAGCGCTTGGCAGTGTGCAACCCACCGGCAACTAAGCCCTACACAAGAACGCCTGGGGACTAGGTGCAAAGGCAAGGCAGGAGTGGAGCTGAGGCCAGGAAGGCGCCAGTAGCATCTCCCAGTCTCGCGCAGCCCGCTCCTTTCAGGACTGGAAGCCTAGACGCGAGGCAAGTCTGGGCAAGGCTCGCCCAGGGCAGAGCAGCCTCACGCCAGCCCTCTGCCAGATCGGGCCTCTGAGCAGAGCTGGAGCTCTGCCGTACTGGAGGCGCACTCGGCTCCGCCCAAGCAGTGATTGCAGCCCCACGCATCTGGGCTGCCTCTTCTCCCAAGGAGGCTCGCTTCCCTCATTCTGTGCACTAGGCTTCCAGGCGGGGGCGCCCCGCGCCTCCTACAGGTCTTGGCTGAGGAGCTGCTTCCCTGAGCTGGGGCTGTGGACGGGAGCCCAGACACGCAGGGGCAGGCCCCAACCACCTGCACACGTCTCTCCTGGGGAGGAGAGCACTAGGGAAAAGACGTCTGTCAGGCGCCTTGTGGGCACTCACCGAGTCAGCCTCCGCGTGTGTGGGGCTGCAGACCACAGCCAGAGGCCCTGGGAGCCTTGTGCTCTCCGTGCTGTGCTGAGTCTGGGCGGTCAAGCAACCGTAAGAATAGACTTTCAGTTGCCCTCACTTTGCCTCTACTAGAGCCCTCAAACTGGATCGCTTGATATTGTGCAACCCACCGGCAACTAAGCCCTCCACAAGAACGCCTGAGGACTAGGTGCAAAGGTAAGACAGGAGTGGTGCTGGGCCAGGAAGGCGCCAGTAGCATCTCCCAGTCTCGCGCAGCCCGCTCCTTTCTGGACTGGAAGCCTAGCCGCGAGGCAAGTCTGGGCAACGCTCGCCCAGTGCAGAGCAGCCTCACGCCAGCAACTCTGCCAGATCGGGCCTCTGAGCAGAGCTGGAGCTCTGCCGTACTGGAGGCGCACTCGGCTCCACCAAAGCAGTGAATGCAGCCGCACACAGCAGGGCTGCCTTCTCTTCTCCTGAGGAGGCTCGCTTCCCGCATGCTGGAAACTAGGCTTCCAGGCGGGGCCCCCTGCGCCCTCCACAGGTCTTGGCTCAGGAGCTGCTTCCCTGAGCTGGGGCTGTGGACGGGAGCCCAGACACGCAGGGGCAGGCCCCAACCACCTGCACACGTCTCTGCTGGGGAGGAGAGCACTAGGGAAATGACGTCTGTCAGGCACCTTCTGGGCGCTCACCGAGTCAGCTTCCGCGTGTGTGGGGCTGCAGACCCCAGCCAGGGGCCCTGTGAGCCTTTTGCTCTCCGTGCTCTGCTGAGTCTGGGCGGACAAGCAACCGTAAGAATAGACTTCCAGTTGCCCTCATTTTGCCTCTACTAGAGCCCTCAAGCTGGAGCGCTTGGCAGTGTGCAACCCACCGGCAACTAAGCCCTACACAAGAACGCCTGGGGACTAGGTGCAAAGGCAAGGCAGGAGTGGAGCTGAGGCCAGGAAGGCGCCAGTAGCATCTCCCAGTCTCGCGCAGCCCGCTCCTTTCTGGACTGAAGCCTAGCCGCGAGGCAAGTCTGGGCAAGGCTCGCCCAGGGCAGAGCAGCCTCACGCCAGCCCTCTGCCAGATCGGGCCTCTGAGCAGAGCTGGAGCTCTGCCGTACTGGAGGCGCACTCGGCTCCGCCCAAGCAATGATTGCAGCCCCACGCATCTGGGCTGCTTCCTCTTCTCCTAAGGAGGCTCGCTTCCCTCATGCTGTGCACAAGGCTTCCAGGCGGGGGCGCCCCGCGCCTCCTACAGGTCTTGGCTGAAGAGCTGCTTCCCTGAGCTGGGGCTGTGGACGGGAGCCCAGACACGCAGGGGCAGGCCCCAACCACCTGCACACGTCTCTGCTGGGGAGGAGAGCACTAGGGAAATGACGTCTGTCAGGCACCTTCTGGGCGCTCACCGAGTCAGCCTCCGCGTGTGTGGGGCTGCAGACCACAGCCAGAGGCCCTGTGAGCCTTGTGCTCTCCGTGCTGTGCTGAGTCTGGGCGGTCAAGCAACCGTAACAATAGACTTTCAGTTGCCCTCACTTTGCCTCTACTAGAGCCCTCAAGCTGGAGCGCTTGGCAGTGTGCAACCCACCGTCAACTAAGCCCTACACAAGAACGCCTGGGGACTAGGTGCAAAGGCAAGGCAGGAGTGGAGCTGAGGCCAGGAAGGCGCCAGTAGCATCTCCCAGTCTCGCGCAGCCCGCTCCTTTCTGGACTGGAAGCCTAGCCGCGAGGCAAGTTTGGGCAAGGCTCGCCCATGGCAGAGCAGCCTCACGCCAGCAACTCTGCCAGATCGGGCCTCTAAGCAGAGCTGGAGCTCTGCCGTACTGGAGGCGCACTCGGCTCCGCCAAAGCAGTGAATGCAGCCGCACACAGCAGGGCTGCCTTCTCTTCTCCCGAGGAGGCTCGCTTCCCGCATGCTGGAAACTAGGCTTCCAGGCGGGGCCCCCTGCGCCTCCCACAGGTCTTGGCTCAGGAGCTGCTTCCCTAAGTTGGGGCTGTGGACGGGAGCCCAGACACGCAGGGGCAGGCCCCAACCACCTGCACACGTCTCTGCTGGGGAGGAGAGCACTAGGGAAATGACGTCTGTCAGGCACCTTCTGGGCGCTCACCGAGTCAGCCTCCGCGTGTGTGGGGCTGCAGACCCCAGCCATGGGCCCTGTGAGCCTTGTGCTCTCCGTGCTGTGCTGAGTCTGGGCGGTCAAGCAACCGTAAGAATAGACTTTCAGTTGCCCTCACTTTGCCTCTACTAGAGCCCTCAAGCTGGAGCGCTTGGCAGTGTGCAACCCACCGGCAACTAAGCCCTCCACAAGAACGCCTGGGGACTAGGTGCAAAGGCAAGGCAGGAGTGGAGCTGAGGCCAGGAAGGCGCCAGTAGCATCTCCCAGTCTCGCGCAGCCCGCTCCTTTCTGGACTAGAAGCCTAGCCGCGAGGCAAGTCTGGGCAAGGCTCGCCCAGGGCAGAGCAGCCTCACGCCAGCCCTCTGCCAGATCGGGCCTCTGAGCAGAGCTGGAGCTCTGCCGTACTGGAGGCGCACTCGGCTCCGCCCAAGCAGTGATTGCAGCCCCACGCATCTGGGCTGCCTCCTCTTCTCCCAAGGAGGCTCGCTTCCCTCATGCTGTGCACTAGGCTTCCAGGCGGGGGCGCCTCGCGCCTCCTACAGGTCTTGGCTGAGGAGCTGCTTCCCTGAGCTGGGGCTGTGGACGGGAGCCCAGACACGCAGGGGCAGGCCCCAACCACCTGCACACGTCTCTGCTGGGGAGGAGAGCACTAGGGAAATGACGTCTGTCAGGCACCTTCTGGGCGCTCACCGAGTCAGCCTCAGCGTGTGTGGGGCTGCAGACCACAGCCAGAGGCCCTGTGAGCCTTGTGCTCTACGTGCTGTGCTGAGTCTGGGCGGTCAAGCAACCGCTGGAGGAGCCCTGCAGTTGCCCTCCCATTGCCTCTAATAGAGCCCTCTCTGCTGGATCGCTTGGCAGTGTGCAACCCACCGGCAACTAAGCCCTCCACAAGAACGCCTGAGGACTAGGTGTAAAGGTAAGGCAGGAGTGGTGCTGAGGCCAGGAAGGCGCCAGTAGCATCTCCCAGTCTCGCGCAGCCCGCTCCTTTCTGGACTGGAAGCCTAGCCGCGAGGCAAGTCTGGGCAAGGCTCGCCCAGGGCAGAGCAGCCTCACGCCAGCAACTCTGCCAGATCGGGCCTCTGAGCAGAGCTGGAGCTCTGCCGTACTGGAGGCGCACTCGGCTCCGCCAAAGCAGTGAATGCAGCCGCACACAGCAGGGCTGCCTTCTCTTCTCCCGAGGAGGCTCGCTTCCCGCATGCTGGAAACTAGGATTCCAGGCGGGGCCCCCTGCGCCCTCCACAGGTCTTGGCTCAGGAGCTGCTTCCCTGAGCTGGGGCTGTGGAAGGGAGCCCAGACACGCAGGGGCAGGCCCCAACCACCTGCACACGTCTCTGCTGGGGAGGAGAGCACTAGGGAAATGACGTCTGTCAGGCACCTTCTGGGCGCTCACCGAGTCAGCATCCGCGTGTGTGGGGCTGCAGAACCCAGCCAGGGGCCCTGTGAGCCTTGTGCTCTCCGTGCTGTGCTGAGTCTCGGCGGTCACGCAACCGTAAGAATAGACTTTCAGTTGCCCTCACTTTGCCTCTACTAGAGCCCTCAAGCTGGAGCGCTTGGCAGTGTGCAACCCACCGGCAACTAAGCCCTCCACAAGAACGCCTGGGGACTAGGTGCAAAGGCAAGGCAGGAGTGGAGCTGAGGCCAGGAAGGCGCCAGTAGCATCTCCCAGTCTCGCGCAGCCCGCTCCTTTCTGGACTGGAAGCCTAGCCGCGAGGCAAGTTTCGGCAAGGCTCGCCCATGGCAGAGCAGCCTCACGCCAGCAACTCTGCCAGATCGAGCCTCTGAGCAGAGCTGGAGCTCTGCCGTACTGGAGGCGCACTCGGCTCCGCCCAAGCAGTGATTGCAGCCCCACGCATCTGGGCTGCCTCCTCTTCTCCCAAGGAGGCTCGCTTCCCTCATGCTGTGCACTAGGCTTCCAGGCGGGGGCGCCCCGCGCCTCCTACAGGTCTTGGCTGAGGAGCTGCTTCCCTGAGCTGGGGCTGTGGACGGGAGCCCAGACACGCAGGGGCAGGCCCAAACCACCTGCACACGTCTCTGCTGGGGAGGAGAGCACTAGGGAAATGACGTCTGTCAGGCACCTTCTGGGCGCTCACCGAGTCAGCCTCAGCGTGTGTGGGGCTGCAGACCACAGCCAGAGGCCCTGTGAGCCTTGTGCTCTCCGTGCTGTGCTGAGTCTGGGCGGTCAAGCAACCGTAAGAATAGACTTTTAGTTGCCCTCACTTTGCCTCTAATAGAGCCCTCAAGCTGGAGCGCTTGGCAGTGTGCAACCCACCGGCAACTAAGCCCTCCACAAGAACGCCTGGGGACTAGGTGCAAAGGCAAGGCAGGAGTGGAGCTGAGGCCAGAAAGGGGCCAGTAGCATCTCCCAGACTCGCGCAGCCCGCTCCTTTCTGGACTGGAAGCCTAGCCGCGAGGCAAGTCTGGGCAAGGCTCGCCCAGGGCAGAGCAGCCTCACGCCAGCCCTCTGCCAGATCGGGCCTCTGAGCAGAGCTGGAGCTCTGCCGTACTGGAGGCGCACTCGGCTCCGCCCAAGCAGTGATTGCAGCCCCACGCATCTGGGCTGCCTCTTCTCCCAAGGAGGCTCGCTTCCCTCATGCTGTGCACTAGGCTTCCAGGCGGGGGCACCCCGCGCCTCCTACAGGTCTTGGCTGAGGAGCTGCTTCCCTGAGCTGGGGCTGTGGACGGGAGCCCAGACACGCAGGGGCAGGCCCCAACCACCTGCACACGTCTCTGCTGGGGAGGAGAGCACTAGGGAAAAGACGTCTGTCAGGCGCCTTCTGGGCACTCACCGAGTCAGCCTCCGCGTGTGTGGGGCTGCAGACCACAGCCAGAGGCCCTGGGAGCCTTGTGCTCTCCGTGCTGTGCTGAGTCTGGGCGGTCAAGCAACCGTAAGAATAGACTTTCAGTTGCCCTCACTTTGCCTCTACTAGAGCCCTCAAGCTGGATCGCTTGATATTGTGCAACCCACCGGTAACTAAGCCCTACACAAGAACGCCTGGGGACTAGGTGCAAAGGCAAGACAGGAGTGGAGCTGAGGCCAGGAAGGCGCCAGTAGCATCTCCCAGTCTCGCGCAGCCCGCTCCTTTCTGGACTGGAAGCCTAGCCGCGAGGCAAGTTTGGGCAAGGCTCGCCCATGGCAGAGCAGCCTCACGCCAGCAACTCTGCCAGATCGGGCCTCTGAGCAGAGCTGGAGCTCTGCCGTACTGGAGGCGCACTCGGCTCCGCCCAAGCAGTGATTGCAGCCCCACGCATCTGGCCTGCCTCTTCTCCCAAGGAGGCTCGCTTCCCGCATGCTGTAAACTAGGCTTCCAGGCGGGGCCCCCTGCGCCTCCCACAGGTCTTGGCTCAGGAGCTGCTTCCCTGAGCTGGGGCTGTGGACGGGAGCCCAGACACGCAGGGGCAGGCCCCAACCACCTGCACACGTCTCTGCTGGGGAGGAGAGCACTAGGGAATTGACGTCTGTCAGGCACCTTCTGGGCGCTCACCGAGTCAGCCTCCGCTTGTGTGGGGCTGCAGACCCCAGCCAGGGGCCCTGTGAGCCTTGTGCTCTCCGTGCTGTGCTGAGTCTGGGCGGTCAAGCAACCGTAAAAATAGACTTCCAGTTGCCCTCACTTTGCATCTAATAGAGCCCTCAAGCTGGAGCGCTTGGCAGTGTGCAACGCACCGGCAACTAAGCCCTCCACAAGAACGCCTGGGGACTAGGTGCAAAGGCAAGGCAGGAGTGGAGCTGAGGCCACGAAGGCGCCAGTAACATCTCCCAGTCTCGCGCAGCCCGCTCCTTTCTGGACTGGAAGCCTAGCCGCGAGGCAAGTGTGGGCAAGGCTCGCCCAGGGCAGAGCAGCCTCACGCCAGCACTCTGCCAGATCGGACCTCTGAGCAGAGCTGGAGCTCTGCCGTACTGGAGGCGCACTCGGCTCCGCCCAAGCAGTGATTGCAGCCCCACGCATCTGGGCTGCCTTCTCTTCTCCCAAGGAGGCTCGCTTCCCTCATGCTGTGCACTAGGCTTCCAGGCGGGGGCGCCCCGCGCCTCCTACAGGTCTTGGCTGAGGAGCTGCTTCCCTGAGCTGGGGCTGTGGACGGGAGCCCAGACACGCAGGGACAGGCCCAAACAACCTGCACACGTCTCTGCTGGGGAGGAGAGCACTAGGGAAAGACGTCTGTCAGGCACCTTCTGTTCGCTCACCGAGTCAGCCTCAGCGTGTGTGGGGCTGCAGACCACAGCCAGAGGCCCTGTGAGCCTTGTGCTCTCCGTGCTGTGCTGAGTCTGAGCGGTCAAGCAACCGTAAGAATAGACTTTCAGTTGCCCTCACTTTGCCTCTACTAGAGCCCTCAAGCTGGAGCGCTTGGCAGTGTGCAACCCACCGGCAACTAAGCCCTTCACAAGAACGCCTGGGGACTAGGTGCAAAGGCAAGGCAGGAGTGGAGCTGAGGCCAAGAAGGCGCCAGTAGCATCTCCCAGTCTCGCGCAGCCCGCTCCTTTCTGGACTGGAAGCCTAGCCGCGAGGCAAGTCTGGGCAAGGCTCGCCCAGGGCAGAGCAGCCTCACGCCAGCACTCTGCCAGATCGGGCCTCTGAGCAGAGCTGGAGCTCTGCCGTACTGGAGGCGCACTCGGCTCCGCCCAAGCAGTGATTGCAGCCCCACGCATCTGGGCTGCCTCCTCTTCTCCCAAGGAGGCTCGCTTACCTCATGCTGTGCACTAGGCTTCCAGGCGGGGGCGCCCCGCGCCTCCTACAGGTCTTGGCTGAGGAGCTGCTTCCCTGAGCTGGGGCTGTGGACGGGAGCCCAGACACGCAGGGGCAGGCCCCAACCACCTGCACACATCTCTGCTGGGGCGGAGAGCACTAGGGAAATGACGTCTGTCAGGCACCTTCTGGGTGCTCACCGAGTCAGCCTCAGCGTGTGTGGGGCTGCAGACCACAGCCAGAGGCCCTGTGAGCCTTGTGCTCTCCGTGCTGTGCTGAGTCTTGGCGGTCAAGCAACCGTAAGAATAGACTTTCACTTGCGCTCACTTTGCCTCTACTAGAGCCCTCAAGCTGGAGCGCTTGGCAGTGTGCAACCCACCGGCAACTAAGCCCTCCACAAGAACGCCTGGGGACTAGGGGCAAAGGCAAGGCTGGAGTGGAGCTGAGGCCAGGAAGGCGCCAGTAGCATCTCCCAGTCTCGCGCAGCCCGCTCCTTTCTGGACTGGAAGCCTAGCCGCGAGGCAAGTTTGGGCAAGGCTCGCCCATGGCAGAGCAGCCTCACGCCAGCAACTCTGCCAGATCGGGCCTCTGAGCAGAGCTGGAGCTCGGCCGTACTGGAGGCGCACTCGGCTCCGCCAAAGCAGTGATTGCAGCCCCACGCATCTGGGCTGCCTCCTCTTCTCCCAAGGAGGCTCGCTTCCCTCATGTTGTGCACTAGGCTTCCAGGCGGGGGCGCCCCGCGCCTCCTACAGGTCTTGGCTGAGGAGCTGCTTCCCTGAGCTGGGGCTGTGGACGGGAGCCCAGACACGCAGGGGCAGGCCCCAACCACCTGCACACGTCTCTGCTGGGGAGGAGAGCACTAGGGAAATGACGTCTGTCAGGCACCTTCTGGGCGCTCACCGAGTCAGCCTCAGCGTGTGTGGGGCTGCAGACCACAGCCAGAGGCCCTGTGAGCCTTGTGCTCTCCGTGCTGTGCTGAGTCTGGGCGGTCAAGCAACCGCTGGAGGAGCCCTGCAGTTGCCCTCACTTTGCCTCTACTAGAGCCCTCAAGCTGGAGCACTTGGCAGTGTGCAACCGCAGGAAACTAAGCCCTGCACAAGAACGCCTGGGGACTAGGTGCAAAGGCAAGGCAGGAGTGGAGCTGAGGCCAGGAAGGCGCCAGTAGCATCTCCCAGTCTCGCGCAGCCTGCTCCTTTCTGGACTGGAAGCCTAGCCGCGAGGCAAGTTTGGCCATGGCTCGCCCAGGGCAGAGCAGCCTCACGCCAGCAACTCTGCCAGATCAGGCCTCTGAGCAGAGCTGGAGCTCTGCCGTACTGGAGGCGCACTCGGCTCCGCCTAAGCAGTGTATGCAGCCGCACACAGCAGGGCTGCCTTCTCTTCTCCCGAGGAGGCTCGCTTCCCGCATGCTGTAAACTAGGCTTCCAGGCGGGGCCCCCTGCGCCTCCCACAGGAGTTGGCTCAGGAGCTGCTTCCCTGAGCTGGGGCTGTGGACGGGAGCCCAGACACGCAGGGGCAGGCCCCAACCACCTGCACACGTCTCTGCTGGGGAGGAGAGCACTAGGGAAATGACGTCTGTCAGGCACCTTCTGGGCGCTCACCGAGTCAGCCTCAGCGTGTGTGGGGCTTCAGACCACAGGCAGAGGCCCTGTGAGCCTTGTGCTCTCCGTGCTGTGCTGAGTCTGGGCGGTCAAGCAACCGTAAAAATAGACTTCCAGTTGCCCTCACTTTGCATCTAATAGAGCCCTCAAGCTGGAGCGCTTGGCAGTGTGCAACGCACCGGCAACTAAGCCCTCCACAAGAACGCCTGGGGACTAGGTGCAAAGGCAAGGCAGGAGTGGAGCTGAGGCCACGAAGGCGCCAGTAACATCTCCCAGTCTCGCGCAGCCCGCTCCTTTCTGGACTGGAAGCCTAGCCGCGAGGCAAGTGTGGGCAAGGCTCGCCCAGGGCAGAGCAGCCTCACGCCAGCACTCTGCCAGATCGGGCCTCTGAGCAGAGCTGGAGCTCTGCCGTACTGGAGGCGCACTCGGCTCCGCCCAAGCAGTGATTGCAGCCCCACGCATCTGGGCTGCCTTCTCTTCTCCCAAGGAGGCTCGCTTCCCTCATGCTGTGCACTAGGCTTCCAGGCGGGGGCGCCCCGCGCCTCCTACAGGTCTTGGCTGAGGAGCTGCTTCCCTGAGCTGGGGCTGTGGACGGGAGCCCAGACACGCAGGGACAGGCCCAAACAACCTGCACACGTCTCTGCTGGGGAGGAGAGCACTAGGGAAAGACGTCTGTCAGGCACCTTCTGTTCGCTCACCGAGTCAGCCTCAGCGTGTGTGGGGCTGCAGACCACAGCCAGAGGCCCTGTGAGCCTTGTGCTCTCCGTGCTGTGCTGAGTCTGGGCGGTCAAGCAACCGCTGGAGGAGCCCTGCAGTTGCCCTCCCATTGCCTCTAATAGAGCCCTCACTGCTGGAGCGCTTGGCAGTGTGCAACCCACCGGCAACTAAGCCCTTCACAAGAACGCCTGGGGACTAGGTGCAAAGGCAAGGCAGGAGTGGAGCTGAGGCCAGGAAGGCGCCAGTAGCATCTCCCAGTCTCGCGCAGCCCGCTCCTTTCTGGACTGGAAGCCTAGCCGCGAGGCAAGTCTGGGCAAGGCTCGCCCAGGGCAGAGCAGCCTCACGCCAGCACTCTGCCAGATCGGGCCTCTGAGCAGAGCTGGAGCTCTGCCGTACTGGAGGCGCACTCGGCTCCGCCCAAGCAGTGATTGCAGCCCCACGCATCTGGGCTGCCTCCTCTTCTCCCAAGGAGGCTCGCTTACCTCATGCTGTGCACTAGGCTTCCAGGCGGGGGCGCCCCGCGCCTCCTACAGGTCTTGGCTGAGGAGCTGCTTCCCTGAGCTGGGGCTGTGGACAGGAGCCCAGACACGCAGGGGCAGGCCACAACCACCTGCACACGTCTCTGCTGGGGAGGAGAGCACTAGGGAAATGACGTCTGTCAGGCACCTTCTGGGTGCTCACCGAGTCAGCCTCAGCGTGTGTGGGGCTGCAGACCACAGCCAGAGGCCCTGTGAGCCTTGTGCTCTCCGTGCTGTGCTGAGTCTTGGCGGTCAAGCAACCGTAAGAATAGACTTTCACTTGCGCTCACTTTGCCTCTACTAGAGCCCTCAAGCTGGAGCGCTTGGCAGTGTGCAACCCACCGGCAACTAAGCCCTCCACAAGAACGCCTGGGGACTAGGTGCAAAGGCAAGGCAGGAGTGGAGCTGAGGCCAGGAAGGCGCCAGTAGCATCTCCCAGTCTCGCGCAGCCCGCTCCTTTCTGGACTGGAAGCCTAGCCGCGAGGCAAGTTTGGGCAAGGCTCGCCCATGGCAGAGCAGCCTCACGCCAGCAACTCTGCCAGATCGGGCCTCTGAGCAGAGCTGGAGCTCTGCCGTACTGGAGGCGCACTCGGCTCCGCCAAAGCAGTGATTGCAGCCCCACGCATCTGGGCTGCCTCCTCTTCTCCCAAGGAGGCTCGCTTCCCTCATGTTGTGCACTAGGCTTCCAGGCGGGGGCGCCCCGCGCCTCCTACAGGTCTTGGCTGAGGAGCTGCTTCCCTGAGCTGGGGCTGTGGACGGGAGCCCAGACACGCAGGGGCAGGCCCCAACCACCTGCACACGTCTCTGCTGGGGAGGAGAGCACTAGGGAAATGACGTCTGTCAGGCACCTTCTGGGCGCTCACCGAGTCAGCCTCAGCGTGTGTGGGGCTGCAGACCACAGCCAGAGGCCCTGTGAGCCTTGTGCTCTCCGTGCTGTGCTGAGTCTGGGCGGTCAAGCAACCGCTGGAGGAGCCCTGCAGTTGCCCTCCCATTGCCTCTAATAGAGCCCTCACTGCTGGAGCGCTTGGCAGTGTGCAACCCACCGGCAACTAAGCCCTCCACAAGAACGCCTGAGGACTAGGTGCAAAGGCAAGGCAGGAGTGGAGCTGAGGCCAGGAAGGCGCCAGTAGCCTCTCCCAGTCTCGCGCAGCCCGCTCCTTCCTGGACTGGAAGCCGCGCCGCGAGGCAAGTCTGGGCAAGGCTCGCCCAGGGCAGAGCAGCCTCACGCCAGCAACTCTGCCATATCGGGCCTCTGAGCAGAGCTGGAGCTCTGCCGTACGGGAGGCGCACTCAGCTCCGCCAAAGCAGTGAATGCAGCCGCACACAGCAGGGCTGCCTTCTCTTCTCCCGAAGAGGCTCGCTTCCCGCATGCTGGAAACTAGGCTTCCAGGCGGGGCCCCCTGCGCCTCCCACAGGTCTTGGCTCAGGAGCTGCTTCCCTGAGCTGGGGCTGTGGACGGGAGCCCAGACATGCAGGGGCAGGCCCCAACCACCTGCACACGTCTCTGCTGGGGAGGAGAGCACTAGGGAAATGACGTCTGTCAGGCACCTTCTGGGTGCTCACCGAGTCAGCCTCCGCGTGTTGGGGCTGCAGACCCCAGCCAGGGGCCCTGTGAGCCTTGTGCTCTCCGTGCTGTGCTGAGTCTGGGCGGTCAAGCAACCGTAAAAATAGACTTCCAGTTGCCCTCACTTTGCATCTAATAGAGCCCTCAAGCTGGAGCGCTTGGCAGTGTGCAACGCACCGGCAACTAAGCCCTCCACAAGAACGCCTGTGGACTAGGTGCAAAGGCAAGGCAGGAGTGGAGCTGAGGCCAGGAAGGCGCCAGTAACATCTCCCAGTCTCGCGCAGCCCGCTCCTTTCTGGACTGGAAGACTAGCCGCGAGGCAAGTCTGGGCAAGGCTCGCCCAGGGCAGAGCAGCCTCACGCCAGCACTCTGCCAGATCGGGCCTCTGAGCAGAGCTGGAGCTCTGCCGTACTGGAGGCGCACTCGGCTCCGCCCAAGCAGTGATTGCAGCCCCACGCATCTGGGCTGCCTTCTCTTCTCCCAAGGAGGCTCGCTTCCCTCATGCTGTGCACTAGGCTTCCAGGCGGGGGCGCCCCGCGCCTCCTACAGGTCTTGGCTGAGGAGCTGCTTCCCTGAGCTGGGGCTGTGGACGGGAGCCCAGACACGCAGGGGCAGGCCCAAACAACCTGCACACGTTTCTGCTGGGGAGGAGAGCACTAGGGAAAGACGTCTGTCAGGCACCTTCTGGGCCCTCACCGAGTCAGCCTCAGCGTGTGTGGGGCTGCAGACCACAGCCAGAGGCCCTGTGAGCCTTGTGCTCTCCGTGCTGTGCTGAGTCTGGGCGGTCAAGCAACCGTAAGAATAGACTTTCAGTTGCCCTCACTTTGCCTCTACTAGAGCCCTCAAGCTGGAGCGCTTGGCAGTGTGCAACCCACCGGCAACTAAGCCCTTCACAAGAACGCCTGGGGAGTAGGTGCAAAGGCAAGGCAGGAGTGGAGCTGAGGCCAGGAAGGCGCCAGTAGCATCTCCCAGTCTCGCGCAGCCCGCTCCTTTATGGACTAGAAGCCTAGCCGCGAGGCAAGTCTGGGCAAGGCTCGCCCAGGGCAGAGCAGCCTCACGCCAGCACTCTGCCAGATCGGGCCTCTGAGCAGAGCTGGAGCTCTGCCGTACTGGAGGCGCACTCGGCTCCGCCCAACCAGTGATTGCAGCCCCACGCATCTGGGCTGCCTCCTCTTCTCCCAAGGAGGCTCGCTTACCTCATGCTGTGCACTAGGCTTCCAGGCGGGGGTGCCCCGCGCCTCCTACAGGTCTTGGCTGAGGAGCTGCTTCCCTGAGCTGGGGCTGTGGACGGGAGCCCAGACACGCAGGGGCAGGCCCCAACCACCTGCACACATCTCTGCTGGGGCGGAGAGCACTAAGGAAATGACGTCTGTCAGGCACCTTCTGGGTGCTCACCGAGTCAGCCTCAGCGTGTGTGGGGCTGCAGACCACAGCCAGAGGCCCTATGAGCCTTGTGCTCTCCGTGCTGTGCTGAGTCTTGGCGGTCAAGCAACCGTAAGAATAGACTTTCACTTGCGCTCACTTTGCCTCTACTAGAGCCCTCAAGCTGGAGCGCTTGGCAGTGTGCAACCCACCGGCAACTAAGCCCTCCACAAGAACGCCTGGGGACTAGGTGCAAAGGCAAGGCAGGAGTGGAGCTGAGGCCAGGAAGGCGCCAGTAGCATCTCCCAGTCTCGCGCAGCCCGCTCCTTTCTGGACTGGAAGCCTAGCCGCGAGTCAAGTTTGGGCAAGGCTCGCCCATGGCAGAGCAGCCTCACGCCAGCAACTCTGCCAGATCGGGCCTCTGAGCAGAGCTGGAGCTCTGCCGTACTGGAGGCGCACTCGGCTCCGCCAAAGCAGTGATTGCAGCCCCACGCATCTGGGCTGCCTCCTCTTCTCCCAAGGAGGCTCGCTTCCCTCATGTTGTGCACTAGGCTTCCAGGCGGGGGCGCCCCGCGCCTCCTACAGGTCTTGGCTGAGGAGCTGCTTCCCTGAGCTGGGGCTGTGGACGGGAGCCCAGACACGCAGGGGCAGGCCCCAACCACCTGCACACGTCTCTGCTGGGGAGGAGAGCACTAGGGAAATGACGTCTGTCAGGCACCTTCTGGGCGCTCACCGAGTCAGCCTCAGCGTGTGTGGGGCTGCAGACCACAGCCAGAGGCCCTGTGAGCCTTGTGCTCTCCGTGCTGTGCTGAGTCTGGGCGGTCAAGCAACCGCTGGAGGAGCCCTGCAGTTGCCCTCCCATTGCCTCTAATAGAGCCCTCACTGCTGGAGCGCTTGGCAGTGTGCAACCCACCGGCAACTAAGCCCTCCACAAGAACGCCTGGGGACTAGGTGCAAAGGCAAGGCAGGAGTGGAGCTGAGGCCAGGAAGGCGCCAGTAGCATCTCCCAGTCTCGCGCAGCCCGCTCCTTTCTGGACTGGAAGCCTAGCCGCGAGTCAAGTTTGGGCAAGGCTCGCCCATGGCAGAGCAGCCTCACGCCAGCAACTCTGCCAGATCGGGCCTCTGAGCAGAGCTGGAGCTCTGCCGTACTGGAGGCGCACTCGGCTCCGCCAAAGCAGTGATTGCAGCCCCACGCATCTGGGCTGCCTCCTCTTCTCCCAAGGAGGCTCGCTTCCCTCATGTTGTGCACTAGGCTTCCAGGCGGGGGCGCCCCGCGCCTCCTACAGGTCTTGGCTGAGGAGCTGCTTCCCTGAGCTGGGGCTGTGGACGGGAGCCCAGACACGCAGGGGCAGGCCCCAACCACCTGCACACGTCTCTGCTGGGGAGGAGAGCACTAGGGAAATGACGTCTGTCAGGCACCTTCTGGGCGCTCACCGAGTCAGCCTCAGCGTGTGTGGGGCTGCAGACCACAGCCAGAGGCCCTGTGAGCCTTGTGCTCTCCGTGCTGTTCTGAGTCTGGGCGGTCAAGCAACCGATGGAGGAGCCCTGCAGTTGCCCTCCCATTGCCTCTAATAGAGCCCTCACTGCTGGAGCGCTTGGCAGTGTGCAACCCACCGGCAACTAAGCCCTCCACAAGAACGCCTGAGGACTAGGTGCAAAGGCAAGGCAGGAGTGGAGCTGAGGCCAGGAAGGCGCCAGTAGCCTCTCCCAGTCTCGCGCAGCCCGCTCCTTCCTGGACTGGAAGCCGAGCCGCGAGGCAAGTCGGGGCAAGGCTCGCCCAGGGCAGAGCAGCCTCACGCCAGCAACTCTGCCAGATCGGGCCTCTGAGCAGAGCTGGAGCTCTGCCGTACTGGAGGCGCACTCAGCTCCGCCAAAGCAGTGAATGCAGCCGCACACAGCAGGGCTGCCTTCTCTTCTCCCGAAGAGGCTCGCTTCCCGCATGCTGTAAACTAGGCTTCCAGGCGGGGCCCCCTGCGCCTCCCACAGGTCTTGGCTCAGGAGCTGCTTCCCTGAGCTGGGGCTGTGGACGGGAGCCCAGACACGCAGGGGCAGGCCCAAACAACCTGAACACGTCTCTGCTGGGGAGGAGAGCACTAGGGAAAGACGTCTGTCAGGCACCTTCTGGGCGCTCACCGAGTCAGCCTCAGCGTGTGTGGGGCTGCAGACCACAGCCAGAGGCCCTGTGAGCCTTGTGCTCTCCGTGCTGTGCTGAGTCTGGGCGGTCAAGCAACCGTAAGAATAGACTTTCAGTTGCCCTCACTTTGCCTCTACTAGAGCCCTCAAGCTGGAGCGCTTGGCAGTGTGCAACCCACCGGAAACTAAGCCCTTCACAAGAACGCCTGGGGACTAGGTGCAAAGGCAAGGCAGGAGTGGAGCTGAGGCCAGGAAGGCGCCAGTAGCATCTCCCAGTCTCGCGCAGCCCGCTCCTTTCTGGACTGGAAGCCTAGCCGCGAGGCAAGTCTGGGCAAGGCTCGCCCAGGGCAGAGCAGCCTCACGCCAGCACTCTGCCAGATCAGGCCTCTGAGCAGAGCTGGAGCTCTGCCGTACTGGAGGCGCACTCGGCTCCGCCCAAGCAGTGATTGCAGCCCCACGCATCTGGGCTGCCTCCTCTTCTCCCAAGGAGGCTCGCTTCCCTCATGCTGTGCACTAGGCTTCCAGGCGGGGGCGCCCCGCGCCTCCTACAGGTCTTGGCTGAGGAGCTGCTTCCCTGAGCTGGGGCTGTGGACGGGAGCCCAGACACTTAGGGACAGGCCCAAACAACCTGCACACGTCTCTGCTGGGGAGGAGAGCACTAGGGAAAGACGTCTGTCAGGCACCTTCTGGGCGCTCACCGAGTCAGCCTCAGCGTGTGTGGGGCTGCAGACCACAGCCAGAGGCCCTGTGAGCCTTGTGCTCTCCGTGCTGTGTTGAGTCTGGGCGGTCAAGCAACCGCTGGAGGAGCCCTGCAGTTGCCCTCCCATTGCCTCTAATAGAGCCCTCACTGCTGGAGCGCTTGGCAGTGTGCAACCCACCGGCAACTAAGCCCTCCACAAGAACGCCTGAGGACTAGGTGCAAAGGAAAGGCAGGAGTGGAGCTGAGGCCAGGAAGGCGCCAGTAGCATCTCCCAGTCTCGCGCAACCCGCTCCTTTCTGGACTGGAAGCCTAGCCGCGAGGCAAGTCTGGGCAAGGCTCGCCCAGGGCAGAGCAGCCTCACGCCAGCGACTCTGCCAGATCGGGCCTCTGAGCAGAGCTGGAGCTCTGCCGTACTGGAGGCGCACTCAGCTCGGCCAAAGCAGTGAATGCAGCCGCACACAGCAGGGCTGCCTTCTCTTCTCCCGAAGAGGCTCGCTTCCCGCATGCTGTAAACTAGGCTTCCAGGCGGGGCCCCCTGCGCCTCCCACAGGTCTTGGCTCAGGAGCTGCTTCCCTGAGCTGGGGCTGTGGACGGGAGCCCAGACACGCAGGGGCAGGCCCCAACCACCTGCACACGTCTCTGCTGGGGAGGAGAGCACTAGGGAAATGACGTCTGTCAGGCACCATCTGGGCGCTCACCGAGTCAGCCTCCGCGTGTGTGGGGCTGCAGACCCCAGCCAGGGCCCCTGTGAGCCTTGTGCTCTCCGTGCTGTGCTGAGTCTGGGCGGTCAAGCATCCGTAAGAATAGACTTCCAGTTGCCCTCACTTTGCCTCTAATAGAGCCCTCAAGCTGGAGCGCTTGGCAGTGTGCAACCCACCGGCAACTAAGGCCTCCACAAGAACGCCTGGGGACTAGGTGCAAAGGCAAGGCAGGAGTGGAGCTGAGGCCAGGAAGGCGCCAGTAGCATCTCCCAGTCTCGCGCAGCCCGCTCCTTCCTGGACTGGAAGCCTAGCCGCGAGGCAAGTTTGGGCAAGGCTCGCCCATGGCAGAGCAGCCTCACGCCAGCAACTCTGCCAGATCGGGCCTCTGAGCAGAGCTGAAGCTCTGCCGTACTGGAGGCGCACTCGGCTCCGCCAAAGCAGTGATTGCAGCCCCACGCATCTGGGCTGCCTCCTCTTCTCCCAAGGAGGCTCGCTTCCCTCATGCTGTGCACTAGGCTTCCAGGCGGGGGCGCCCCGCGCCTCCTACAGGTCCTGGCTGAGGAGCTGCTTCCCTGAGCTGGGGCTGTGGACGGGAGCCCAGACACGCAGGGGCAGGCCCCAACCACCTGCACACGTCTCTGCTGGGGAGGAGAGCACTAGTCAGCCTCAGCGTGTGTGGGGCTGCAGACCACAGCCAGAGGCCCTGTGAGCCTTGTGCTCTCCGTGCTGTGCTGAGTCTGGGCGGTCAAGCAACCGCTGGAGGAGCCCTGCAGTTGCCCTCCCATTGCCTCTAATAGAGCCCTCACTGCTGGAGCGCTTGGCAGTGTGCAACCCACCGGCAACTAAGCCCTCCACAAGAACGCCTGGGGACTAGGTGCAAAGGCAAGGCAGGAGTGGAGCTGAGGCCAGGAAGGCGCCAGTAGCATCTCCCAGTCTCGCGCAGCCCGCTCCTTTCTGGACTGGAAGCCTAGCCGCGAGGCAAGTCTGGGCAAGGCTCGCCCAGGGCAGAGCAGCCTCACGCCAGCGACTCTGCCAGATCGGGCCTCTGAGCAGAGCTGGAGCTCTGCCGTACTGGAGGCGCACTCAGCTCCGCCAAAGCAGTGAATGCAGCCGCACACAGCAGGGCTGCCTTCTCTTCTCCCGAAGAGGCTCGCTTCCCGCATGCTGTAAACTAGGCTTCCAGGCGGGGCCCCCTGCGCCTCCCACAGGTCTTGGCTCAGGAGCTGCTTCCCTGAGCTGGGGCTGTGGACGGGAGCCCAGACACGCAGGGGCAGGCCCCAACCACCTGCACACGTCTCTGCTGGGGAGGAGAGCACTAGGGAAATGACGTCTGTCAGGCACCTTCTGGGCGCTCACCGAGTCAGCCTCCGCGTGTGTGGGGCTGCAGAGCCCAGCCAGGGGCCCTGTGAGCCTTGTGCTCTCCGTGCTGTGCTGAGTCTGGGCGGTCAAGCATCGTAAGAATAGACTTCCAGTTGCCCTCACTTTGCCTCTAATAGAGCCCTCAAGCTGGAGCGCTTGGCAGTGTGCAACCCACCGGCAACTAAGGCCTCCACAAGAACGCCTGGGGACTAGGTGCAAAGGCAAGGCAGGAGTGGAGCTGAGGCCAGGAAGGCGCCAGTAGCATCTCCCAGTCTCGCGCAGCCCGCTCGTTCCTCGACTGGAAGCCTAGCCGCGAGGCAAGTTTGGGCAAGGCTCGCCCATGGCAGAGCAGCCTCACGCCAGCAACTCTGCCAGATCGGGCCTCTGAGCAGAGCTGAAGCTCTGCCATAGTGGAGGCGCACTCGGCTCCGCCAAAGCAGTGATTGCAGCCCCACGCATCTGGGCTGCCTCCTCTTTTCCCAAGGAGGCTCGCTTCCCTCATGCTGTGCACTAGGCTTCCAGGCGGGGGCGCCCCGCGCCTCCTACAGGTCTTGGCTGAGGAGCTGCTTCCCTGAGCTGGGGCTGTGGACGGGAGCCCAGACACGCAGGGGCAGGCCCCAACCACCTGCACACGTCTCTGCTGGGGAGGAGAGCACTAGGGAAATGACGTCTGTCAGGCACCTTCTGGGCGCTCACCGAGTCAGCCTCAGCGTGTGTGGGGCTGCAGACCACAGCCAGAGGCCCTGTGAGCCTTGTGCTCTCCGTGCTGTGCTGAGTCTGGGCGGTCAAGCAACCGCTGGAGGAGCCCTGCAGTTGCCCTCCCATTGCCTCTAATAGAGCCCTCACTGCTGGAGCGCTTGGCAGTGTGCAACCCACCGGCAACTAAGCCCTCCACAAGAACGCCTGGGGACTAGGTGCAAAGGCAAGGCAGGAGTGGAGCTGAGGCCAGGAAGGCGCCAGTAGCATCTCCCAGTCTCGCGCAGCCCGCTCCTTTCTGGACTGGAAGCCTAGCCGCGAGTCAAGTTTGGGCAAGGCTCGCCCATGGCAGAGCAGCCTCACGCCAGCAACTCTGCCAGATCGGGCCTCTGAGCAGAGCTGGAGCTCTGCCGTACTGGAGGCGCACTCGGCTCCGCCAAAGCAGTGATTGCAGCCCCACGCATCTGGGCTGCCTCCTCTTCTCCCAAGGAGGCTCGCTTCCCTCATGTTGTGCACTAGGCTTCCAGGCGGGGGCGCCCCGCGCCTCCTACAGGTCTTGGCTGAGGAGCTGCTTCCCTGAGCTGGGGCTGTGGACGGGAGCCCAGACACGCAGGGGCAGGCCCCAACCACCTGCACACGTCTCTGCTGGGGAGGAGAGCACTAGGGAAATGACGTCTGTCAGGCACCTTCTGGGCGCTCACCGAGTCAGCCTCAGCGTGTGTGGGGCTGCAGACCACAGCCAGAGGCCCTGTGAGCCTTGTGCTCTCCGTGCTGTTCTGAGTCTGGGCGGTCAAGCAACCGATGGAGGAGCCCTGCAGTTGCCCTCCCATTGCCTCTAATAGAGCCCTCACTGCTGGAGCGCTTGGCAGTGTGCAACCCACCGGCAACTAAGCCCTCCACAAGAACGCCTGAGGACTAGGTGCAAAGGCAAGGCAGGAGTGGAGCTGAGGCCAGGAAGGCGCCAGTAGCCTCTCCCAGTCTCGCGCAGCCCGCTCCTTCCTGGACTGGAAGCCGAGCCGCGAGGCAAGTCGGGGCAAGGCTCGCCCAGGGCAGAGCAGCCTCACGCCAGCAACTCTGCCAGATCGGGCCTCTGAGCAGAGCTGGAGCTCTGCCGTACTGGAGGCGCACTCAGCTCCGCCAAAGCAGTGAATGCAGCCGCACACAGCAGGGCTGCCTTCTCTTCTCCCGAAGAGGCTCGCTTCCCGCATGCTGTAAACTAGGCTTCCAGGCGGGGCCCCCTGCGCCTCCCACAGGTCTTGGCTCAGGAGCTGCTTCCCTGAGCTGGGGCTGTGGACGGGAGCCCAGACACGCAGGGGCAGGCCCAAACAACCTGAACACGTCTCTGCTGGGGAGGAGAGCACTAGGGAAAGACGTCTGTCAGGCACCTTCTGGGCGCTCACCGAGTCAGCCTCAGCGTGTGTGGGGCTGCAGACCACAGCCAGAGGCCCTGTGAGCCTTGTGCTCTCCGTGCTGTGCTGAGTCTGGGCGGTCAAGCAACCGTAAGAATAGACTTTCAGTTGCCCTCACTTTGCCTCTACTAGAGCCCTCAAGCTGGAGCGCTTGGCAGTGTGCAACCCACCGGAAACTAAGCCCTTCACAAGAACGCCTGGGGACTAGGTGCAAAGGCAAGGCAGGAGTGGAGCTGAGGCCAGGAAGGCGCCAGTAGCATCTCCCAGTCTCGCGCAGCCCGCTCCTTTCTGGACTGGAAGCCTAGCCGCGAGGCAAGTCTGGGCAAGGCTCGCCCAGGGCAGAGCAGCCTCACGCCAGCACTCTGCCAGATCAGGCCTCTGAGCAGAGCTGGAGCTCTGCCGTACTGGAGGCGCACTCGGCTCCGCCCAAGCAGTGATTGCAGCCCCACGCATCTGGGCTGCCTCCTCTTCTCCCAAGGAGGCTCGCTTCCCTCATGCTGTGCACTAGGCTTCCAGGCGGGGGCGCCCCGCGCCTCCTACAGGTCTTGGCTGAGGAGCTGCTTCCCTGAGCTGGGGCTGTGGACGGGAGCCCAGACACTTAGGGACAGGCCCAAACAACCTGCACACGTCTCTGCTGGGGAGGAGAGCACTAGGGAAAGACGTCTGTCAGGCACCTTCTGGGCGCTCACCGAGTCAGCCTCAGCGTGTGTGGGGCTGCAGACCACAGCCAGAGGCCCTGTGAGCCTTGTGCTCTCCGTGCTGTGTTGAGTCTGGGCGGTCAAGCAACCGCTGGAGGAGCCCTGCAGTTGCCCTCCCATTGCCTCTAATAGAGCCCTCACTGCTGGAGCGCTTGGCAGTGTGCAACCCACCGGCAACTAAGCCCTCCACAAGAACGCCTGAGGACTAGGTGCAAAGGAAAGGCAGGAGTGGAGCTGAGGCCAGGAAGGCGCCAGTAGCATCTCCCAGTCTCGCGCAACCCGCTCCTTTCTGGACTGGAAGCCTAGCCGCGAGGCAAGTCTGGGCAAGGCTCGCCCAGGGCAGAGCAGCCTCACGCCAGCGACTCTGCCAGATCGGGCCTCTGAGCAGAGCTGGAGCTCTGCCGTACTGGAGGCGCACTCAGCTCGGCCAAAGCAGTGAATGCAGCCGCACACAGCAGGGCTGCCTTCTCTTCTCCCGAAGAGGCTCGCTTCCCGCATGCTGTAAACTAGGCTTCCAGGCGGGGCCCCCTGCGCCTCCCACAGGTCTTGGCTCAGGAGCTGCTTCCCTGAGCTGGGGCTGTGGACGGGAGCCCAGACACGCAGGGGCAGGCCCCAACCACCTGCACACGTCTCTGCTGGGGAGGAGAGCACTAGGGAAATGACGTCTGTCAGGCACCATCTGGGCGCTCACCGAGTCAGCCTCCGCGTGTGTGGGGCTGCAGACCCCAGCCAGGGCCCCTGTGAGCCTTGTGCTCTCCGTGCTGTGCTGAGTCTGGGCGGTCAAGCATCCGTAAGAATAGACTTCCAGTTGCCCTCACTTTGCCTCTAATAGAGCCCTCAAGCTGGAGCGCTTGGCAGTGTGCAACCCACCGGCAACTAAGGCCTCCACAAGAACGCCTGGGGACTAGGTGCAAAGGCAAGGCAGGAGTGGAGCTGAGGCCAGGAAGGCGCCAGTAGCATCTCCCAGTCTCGCGCAGCCCGCTCCTTCCTGGACTGGAAGCCTAGCCGCGAGGCAAGTTTGGGCAAGGCTCGCCCATGGCAGAGCAGCCTCACGCCAGCAACTCTGCCAGATCGGGCCTCTGAGCAGAGCTGAAGCTCTGCCGTACTGGAGGCGCACTCGGCTCCGCCAAAGCAGTGATTGCAGCCCCACGCATCTGGGCTGCCTCCTCTTCTCCCAAGGAGGCTCGCTTCCCTCATGCTGTGCACTAGGCTTCCAGGCGGGGGCGCCCCGCGCCTCCTACAGGTCCTGGCTGAGGAGCTGCTTCCCTGAGCTGGGGCTGTGGACGGGAGCCCAGACACGCAGGGGCAGGCCCCAACCACCTGCACACGTCTCTGCTGGGGAGGAGAGCACTAGTCAGCCTCAGCGTGTGTGGGGCTGCAGACCACAGCCAGAGGCCCTGTGAGCCTTGTGCTCTCCGTGCTGTGCTGAGTCTGGGCGGTCAAGCAACCGCTGGAGGAGCCCTGCAGTTGCCCTCCCATTGCCTCTAATAGAGCCCTCACTGCTGGAGCGCTTGGCAGTGTGCAACCCACCGGCAACTAAGCCCTCCACAAGAACGCCTGGGGACTAGGTGCAAAGGCAAGGCAGGAGTGGAGCTGAGGCCAGGAAGGCGCCAGTAGCATCTCCCAGTCTCGCGCAGCCCGCTCCTTTCTGGACTGGAAGCCTAGCCGCGAGGCAAGTCTGGGCAAGGCTCGCCCAGGGCAGAGCAGCCTCACGCCAGCGACTCTGCCAGATCGGGCCTCTGAGCAGAGCTGGAGCTCTGCCGTACTGGAGGCGCACTCAGCTCCGCCAAAGCAGTGAATGCAGCCGCACACAGCAGGGCTGCCTTCTCTTCTCCCGAAGAGGCTCGCTTCCCGCATGCTGTAAACTAGGCTTCCAGGCGGGGCCCCCTGCGCCTCCCACAGGTCTTGGCTCAGGAGCTGCTTCCCTGAGCTGGGGCTGTGGACGGGAGCCCAGACACGCAGGGGCAGGCCCCAACCACCTGCACACGTCTCTGCTGGGGAGGAGAGCACTAGGGAAATGACGTCTGTCAGGCACCTTCTGGGCGCTCACCGAGTCAGCCTCCGCGTGTGTGGGGCTGCAGAGCCCAGCCAGGGGCCCTGTGAGCCTTGTGCTCTCCGTGCTGTGCTGAGTCTGGGCGGTCAAGCATCGTAAGAATAGACTTCCAGTTGCCCTCACTTTGCCTCTAATAGAGCCCTCAAGCTGGAGCGCTTGGCAGTGTGCAACCCACCGGCAACTAAGGCCTCCACAAGAACGCCTGGGGACTAGGTGCAAAGGCAAGGCAGGAGTGGAGCTGAGGCCAGGAAGGCGCCAGTAGCATCTCCCAGTCTCGCGCAGCCCGCTCGTTCCTCGACTGGAAGCCTAGCCGCGAGGCAAGTTTGGGCAAGGCTCGCCCATGGCAGAGCAGCCTCACGCCAGCAACTCTGCCAGATCGGGCCTCTGAGCAGAGCTGAAGCTCTGCCATAGTGGAGGCGCACTCGGCTCCGCCAAAGCAGTGATTGCAGCCCCACGCATCTGGGCTGCCTCCTCTTTTCCCAAGGAGGCTCGCTTCCCTCATGCTGTGCACTAGGCTTCCAGGCGGGGGCGCCCCGCGCCTCCTACAGGTCTTGGCTAAAGAGCTGCTTCCCTGAGCTGGGGCTGTGGACGGGAGCCCAGACACGCAGGGGCAGGCCCCAACCACCTGCACACGTCTCTGCTGGGGAGGAGAGCACTAGGGAAATGACGTCTGTCAGGCACCTTCTGGACGCTCACGGAGTCAGCCTCAGCGTGTGTGGGGCTGCAGACCATAGCCAGAGGCCCTGTGAGCCTTGTGCTCTCCGTGCTGTGCTGAGTCTGGGCGGTCAAGCAACGGCTGGAGGAGCCCTGCAGTTGCCCTCCCATTGCCTCTAATAGAGCCCTCACTGCTGGAGCGCTTGGCAGTGTGCAACCCACCGGCAACTAAGCCCTCCACAAGAACGCCTGAGGACTAGGTGCAAAGGCAAGGCAGGAGTGGCGCTGAGGCCAGGAAGGCGCCAGTAGCATCTCCCAGTCTCGCGCAACCCGCTCCTTCCTGGACTGGAAGCCTAGCCGCGAGGCAAGTCTGGGCAAGGCTCGCCCAGGGCAGAGCAGCCTCACGCCAGCGACTCTGCCAGATCGGGCCTCTGAGCAGAGCTGGAGCTCTGCCGTACTGGAGGCGCACTCAGCTCCGCCAAAGCAGTGAATGCAGCCGCACACAGCAGGGCTGCCTTCTCTTCTCCCGAAGAGGCTCGCTTCCCGCATGCTGTAAACTAGGCTTCCAGGCGGGGCCCCCTGCGCCTCCCACAGGTCTTGGCTGAGGAGCTGCTTCCCTGAGCTGGGGCTGTGGACGGGAGCCCAGACACGCAGGGGCAGGCCCCAACCACCTGCACACGTCTCTGCTGGGGAGGAGAGCACTAGGGAAATGACGTCTGTCAGGCACCTTCTGGGCGCTCACCGAGTCAGCCTCCGCGTGTGTGGGGCTGCAGACCCCAGCCAGGGGCCCTGTGAGCCTTGTGCTCTCCGTGCTGTGCTGAGTCTGGGCGGTCAAGCATCCGTAAGAATAGACTTCCAGTTGTCCTCACTTTGCCTCTAATAGAGCCCTCAAGCTGGAGCGCTTGGCAGTGTGCAACCCACCGGCAACTAAGCCCTCCACAAGAACGCCTGGGGACTAGGTGCAAAGGCAAGGCAGGAGTGGAGCTGAGGCCAGGAAGGCGCCAGTAGCATCTCCCAGTCTCGCGCAGCCCGCTCCTTTCTGGACTGGAAGCCTAGCCGCGAGGCAAGTCTGGGCAAGGCTCGCCCAGGGCAGAGCAGCCTCACGCCAGCACTCTGCCAGATCGGGCCTCTGAGCAGAGCTGGAGCTCTGCCGTACTGGAGACGCACTCGGCTCCGCCCAAACAGTGATTGCAGCCCCACGCATCTGGGCTGCCTCCTCTTCTCCCAAGGAGGCTCGCTTACCTCATGCTGTGCACTAGGCTTCCAGGCGGGGGCGCCCCGCGCCTCCTACAGGTCTTGGCTGAGGAGCTGCTTCCCTGAGCTGGGGCTGTGGACGGGAGCCCAGACACGCAGGGGCAGGCCCCAACCACCTGCACACGTCTCTGCTGGGGAGGAGAGCACTAGGGAAATGACGTCTGTCAGGCACCTTCTGGGCGCTCACCGAATCAGCCTCAGCGTGTGTGGGGCTGCAGACCACAGCCAGAGACCCTGTGAGCCTTGTGCTCTCCGTGCTGTGCTGAGTCTGGGCGGTCAAGCAACCGTAAGAATAGACTTTCAGTTGCCCTCACTTTGCCTCTACTAGAGCCCTCAAGCTGGAGCGCTTGGCAGTGTGCAACCCACCGGCAACTAAGCCCTCCACAAGAACGCCTGGGGACTAGGTGCAAAGGCAAGGCAGGAGTGGAGCTGAGGCCAGGAAGGCGCCAGTAGCATCTCCCAGTCTCGCGCAGCCCGCTCCTTTCTGGACTGGAAGCCTAGCCGCGAGGCAAGTCTGGGCAAGGCTCCCCCAGGGCAGAGCAGCCTCACGCCAGCAACTCTGCCAGATCGGGCCTCTGAGCAGAGCTGGAGCTCTGCCGTACTGGAGGCGCACTCGGCTCCGCCAAAGCAGTGAATGCAGCCGCACACAGCAGGGCTGCCTTCTCTTCTCCCGAGGAGGCTCGCTTCCCACATGCTGTAAACTAGGCTTCCAGGCGGGGCCCCCTGCGCCTCCCACAGGTCTTGGCTCAGGAGCTGCTTCCCTGAGCTGGGGCTGTGGACGGGAGCCCAGACACGCAGGGGCAGGCCCCAACCACCTGCACACGTCTCTGCTGGGGAGGAGAGCACTAGGGAAATGACGTCTGTCAGGCACCTTCTGGGCGCTCACCGAGTCAGCCTCCGCGTGTGTGGGGCTGCAGAGCCCAGCCAGGGGCCCTGTGAGCCTTGTGCTCTCCGTGCTGTGCTGAGTCTGGGCGGTCAAGCATCGTAAGAATAGACTTCCAGTTGCCCTCACTTTGCCTCTAATAGAGCCCTCAAGCTGGAGCGCTTGGCAGTGTGCAACCCACCGGCAACTAAGGCCTCCACAAGAACGCCTGGGGACTAGGTGCAAAGGCAAGGCAGGAGTGGAGCTGAGGCCAGGAAGGCGCCAGTAGCATCTCCCAGTCTCGCGCAGCCCGCTCGTTCCTGGACTGGAAGCCTAGCCGCGAGGCAAGTTTGGGCAAGGCTCGCCCATGGCAGAGCAGCCTCACGCCAGCAACTCTGCCAGATCGGGCCTCTGAGCAGAGCTGAAGCTCTGCCATACTGGAGGCGCACTCGGCTCTGCCAAAGCAGTGATTGCAGCCCCACGCATCTGGGCTGCCTCCTCTTCTCCCAAGGAGGCTCGCTTCCCTCATGCTGTGCACTAGGCTTCCAGGCGGGGGCGCCCCTCGCCTCCTACAGGTCTTGGCTGAGGAGCTGCTTCCCTGAGCTGGGGCTGTGGACGGGAGCCCAGACACGCAGGGGCAGGCCCCAACCACCTGCACACGTCTCTGCTGGGGAGGAGAGCACTAGGGAAATGACGTCTGTCAGGCCCCTTCTGGACGCTCACCGAGTCAGCCTCAGCGTGTGTGGGGCTGCAGACCATAGTCAGAGGCCCTGTGAGCCTTGTGCTCTCCGTGCTGTGCTGAGTCTGGGCGGTCAAGCAACCGCTGGAGGAGCCCTGCAGTTGCCCTCCCATTGCCTCTAATAGAGCCCTCACTGCTGGAGCGCTTGGCAGTGTGCAACCCACCGGCAACTAAGCCCTCCACAAGAACGCCTGAGGACTAGGTGCAAAGGCAAGGCAGGAGTGGCGCTGAGGCCAGGAAGGCGCCAGTTGCATCTCCCAGTCTCGCGCAACCCGCTCCTTCCTGGACTGGAAGCCTAGCCGCGAGGCAAGTCTGGGCAAGGCTCGCCCAGGGCAGAGCAGCCTCACGCCAGCGACTCTGCCAGATCGGGCCTCTGAGCAGAGCTGGAGCTCTGCCGTACTGGAGGCGCACTCAGCTCCGCCAAAGCAGTGAATGCAGCCGCACACAGCAGGGCTGCCTTCTCTTCTCCCGAAGAGGCTCGCTTCCCGCATGCTGTAAACTAGGCTTCCAGGCGGGGCCCCCTGCGCCTCCCACAGGTCTTGGCTGAGGAGCTGCTTCCCTGAGCTGGGGCTGTGGACGGGAGCCCAGACACGCAGGGGCAGGCCCCAACCACCTGCACACGTCTCTGCTGGGGAGGAGAGCACTAGGGAAATGACGTCTGTCAGGCACCTTCTGGGCGCTCACCGAGTCAGCCTCCGCGTGTGTGGGGCTGCAGACCCCAGCCAGGGGCCCTGTGAGCCTTGTGCTCTCCGTGCTGTGCTGAGTCTGGGCGGTCAAGCATCCGTAAGAATAGACTTCCAGTTGGCCTCACTTTGCCTCTAATAGAGCCCTCAAGCTGGAGCGCTTGGCAGTGTGCAACCCACCGGCAACTAAGCCCTCCACAAGAACGCCTGGGGACTAGGTGCAAAGGCAAGGCAGGAGTGGAGCTGAGGCCAGGAAGGCGCCAGTAGCATCTCCCAGTCTCGCGCAGCCCGCTCCTTTCTGGACTGGAAGCCTAGCCGCGAGGCAAGTCTGGGCAAGGCTCGCCCAGGGCAGAGCAGCCTCACGCCAGCACTCTGCCAGATCGGGCCTCTGAGCAGAGCTGGAGCTCTGCCGTACTGGAGACGCACTCGGCTCCGCCCAAACAGTGATTGCAGCCCCACGCATCTGGGCTGCCTCCTCTTCTCCCAAGGAGGCTCGCTTACCTCATGCTGTGCACTAGGCTTCCAGGCGGGGGCGCCCCGCGCCTCCTACAGGTCTTGGCTGAGGAGCTGCTTCCCTGAGCTGGGGCTGTGGACGGGAGCCCAGACACGCAGGGGCAGGCCCCAACCACCTGCACACGTCTCTGCTGGGGAGGAGAGCACTAGGGAAATGACGTCTGTCAGGCACCTTCTGGGCGCTCACCGAATCAGCCTCAGCGTGTGTGGGGCTGCAGACCACAGCCAGAGGCCCTGTGAGCCTTGTGCTCTCCGTGCTGTGCTGAGTCTGGGCGGTCAAGCAACCGTAAGAATAGACTTTCAGTTGCCCTCACTTTGCCTCTACTAGAGCCCTCAAGCTGGAGCGCTTGGCAGTGTGCAACCCACCGGCAACTAAGCCCTCCACAAGAACGCCTGGGGACTAGGTGCAAAGGCAAGGCAGGAGTGGAGCTGAGGCCAGGAAGGCGCCAGTAGCATCTCCCAGTCTCGCGCAGCCCGCTCCTTTCTGGACTGGAAGCCTAGCCGCGAGGCAAGTCTGGGCAAGGCTCCCCCAGGGCAGAGCAGCCTCACGCCAGCAACTCTGCCAGATCGGGCCTCTGAGCAGAGCTGGAGCTCTGCCGTACTGGAGGCGCACTCGGCTCCGCCAAAGCAGTGAATGCAGCCGCACACAGCAGGGCTGCCTTCTCTTCTCCCGAGGAGGCTCGCTTCCCACATGCTGTAAACTAGGCTTCCAGGCGGGGCCCCCTGCGCCTCCCACAGGTCTTGGCTCAGGACCTGCTTCCCTGAGCTGGGGCTGTGGACGGGAGCCCAGACACGCAGGGGCAGGCCCAAACCACCTGCACACGTCTCTGCTGGGGAGGAGAGCACTAGGGAAATGACGTCTGTCAGGCACCTTCTGGGCGCTCACCGAGTCAGCCTCAGCGTGTGTGGGGCTGCAGACCACAGGCAGAGGCCCTGTGAGCCTTGTGCTCTCCGTGCTGTGCTGAGTCTGGGCGGTCAAGCAACCGTCAGAATAGATTTTCAGTTGCCCTCACTTTGCCTCTACTAGAGCCCTCAAGCTGGAGCGCTTGGCAGTGTGCAACCCACCGGCAACTAGGCCCTGCACAAGAACGCCTGGGGACTAGGTGCAAAGGCAAGGCAGGAGTGGAGCTGAGGCCAGGAAGGCGCCAGTAGCATCTCCCAGTCTCGCGCAGCCCGCTCCTTTCTGGACTGGAAGCCTAGCCGCGAGGCAAGTTTGGGCAACGCTCGCCCATGGCAGAGCAGCCTCACGCCAGCAACTCTGCCAGATCGGGCCTCTGAGCAGAGCTGGAGCTCTGCCGTACTGGAGGCGCACTCGGCTCCGCCAAAGCAGTGATTGCAGCCCCACGCATCTGGGCTGCCTCCTCTTCTCCCAAGGAGGCTCGCTTCCCGCATGCTGTAAACTAGGCTTCCAGGCGGGGCTCCCTGCGCCTCCCACAGGTCTTGGCTCAGGAGCTGCTTTCCTGAGCTGGGGCTGTGGACGGGAGCCCTGACACGCAGGGGCAGGCCCCAACCACCTGCACACGTCTCTGCTGGGGAGGAGAGCACTAGGGAAATGACGTCTGTCAGGCACCTTCTGGGCGCTCACCGAGTCAGCCTCCGCGTGTGTGGGGCTGCAGACCCCAGCCAGGGGCCCTGTGAGCCTTGTGCTCTCCGTGCTGTGCTGAGTCTGGGCGGTCAAGCATCCGTAAGAATAGACTTCCAGTTGCCCTCACTTTGCTTCTAATAGAGCCCTCAAGCTGGAGCGCTTGGCAGTGTGCAACCCACCGGCAACTAAGGCCTCCACAAGAACGCCTGGGGACTAGGTGCAAAGGCAAGGCAGGAGTGGAGCTGAGGCCAGGAAGGCGCCAGTAGCATCTCCCAGTCTCGCGCAGCCCGCTCCTTTCTGGACTGGAAGCCTAGCCGCGAGGCAAGTCTGGGCAAGGCTCGCCCAGGGCAGAGCAGCCTCACGCCAGCACTCTGCCAGATCGGGCCTCTGAGCAGAGCTGGAGCTCTGCCGTACTGGAGGCGCACTCGGCTCCGCCCAAGCAGTGATTGCAGCCCCACGCATCTGGGCTGCCTCCTCTTCTCCCAAGGAGGCTCGCTTCCCTCATGCTGTGCACTAGGCTTCCAGGCGGGGGCGCCCCGCGCCTCCTACAGGTCTTGGCTGAGGAGCTGCTTCCCTGAGCTGGGCCTGTGGACGGGAGCCCAGACACGCAGGGACAGGCCCAAACAACCTGCACACGTCTCTGCTGGGGAGGAGAGCACTAGGGAAAGACGTCTGTCAGGCACCTTCTGGGTGCTCACCGAGTCAGCCTCAGCGTGTGTGGGGCTGCAGACCACAGCCAGAGGCCCTGTGAGCCTTGTGCTCTCCGTGCTGTGCTGAGTCTTGGCGGTCAAGCAACCGTAAGAATAGACTTTCACTTGCGCTCACTTTGCCTCTACTAGAGCCCTCAAGCTGGAGCGCTTGGCAGTGTGCAACGCACCGGCAACTAAGCCCTCCACAAGAACGCCTGGGGACTAGGTGCAAAGGCAAGGCAGGAGTGGAGCTGAGGCCAGGAATGCGCCAGTAGCATCTCCCAGTCTCGCGCAGCCCGCTCCTTTCTGGACTGGAAGCCTAGCCGCGAGGCAAGTCTGGGCAAGGCTCGCCCATGGCAGAACAGCCTAACGCCAGCAACTCGGCCAGATCGGGCCTCTGAGCAGAGCTGGAGCTCTGCCGTACTGGAGGCGCACTCGGCTCTGCCAAAGCAGTGAATGCAGCCGCACACAGCAGGGCTGCCTTCTCTTCTCCCGAGGAGGCTCGCTTCCCACATGCTGTAAACTAGGCTTCCAGGCGGGGCCCCCTGCGCCTCCCACAGGTCTTGGCTCAGGACCTGCTTCCCTGAGCTGGGGCTGTGGACGGGAGCCCCGACACGCAGGGGCAGGCCCAAACGACCTGCACACGTCTCTGCTGGGGAGGAGAGCACTAGGGAAATGACGTCTGTCAGGCACCTTCTGGGCGCTCACCGAGTCAGCCTCAGCGTGTGTGGGGCTGCAGACCACAGGCAGAGGCCCTGTGAGCCTTGTGCTCTCCGTGCTGTGCTGAGTCTGGGCGGTCAAGCAACCGTCAGAATAGACTTTCAGTTGCCCTCACTTTGCCTCTACTAGAGCCCTCAAGCTGGAGCGCTTGGCAGTGTGCAACCCACCGGCAACTAAGCCCTGCACAAGAACGCCTGGGGACTAGGTGCAAAGGCAAGGCAGGAGTGGAGCTGAGGCCAGGAAGGCGCCAGTAGCATCTCCCAGTCTCGCGCAGCCCGCTCCTTCCTGGACTGGAAGCCTAGCCGCGAGGCAAGTTTGGGCAAGGCTCGCCCATGGCAGAGCAGCCTCACGCCAGCAACTCTGCCAGATCTGGCCTCTGAGCAGAGCTGGAGTTCTGCCGTACTGGAGGCGCACTCGGCTCCGCCAAAGCAGTGATTGCAGCCCCACGCATCTGGGCTGCCTCCTCTTCTCCCAAGGAGGCTCGCTTCCCTCATGCTGTGCACTAGGCTTCCAGGCGGGGGCGCCCCGCGCCTCCTACAGGTCTTGGCTGAGGAGCTGCTTCCCTGAGCTGGGGCTGTGGACGGGAGCCCAGACACGCAGGGGCAGGCCCCAACCACCTGCACACGTCTCTGCTGGGGAGGAGAGCACTAGGGAAATGACGTCTGTCAGGCACCTTCTGGGCGCTCACCGAGTCAGCCTCAGCGTGTGTGGGGCTGCAGACCATAGCCAGAGGCCCTGTGAGCCTTGTGCTCTCCGTGCTGTGCTGAGTCTGGGCGGTCAAGCAACCGCTGGAGGAGCCCTGCAGTTGCCCTCCCATTGCCTCTAATAGAGCCCTCACTGCTGGAGCGCTTGGCAGTGTGCAACCCACCGGCAACTAAGCCCTCCACAAGAACGCCTGAGTACTAGGTGCAAAGGCAAGGCAGGAGTGGAGCTGAGGCCAGGAAGGCGCCAGTAGCATCTCCCAGTCTCGCGCAGCCCGCTCCTTCCTGGACTGGAAGCCTAGCCGCGAGGCAAGTCTGGGCAAGGCTCGCCCAGGGCAGAGCAGCCTCACGCCAGCACTCTGCCAGATCGGGCCTCTGAGCAGAGCTGGAGCTCTGCCGTACTGTAGGCGCACTCGGCTCCGCCCAAGCAGTGATTGCAGCCCCACGCATCTGGGCTGCCTCCTCTTCTCCCAAGGAGGCTCGCTTCCCTCATGCTGTGCACTAGGTTTCCAGGCGGGGGCGCCCCGCGCCTCCTACAGGTCTTGGCTGAGGAGCTGCTTCCCTGAGCTGGGGCTGTGGACGGGAGCCCAGACACGCAGGGACAGGCCCAAACAACCTGCACACGTCTCTGCTGGGGAGGAGAGCACTAGGGAAAGACGTCTGTCAGGCACCTTCTGTTCGCTCACCGAGTCAGCCTCAGCGTGTGTGGGGCTGCAGACCAGAGCCAGAGGCCCTGTGAGCCTTGTGCTCTCCGTGCTGTGCTGAGTCTGGGCGGTCAAGCAACCGTAAGAATAGACTTTCAGTTGCCCTCACTTTGCCTCTACTAGAGCCCTCAAGCTGGAGCGCTTGGCAGTGTGCAACCCACCGGCAACTAAGCCCTTCACAAGAACGCCTGGGGACTAGGTGCAAAGGCAAGGCAGGAGTGGAGCTGAGGCCAGGAAGGAGCCAGTAGCATCTCCCAGTCTCGCGCATCCCGCTCCTTTCTGGAATGGAAACCTAGCCGCGAGGCAAGTCTGGGCAAGGGTCGCCCAGGGCAGAGCAGCCTCACGCCAGCACTCTGCCAGATCGGGCCTCTGAGCAGAGCTGGAGCTCTGCCGTACTGGAGGCGCACTCGGCTCCGCCCAAGCAGTGATTGCAGCCCCACGCATCTGGGCTGCCTCCTCTTCTCCCAAGGAGGCTCGCTTCCCTCATGCTGTGCACTAGGCTTCCAGGCGGGGGCGCCCCGCGCCTCCTACAGGTCTTGGCTGAGGAGCTGCTTCCCTGAGCTGGGGCTGTGGACGGGAGCCCAGACACGCAGGGGCAGGCCCCAACCACCTGCACACGTCTCTGCTGGGGAGGAGAGCACTAGGGAAATGACGTCTGTCAGGCACCTTCTGGGCGCTCACCGAGTCAGCCTCAGCGTGTGTGGGGCTGCAGACCACAGCCAGAGGCCCTGTGAGCCTTGTGCTCTCCGTGCTGTGCTGAGTCTGGGCGGTCAAGCAACCGCTGGAGGAGCCCTGCAGTTGCCCTCCCATTGCCTCTAATAGAGCCCTCACTGCTGGAGCGCTTGGCAGTGTGCAACCCACCGGCAACTAAGCCCTCCACAAGAACGCCTGAGGACTAGGTGCAAAGGCAAGGCAGGAGTGGAGCTGAGGCCAGGAAGGCGCCAGTAGCATCTCCCAGTCTCGCGCAGCCCGCTCCTTCCTGGACTGGAAGCCTAGCTGCGAGGCAAGTCTGGGCAAGGCTCGCCCAGGGCAGAGCAGCCTCACGCCAGCGACTCTGCCAGATCGGGCCTCTGAGCAGAGCTGGAGCTCTGCCGTACTGGAGGCGCACTCAGCTCCGCCAAAGCAGTGAATGCAGCCGCACACAGCAGGGCTGCCTTCTCTTCTCCCGAAGAGGCTCGCTTCCCTCATGCTGTAAACTAGGCTTCCAGGCGGGGCTCCCTGCGCCTCCCACAGGTCTTGGCTCAGGAGCTGCTTTCCTGAGCTGGGGCTGTGGACGGGAGCCCTGAAACGCAGGGGCAGGCCCCAACCACCTGCACACGTCTCTGCTGGGGAGGAGAGCACTAGGGAAATGACGTCTGTCAGGCACCTTCTGGGCGCTCACCGAGTCAGCCTCCGCGTGTGTGGGGCTGCAGACCCCAGCCAGGGGCCCTGTGAGCCTTGTGCTCTCCGTGCTGTGCTGAGTCTGGGCGGTCAAGCATCCGTAAGAATAGACTTCCAGTTGCCCTCACTTTGCTTCTAATAGAGCCCTCACGCTGGAGCGCTTGGCAGTGTGCAACCCACCGGCAACTAAGGCCTCCACAAGAACGCCTGGGGACTAGGTGCAAAGGCAAGGCAGGAGTGGAGCTGAGGCCAGGAAGGCGCCAGTAGCATCTCCCAGTCTCGCGCAGCCCGCTCCTTTCTGGACTGGAAGCCTAGCCGCGAGGCAAGTCTGGGCAAGGCTCGCCCAGGGCAGAGCAGCCTCACGCCAGCACTCTGCCAGATCGGGCCTCTGAGCAGAGCTGGAGCTCTGCCGTACTGGAGGCGCACTCGGCTCCGCCCAAGCAGTGATTGCAGCCCCACGCATCTGGGCTGCCTCCTCTTCTCCCAAGGAGGCTCGCTTCCCTCATGCTGTGCACTAGGCTTCCAGGCGGGGGCGCCCCGCGCCTCCTACAGGTCTTGGCTGAGGAGCTGCTTCCCTGAGCTGGGCCTGTGGACGGGAGCCCAGACACGCAGGGACAGGCCCAAACAACCTGCACACGTCTCTGCTGGGGAGGAGAGCACTAGGGAAAGACGTCTGTCAGGCACCTTCTGGGTGCTCACCGAGTCAGCCTCAGCGTGTGTGGGGCTGCAGACCACAGCCAGAGGCCCTGTGAGCCTTGTGCTCTCCGTGCTGTGCTGAGTCTTGGCGGTCAAGCAACCGTAAGAATAGACTTTCACTTGCGCTCACTTTGCCTCTACTAGAGCCCTCAAGCTGGAGCGCTTGGCAGTGTGCAACGCACCGGCAACTAAGCCCT
This sequence comes from Capricornis sumatraensis, assembly GCF_032405125.1. Taxonomy (NCBI): domain Eukaryota; kingdom Metazoa; phylum Chordata; class Mammalia; order Artiodactyla; family Bovidae; genus Capricornis; species Capricornis sumatraensis. Next base: position 16,376,475 of record NW_027184612.1, read on the forward strand.
CCACAAGAACGCCTGGGGACTAGGTGCAAAGGCAAGGCAGGAGTGGAGCTGAGGCCAGGAAGGCGCCAGTAGCATCTCCCAGTCTCGCGCAGCCCGCTCCTTCCTGGACTGGAAGCCTAGCCGCGAGGCAAGTCTGGGCAAGGCTCGCCCAGGGCAGAGCAGCCTCACGCCAGCGACTCTGCCAGATCGGGCCTCTGAGCAGAGCTGGAGCTCTGCCGTACTGGAGGCGCACTCAGCTCCGCCAAAGCAGTGAATGCAGCCGCACACAGCAGGGCTGCCTTCTCTTCTCCCGAAGAGGCTCGCTTCGCGCATGCTGTAAACTAGGCTTCCAGGCGGGGCCCCCTGCGCCTCCCACAGGTCTTGGCTCAGGAGCTGCTTCCCTGAGCTGGGGCTGTGGACGGGAGCCCAGACACGCAGGGGCAGGCCCCAACCACCTGCACACGTCTCTGCTGGGGAGGAGAGCACTAGGGAAATGACGTCTGTCAGGCACCTTCTGGGCGCTCACCGAGTCAGCCTCAGCGTGTGTGGGGCTGCAGACCATAGCCAGAGGCCCTGTGAGCCTTGTGCTCTCCGTGCTGTGCTGAGTCTGGGCGGTCAAGCAACCGCTGGAGGAGCCCTGCAGTTTCCCTCCCATTGCCTCTAATAGAGCCCTCACTGCTGGAGCGCTTGGCAGTGTGCAACCCACCGGCAACTAAGCCCTCCACAAGAACGCCTGAGTACTAGGTGCAAAGGCAAGGCAGGAGTGGAGCTGAGGCCAGGAAGGCGCCAGTAGCATCTCCCAGTCTCGCGCAGCCCGCTCCTTCCTGGACTGGAAGCCTAGCCGCGAGGCAAGTCTGGGCAAGGCTCGCCCAGGGCAGAGCAGCCTCACGCCAGCACTCTGCCAGATCGGGCCTCTGAGCAGAGCTGGAGCTCTGCCGTACTGGAGGCGCACTCGGCTCCGCCCAAGCAGTGATTGCAGCCCCACGCATCTGGGCTGCCTCCTCTTCTCCCAAGGAGGCTCGCTTCCCTCATGCTGTGCACTAGGTTTCCAGGCGGGGGCGCCCCGCGCCTCCTACAGGTCTTGGCTGAGGAGCTGCTTCCCTGAGCTGGGGCTGTGGACGGGAGCCCAGACACGCAGGGACAGGCCCAAACAACCTGCACACGTCTCTGCTGGGGAGGAGAGCACTAGGGAAAGACGTCTGTCAGGCACCTTCTGTTCGCTCACCGAGTCAGCCTCAGCGTGTGTGGGGCTGCAGACCAGAGCCAGAGGCCCTGTGAGCCTTGTGCTCTCCGTGCTGTGCTGAGTCTGGGCGGTCAAGCAACCGTAAGAATAGACTTTCAGTTGCCCTCACTTTGCCTCTACTAGAGCCCTCAAGCTGGAGCGCTTGGCAGTGTGCAACCCACCGGCAACTAAGCCCTTCACAAGAACGCCTGGGGACTAGGTGCAAAGGCAAGGCAGGAGTGGAGCTGAGGCCAGGAAGGAGCCAGTAGCATCTCCCAGTCTCGCGCATCCCGCTCCTTTCTGGACTGGAAACCTAGCCGCGAGGCAAGTCTGGGCAAGGCTCGCCCAGGGCAGAGCAGCCTCACGACAGCACTCTGCCAGATCGGGCCTCTGAGCAGAGCTGGAGCTCTGCCGTACTGGAGGCGCACTCGGCTCCGCCCAAGCAGTGATTGCAGCCCCACGCATCTGGGCTGCCTCCTCTTCTCCCAAGGAGGCTCGCTTCCCTCATGCTGTGCACTAGGCTTCCAGGCGGGGGCGCCCCGCGCCTCCTACAGGTCTTGGCTGAGGAGCTGCTTCCCTGAGCTGGGGCTGTGGACGGGAGCCCAGACACGCAGGGGCAGGCCCCAACCACCTGCACACGTCTCTGCTGGGGAGGAGAGCACTAGGGAAATGACGTCTGTCAGGCACCTTCTGGGCGCTCACCGAGTCAGCCTCAGCGTGTGTGGGGCTGCAGACCACAGCCAGAGGCCCTGTGAGCCTTGTGCTCTCCGTGCTGTGCTGAGTCTGGGCGGTCAAGCAACCGTAAGAATAGACTTTCAGTTGCCCTCACTTTGCCTCTACTAGAGCCCTAAAGCTGGAGCGCTTGGCAGTGTGCAACCCACCGGCAACTAAGCCCTCCACAAGAACGCCTGGGGACTAGGTGCAAAGGCAAGACAGGAGTGGAGCTGAGGACAGGAAGGCGCCAGTAGCATCTCCCAGTCTCGCGCAGCCCGCTCCTTTCTGGACTGGAAGCCTAGCCGCGAGGCAAGTCTGGGCAAGGCTCCCCCAGGGCAGAGCAGCCTCACGCCAGCAACTCTGCCAGATCGGGCCTCTGAGCAGAGCTGGAGCTCTGCCGTACTGGAGGCGCACTCAGCTCCGCCAAAGCAGTGAATGCAGCCGCACACAGCAGGGCTGCCTTCTCTTCTCCCGAGGAGGCTCGCTTCCCACATGCTCTAAACTAGGCTTCCAGGCGGGGCCCCCTGCGCCTCCCACAGGTCTTGGCTCAGGACCTGCTTCCCTGAGCTGGGGCTGTGGACGGGAGCCCAGACACGCAGGGGCAGGCCCAAACCACCTGCACACGTCTCTGCTGGGGAGGAGAGCACTAGGGAAATGACGTCTGTCAGGCACCTTCTGGGCGCTCACCGAGTCAGCCTCCGCGTGTGTGGGGCTGCAGACCCCAGCCAGGGGCCCTGTGAGCCTTGTGCTCTCCGTGCTGTGCTGAGTCTGGGCGGTCAAGCATCCGTAAGAATAGACTTCCAGTTGCCCTCACTTTGCCTCTAATAGAGCCCTCAAGCTGGAGCGCTTGGCAGTGTGCAACCCACCGGCAACTAAGGCCTCCACAAGAACGCCTGGGGACTAGGTGCAAAGGCAAGGCAGGAGTGGAGCTGAGGCCAGGAAGGCGCCAGTAGCATCTCCCAGTCTCGCGCAGCCCGCTCCTTTCTGGACTGGAAGCCTAGCCGCGAGGCAAGTCTGGGCAAGGCTCGCCCAGGGCAGAGCAGCCTCACGCCAGCACTCTGCCAGATCGGGCCTCTGAGCAGAGCTGGAGCTCTGCCGTACTGGAGGCGCACTCGGCTCCGCCCAAGCAGTGATTGCAGCCCCACGCATCTGGGCTGCCTCCTCTTCTCCCAAGGAGGCTCGCTTCCCTCATGCTGTGCACTAGGCTTCCAGGCGGGGGCGCCCCGCGCCTCCTACAGGTCTTGGCTGAGGAGCTGCTTCCCTGAGCTGGGCCTGTGGACGGGAGCCCAGACACGCAGGGACAGGCCCAAACAACCTGCACACGTCTCTGCTGGGGAGGAGAGCACTAGGGAAAGACGTCTGTCAGGCACCTTCTGGGTGCTCACCGAGTCAGCCTCAGCGTGTGTGGGGCTGCAGACCACAGCCAGAGGCCCTGTGAGCCTTGTGCTCTCCGTGCTGTGCTGAGTCTTGGCGGTCAAGCAACCGTAAGAATAGACTTTCACTTGCGCTCACTTTGCCTCTACTAGAGCCCTCAAGCTGGAGCGCTTGGCAGTGTGCAACGCACCGGCAACTAAGCCCTCCACAAGAACGCCTGGGGACTAGGTGCAAAGGCAAGGCAGGAGTGGAGCTGAGGCCAGGAATGCGCCAGTAGCATCTCCCAGTCTCGCGCAGCCCGCTCCTTTCTGGACTGGAAGCCTAGCCGCGAGGCAAGTCTGGGCAAGGCTCGCCCATGGCAGAACAGCCTAACGCCAGCAACTCGGCCAGATCGGGCCTCTGAGCAGAGCTGGAGCTCTGCCGTACTGGAGGCGCACTCGGCTCTGCCAAAGCAGTGAATGCAGCCGCACACAGCAGGGCTGCCTTCTCTTCTCCCGAGGAGGCTCGCTTCCCACATGCTGTAAACTAGGCTTCCAGGCGGGGCCCCCTGCGCCTCCCACAGGTCTTGGCTCAGGACCTGCTTCCCTGAGCTGGGGCTGTGGACGGGAGCCCCGACACGCAGGGGCAGGCCCAAACGACCTGCACACGTCTCTGCTGGGGAGGAGAGCACTAGGGAAATGACGTCTGTCAGGCACCTTCTGGGCGCTCACCGAGTCAGCCTCAGCGTGTGTGGGGCTGCAGACCACAGGCAGAGGCCCTGTGAGCCTTGTGCTCTCCGTGCTGTGCTGAGTCTGGGCGGTCAAGCAACCGTCAGAATAGACTTTCAGTTGCCCTCACTTTGCCTCTACTAGAGCCCTCAAGCTGGAGCGCTTGGCAGTGTGCAACCCACCGGCAACTAAGCCCTGCACAAGAACGCCTGGGGACTAGGTGCAAAGGCAAGGCAGGAGTGGAGCTGAGGCCAGGAAGGCGCCAGTAGCATCTCCCAGTCTCGCGCAGCCCGCTCCTTCCTGGACTGGAAGCCTAGCCGCGAGGCAAGTTTGGGCAAGGCTCGCCCATGGCAGAGCAGCCTCACGCCAGCAACTCTGCCAGATCTGGCCTCTGAGCAGAGCTGGAGTTCTGCCGTACTGGAGGCGCACTCGGCTCCGCCAAAGCAGTGATTGCAGCCCCACGCATCTGGGCTGCCTCCTCTTCTCCCAAGGAGGCTCGCTTCCCTCATGCTGTGCACTAGGCTTCCAGGCGGGGGCGCCCCGCGCCTCCTACAGGTCTTGGCTGAGGAGCTGCTTCCCTGAGCTGGGGCTGTGGACGGGAGCCCAGACACGCAGGGGCAGGCCCCAACCACCTGCACACGTCTCTGCTGGGGAGGAGAGCACTAGGGAAATGACGTCTGTCAGGCACCTTCTGGGCGCTCACCGAGTCAGCCTCAGCGTGTGTGGGGCTGCAGACCATAGCCAGAGGCCCTGTGAGCCTTGTGCTCTCCGTGCTGTGCTGAGTCTGGGCGGTCAAGCAACCGCTGGAGGAGCCCTGCAGTTGCCCTCCCATTGCCTCTAATAGAGCCCTCACTGCTGGAGCGCTTGGCAGTGTGCAACCCACCGGCAACTAAGCCCTCCACAAGAACGCCTGAGTACTAGGTGCAAAGGCAAGGCAGGAGTGGAGCTGAGGCCAGGAAGGCGCCAGTAGCATCTCCCAGTCTCGCGCAGCCCGCTCCTTCCTGGACTGGAAGCCTAGCCGCGAGGCAAGTCTGGGCAAGGCTCGCCCAGGGCAGAGCAGCCTCACGCCAGCACTCTGCCAGATCGGGCCTCTGAGCAGAGCTGGAGCTCTGCCGTACTGTAGGCGCACTCGGCTCCGCCCAAGCAGTGATTGCAGCCCCACGCATCTGGGCTGCCTCCTCTTCTCCCAAGGAGGCTCGCTTCCCTCATGCTGTGCACTAGGTTTCCAGGCGGGGGCGCCCCGCGCCTCCTACAGGTCTTGGCTGAGGAGCTGCTTCCCTGAGCTGGGGCTGTGGACGGGAGCCCAGACACGCAGGGACAGGCCCAAACAACCTGCACACGTCTCTGCTGGGGAGGAGAGCACTAGGGAAAGACGTCTGTCAGGCACCTTCTGTTCGCTCACCGAGTCAGCCTCAGCGTGTGTGGGGCTGCAGACCAGAGCCAGAGGCCCTGTGAGCCTTGTGCTCTCCGTGCTGTGCTGAGTCTGGGCGGTCAAGCAACCGTAAGAATAGACTTTCAGTTGCCCTCACTTTGCCTCTACTAGAGCCCTCAAGCTGGAGCGCTTGGCAGTGTGCAACCCACCGGCAACTAAGCCCTTCACAAGAACGCCTGGGGACTAGGTGCAAAGGCAAGGCAGGAGTGGAGCTGAGGCCAGGAAGGAGCCAGTAGCATCTCCCAGTCTCGCGCATCCCGCTCCTTTCTGGAATGGAAACCTAGCCGCGAGGCAAGTCTGGGCAAGGGTCGCCCAGGGCAGAGCAGCCTCACGCCAGCACTCTGCCAGATCGGGCCTCTGAGCAGAGCTGGAGCTCTGCCGTACTGGAGGCGCACTCGGCTCCGCCCAAGCAGTGATTGCAGCCCCACGCATCTGGGCTGCCTCCTCTTCTCCCAAGGAGGCTCGCTTCCCTCATGCTGTGCACTAGGCTTCCAGGCGGGGGCGCCCCGCGCCTCCTACAGGTCTTGGCTGAGGAGCTGCTTCCCTGAGCTGGGGCTGTGGACGGGAGCCCAGACACGCAGGGGCAGGCCCCAACCACCTGCACACGTCTCTGCTGGGGAGGAGAGCACTAGGGAAATGACGTCTGTCAGGCACCTTCTGGGCGCTCACCGAGTCAGCCTCAGCGTGTGTGGGGCTGCAGACCACAGCCAGAGGCCCTGTGAGCCTTGTGCTCTCCGTGCTGTGCTGAGTCTGGGCGGTCAAGCAACCGCTGGAGGAGCCCTGCAGTTGCCCTCCCATTGCCTCTAATAGAGCCCTCACTGCTGGAGCGCTTGGCAGTGTGCAACCCACCGGCAACTAAGCCCTCCACAAGAACGCCTGAGGACTAGGTGCAAAGGCAAGGCAGGAGTGGAGCTGAGGCCAGGAAGGCGCCAGTAGCATCTCCCAGTCTCGCGCAGCCCGCTCCTTCCTGGACTGGAAGCCTAGCTGCGAGGCAAGTCTGGGCAAGGCTCGCCCAGGGCAGAGCAGCCTCACGCCAGCGACTCTGCCAGATCGGGCCTCTGAGCAGAGCTGGAGCTCTGCCGTACTGGAGGCGCACTCAGCTCCGCCAAAGCAGTGAATGCAGCCGCACACAGCAGGGCTGCCTTCTCTTCTCCCGAAGAGGCTCGCTTCCCTCATGCTGTAAACTAGGCTTCCAGGCGGGGCTCCCTGCGCCTCCCACAGGTCTTGGCTCAGGAGCTGCTTTCCTGAGCTGGGGCTGTGGACGGGAGCCCTGAAACGCAGGGGCAGGCCCCAACCACCTGCACACGTCTCTGCTGGGGAGGAGAGCACTAGGGAAATGACGTCTGTCAGGCACCTTCTGGGCGCTCACCGAGTCAGCCTCCGCGTGTGTGGGGCTGCAGACCCCAGCCAGGGGCCCTGTGAGCCTTGTGCTCTCCGTGCTGTGCTGAGTCTGGGCGGTCAAGCATCCGTAAGAATAGACTTCCAGTTGCCCTCACTTTGCTTCTAATAGAGCCCTCACGCTGGAGCGCTTGGCAGTGTGCAACCCACCGGCAACTAAGGCCTCCACAAGAACGCCTGGGGACTAGGTGCAAAGGCAAGGCAGGAGTGGAGCTGAGGCCAGGAAGGCGCCAGTAGCATCTCCCAGTCTCGCGCAGCCCGCTCCTTTCTGGACTGGAAGCCTAGCCGCGAGGCAAGTCTGGGCAAGGCTCGCCCAGGGCAGAGCAGCCTCACGCCAGCACTCTGCCAGATCGGGCCTCTGAGCAGAGCTGGAGCTCTGCCGTACTGGAGGCGCACTCGGCTCCGCCCAAGCAGTGATTGCAGCCCCACGCATCTGGGCTGCCTCCTCTTCTCCCAAGGAGGCTCGCTTCCCTCATGCTGTGCACTAGGCTTCCAGGCGGGGGCGCCCCGCGCCTCCTACAGGTCTTGGCTGAGGAGCTGCTTCCCTGAGCTGGGCCTGTGGACGGGAGCCCAGACACGCAGGGACAGGCCCAAACAACCTGCACACGTCTCTGCTGGGGAGGAGAGCACTAGGGAAAGACGTCTGTCAGGCACCTTCTGGGTGCTCACCGAGTCAGCCTCAGCGTGTGTGGGGCTGCAGACCACAGCCAGAGGCCCTGTGAGCCTTGTGCTCTCCGTGCTGTGCTGAGTCTTGGCGGTCAAGCAACCGTAAGAATAGACTTTCACTTGCGCTCACTTTGCCTCTACTAGAGCCCTCAAGCTGGAGCGCTTGGCAGTGTGCAACGCACCGGCAACTAAGCCCTCCACAAGAACGCCTGGGGACTAGGTGCAAAGGCAAGGCAGGAGTGGAGCTGAGGCCAGGAAGGCGCCAGTAGCATCTCCCAGTCTCGCGCAGCCCGCTCCTTCCTGGACTGGAAGCCTAGCCGCGAGGCAAGTCTGGGCAAGGCTCGCCCAGGGCAGAGCAGCCTCACGCCAGCGACTCTGCCAGATCGGGCCTCTGAGCAGAGCTGGAGCTCTGCCGTACTGGAGGCGCACTCAGCTCCGCCAAAGCAGTGAATGCAGCCGCACACAGCAGGGCTGCCTTCTCTTCTCCCGAAGAGGCTCGCTTCGCGCATGCTGTAAACTAGGCTTCCAGGCGGGGCCCCCTGCGCCTCCCACAGGTCTTGGCTCAGGAGCTGCTTCCCTGAGCTGGGGCTGTGGACGGGAGCCCAGACACGCAGGGGCAGGCCCCAACCACCTGCACACGTCTCTGCTGGGGAGGAGAGCACTAGGGAAATGACGTCTGTCAGGCACCTTCTGGGCGCTCACCGAGTCAGCCTCAGCGTGTGTGGGGCTGCAGACCATAGCCAGAGGCCCTGTGAGCCTTGTGCTCTCCGTGCTGTGCTGAGTCTGGGCGGTCAAGCAACCGCTGGAGGAGCCCTGCAGTTTCCCTCCCATTGCCTCTAATAGAGCCCTCACTGCTGGAGCGCTTGGCAGTGTGCAACCCACCGGCAACTAAGCCCTCCACAAGAACGCCTGAGTACTAGGTGCAAAGGCAAGGCAGGAGTGGAGCTGAGGCCAGGAAGGCGCCAGTAGCATCTCCCAGTCTCGCGCAGCCCGCTCCTTCCTGGACTGGAAGCCTAGCCGCGAGGCAAGTCTGGGCAAGGCTCGCCCAGGGCAGAGCAGCCTCACGCCAGCACTCTGCCAGATCGGGCCTCTGAGCAGAGCTGGAGCTCTGCCGTACTGGAGGCGCACTCGGCTCCGCCCAAGCAGTGATTGCAGCCCCACGCATCTGGGCTGCCTCCTCTTCTCCCAAGGAGGCTCGCTTCCCTCATGCTGTGCACTAGGTTTCCAGGCGGGGGCGCCCCGCGCCTCCTACAGGTCTTGGCTGAGGAGCTGCTTCCCTGAGCTGGGGCTGTGGACGGGAGCCCAGACACGCAGGGACAGGCCCAAACAACCTGCACACGTCTCTGCTGGGGAGGAGAGCACTAGGGAAAGACGTCTGTCAGGCACCTTCTGTTCGCTCACCGAGTCAGCCTCAGCGTGTGTGGGGCTGCAGACCAGAGCCAGAGGCCCTGTGAGCCTTGTGCTCTCCGTGCTGTGCTGAGTCTGGGCGGTCAAGCAACCGTAAGAATAGACTTTCAGTTGCCCTCACTTTGCCTCTACTAGAGCCCTCAAGCTGGAGCGCTTGGCAGTGTGCAACCCACCGGCAACTAAGCCCTTCACAAGAACGCCTGGGGACTAGGTGCAAAGGCAAGGCAGGAGTGGAGCTGAGGCCAGGAAGGAGCCAGTAGCATCTCCCAGTCTCGCGCATCCCGCTCCTTTCTGGACTGGAAACCTAGCCGCGAGGCAAGTCTGGGCAAGGCTCGCCCAGGGCAGAGCAGCCTCACGACAGCACTCTGCCAGATCGGGCCTCTGAGCAGAGCTGGAGCTCTGCCGTACTGGAGGCGCACTCGGCTCCGCCCAAGCAGTGATTGCAGCCCCACGCATCTGGGCTGCCTCCTCTTCTCCCAAGGAGGCTCGCTTCCCTCATGCTGTGCACTAGGCTTCCAGGCGGGGGCGCCCCGCGCCTCCTACAGGTCTTGGCTGAGGAGCTGCTTCCCTGAGCTGGGGCTGTGGACGGGAGCCCAGACACGCAGGGGCAGGCCCCAACCACCTGCACACGTCTCTGCTGGGGAGGAGAGCACTAGGGAAATGACGTCTGTCAGGCACCTTCTGGGCGCTCACCGAGTCAGCCTCAGCGTGTGTGGGGCTGCAGACCACAGCCAGAGGCCCTGTGAGCCTTGTGCTCTCCGTGCTGTGCTGAGTCTGGGCGGTCAAGCAACCGTAAGAATAGACTTTCAGTTGCCCTCACTTTGCCTCTACTAGAGCCCTAAAGCTGGAGCGCTTGGCAGTGTGCAACCCACCGGCAACTAAGCCCTCCACAAGAACGCCTGGGGACTAGGTGCAAAGGCAAGACAGGAGTGGAGCTGAGGACAGGAAGGCGCCAGTAGCATCTCCCAGTCTCGCGCAGCCCGCTCCTTTCTGGACTGGAAGCCTAGCCGCGAGGCAAGTCTGGGCAAGGCTCCCCCAGGGCAGAGCAGCCTCACGCCAGCAACTCTGCCAGATCGGGCCTCTGAGCAGAGCTGGAGCTCTGCCGTACTGGAGGCGCACTCAGCTCCGCCAAAGCAGTGAATGCAGCCGCACACAGCAGGGCTGCCTTCTCTTCTCCCGAGGAGGCTCGCTTCCCACATGCTCTAAACTAGGCTTCCAGGCGGGGCCCCCTGCGCCTCCCACAGGTCTTGGCTCAGGACCTGCTTCCCTGAGCTGGGGCTGTGGACGGGAGCCCAGACACGCAGGGGCAGGCCCAAACCACCTGCACACGTCTCTGCTGGGGAGGAGAGCACTAGGGAAATGACGTCTGTCAGGCACCTTCTGGGCGCTCACCGAGTCAGCCTCCGCGTGTGTGGGGCTGCAGACCCCAGCCAGGGGCCCTGTGAGCCTTGTGCTCTCCGTGCTGTGCTGAGTCTGGGCGGTCAAGCATCCGTAAGAATAGACTTCCAGTTGCCCTCACTTTGCCTCTAATAGAGCCCTCAAGCTGGAGCGCTTGGCAGTGTGCAACCCACCGGCAACTAAGGCCTCCACAAGAACGCCTGGGGACTAGGTGCAAAGGCAAGGAAGGAGTGGAGCTGAGGCCAGGAAGGCGCCAGTAGCATCTCCCAGTCTCGCGCAGCCCGCTCTTTCCTGGACTGGAAGCCTAGCCGCGAGGCAAGTTTGGGCAAGGCTCGCCCATGGAAGAGCAGCCTCACGCCAGCAACTCTGCCAGATCGGGCCTCTGAGCAGAGCTGAAGCTCTGCCGTACTGGAGGCGCACTCGGCTCCGCCAAAGCAGTGATTGCAGCCCCACGCATCTGGGCTGCCTCCTCTTCTCCCAAGGAGGCTCGCTTCCCTCATGCTGTGCACTAGGCTTCCAGGCGGGGGCGCCCCGCGCCTCCTACAGGTCTTGGCTGAGGAGCTGCTTCCCTGAGCTGGGGCTGTGGACGGGAGCCCAGACACGCAGGGGCAGGCCCCAACCACCTGCACACGTCTCTGCTGGGGAGGAGAGCACTAGTCAGCCTCAGCGTGTGTGGGGCTGCAGACCACAGCCAGAGGCCCTGTGAGCCTTGTGCTCTCCGTGCTGTGCTGAGTCTGGGCGGTCAAGCAACCGCTGGAGGAGCCCTGCAGTTGCCCTCCCATTGCCTCTAATAGAGCCCTCACTGCTGGAGCGCTTGGCAGTGTGCAACCCACCGGCAACTAAGCCCTCCACAAGAACGCCTGAGGACTAGGTGCAAAGGCAAGGCAGGAGTGGAGCTGAGGCCAGGGAGGCGCCAGTAGCATCTCCCAGTCTCGCGCAGCCCGCTCCTTTCTGGACTGGAAGCCTAGCCGCGAGGCAAGTCTGGGCAAGGCTCGCCCAGGGCAGAGCAGCCTCACGCCAGCGACTCTGCCAGATCGGGCCTCTGAGCAGAGCTGGAGCTCTGCCGTACTGGAGGCGCACTCAGCTCCGCCAAAGCAGTGAATGCAGCCGCACACAGCAGGGCTGCCTTCTCTTCTCACGAAGAGGCTCGCTTCCCGCATGCTGTACACTAGGCTTCCAGGCGGGGCCCCCTGCGCCTCCCACAGGTCTTGGCTCAGGAGCTGCTTCCCTGAGCTGGGGCTGTGGACGGGAGCCCAGACACGCAGGGGCAGGCCCCAACCACCTGCACACGTCTCTGCTGGGGAGGAGAGCACTAGGGAAATGACGTCTGTCAGGCACCTTCTGGGCGCTCACCGAGTCAGCCTCAGCGTGTGTGGGGCTGCAGACCACAGCCAGAGGCCCTGTGAGCCTTGTGCTCTCCGTGCTGTGCTGAGTCTGGGCGGTCAAGCAACCGTAAGAATAGACTTTCAGTTGCCCTCACTTTGCCTCTACTAGAGCCCTAAAGCTGGAGCGCTTGGCAGTGTGCAACCCACCGGCAACTAAGCCCTCCACAAGAACGCCTGGGGACTAGGTGCAAAGGCAAGACAGGAGTGGAGCTGAGGACAGGAAGGCGCCAGTAGCATCTCCCAGTCTCGCGCAGCCCGCTCCTTTCTGGACTGGAAGCCTAGCCGCGAGGCAAGTCTGGGCAAGGCTCCCCCAGGGCAGAGCAGCCTCACGCCAGCAACTCTGCCAGATCGGGCCTCTGAGCAGAGCTGGAGCTCTGCCGTACTGGAGGCGCACTCAGCTCCGCCAAAGCAGTGAATGCAGCCGCACACAGCAGGGCTGCCTTCTCTTCTCCCGAGGAGGCTCGCTTCCCACATGCTCTAAACTAGGCTTCCAGGCGGGGCCCCCTGCGCCTCCCACAGGTCTTGGCTCAGGACCTGCTTCCCTGAGCTGGGGCTGTGGACGGGAGCCCAGACACGCAGGGGCAGGCCCAAACCACCTGCACACGTCTCTGCTGGGGAGGAGAGCACTAGGGAAATGACGTCTGTCAGGCACCTTCTGGGCGCTCACCGAGTCAGCCTCCGCGTGTGTGGGGCTGCAGACCCCAGCCAGGGGCCCTGTGAGCCTTGTGCTCTCCGTGCTGTGCTGAGTCTGGGCGGTCAAGCATCCGTAAGAATAGACTTCCAGTTGCCCTCACTTTGCCTCTAATAGAGCCCTCAAGCTGGAGCGCTTGGCAGTGTGCAACCCACCGGCAACTAAGGCCTCCACAAGAACGCCTGGGGACTAGGTGCAAAGGCAAGGAAGGAGTGGAGCTGAGGCCAGGAAGGCGCCAGTAGCATCTCCCAGTCTCGCGCAGCCCGCTCTTTCCTGGACTGGAAGCCTAGCCGCGAGGCAAGTTTGGGCAAGGCTCGCCCATGGAAGAGCAGCCTCACGCCAGCAACTCTGCCAGATCGGGCCTCTGAGCAGAGCTGAAGCTCTGCCGTACTGGAGGCGCACTCGGCTCCGCCAAAGCAGTGATTGCAGCCCCACGCATCTGGGCTGCCTCCTCTTCTCCCAAGGAGGCTCGCTTCCCTCATGCTGTGCACTAGGCTTCCAGGCGGGGGCGCCCCGCGCCTCCTACAGGTCTTGGCTGAGGAGCTGCTTCCCTGAGCTGGGGCTGTGGACGGGAGCCCAGACACGCAGGGGCAGGCCCCAACCACCTGCACACGTCTCTGCTGGGGAGGAGAGCACTAGTCAGCCTCAGCGTGTGTGGGGCTGCAGACCACAGCCAGAGGCCCTGTGAGCCTTGTGCTCTCCGTGCTGTGCTGAGTCTGGGCGGTCAAGCAACCGCTGGAGGAGCCCTGCAGTTGCCCTCCCATTGCCTCTAATAGAGCCCTCACTGCTGGAGCGCTTGGCAGTGTGCAACCCACCGGCAACTAAGCCCTCCACAAGAACGCCTGAGGACTAGGTGCAAAGGCAAGGCAGGAGTGGAGCTGAGGCCAGGGAGGCGCCAGTAGCATCTCCCAGTCTCGCGCAGCCCGCTCCTTTCTGGACTGGAAGCCTAGCCGCGAGGCAAGTCTGGGCAAGGCTCGCCCAGGGCAGAGCAGCCTCACGCCAGCGACTCTGCCAGATCGGGCCTCTGAGCAGAGCTGGAGCTCTGCCGTACTGGAGGCGCACTCAGCTCCGCCAAAGCAGTGAATGCAGCCGCACACAGCAGGGCTGCCTTCTCTTCTCACGAAGAGGCTCGCTTCCCGCATGCTGTACACTAGGCTTCCAGGCGGGGCCCCCTGCGCCTCCCACAGGTCTTGGCTCAGGAGCTGCTTCCCTGAGCTGGGGCTGTGGACGGGAGCCCAGACACGCAGGGGCAGGCCCCAACCACCTGCACACGTCTCTGCTGGGGAGGAGAGCACTAGGGAAATGACGTCTGTCAGGCACCTTCTGGGCGCTCACCGAGTCAGCCTCAGCGTGTGTGGGGCTGCAGACCACAGCCAGAGGCCCTGTGAGCCTTGTGCTCTCCGTGCTGTGCTGAGTCTGGGCGGTCAAGCAACCGTAAGAATAGACTTTCAGTTGCCCTCACTTTGCCTCTACTAGAGCCCTAAAGCTGGAGCGCTTGGCAGTGTGCAACCCACCGGCAACTAAGCCCTCCACAAGAACGCCTGGGGACTAGGTGCAAAGGCAAGACAGGAGTGGAGCTGAGGACAGGAAGGCGCCAGTAGCATCTCCCAGTCTCGCGCAGCCCGCTCCTTTCTGGACTGGAAGCCTAGCCGCGAGGCAAGTCTGGGCAAGGCTCCCCCAGGGCAGAGCAGCCTCACGCCAGCAACTCTGCCAGATCGGGCCTCTGAGCAGAGCTGGAGCTCTGCCGTACTGGAGGCGCACTCGGCTCCGCCAAAGCAGTGAATGCAGCCGCACACAGCAGGGCTGCCTTCTCTTCTCCCGAGGAGGCTCGCTTCCCACATGCTCTAAACTAGGCTTCCAGGCGGGGCCCCCTGCGCCTCCCACAGGTCTTGGCTCAGGACCTGCTTCCCTGAGCTGGGGCTGTGGACGGGAGCCCAGACACGCAGGGGCAGGCCCAAACCACCTGCACACGTCTCTGCTGGGGAGGAGAGCACTAGGGAAATGACGTCTGTCAGGCACCTTCTGGGCGCTCACCGAGTCAGCCTCCGCGTGTGTGGGGCTGCAGACCCCAGCCAGGGGCCCTGTGAGCCTTGTGCTCTCCGTGCTGTGCTGAGTCTGGGCGGTCAAGCATCCGTAAGAATAGACTTCCAGTTGCCCTCACTTTGCCTCTAATAGAGCCCTAAAGCTGGAGCGCTTGGCAGTGTGCAACCCACCGGCAACTAAGGCCTCCACAAGAACGCCTGGGGACTAGGTGCAAAGGCAAGGAAGGAGTGGAGCTGAGGCCAGGAAGGCGCCAGTAGCATCTCCCAGTCTCGCGCAGCCCGCTCTTTCCTGGACTGGAAGCCTAGCCGCGAGGCAAGTTTGGGCAAGGCTCGCCCATGGAAGAGCAGCCTCACGCCAGCAACTCTGCCAGATCGGGCCTCTGAGCAGAGCTGAAGCTCTGCCGTACAGGAGGCGCACTCGGCTCCGCCAAAGCAGTGATTGCAGCCCCACGCATCTGGGCTGCCTCCTCTTCTCCCAAGGAGGCTCGCTTCCCTCATGCTGTGCACTAGGCTTCCAGGCGGGGGCGCCCCGCGCCTCCTACAGGTCTTGGCTGAGGAGCTGCTTCCCTGAGCTGGGGCTGTGGACGGGAGCCCAGACACGCAGGGGCAGGCCCCAACCACCTGCACACGTCTCTGCTGGGGAGGAGAGCACTAGTCAGCCTCAGCGTGTGTGGGGCTGCAGACCACAGCCAGAGGCCCTGTGAGCCTTGTGCTCTCCGTGCTGTGCTGAGTCTGGGCGGTCAAGCAACCGCTGGAGGAGCCCTGCAGTTGCCCTCCCATTGCCTCTAATAGAGCCCTCACTGCTGGAGCGCTTGGCAGTGTGCAACCCACCGGCAACTAAGCCCTCCACAAGAACGCCTGAGGACTAGGTGCAAAGGCAAGGCAGGAGTGGAGCTGAGGCCAGGGAGGCGCCAGTAGCATCTCCCAGTCTCGCGCAGCCCGCTCCTTTCTGGACTGGAAGCCTAGCCGCGAGGCAAGTCTGGGCAAGGCTCGCCCAGGGCAGAGCAGCCTCACGCCAGCGACTCTGCCAGATCGGGCCTCTGAGCAGAGCTGGAGCTCTGCCGTACTGGAGGCGCACTCAGCTCCGCCAAAGCAGTGAATGCAGCCGCACACAGCAGGGCTGCCTTCTCTTCTCACGAAGAGGCTCGCTTCCCGCATGCTGTACACTAGGCTTCCAGGCGGGGCCCCCTGCGCCTCCCACAGGTCTTGGCTCAGGAGCTGCTTCCCTGAGCTGGGGCTGTGGACGGGAGCCCAGACACGCAGGGGCAGGCCCCAACCACCTGCACACGTCTCTGCTGGGGAGGAGAGCACTAGGGAAATGACGTCTGTCAGGCACCTTCTGGGCGCTCACCGAGTCAGCCTCAGCGTGTGTGGGGCTGCAGACCACAGCCAGAGGCCCTGTGAGCCTTGTGCTCTCCGTGCTGTGCTGAGTCTGGGCGGTCAAGCATCGTAAGAATAGACTTCCAGTTGCCCTCACTTTGCCTCTAATAGAGCCCTCAAGCTGGAGCGCTTGGCAGTGTGCAACCCACCGGCAACTAAGGCCTCCACAAGAACGCCTGGGGACTAGGTGCAAAGGCAAGGCAGGAGTGGAGCTGAGGCCAGGAAGGCGCCAGTAGCATCTCCCAGTCTCGCGCAGCCCGCTCGTTCCTCGACTGGAAGCCTAGCCGCGAGGCAAGTTTGGGCAAGGCTCGCCCATGGCAGAGCAGCCTCACGCCAGCAACTCTGCCAGATCGGGCCTCTGAGCAGAGCTGAAGCTCTGCCATAGTGGAGGCGCACTCGGCTCCGCCAAAGCAGTGATTGCAGCCCCACGCATCTGGGCTGCCTCCTCTTCTCCCAAGGAGGCTCGCTTCCCTCATGCTGTGCACTAGGCTTCCAGGCGGGGGCGCCCCGCGCCTCCTACAGGTCTTGGCTAAGGAGCTGCTTCCCTGAGCTGGGGCTGTGGACGGGAGCCCAGACACGCAGGGGCAGGCCCCAACCACCTGCACACGTCTCTGCTGGGGAGGAGAGCACTAGGGAAATGACGTCTGTCAGGCACCTTCTGGACGCTCACGGAGTCAGCCTCAGCGTGTGTGGGGCTGCAGACCATAGCCAGAGGCCCTGTGAGCCTTGTGCTCTCCGTGCTGTGCTGAGTCTGGGCGGTCAAGCAACGGCTGGAGGAGCCCTGCAGTTGCCCTCCCATTGCCTCTAATAGAGCCCTCACTGCTGGAGCGCTTGGCAGTGTGCAACCCACCGGCAACTAAGCCCTCCACAAGAACGCCTGAGGACTAGGTGCAAAGGCAAGGCAGGAGTGGCGCTGAGGCCAGGAAGGCGCCAGTAGCATCTCCCAGTCTCGCGCAACCCGCTCCTTCCTGGACTGGAAGCCTAGCCGCGAGGCAAGTCTGGGCAAGGCTCGCCCAGGGCAGAGCAGCCTCACGCCAGCGACTCTGCCAGATCGGGCCTCTGAGCAGAGCTGGAGCTCTGCCGTACTGGAGGCGCACTCAGCTCCGCCAAAGCAGTGAATGCAGCCGCACACAGCAGGGCTGCCTTCTCTTCTCCCGAAGAGGCTCGCTTCCCGCATGCTGTAAACTAGGCTTCCAGGCGGGGCCCCCTGCGCCTCCCACAGGTCTTGGCTGAGGAGCTGCTTCCCTGAGCTGGGGCTGTGGACGGGAGCCCAGACACGCAGGGGCAGGCCCCAACCACCTGCACACGTCTCTGCTGGGGAGGAGAGCACTAGGGAAATGACGTCTGTCAGGCACCTTCTGGGCGCTCACCGAGTCAGCCTCCGCGTGTGTGGGGCTGCAGACCCCAGCCAGGGGCCCTGTGAGCCTTGTGCTCTCCGTGCTGTGCTGAGTCTGGGCGGTCAAGCATCCGTAAGAATAGACTTCCAGTTGTCCTCACTTTGCCTCTAATAGAGCCCTCAAGCTGGAGCGCTTGGCAGTGTGCAACCCACCGGCAACTAAGCCCTCCACAAGAACGCCTGGGGACTAGGTGCAAAGGCAAGGCAGGAGTGGAGCTGAGGCCAGGAAGGCGCCAGTAGCATCTCCCAGTCTCGCGCAGCCCGCTCCTTTCTGGACTGGAAGCCTAGCCGCGAGGCAAGTCTGGGCAAGGCTCGCCCAGGGCAGAGCAGCCTCACGCCAGCACTCTGCCAGATCGGGCCTCTGAGCAGAGCTGGAGCTCTGCCGTACTGGAGACGCACTCGGCTCCGCCCAAACAGTGATTGCAGCCCCACGCATCTGGGCTGCCTCCTCTTCTCCCAAGGAGGCTCGCTTACCTCATGCTGTGCACTAGGCTTCCAGGCGGGGGCGCCCCGCGCCTCCTACAGGTCTTGGCTGAGGAGCTGCTTCCCTGAGCTGGGGCTGTGGACGGGAGCCCAGACACGCAGGGGCAGGCCCCAACCACCTGCACACGTCTCTGCTGGGGAGGAGAGCACTAGGGAAATGACGTCTGTCAGGCACCTTCTGGGCGCTCACCGAATCAGCCTCAGCGTGTGTGGGGCTGCAGACCACAGCCAGAGACCCTGTGAGCCTTGTGCTCTCCGTGCTGTGCTGAGTCTGGGCGGTCAAGCAACCGTAAGAATAGACTTTCAGTTGCCCTCACTTTGCCTCTACTAGAGCCCTCAAGCTGGAGCGCTTGGCAGTGTGCAACCCACCGGCAACTAAGCCCTCCACAAGAACGCCTGGGGACTAGGTGCAAAGGCAAGGCAGGAGTGGAGCTGAGGCCAGGAAGGCGCCAGTAGCATCTCCCAGTCTCGCGCAGCCCGCTCCTTTCTGGACTGGAAGCCTAGCCGCGAGGCAAGTCTGGGCAAGGCTCCCCCAGGGCAGAGCAGCCTCACGCCAGCAACTCTGCCAGATCGGGCCTCTGAGCAGAGCTGGAGCTCTGCCGTACTGGAGGCGCACTCGGCTCCGCCAAAGCAGTGAATGCAGCCGCACACAGCAGGGCTGCCTTCTCTTCTCCCGAGGAGGCTCGCTTCCCACATGCTGTAAACTAGGCTTCCAGGCGGGGCCCCCTGCGCCTCCCACAGGTCTTGGCTCAGGAGCTGCTTCCCTGAGCTGGGGCTGTGGACGGGAGCCCAGACACGCAGGGGCAGGCCCCAACCACCTGCACACGTCTCTGCTGGGGAGGAGAGCACTAGGGAAATGACGTCTGTCAGGCACCTTCTGGGCGCTCACCGAGTCAGCCTCCGCGTGTGTGGGGCTGCAGAGCCCAGCCAGGGGCCCTGTGAGCCTTGTGCTCTCCGTGCTGTGCTGAGTCTGGGCGGTCAAGCATCGTAAGAATAGACTTCCAGTTGCCCTCACTTTGCCTCTAATAGAGCCCTCAAGCTGGAGCGCTTGGCAGTGTGCAACCCACCGGCAACTAAGGCCTCCACAAGAACGCCTGGGGACTAGGTGCAAAGGCAAGGCAGGAGTGGAGCTGAGGCCAGGAAGGCGCCAGTAGCATCTCCCAGTCTCGCGCAGCCCGCTCGTTCCTGGACTGGAAGCCTAGCCGCGAGGCAAGTTTGGGCAAGGCTCGCCCATGGCAGAGCAGCCTCACGCCAGCAACTCTGCCAGATCGGGCCTCTGAGCAGAGCTGAAGCTCTGCCATACTGGAGGCGCACTCGGCTCCGCCAAAGCAGTGATTGCAGCCCCACGCATCTGGGCTGCCTCCTCTTCTCCCAAGGAGGCTCGCTTCCCTCATGCTGTGCACTAGGCTTCCAGGCGGGGGCGCCCCTCGCCTCCTACAGGTCTTGGCTGAGGAGCTGCTTCCCTGAGCTGGGGCTGTGGACGGGAGCCCAGACACGCAGGGGCAGGCCCCAACCACCTGCACACGTCTCTGCTGGGGAGGAGAGCACTAGGGAAATGACGTCTGTCAGGCCCCTTCTGGACGCTCACCGAGTCAGCCTCAGCGTGTGTGGGGCTGCAGACCATAGTCAGAGGCCCTGTGAGCCTTGTGCTCTCCGTGCTGTGCTGAGTCTGGGCGGTCAAGCAACCGCTGGAGGAGCCCTGCAGTTGCCCTCCCATTGCCTCTAATAGAGCCCTCACTGCTGGAGCGCTTGGCAGTGTGCAACCCACCGGCAACTAAGCCCTCCACAAGAACGCCTGAGGACTAGGTGCAAAGGCAAGGCAGGAGTGGCGCTGAGGCCAGGAAGGCGCCAGTAGCATCTCCCAGTCTCGCGCAACCCGCTCCTTCCTGGACTGGAAGCCTAGCCGCGAGGCAAGTCTGGGCAAGGCTCGCCCAGGGCAGAGCAGCCTCACGCCAGCGACTCTGCCAGATCGGGCCTCTGAGCAGAGCTGGAGCTCTGCCGTACTGGAGGCGCACTCAGCTCCGCCAAAGCAGTGAATGCAGCCGCACACAGCAGGGCTGCCTTCTCTTCTCCCGAAGAGGCTCGCTTCCCGCATGCTGTAAACTAGGCTTCCAGGCGGGGCCCCCTGCGCCTCCCACAGGTCTTGGCTGAGGAGCTGCTTCCCTGAGCTGGGGCTGTGGACGGGAGCCCAGACACGCAGGGGCAGGCCCCAACCACCTGCACACGTCTCTGCTGGGGAGGAGAGCACTAGGGAAATGACGTCTGTCAGGCACCTTCTGGGCGCTCACCGAGTCAGCCTCCGCGTGTGTGGGGCTGCAGACCCCAGCCAGGGGCCCTGTGAGCCTTGTGCTCTCCGTGCTGTGCTGAGTCTGGGCGGTCAAGCATCCGTAAGAATAGACTTCCAGTTGGCCTCACTTTGCCTCTAATAGAGCCCTCAAGCTGGAGCGCTTGGCAGTGTGCAACCCACCGGCAACTAAGCCCTCCACAAGAACGCCTGGGGACTAGGTGCAAAGGCAGGGCAGGAGTGGAGCTGAGGCCAGGAAGGCGCCAGTAGCATCTCCCAGTCTCGCGCAGCCCGCTCCTTTCTGGACTGGAAGCCTAGCCGCGAGGCAAGTCTGGGCAAGGCTCGCCCAGGGCAGAGCAGCCTCACGCCAGCACTCTGCCAGATCGGGCCTCTGAGCAGAGCTGGAGCTCTGCCGTACTGGAGACGCACTCGGCTCCGCCCAAACAGTGATTGCAGCCCCACGCATCTGGGCTGCCTCCTCTTCTCCCAAGGAGGCTCGCTTACCTCATGCTGTGCACTAGGCTTCCAGGCGGGGGCGCCCCGCGCCTCCTACAGGTCTTGGCTGAGGAGCTGCTTCCCTGAGCTGGGGCTGTGGACGGGAGCCCAGACACGCAGGGGCAGGCCCCAACCACCTGCACACGTCTCTGCTGGGGAGGAGAGCACTAGGGAAATGACGTCTGTCAGGCACCTTCTGGGCGCTCACCGAATCAGCCTCAGCGTGTGTGGGGCTGCAGACCACAGCCAGAGGCCCTGTGAGCCTTGTGCTCTCCGTGCTGTGCTGAGTCTGGGCGGTCAAGCAACCGTAAGAATAGACTTTCAGTTGCCCTCACTTTGCCTCTACTAGAGCCCTCAAGCTGGAGCGCTTGGCAGTGTGCAACCCACCGGCAACTAAGCCCTCCACAAGAACGCCTGGGGACTAGGTGCAAAGGCAAGGCAGGAGTGGAGCTGAGGCCAGGAAGGCGCCAGTAGCATCTCCCAGTCTCGCGCAGCCCGCTCCTTTCTGGACTGGAAGCCTAGCCGCGAGGCAAGTCTGGGCAAGGCTCCCCCAGGGCAGAGCAGCCTCACGCCAGCAACTCTGCCAGATCGGGCCTCTGAGCAGAGCTGGAGCTCTGCCGTACTGGAGGCGCACTCGGCTCCGCCAAAGCAGTGAATGCAGCCGCACACAGCAGGGCTGCCTTCTCTTCTCCCGAGGAGGCTCGCTTCCCACATGCTGTAAACTAGGCTTCCAGGCGGGGCCCCCTGCGCCTCCCACAGGTCTTGGCTCAGGACCTGCTTCCCTGAGCTGGGGCTGTGGACGGGAGCCCAGACACGCAGGGGCAGGCCCAAACCACCTGCACACGTCTCTGCTGGGGAGGAGAGCACTAGGGAAATGACGTCTGTCAGGCACCTTCTGGGCGCTCACCGAGTCAGCCTCAGCGTGTGTGGGGCTGCAGACCACAGGCAGAGGCCCTGTGAGCCTTGTGCTCTCCGTGCTGTGCTGAGTCTGGGCGGTCAAGCAACCGTCAGAATAGATTTTCAGTTGCCCTCACTTTGCCTCTACTAGAGCCCTCAAGCTGGAGCGCTTGGCAGTGTGCAACCCACCGGCAACTAGGCCCTGCACAAGAACGCCTGGGGACTAGGTGCAAAGGCAAGGCAGGAGTGGAGCTGAGGCCAGGAAGGCGCCAGTAGCATCTCCCAGTCTCGCGCAGCCCGCTCCTTTCTGGACTGGAAGCCTAGCCGCGAGGCAAGTTTGGGCAACGCTCGCCCATGGCAGAGCAGCCTCACGCCAGCAACTCTGCCAGATCGGGCCTCTGAGCAGAGCTGGAGCTCTGCCGTACTGGAGGCGCACTCGGCTCCGCCAAAGCAGTGATTGCAGCCCCACGCATCTGGGCTGCCTCCTCTTCTCCCAAGGAGGCTCGCTTCCCGCATGCTGTAAACTAGGCTTCCAGGCGGGGCTCCCTGCGCCTCCCACAGGTCTTGGCTCAGGAGCTGCTTTCCTGAGCTGGGGCTGTGGACGGGAGCCCTGACACGCAGGGGCAGACCCCAACCACCTGCACACGTCTCTGCTGGGGAGGAGAGCACTAGGGAAATGACGTCTGTCAGGCACCTTCTGGGCGCTCACCGAGTCAGCCTCCGCGTGTGTGGGGCTGCAGACCCCAGCCAGGGGCCCTGTGAGCCTTGTGCTCTCCGTGCTGTGCTGAGTCTGGGCGGTCAAGCATCCGTAAGAATAGACTTCCAGTTGCCCTCACTTTGCTTCTAATAGAGCCCTCAAGCTGGAGCGCTTGGCAGTGTGCAACCCACCGGCAACTAAGGCCTCCACAAGAACGCCTGGGGACTAGGTGCAAAGGCAAGGCAGGAGTGGAGCTGAGGCCAGGAAGGCGCCAGTAGCATCTCCCAGTCTCGCGCAGCCCGCTCCTTTCTGGACTGGAAGCCTAGCCGCGAGGCAAGTCTGGGCAAGGCTCGCCCAGGGCAGAGCAGCCTCACGCCAGCACTCTGCCAGATCGGGCCTCTGAGCAGAGCTGGAGCTCTGCCGTACTGGAGGCGCACTCGGCTCCGCCCAAGCAGTGATTGCAGCCCCACGCATCTGGGCTGCCTCCTCTTCTCCCAAGGAGGCTCGCTTCCCTCATGCTGTGCACTAGGCTTCCAGGCGGGGGCGCCCCGCGCCTCCTACAGGTCTTGGCTGAGGAGCTGCTTCCCTGAGCTGGGCCTGTGGACGGGAGCCCAGACACGCAGGGACAGGCCCAAACAACCTGCACACGTCTCTGCTGGGGAGGAGAGCACTAGGGAAAGACGTCTGTCAGGCACCTTCTGGGTGCTCACCGAGTCAGCCTCAGCGTGTGTGGGGCTGCAGACCACAGCCAGAGGCCCTGTGAGCCTTGTGCTCTCCGTGCTGTGCTGAGTCTTGGCGGTCAAGCAACCGTAAGAATAGACTTTCACTTGCGCTCACTTTGCCTCTACTAGAGCCCTCAAGCTGGAGCGCTTGGCAGTGTGCAACGCACCGGCAACTAAGCCCTCCACAAGAACGCCTGGGGACTAGGTGCAAAGGCAAGGCAGGAGTGGAGCTGAGGCCAGGAATGCGCCAGTAGCATCTCCCAGTCTCGCGCAGCCCGCTCCTTTCTGGACTGGAAGCCTAGCCGCGAGGCAAGTCTGGGCAAGGCTCGCCCATGGCAGAACAGCCTAACGCCAGCAACTCGGCCAGATCGGGCCTCTGAGCAGAGCTGGAGCTCTGCCGTACTGGAGGCGCACTCGGCTCTGCCAAAGCAGTGAATGCAGCCGCACACAGCAGGGCTGCCTTCTCTTCTCCCGAGGAGGCTCGCTTCCCACATGCTGTAAACTAGGCTTCCAGGCGGGGCCCCCTGCGCCTCCCACAGGTCTTGGCTCAGGACCTGCTTCCCTGAGCTGGGGCTGTGGACGGGAGCCCAGACACGCAGGGGCAGGCCCAAACGACCTGCACACGTCTCTGCTGGGGAGGAGAGCACTAGGGAAATGACGTCTGTCAGGCACCTTCTGGGCGCTCACCGAGTCAGCCTCAGCGTGTGTGGGGCTGCAGACCACAGGCAGAGGCCCTGTGAGCCTTGTGCTCTCCGTGCTGTGCTGAGTCTGGGCGGTCAAGCAACCGTCAGAATAGACTTTCAGTTGCCCTCACTTTGCCTCTACTAGAGCCCTCAAGCTGGAGCGCTTGGCAGTGTGCAACCCACCGGCAACTAAGCCCTGCACAAGAACGCCTGGGGACTAGGTGCAAAGGCAAGGCAGGAGTGGAGCTGAGGCCAGGAAGGCGCCAGTAGCATCTCCCAGTCTCGCGCAGCCCGCTCCTTCCTGGACTGGAAGCCTAGCCGCGAGGCAAGTTTGGGCAAGGCTCGCCCATGGCAGAGCAGCCTCACGCCAGCAACTCTGCCAGATCTGGCCTCTGAGCAGAGCTGGAGTTCTGCCGTACTGGAGGCGCACTCGGCTCCGCCAAAGCAGTGATTGCAGCCCCACGCATCTGGGCTGCCTCCTCTTCTCCCAAGGAGGCTCGCTTCCCTCATGCTGTGCACTAGGCTTCCAGGCGGGGACGCCCCGCGCCTCCTACAGGTCTTGGCTGAGGAGCTGCTTCCCTGAGCTGGGGCTGTGGACGGGAGCCCAGACACGCAGGGGCAGGCCCCAACCACCTGCACACGTCTCTGCTGGGGAGGAGAGCACTAGGGAAATGACGTCTGTCAGGCACCTTCTGGGCGCTCACCGAGTCAGCCTCAGCGTGTGTGGGGCTGCAGACCATAGCCAGAGGCCCTGTGAGCCTTGTGCTCTCCGTGCTGTGCTGAGTCTGGGCGGTCAAGCAACCGCTGGAGGAGCCCTGCAGTTGCCCTCCCATTGCCTCTAATAGAGCCCTCACTGCTGGAGCGCTTGGCAGTGTGCAACCCACCGGCAACTAAGCCCTCCACAAGAACGCCTGAGTACTAGGTGCAAAGGCAAGGCAGGAGTGGAGCTGAGGCCAGGAAGGCGCCAGTAGCATCTCCCAGTCTCGCGCAGCCCGCTCCTTCCTGGACTGGAAGCCTAGCCGCGAGGCAAGTCTGGGCAAGGCTCGCCCAGGGCAGAGCAGCCTCACGCCAGCACTCTGCCAGATCGGGCCTCTGAGCAGAGCTGGAGCTCTGCCGTACTGTAGGCGCACTCGGCTCCGCCCAAGCAGTGATTGCAGCCCCACGCATCTGGGCTGCCTCCTCTTCTCCCAAGGAGGCTCGCTTCCCTCATGCTGTGCACTAGGTTTCCAGGCGGGGGCGCCCCGCGCCTCCTACAGGTCTTGGCTGAGGAGCTGCTTCCCTGAGCTGGGGCTGTGGACGGGAGCCCAGACACGCAGGGACAGGCCCAAACAACCTGCACACGTCTCTGCTGGGGAGGAGAGCACTAGGGAAAGACGTCTGTCAGGCACCTTCTGTTCGCTCACCGAGTCAGCCTCAGCGTGTGTGGGGCTGCAGACCAGAGCCAGAGGCCCTGTGAGCCTTGTGCTCTCCGTGCTGTGCTGAGTCTGGGCGGTCAAGCAACCGTAAGAATAGACTTTCAGTTGCCCTCACTTTGCCTCTACTAGAGCCCTCAAGCTGGAGCGCTTGGCAGTGTGCAACCCACCGGCAACTAAGCCCTTCACAAGAACGCCTGGGGACTAGGTGCAAAGGCAAGGCAGGAGTGGAGCTGAGGCCAGGAAGGAGCCAGTAGCATCTCCCAGTCTCGCGCATCCCGCTCCTTTCTGGAATGGAAACCTAGCCGCGAGGCAAGTCTGGGCAAGGGTCGCCCAGGGCAGAGCAGCCTCACGCCAGCACTCTGCCAGATCGGGCCTCTGAGCAGAGCTGGAGCTCTGCCGTACTGGAGGCGCACTCGGCTCCGCCCAAGCAGTGATTGCAGCCCCACGCATCTGGGCTGCCTCCTCTTCTCCCAAGGAGGCTCGCTTCCCTCATGCTGTGCACTAGGCTTCCAGGCGGGGGCGCCCCGCGCCTCCTACAGGTCTTGGCTGAGGAGCTGCTTCCCTGAGCTGGGGCTGTGGACGGGAGCCCAGACACGCAGGGGCAGGCCCCAACCACCTGCACACGTCTCTGCTGGGGAGGAGAGCACTAGGGAAATACGTCTGTCAGGCACCTTCTGGGCGCTCACCGAGTCAGCCTCAGCGTGTGTGGGGCTGCAGACCATAGCCAGAGGCCCTGTGAGCCTTGTGCTCTCCGTGCTGTGCTGAGTCTGGTCGGTCAAGCAACCGCTGGAGGAGCCCTGCAGTTGCCCTCCCATTGCCTCTAATAGAGCCCTCACTGCTGGAGCGCTTGGCAGTGTGCAACCCACCGGCAACTAAGCCCTCCACAAGAACGCCTGAGGACTAGGTGCAAAGGCAAGGCAGGAGTGGAGCTGAGGCCAGGAAGGCGCCAGTAGCATCTCCCAGTCTCGCGCAGCCCGCTCCTTCCTGGACTGGAAGCCTAGCCGCGAGGCAAGTCTGGGCAAGGCTCGCCCAGGGCAGAGCAGCCTCACGCCAGCGACTCTGCCAGATCGGGCCTCTGAGCAGAGCTGGAGCTCTGCCGTACTGGAGGCGCACTCAGCTCCGCCAAAGCAGTGAATGCAGCCGCACACAGCAGGGCTGCCTTCTCTTCTCCCGAAGAGGCTCGCTTCCCGCATGCTGTAAACTAGGCTTCCAGGCGGGGCCCCCTGCGCCTCCCACAGGTCTTGGCTCAGGAGCTGCTTCCCTGAGCTGGGGCTGTGGACGGGAGCCCAGACACGCAGGGGCAGGCCCCAACCACCTGCACACGTCTCTGCTGGGGAGGAGAGCACTAGGGAAATGACGTCTGTCAGGCACCTTCTGGGCGCTCACCGAGTCAGCCTCAGCGTGTGTGGGGCTGCAGACCATAGCCAGAGGCCCTGTGAGCCTTGTGCTCTCCGTGCTGTGCTGAGTCTGGGCGGTCAAGCAACCGCTGGAGGAGCCCTGCAGTTTCCCTCCCACTGCCTCTAATAGAGCCCTCACTGCTGGAGCGCTTGGCAGTGTGCAACCCACCGGCAACTAAGCCCTCCACAAGAACGCCTGAGTACTAGGTGCAAAGGCAAGGCAGGAGTGGAGCTGAGGCCAGGAAGGCGCCAGTAGCATCTCCCAGTCTCGCGCAGCCCGCTCCTTCCTGGACTGGAAGCCTAGCCGCGAGGCAAGTCTGGGCAAGGCTCGCCCAGGGCAGAGCAGCCTCACGCCAGCACTCTGCCAGATCGGGCCTCTGAGCAGAGCTGGAGCTCTGCCGTACTGGAGGCGCACTCGGCTCCGCCCAAGCAGTGATTGCAGCCCCACGCATCTGGGCTGCCTCCTCTTCTCCCAAGGAGGCTCGCTTCCCTCATGCTGTGCACTAGGTTTCCAGGCGGGGGCGCCCCGCGCCTCCTACAGGTCTTGGCTGAGGAGCTGCTTCCCTGAGCTGGGGCTGTGGACGGGAGCCCAGACACGCAGGGACAGGCCCAAACAACCTGCACACGTCTCTGCTGGGGAGGAGAGCACTAGGGAAAGACGTCTGTCAGGCACCTTCTGTTCGCTCACCGAGTCAGCCTCAGCGTGTGTGGGGCTGCAGACCAGAGCCAGAGGCCCTGTGAGCCTTGTGCTCTCCGTGCTGTGCTGAGTCTGGGCGGTCAAGCAACCGTAAGAATAGACTTTCAGTTGCCCTCACTTTGCCTCTACTAGAGCCCTCAAGCTGGAGCGCTTGGCAGTGTGCAACCCACCGGCAACTAAGCCCTTCACAAGAACGCCTGGGGACTAGGTGCAAAGGCAAGGCAGGAATGGAGCTGAGGCCAGGAAGGAGCCAGTAGCATCTCCCAGTCTCGCGCATCCCGCTCCTTTCTGGACTGGAAACCTAGCCGCGAGGCAAGTCTGGGCAAGGCTCGCCCAGGGCAGAGCAGCCTCACGACAGCACTCTGCCAGATCGGGCCTCTGAGCAGAGCTGGAGCGCTGCCGTACTGGAGGCGCACTCGGCTCCGCCCAAGCAGTGATTGCAGCCCCACGCATCTGGGCTGCCTCCTCTTCTCCCAAGGAGGCTCGCTTCCCTCATGCTGTGCACTAGGCTTCCAGGCGGGGGCGCCCCGCGCCTCCTACAGGTCTTGGCTGAGGAGCTGCTTCCCTGAGCTGGGGCTGTGGACGGGAGCCCAGACACGCAGGGGCAGGCCCCAACCACCTGCACACGTCTCTGCTGGGGAGGAGAGCACTAGGGAAATACGTCTGTCAGGCACCTTCTGGGCGCTCACCGAGTCAGCCTCAGCGTGTGTGGGGCTGCAGACCATAGCCAGAGGCCCTGTGAGCCTTGTGCTCTCCGTGCTGTGCTGAGTCTGGGCGGTCAAGCAACCGCTGGAGGAGCCCTGCAGTTGCCCTCCCATTGCCTCTAATAGAGCCCTCACTGCTGGAGCGCTTGGCAGTGTGCAACCCACCGGCAACTAAGCCCTCCACAAGAACGCCTGAGGACTAGGTGCAAAGGCAAGGCAGGAGTGGAGCTGAGGCCAGGAAGGCGCCAGTAGCATCTCCCAGTCTCGCGCAGCCCGCTGCTTCCTGGACTGGAAGCCTAGCCGCGAGGCAAGTCTGGGCAAGGCTCGCCCAGGGCAGAGCAGCCTCACGCCAGCGACTCTGCCAGATCGGGCCTCTGAGCAGAGCTGGAGCTCTGCCGTACTGGAGGCGCACTCAGCTCCGCCAAAGCAGTGAATGCAGCCGCACACAGCAGGGCTGCCTTCTCTTCTCCCGAAGAGGCTCGCTTCCCGCATGCTGTAAACTAGGCTTCCAGGCGGGGCCCCCTGCGCCTCCCACAGGTCTTGGCTCAGGAGCTGCTTCCCTGAGCTGGGGCTGTGGACGGGAGCCCAGACACGCAGGGGCAGGCCCCAACCACCTGCACACGTCTCTGCTGGGGAGGAGAGCACTAGGGAAATGACGTCTGTCAGGCACCTTCTGGGCGCTCACCGAGTCAGCCTCCGCGTGTGTGGGGCTGCAGACCCGAGCCAGGGGCCCTGTGAGCCTTGTGCTCTCCGTGCTGTGCTGAGTCTGGGCGGTCAAGCATCCGTAAGAATAGACTTCCAGTTGCCCTCACTTTGCCTCTAATAGTGCACTCAAGCTGGAGCGCTTGGCAGTGTGCAACCCACCGGCAACTAAGGCCTCCACAAGAACGCCTGGGGACTAGGTGCAAAGGCAAGGAAGGAGTGGAGCTGAGGCCAGGAAGGCGCCAGTAGCATCTCCCAGTCTCGCGCAGCCCGCTCTTTCCTGGACTGGAAGCCTAGCCGCGAGGCAAGTTTGGGCAAGGCTCGCCCATGGAAGAGCAGCCTCACGCCAGCAACTCTGCCAGATCGGGCCTCTGAGCAGAGCTGAAGCTCTGCCGTACTGGAGGCGCACTCGGCTCCGCCAAAGCAGTGATTGCAGCCCCACGCATCTGGGCTGCCTCCTCTTCTCCCAAGGAGGCTCGCTTCCCTCATGCTGTGCACTAGGCTTCCAGGCGGGGGCGCCCCGCGCCTCCTACAGGTCTTGGCTGAGGAGCTGCTTCCCTGAGCTGGGGCTGTGGACGGGAGCCCAGACACGCAGGGGCAGGCCCCAACCACCTGCACACGTCTCTGCTGGGGAGGAGAGCACTAGGGAAATGACGTCTGTCAGGCACCTTCTGGGCGCTCACCGAGTCAGCCTCAGCGTGTGTGGGGCTGCAGACCATAGCCAGAGGCCCTGTGAGCCTTGTGCTCTCCGTGCTGTGCTGAGTCTGGGCGGTCAAGCAACCGCTGGAGGAGCCCTGCAGTTGCCCTCCCATTGCCTCTAATAGAGCCCTCACTGCTGGAGCGCTTGGCAGTGTGCAACCCACCGGCAACTAAGCCCTCCACAAGAACGCCTGAGTACTAGGTGCAAAGGCAAGGCAGGAGTGGAGCTGAGGCCAGGAAGGCGCCAGTAGCATCTCCCAGTCTCGCGCAGCCCGCTCCTTCCTGGACTGGAAGCCTAGCCGCGAGGCAAGTCTGGGCAAGGCTCGCCCAGGGCAGAGCAGCCTCACGCCAGCACTCTGCCAGATCGGGCCTCTGAGCAGAGCTGGAGCTCTGCCGTACTGTAGGCGCACTCGGCTCCGCCCAAGCAGTGATTGCAGCCCCACGCATCTGGGCTGCCTCCTCTTCTCCCAAGGAGGCTCGCTTCCCTCATGCTGTGCACTAGGTTTCCAGGCGGGGGCGCCCCGCGCCTCCTACAGGTCTTGGCTGAGGAGCTGCTTCCCTGAGCTGGGGCTGTGGACGGGAGCCCAGACACGCAGGGACAGGCCCAAACAACCTGCACACGTCTCTGCTGGGGAGGAGAGCACTAGGGAAAGACGTCTGTCAGGCACCTTCTGTTCGCTCACCGAGTCAGCCTCAGCGTGTGTGGGGCTGCAGACCAGAGCCAGAGGCCCTGTGAGCCTTGTGCTCTCCGTGCTGTGCTGAGTCTGGGCGGTCAAGCAACCGTAAGAATAGACTTTCAGTTGCCCTCACTTTGCCTCTACTAGAGCCCTCAAGCTGGAGCGCTTGGCAGTGTGCAACCCACCGGCAACTAAGCCCTTCACAAGAACGCCTGGGGACTAGGTGCAAAGGCAAGGCAGGAGTGGAGCTGAGGCCAGGAAGGAGCCAGTAGCATCTCCCAGTCTCGCGCATCCCGCTCCTTTCTGGAATGGAAACCTAGCCGCGAGGCAAGTCTGGGCAAGGGTCGCCCAGGGCAGAGCAGCCTCACGCCAGCACTCTGCCAGATCGGGCCTCTGAGCAGAGCTGGAGCTCTGCCGTACTGGAGGCGCACTCGGCTCCGCCCAAGCAGTGATTGCAGCCCCACGCATCTGGGCTGCCTCCTCTTCTCCCAAGGAGGCTCGCTTCCCTCATGCTGTGCACTAGGCTTCCAGGCGGGGGCGCCCCGCGCCTCCTACAGGTCTTGGCTGAGGAGCTGCTTCCCTGAGCTGGGGCTGTGGACGGGAGCCCAGACACGCAGGGGCAGGCCCCAACCACCTGCACACGTCTCTGCTGGGGAGGAGAGCACTAGGGAAATACGTCTGTCAGGCACCTTCTGGGCGCTCACCGAGTCAGCCTCAGCGTGTGTGGGGCTGCAGACCATAGCCAGAGGCCCTGTGAGCCTTGTGCTCTCCGTGCTGTGCTGAGTCTGGTCGGTCAAGCAACCGCTGGAGGAGCCCTGCAGTTGCCCTCCCATTGCCTCTAATAGAGCCCTCACTGCTGGAGCGCTTGGCAGTGTGCAACCCACCGGCAACTAAGCCCTCCACAAGAACGCCTGAGGACTAGGTGCAAAGGCAAGGCAGGAGTGGAGCTGAGGCCAGGAAGGCGCCAGTAGCATCTCCCAGTCTCGCGCAGCCCGCTCCTTCCTGGACTGGAAGCCTAGCCGCGAGGCAAGTCTGGGCAAGGCTCGCCCAGGGCAGAGCAGCCTCACGCCAGCGACTCTGCCAGATCGGGCCTCTGAGCAGAGCTGGAGCTCTGCCGTACTGGAGGCGCACTCAGCTCCGCCAAAGCAGTGAATGCAGCCGCACACAGCAGGGCTGCCTTCTCTTCTCCCGAAGAGGCTCGCTTCCCGCATGCTGTAAACTAGGCTTCCAGGCGGGGCCCCCTGCGCCTCCCACAGGTCTTGGCTCAGGAGCTGCTTCCCTGA